>NW_027423003.1:361577-1004118 GCF_048934315.1 Petromyzon marinus
TTTTTATTTATCTTTTTATCTATCTTTTTATCTATCTTTTATTATCTTGTTATCTATCTTTTTAATCTAGTCTTTTTTTCTTCCCACCCTCACCCTCACCAACCCCCTCACTCACTCCCCCCCTCACCAACCCCCTTACTCACCCCCTCACTCACCCACCCCTCACTCACCCCCTCACTCACCCCCTCACCAATCCCCTCACTCACTCACCCCCTCACCAACCCCCTAACTCACCCCCTCACCAACCCCCTCAGTCACCCCCTCACTCACCCCCTCACTCACCCCCTCACCAATCCCCTCACTCACTCACCCCCTCACCAACCCCCTCACCAACCCCCTCACTCACCCCCTCACCAACCCCCTCACTCACCCCCCTCACTCACCCCCTCACTCACCCCTTCCACCATCCCCTCACTCACTCACCCCCTCACAACCCCCTCACTCACCCCCTCATCCCCTCACTCACCCCCTCACCAACCCCCCTCACTCACTCACCCCCTCACTCACCCCCTCACCAATCCCCTCACTCACTCACCCCCTCACCAACCCCTCACCCCCTCACCAACCCCCTCACCAACCCCCTCACTCACCCCGTCACCAACCCCCTCACTCACCCCCTCACTCACCCCTCACCAACCCCCTCACTCACCCCCTCACTCCCCCCTCACCAACCCCCTCACTCACTCACCTCATCCCCTCACTCACCCCCTCACCAACCCCCTCACTCACTCACCCCCTCACCAACCCCCTCACTCACCTACCCCCTCACCCCCTCACTCATCCCCTCACCAACCCCCTCACTCACCCCCTCACTCACCCCCTCACCCACCCCCTCACTCACCCCCTCACCAACCCCCTCACTCACCACTCTACCCCTCACTCACCCGTCACTCACTCACCCCCTCACCAACCCCCTCACTCACTCACCCCTTACTCACTCACCCCCTCACTCACCCCCTCACTCACCCCCTCACCAACCCCCTCACCACACCCTCACTCACCCCTCACTAAACCCCTCACTCACCCACCCCCTCACTCACTCACCCCCCCCTCCCTCACCCCCCTCACTCACCCCAACCCCTCACTCACTCACCCCTTCACCAACCCCCTCACTCACCCCCACTCACCTCACCCCCTCACCAACCCCCTCACTCACCCCCTCACTCACCCCCTCACCAACCCCCTCACTCACTCACCCACTCATCCCCTCACTCACCCCTTCACCAACCCCTCACTCACTCACCCCCTCACCAACCCCCTCACTCACCTACCCCCTCACCCACTCACCCCCTCACTCATCCCCTCACCAACCCCCTCACTCACCCCCTCACTCACCCCCTCACCCACCCCCTCACTCACCCCCTCACCAACCCCTCACTCACCCCCTCACTCACTCACCCCCTCATTCACCCCTCACTCACTCACCCCTCACCAACCCCCTCACCCCCCACTCACCCCCTCACCAATCCTCTCACTCACTCACCCCCTCACAACCCCCTTACTCACCCCCTCACTCACCCACCCCTCACTCACCCCCTCACTCACCCCTCACCCCCTCACCAATCCCTCACTCACCACCCCCTCACCAACCCCTCACTCACCCCTCACCAACCCCCTCAGTCACCCCCTCACTCACCCCCTCACTCACCCCCTCACCAACCCCTCACTCACTCACCCCTCACCAACCCCTTACTCACCCCTCACTCACCCACCCCTCACTCACCCCCTCACTCACCCCCTCACCAATCCCCTCACTCACTCACCCCCTCACCAACCCCCTAACTCACCCCCTCACCAACCCCCCTCAGTCACCCCCTCACTCACCCCCTCACTCACCCCCTCACCAATCCCCTCACTCACTCACCCCTCACCAACCCCCTTACTCACCCCCTCACTCACCCACCCCTCACTCACCCCCTCACTCACCCCCTCACCAATCCCCTCACTCACTCACCCCCTCACCAACCCCTAACTCACCCCCTCACCAACCCCCCTCAGTCACCCCCTCACTCACCCCCTCACTCACCCCCTCACCAATCCCCTCACTCACTCACCCCCTCACCAACCCCCTCACCAACCCCCTCACTCACCCCCTCACCAACCCCCTCACTCACCCCCTCCACTCACCCCCTCACTCACCCCTTCACCAATCCCCTCACTCACTCACCCCCTCACAAACCCCCTCACTCACCCCTCATCCCCTCACTCACCCCCTCACCAACCCCCTCACTCACTCACCCCCTCACTCACCCCCTCACCAATCCCCCTCACTCACTCACCCCCTCACCAACCCCCTCACCCCCTCACCAACCCCCTCACCAACCCCCTCACTCACCCCGTCACCAACCCCCTCACTCACCCCCTCACTCACCCCCTCACCAATCCCCTCACTCACTCACCCCCTCACCAACCCCCTTACTCACCCCCTCACTCACCCACCCCTCACTCACCCCTCACCAATCCCCTCAGTCACCCCCTCACTCACCCCCTCACTCACCCACCCCTCACTCACCCCCTCACCAATCCCCTCACTCACTCACCCCCTCACCAACCCCCTCACTCACCCCCTCACCAACCCCCTCACTCACCCCCTTTACTCACCCCCTCACTCACCCCTTCACCAATCCCCTCACTCACTCACCCCCTCACCAACCCCCTCACCAACCCCCTCACTCACCCCCTCACCAACCCCCTCACTCACTCCCTTACTCACCCCCCTCACTCACCCCTTCACCAATCCCCTCACTCACTCACCCCCTCACCAATCCCCTCACTCACTCACCCCCTCACCAACCCCCTCACCCCCTCACCAACCCCCTCAGTCACCCCCTCACTCACCCCCTCACTCACCCCCTCACCAATCCCGTCACTCACTCACCCCCTCACCAACCCCCTCACCAACCCCCTCACTCACCCCGTCACCAACCCCCTCACTCACCCCCTCACTCACCCCCTCACCAACCCCCTCACTCACCCCCTCACTCACCCCCTCACTAACCCCTCACTCACTCACCCCCTCACCAACCCCCTCACTCACCTACCCCTCACCCCCTCACTCATCCCCTCACCACCCCCTCACTCACCCCCTCACTCACCCCCTCACCCACCCCCTCACTCACCCCCTCACCAACCCCTCACTCACCCCCTCACTCACTCACCCCCTCACCAATCCCCTCACTCACTCACCCCCTCACCAACCCCCTTACTCACCCCCTCACTCACCCACCCTCACTCACCCCCTCACTCACCCCATCACCAATCCCCTCACTCACTCACCCCTCACCAACCCCCTCACTCACCCCCTCACCAACCCCCTCAGTCACCCCCTCACTCACCCCCTCACCAATCCCCTCACTCACTCACCCCCTCACGAACCCCCTCACCAACCCCCTCACTCACCCCCTCACCTACCCCCTCACTCACCCCCTCACCAATCCCCTCACTCACTCACCCCCTCACTCACCCCCTCACCAACCCCTCACCAACCCCTCACTCACCCCCTCACCTACCCCTCACTCACCCCCTCACTCACCCCCTCACAACCCCTCACCAACCCCCTCACTCACCCCCTCACCAACCCCCCTCAGTCACCCCCTCACTCACCCCCTCACCAATCCCCTCACTCACTCACCCCCTCACGAACCCCCTCACCAACCCCCTCACTCCACCCCCTCACCTACCCCCCTCACTCACCCCCTCACCAATCCCCTCACTCACTCACCCCCTCACTCACCCCCTCACCAACCCCCTCACCAACCCCCTCACTCACCCCCTCACCTACCCCCTCACTCACCCCCTCACTCACCCCCTCACCAACCCCCTCACCAACCCCTCACTCACCCCCTCCACCTACCCCCTCACTCACCCCCTCACCCCCTCACTCACCCCCTCACTCACTCACCCCCTCACAAACCCCTCACTCACTCACCCCCTCATCCCCTCACTCACCCCCTCACCAACCCCCTCACTCACTCACCCCCTCACTCACTCACCCCCTCATCCCCTCACTCACCCCCTCACCAACCCCCTCACCCCCTCACCCCCTCACTCACTCACCCCCTCACTCATCCCCTCACCAACCCCCTCACTCACCCCCTCACTCACCCCCTCACCCACCCCCTCACTCACCCCCTCACCAACCCCCTCACTCACCCCCTCACTCACTCACCCCCTCACTCACCCCCTCACTCACTCACCCCTTCACCAACCCCTCACCCCCTCACTCACCCCCTCACCAATCCCCTCACTCACCTCACCCCCTCACCAACCCCCTTACTCACCCCCTCACTCACCCACCCCTCACTCACCCCCTCACCAATTCCCCTCAGTCACCCCCTCACTCACCCCCTCACTCACCCACCCCTCACTCACCCCCTCACCAATCCCCTCACTCACTCACCCCCTCACCCCCTCACCAACCCCCTCACTCACCCACCTCACCAACCCCCTCACTCACCCCCTTACTCACCCCCTCACTCACCCCTTCACCAATCCCCTCACTCACTCACCCCCTCACCAACCCCCTCACCAACCCCCTCACTCACCCCCTCACCAACCCCCTCACCAACCCCCTCACTCACCCCCTCACCAACCCCCTCACTCACCCCCTTACTCACCCCCTCACTCACCCCTTCACCAATCCCCTCACTCACTCACCCCCTCACCAACCCCCTCACCAACCCCCTCACTCACCCCCTCACCAACCCCCTCACTCACCCCCTTACTCACCCCCTCACTCACCCCCTTCACCAATCCCCTCACTCACTCACCCCCTCACCAATCCCCTCACTCACTCACCCCCTCACCAACCCCCTTACTCACCCCCTCACTCACCCACCCCTCACTCACCCCCTCACTCACCCCCTCACCAATCCCCTCACTCACTCACCCCCTCACCAACCCCCTCACTCACCCCCTCACCAATCCCCTCACTCACTCACCCCCTCACGAACCCCCTCACCAACCCCCTCACTCACCCCCTCACCTACCCCCTCACTCACCCCCTCACCAATCCCCTCACTCACTCACCCCCTCACTCACCCCCTCACCAACCCCCTCACCAACCCCCTCACTCACCCCCTCACCAACCCCCTCACCAACCCCCTCACTCACCCCCTCACTCACCCCCTCACCAACCCCCTCACCAACCCCCTCACTCACCCCCTCACCTACCCCCTCACTCACCCCCTCACCCCCTCACTCACCCCCTCACCAACCCCCTCACTCACTCACCCCCTCACCAACCCCCTCACTCACTCACCCCCTCACTCACCCCCTCACCAACCCCCTCACTCATCCCCTCACTCACCCCCTCACCAACCCCCTCACTCACCCCCTCACCAACCCCCTCACTCACTCACCCCCTCACTCACCCCCTCACTCACTCAGCCACCCACCCACCCACTCACCGTCGTGGTGTGTTTATACACGAAACAATGTCCTCTTGTGGAGTGCAGGAGGTCCGACGTTCCGTGCCGCTAACACGGACAGGCGACTGCGCGCGGCTGTGATCACGTGACGTATTCGCAGGGCGGCAGAGTCTTCCGGAAGATGTCCCGCGCCAATCGTGAGACGGCCGGAAGAGTCTTCCGGAAGATGTCCCGCGCCACGCTTGAGACGGCCGGAAGAGTCTTCCGGAAGACGTCCCGCGCCACGCGTGAGACGGCCGGAAGAGTCTTCCGGAAGACGTCCCGCGCCACGCTTGAGACGGCCGGAAGGGTCTTCCGGAAGATGGCCCGCGAGTCTTGAAGGGCACGTGACACGTGAGACAATCAACCCGCTGGGAGGTGTAACAGCAACGATAACAACAACAGCAGAAACAACAACCACAACAGCAGAAACAACAACGACAACAGCAGAAACAACAGCAGCAGTAGAGGCGCCGTTCCACGTGTGCACACCCAAGGACAAAGACGCCTCGCTGGGGGTGAGTGTGGGGGCCGAGTGGGTCACCCACGTGGATAGAGCCTGGGGCGGGCCTAGAACTGGTCGGTGACTGTGTGTGTGGTGTGTGTGGTGTGATGTGTGTGGTGTGTGTGTGGTGTGTGGTGTGTGTGTGGTGTGTGTGTGACTGTGTGTGTGGTGTGTGTGTGACTGTGTGTGTGGTGTGTGTGTGTGGTGTGATGTGTGTGGTGTGTGTGTGGTGTGTGGTGTGTGTGTGGTGTGTGTGTGGTGTGTGTGTGACTGTGTGTGTGGTGTGTGTGTGTGGTGTGTGTGTGGTGTGTGTGACTGTGTGTGTGTGTGTGGTGTGTGTGTGGTGTGTGTGACTGTGTGTGGTGTGTGTGTAGTGTGTGTGTGTGGTGTGGTGTGTGTGTGATGTGTCTGTGGTGTGTGTGTGATGTGTGTGTGGTGTTTGTGGTGTGTGTGTGTGTGTGGTGTGTGTGTGACTGTGTGTGTGACTGTGTGTGTGGTCTGTGTGTGTGTGGTGTGTGTGTGGTGTGTGTGTGGTGTCTGTGAGTGTGTGTGGTGTCTGTGTGTGGTGTGTGTGTGTGGTGTATGTGTGGGGTGTGTGTGGTGTGTGTGACTGTGTGTGTGGTGTCTGTGTGTGTGGTGTGTGTCTGTGTGTGGTGTGTGTGATGTGACTGTGTGTGGTGTGTGTGTGGTGTATGTGTGTGATGTGTCTGTGGTGTGTGTGTGATGTGTGTGACTGTGTGTGTGGTGTGTGACTGTGTGTGGTGTGTGTGTGGTGTGTATGTGTGATGTGTCTGTGGTGTGTGTGTGATGTGTGTGACTGTGTGTGTGGTGTGTGACTGTGTGTGGTGTGTGTGTGGTGTGTGTGACTGTGTGTGTGGCGTGTGACTGTGTGTGTGTGGTGTGTGACTGTGTGTGGTGTGTGTGATGTGTCTGTGGTGTGTGTGACTGTGTGTGGTGTGTGACTGTGTGTGGTGTGTGTGTGATGTGTGACTGTGTATGTGGTGTGTAACTGTGTGATGTTTCTGTGGTGTGTGTGGTGTGTGTGATGTGTCTGTGGTGTGTGTGACTGTGTGTGTGTGGTGTGTGACTGTGTGTGTGTGGTGTGTGACTGTGTGTGGTGTGTGTGTGGTGTGTGTCTGACTGTGTGTGGTGTGTGACTGTGTGTGGGTCTGCCCCGTGACCTCCTGCCAGCGGGCATTCGACACTTCACGTGGCCTCAGGGTGCACATAGCCTGGCACAAGCGTCGTGGTGACGTCACCGCCACTTAGTGGCGAATGGCGGTTGTTGTTGTTGTGGTGTGTGACTGTGTGGGTGGTGTGTGTCTGCGTTTTATTGATGGTTTCGCTCGAATAGTTGGTCAACACAGCAGCTGATAATGCAAATGATAGTTATAATTCGCATTTAATAATCCGTGGCTTAGCTGATGTGAGTGGAGTTTGTGTGATCTCCCCCTGTTCTACAGATGAGTGACTGGAGTTTGTGTGATCTCCCCCTGTTCTACAGATGAGTGGAGTTTGTGTGATCTCCCCCTCTTCTAAAGATGAGTGAGTGGCGTTTGTGTGATCTCCCCCTGTCCTACAGAGTGAGTGGAGTTTGTGTGATCTCCCCCTGTTCTACACATGAGTGAGTGGAGTTTGTGGGATTCTCCCCCTGTTCTACAGAGTGAGTGAGTGGAGTTTGTGTGATCTCCCCCTGTTCTACAGAGTGGAGTTTGTGTGATCTCCCCCTGTTCTACAGAGTGAGTGGAGTTTGTGTGATCTCCCCCTGTCCTACAGAGTGAGTGGAGTTTGTGTGATCTCCCCCTGTTCTACAGAGTGAGTGAGTGGAGTTTGTGTGATCTCCCCCTGTTCTACAGAGTGAGTGAGTGGAGTTTGTGTGATCTCCCCCTGTTCTACAGATGAGTGAGTGGAGTTTGTATGATCTCCCCCTGTTCTATAGATGAGTGAATGGAGTTTGTATGATCTCCCCCTGTTCTACAGATGAGTGAGTGGAGTTTGTATGATCTCCCCCTGTTCTACAGATGAGTGAATGGAGTTTGTATGATCTCCCCCTGTTCTACAAATGAGTGAGTGGAGTTTGTATGATCTCCCCCTGTTCTACAGATGAGTGACTGGAGTTTGTGTGATCTCCCCCTGTTCTACAGAGTGAGTGAGTGGAGTTTGTGTGATCTCCCCCTGTTCTGCAGAGTGAGTGAGTGGAGTTTGTGTGATCTCCCCCTGTTCTACAGATGAGTGACTGGAGTTTGTGTGATCTCCCCCTGTTCTACAGATGAGTGAGTGGAGTTTGTGTGATCTCCCCCTGTTCTACAGATGAGTGAGTGGAGTTTGTGTGATCTCCCCCTGGTCTACAGATGAGTGAGTGGAGTTTGTGTGATCTCCCCCTGTTCTACAGATGAGTGAGTGGAGTTTGCGCGATTTCCCCCTGTTCTACAGATGAGTGAGTGGAGTTTGTGTGATCTCCCCCTGTTCTGCAGAGTGAGTGAGTGGAGTTTGTGTGATCTCCCCCTGTTCTACAGATGAGTGACTGGAGTTTGTGTGATCTCCCACTGTTCTACAGATGAGTGAGTGGAGTTTGTGTGATCTCCCCCTGGTCTACAGATGAGTGAGTGGAGTTTGTGTGATCTCCCCCTATTCTACAGATGAGTGAGTGGAGTTTGTATGATCTCCCCCTGTTTTACATATGAGTGAGTGGAGTTTGTGTGATCTCCCCCTATTCTACAGAGTGAGTGAGTGGAGTTTGTGTGATCTCCCCCTGTTCTACAGAGTGAGTGGAGTTTGTGTGATCTCCCCCTGTTCTACAGATGAGTGAGTGGAGTTTGTGTGATCTCCCCCTGTTCTACAGATGAGTGAGTGGAGATTGTGTGATCTCCCCCTGTTCTACAGATGAGTGGAGTTTGTGTGATCTCCCCCTGTCCTACAGATGAGTGAGTGGAGTGTGTGTGATCTCACTCTGTTCTACAAAGTGAGTGAGTGAGTGGAGTTTGTGTGATCTCCCCCTGTCCTACAGATGAGTGGAGTTTGTGTGATCTCCCCCTGTCCTACAGATGAGTGAGTGGAGTGTGTGTGATCTCCCCCTATTCTACAGATGAGTGAGTGGAGTTTGTGTGATCTCCCCCTGTTCTACAGATGAGTGAGTGGAGTTTGTGTGATCTCCCCCTGTTCTACAGATGAGTGAGTGGAGTTTGCGCGATTTCCCCCTGTTCTACAGATGAGTGAGTGGAGTTTGTGTGATCTCCCCCTGTTCTGCAGAGTGAGTGAGTGGAGTTTGTGTGATCTCCCCCTGTTCTACAGATGAGTGACTGGAGTTTGTGTGATCTCCCCCTGTTCTACAGATGAGTGAGTGGAGTTTGTGTGATCTCCCCCTGGTCTACAGATGAGTGAGTGGAGTTTGTGTGATCTCCCCCTATTCTACAGATGAGTGAGTGGAGTTTGTATGATCTCCCCCTGTTTTACATATGAGTGAGTGGAGTTTGTGTGATCTCCCCCTGTTCTACAGAGTGAGTGAGTGGAGTTTGTGTGATCTCCCCCTGTTCTACAGAGTGAGTGGAGTTTGTGTGATCTCCCCCTGTTCTACAGATGAGTGAGTGGAGTTTGTGTGATCTCCCCCTGTTCTACAGATGAGTGAGTGGAGATTGTGTGATCTCCCCCTGTTCTACAGATGAGTGGAGTTTGTGTGATCTCCCCCTGTCCTACAGATGAGTGAGTGGAGTGTGTGTGATCTCACTCTGTTCTACAAAGTGAGTGAGTGAGTGGAGTTTGTGTGATCTCCCCCTGTCCTACAGATGAGTGGAGTTTGTGTGATCTCCCCCTGTCCTACAGATGAGTGAGTGGAGTGTGTGTGATCTCCCCCTATTCTACAGATGAGTGAGTGGAGTTTGTGTGATCTCCCCCTGTTCTACAGAGTGAGTGGAGTTTGTGTGATCTCCCCCTGTTCTACAGATGAGTGAGTGGAGTTTGTGTGATCTCCCCCTGTTCTACAGATGAGTGAGTGGAGTTTGTGTGATCTCCCCCTGTTCTTCAGATGAGTGCGTGGAGTTTGTGTGATCTCCCCCTGTTCTACAGATGAGTGAGTGGAGTTTGTGTGATCTCCCCCTGTTCTGCAGATGAGTGACTGGAGTTTGTGTGATCTCCCCCTGTTCTACAGATGAGTGAGTGGAGATTGTGTGATCTCCCCCTGTTCTACAGATGAGTGGAGTTTGTGTGATCTCCCCCTGTCCTACAGATGAGTGAGTGGAGTGTGTGTGATCTCCCCCTATTCTACAGATGAGTGAGTGGAGTTTGTGTGATCTCCCCCTGTTCTACAGATGAGTGAGTGGAGTTTGTGTGATCTCCCCCTGTTCTACAGAGTGAGTGAATGGAGTTTGTATAATCTCCCCCTGTTCTACAGATTGAGTGAGTGGAGTTTGTATGATCTCACTCTGTTCTACAAAGTGAGTGAGTGAGTGGAGTTTGTGTGATCTCCCCCTGTCCTACAGATGAGTGAGTGGAGTTTGTGTGATCTCCCCCTGTTCTACAGATGAGTGAGTGGAGTTTGTGTGATCTCCCCCTGTTCTACAGATGAGTGAGTGGAGTTTGTGTGATCTCCCCCTGTTCTTCAGATGAGTGCGTGGAGTTTGTGTGATCTCCCCCTGTTCTACAGATGAGTGAGTGGAGTTTGTGTGATCTCCCCCTGTTCTGCAGATGAGTGACTGGAGTTTGTGTGATCTCCCCCTGTTCTACAGATGAGTGAGTGGAGATTGTGTGATCTCCCCCTGTTCTACAGATGAGTGGAGTTTGAGTGATCTCCCCCTGTCCTACAGATGAGTGAGTGGAGTGTGTGTGATCTCCCCCTATTCTACAGATGAGTGAGTGGAGTTTGTGTGATCTCCCCCTGTTCTACAGATGAGTGAGTGGAGTTTGTGTGATCTCCCCCTGTTCTACAGAGTGAGTGAATGGAGTTTGTATAATCTCCCCCTGTTCTACAGATTGAGTGAGTGGAGTTTGTATGATCTCACTCTGTTCTACAAAGTGAGTGAGTGAGTGGAGTTTGTGTGATCTCCCCCTGTCCTACAGATGAGTGAGTGGAGTTTGTGTGATCTCCCCCTGTTCTACAGATGAGTGAGTGGAGTTTGTGTGATCTCCCCCTGTTCTACAGATGAGTGAGTGGAGTTTGTGTGATCTCCCCCTGTTCTTCAGATGAGTGCGTGGAGTTTGTGTGATCTCCCCCTGTTCTACAGATGAGTGAGTGGAGTTTGTGTGATCTCCCCCTGTTCTGCAGATGAGTGACTGGAGTTTGTGTGATCTCCCCCTGTTCTACAGATGAGTGAGTGGAGATTGTGTGATCTCCCCCTGTTCTACAGATGAGTGGAGTTTGAGTGATCTCCCCCTGTCCTACAGATGAGTGAGTGGAGTGTGTGTGATCTCCCCCTATTCTACAGATGAGTGAGTGGAGTTTGTGTGATCTCCCCCTGTTCTACAGATGAGTGAGTGGAGTTTGTGTGATCTCCCCCTGTTCTACAGAGTGAGTGAATGGAGTTTGTATAATCTCCCCCTGTTCTACAGATTGAGTGAGTGGAGTTTGTATGATCTCACTCTGTTCTACAAAGTGAGTGAGTGAGTGGAGTTTGTGTGATCTCCCCCTGTCCTACAGATGAGTGAGTGGAGTTTGTGTGATCTCCCCCTGTTCTACAGATGAGTGAGTGGAGTTTGTGTGATCTCCCCCTGTTCTACAGATGAGTGAGTGGAGTTTGTGTGGACCATCTTCAGAGTCAGTGGAGGAGGCTCGTGAAGGACGCTGCTACTGGGCAGTTTGAGGCAGTCGCCCTCCTGCAACAACGGAGTGCAGAGGAGCGGCAGCAGGCTCAGTGAGTCGACCCGTGGCACCTGGGTCTGTCCCTTGACCTCCTGCCAGCACCAGGCGTTCGACACTTCACGTGACCTTCAAGTGCACTTATAGCCGTGACTTAGAGCTTTTGTGACTGCAGGAATTCATATTCTTTGGGTCTTACGGTAAGTCACTTATCTACGTGACTTTACCGAAAGATCCAAAGAATATGCACGTAGCCTGCCGCTTGTTGTTGTTGATGGTGCTGACGGAGGTGACGGTGTTGGAGGTGATGGCGTTGGTGACGCTGATGGCGTTGGTGACGGTGTTAGAGGTGATGCTGACGGCGGTGACGGTTGTGACGTTACAGGTTTGCTCCCCGCACGGCCACCGTCGCTCGGGAACGAGGAGAGCGACCGAAGAGCTCCGATGGAGCGGGAAGGGAGAGGAGAGCGAGGAGGGAAAAGAAGTCAGGGCAGAGAGGAGGAGCCTCAAATTACGGAAGAGCAAGAAGGGAGAGATGACGGACATCAAGACGCCCAGAGGGGAGAGCGTGCAGTGAGGTGGGCCGAGGGCAAGAGGGAGGAGCAGAGGCAGGACGCGGACAGGGCCAGGTGGGAGCGAGAGGGGGCCAGAAGGAAAGTCGCGGGAGGGGTGGGTGGAGAGAGACGGGTCGAAGGCAGAGCGAGAGACACAGAGAGGAGAGACAGAGAGAGGAGGGATAGAGAGGCGGGGGAGATGGGGGGGAGAGGCAGGGACGATGGGGGAGGGATGGGGCAAGGCCGGAGAGATCAGAGGGATATACACATAAAAATGCCATTGAGATTATAGATCGAGTCTTATCGGACTTGCCACGTGGGAGATGATGTGAGGGGTACGGAAGGAGGACAAATTTGTAAGGGGTAGATTCACAAAGAGACCCATAGATTAGCATCCTCATCTAGCCACTCACTTGTCCGCTCACCAACTCACCCGGCGACTCACCCACTGACTCATCCACCCACTCACTCATCCACCCACCCACTCACCCAACAACTTACCCACCCACCCACTCACCCAGACACTCAACCACCCATATATCATGTTGGGTATTTTATATCAAATGTTTATTGTTTTGGCCATTAAACGTCAGTGTCGTAGTGGTCGCCCAGCATGAGTTATAATCCTGGACAGCCGGCATCACAAACCCCTCCACCACCACCGATGTGTTCCTCGTGGAAACAAATCTGAAATTAATTTCGCATTCCTCAGGTCGTGCGAGATTAAATCAAACGGAAGGGCTTCACAGCCGAGGCAAGGTGAAAGGGGTTCACTGCCTCGCGACGCAGTATCGTCCGCTCGCTTTGCTCGTCAATACCGAAGAAACGACGCACGGCCGTGATCTTTTGGGAAGCGTCTGTGGTGTGATTGCAGTCAAAGCAGTCATAATGGGCAGTCGATCGTCAGGACGCACGTGTGGTGGTGGTGGGGTAAAGTGTGGGCACTCTCGCCTATTTCAACAAGCAGATGGATAGCTTGGAAGTGTAGGGCCCAGATGCCCCTCGAGAGGAGCTCACCGCAGCATCTTCTGTTGGAGGTCCGTCCCACCCGGGGGGCCGTGGCACAAGCGACACGTTGCAGAGCTGCGCCTTTGCCTTTGTCTCACGACGCGTTGCAGATGAGCTGTGGCAACTGCGGTGGCTGTCGCACTCAAATTTGAACCCCGTGGGGCCGGAGTTACATTCGTCAGCGCCCCTGTCGCCCCCTGGTGGACGAACCGCGCCTGGCTGCCGTCCGTCCCGAGTTTTGAGGATCTTTCTGAGAGTGTTTGGGTCATTTTTCCTGAATCGTGCGAAATCCGAGCAATTCCGAAATTCCATTCTCGCGCGCGACGGCACCAGCGATGTGCTCAGCAGCTAAATGCCGACGCTGAGGCTTGCTGGTCTTCGCGAGAGGGCTTCAGGAGAGAGGTGGTTTAGTTTTGATATTTCTCCTGCGTTGAAGGGGCGCAGACCACAGCGGTTTACTGTGTGGTCCGTAGTTTAGAGTGCATGGCCACAATAACAAATACACGTCTTCATTTGGTTCCCCATTGAGCTGTGCTTAGGCCGTCTGAGCATAAGTGACGTCTGTGGATGAAAATCGTTTGCTGCACTTGATGATGAACACAAACACTGTTGTGATTTATATACAGGATAATTCTGAATTTCTCATCTAAACTGCTGCGCGAGGTTTGCGACGCTTTAGGTGCAAAGATAATTAAAACGTCGCCGTACCACCCCCAGACAGATGGGATGGTGGAGCGCCTGAATAGAACTCTGACCTCCATGCTCTGTCAGGCGATTGACGCGGCGCAAACGGACTGGGATTTGCATGTTCCGAGTGTACTAGCTGCATATAGGATGGCCCCTCATACTTCCACGGGATTTTCACCATTTTTTCTCATGTATGGGAGGCAGAATGTACCCCCTGTAGATGCCCAATTGGGTTTGCCACTGGCTAAGGGGAAATCCAAGTTGCCCAGAGCATGTGAAAATTACCCCGCAATGCATTTCCACGGCTCGGGAGGCGGCAAAATTTAACGCCGCCAAAGCACGGGCGAAACAACGAACGTATTCTAGATTTGAAGCTTTCGTGACTGCAAGGATCCATACTCTTTGGTTCTATTCGGTAAAGTCACCACGTAGGTAAAAATACGTGACTTTACCGAATAGAACCAAAGAGTAATGCACGTATTGCGGGGAAACGGGATCACGTGCTAGCATGGCCCATCGGTGACGGAGCATGGTTACGTTGCCTGCGGGTGCCGGTTGGTTACGTCCCCTAAGCTGCATCAGTCCCCCGGCAAGAGCCCGTGGAAGTGGCCGAGGTTAAGCGGCCGCAGTTTGCGCGTTTCCGGCTGGGCCTTCGCCGTTGGTTCGTCCGTCCGTCTCGGCCGAAGCCGTTTGTCCTGCCACGGATTGCCTCTTCCCCCGTCTCCGAAAATTGGTCCGCCAGCGTCCAGTGCGTCCGGCGAGCCGGGGATGGCGTGTGCGTTCAGACGGCGTGCGTCGGAAGGATCGCGCCGTGCCGCCCGTCGCATCGAAGCCTCGCCGGGACCGAGGGAGGTGGCTGCTGCCGCCGAGCCTGCTGCACCCGTGCCTCCTGCTGCACCCGTGCCTCCTGCTGCACCCGTGCCTCCTGCGTTGCACCCCGTGTGTCTCCGGCCGTTCTCGTGGCACGCGCACCGCCCGAGCAGGGGCGGAAGACCCGTCCCCCGTCAACGGAACTCGGCGTCGCGAACTCGGTCCAAACGCTTGCGATTCCGTTGACTCCTGATTCTGGGTATTTGCTCGGGAATGGCGGAGAGGTTGTGGTTGTTGTTGTTGTTCAGTTCTGGCCGAGGTTAACTCGGTCCAAATGCTTGCGATTCCGTTGATTCCATATTCTGGGTATTGGTCGGGGAATGGCGGAGAGGTTGTGGTTGTTGTTGTTGTTCAGTTCTGGTCGAGGTTAACTCGGTCCAAATGCTTGCGATTCCGTTGATTCCATATTTTGGGTATTGGTTTGGGAATGGCGGAGAGGTTATGGTTGTTGTTCAATTCTGTTCTGTTCGTTTTCCTAAGTCTTGTTCCCTTTCGTAAATGTTCCCTTCGCTCCTTGTTCCCTCGTCTTTAGGTGTTGTTCCTGCGGATTGTTCTGCCTTTTTAAGGAAAATAACTGGAGTCCTGCTTTTATAGATATTGTTGTTATCCTGCACATGGGCGCACTTACCTGTTATTTGAGTATTAGCCAGGAAAATTTCGATTTAAACCTTTTGTGACTGTAAGGATTCATCTTCTTTGGTTCTTTCAGTAAAGTCACCGCGTAGAATGAGAATAAAATAATAAAATAAAACAATAAAATTCTCACGACGTTTCGGCCACAACGCAGGTGGCCTTCTTCAGAGCTTCATTATTGAAGCTCCGTCATTTATTGTAGCTCTGTCGTCCCGACAGGTTTGTTCCTTTCACCTGAAGAAGGCCACTTGTGTCGTGGCCGAAACGTCGTGAGAATTTTATTGTTTTATTTTATTATTTTATTCTCATTCTACGTGGTGACTTTACCGAAAGAACCAAACAAGATATTAGCCAGGAAGGCTACATGTTTTTTTATTACGGGGGGGGGGGTGGGGGGGGGTGATGTAATGACATGATGACACCTGTTGGTTAGAAAACGGAAGCACGGGTACAGGCACCGCTAAAGCAACATCCAATCCGAAAGGGAGAGGTATCTAGGCCAAGGGTAAATGGGCGGGGCTCGCCGGGAACCCTCTGGAAGGTTCCGCGATAGGGCGTGGCCAGAGGCGGAGCCTAGCCGCACTTTGCGGCGACAGAAGCGGTGGGCGGAGGAGGACTCGGGGCTCGCGCGTGGAGCCTTGGGTCCCGGGCTGCGTCGCCGCTCGCCGTCGTCTCTCTCCGTCGTGCGGCCGCGCGCGGAAGATCTCCTGCGGGGGTTCCGTCGCCGCCCTTCCCGGCACGCCGCCGGCCAGCGGCGAAGCCGAAAGCGGACGGGTGGAACGGCGCCGCGTGACCGACCGTGCGTGTGGCCGGCGGAGACGCCGCGCTCAGAATGAGAAGATGAGGTTGGCCTGCGCTGTGCCGCGTGTGAATAAAAGAAGCACCCCCTCATTGCGTACGTACGTTGAACTTCTTACGCGCCGTACGTAGCCAACCGTGCTCATCGGAGGTGCTGGGGAAGGACGACAAACTGAACACACAAAGTCGTCAATCCTGATTTGAAGCTTTCGTGACTGCAGGGATCCACGCTCTTTGGTTCTTCCGGTAAAGTGACTGTGAAGACGGTCGCTTGTTGCTGCGATCGGAACGTCGTGATCTATTTTTTTTTGTTTTTTTTACCGAAAGAACCAAAGGGTACGATAGGTAGTTCCGTAGTCAAATCTTCATTCAAAAGCGCATAGCTCCAGCGACTTAATGAATGTCAGAAGGAAGAGCGTTCCAGACGGCTGCTGGAGCGCATCTGAAAGCGCGCCACGCAGTGGCCGTCAAATCTTGACTTGAAGTCAAGATTGACGGCCGCTCTTTGGGTCTTTCGGTAAAGTCATCACGTGGGTAGGTAGAAAATAAAATAAATTAAATCACGTGACGTTTCGTTAGCAACACGACAAGCGTCCGTCATCAGGTGGGACAGCCACAGCAAGAGACAATTGCTGAAGTGGGCAAAAGGGTTGCCGTGATAAGAGGCTACGTAGGTAAGAGAGGGGGGAGAAGCCAGGGAGGAGAGATAGAGTGAGGGGGGAGGAGCTACTTAACTGACATCCCTACGAGAGAGAGAGGCTCTACCTTGGTAAACAACAACAACCACCAAAACGACCACCACCACTACAACGATGAGAATTTCTCACCTCGGATTTCAATGCAAGAGCGCAGGTGGCAGCAGGTAGTATGACGTAGTATGACGTCACTTCCCCCGGCTCTCCCACTGAATAAATTATGTTAATGAGGCCGGCCCATATGTGGAGGGATGGGGGCGTGGGCGCTGAACCCGTCGCAATAAACTCGCGACGGCTTTAACGAACACATTATGTTAATGAGCCACCAGTCACTGGGCGTAGCTTTGCCCAAATAAGGATTGCCACTGGAACGATATCGGCGGTGACCCAAGCGGAGGTGACGTCACGCTCAAGAGTGTGGTGGACGGGGGAGGGTTGAATACCTTGGTGACATGACGTCTATTGTTTTTATATATCCTCGTGTTCAACAGAGTTAATAGACTTTACTTCAAACACAAATTTGACACTGTCACACACTGCCATGAGTAAACAGGTGGTGGTGTGACCAGAACCATGCCTGGCCACCTTCATCTGCTCAGCATTAATTCTTCCTCACTCCACCAAGTAATGAATCGAGGATCAATCAACATAGCCGAGGCTATCCGTGTCTCTGTCTCTCTCTCCCCGTGGTGAAGGTGTTCCCCTCCACACATTCAGAGTCAACAGCGGCACGCGCTTAGCGTCTTTGACCGATAGATACATTGACGCACGTATTGTTGGTTCTTTCAGTAAAGTCACGTAGATAGAAAATAAAGATAACAGATTAAATTTAATAAGATAAAGACCACTTGTGTTGCGATCGAAACGTCGTGGGTTTATTGCTTTATTTAAAAAAAAATATTTTTCATTTATTTGTATTATTTTATTTTCTATCTACGTGACTTTACCGAATAAACCAGGAATATTAATTCCTGCAGTCACGAAAGTTTTAAGTCAAAACATTCACACACGTTGACAAAGCCTCACCTTGTGTTGTTGTGGGCAGGTCGCTTCTGATAACAAGAGCGGTATAGAAGCTCAAGCGGGCTTGGCCTGGTAACAAAAGAACGAAAATAAAAACTGCGTGAATATTTACAATAAAACAAAGTTACAAAGTGACGAGCCGGGTGAAGACAAATTAAACTTAAGCGAGATAATTAAAGTAAATGCAATCAGGCGAGGACAGGAGGCAAGGCCCCGCGTGGCTAGGCCCCGCGTTGTAAAGTTCCAACCTGGACATCGATTCCCATGCTCGCTGCTACTCAACTGACATCCCTACGAGAGAGAGAGGCTCTACCTTGGTAAACAACAACCACCACCACCATGAGAATTTCACACCTCGGATTTCAGTGCAAGCGTGGATCGGCAGCCTCCTGTTATCTCGTGACGTCACGCGTGTAAGCAGGTAACATAACGTCACTTCTGGGGTAAGAGACACGCCCCTCCTGTAAAGAGCGGCTCCGTAACTGAATAAATTATATTCTTAGTTTTTTCGGTAAAGTCACGTTGAAGAGAAACAACAAAATAACAAAATATATATAAAACAATAAAAAAATTCTCACGACGTTTCGACCATAACTCAAACGGTCATCATCAGGTGTGTCGGTTTGCATAAATTTATTTTGAAAACGGCATATTTATTTATTTATATATAAAAAAAATAACGTTTGCGTCACGCGCAACGATTGGCAGTTTGCCCAGGACTAGTCCATCTATTTTTTGAAAAGAGGAGGGGGGAGACGAAATTTGTTTTTATGTATGCTGTCTGAAAGCCACTGTAAGCGTGAACAATCAATCAAGAACTGAAATGATTTATCAAATCTTTCCAATGATTGCTAAGATAGAATCCATCTTCTCGGTTGAAATTGTCTCTGTGCTTGTATATGTGGATAGCCTCATGAACGAATCTCTCATGGAAGCCAGATGGCTTACAAAGAACCTCCGTCTTGGAAAAGTCAATGGCATGTGAGCCTACTGAATTAGAACAATGATCTGCTACGGCCGAGGTGTTGGTCCTACCGTGTTTAAGGTCTGCTTTATGTTCACGAATGCGGTCCGAGATATGGCGTTTGGTTTCTCCAATGTAACTACTACCACAGAGGCAACTTAGTTTGTAGACACCAGGGTATTGTATGTCCGGAATCACATCTTTTACAGACGGAACCAGATCACGGATTTTATGTAATGTGTTGAAACGGACCTGGATCTTGTGTTTATTCAAGATTTTGGAGATCTTTTTTGTGATCCCAGCAATGTAGGGTAAAGTGATGGTTTTGAAAGGCTCCTCAAGAGGGTTCTTCTTCATGGTTTGAGTGATAGCTTTGCGGATTGTATAGTCGGAGTAACCATTAGCCCTAAGAGCTTGGTGTACGTGCTTGAGTTCACTGCTTATGTGTTCCTGGTCGGATATGCATTGGGCTCTATGATACAGAGTCTTGATGAGAGAATTCTTCTGTGATGGATGGTGGTGGGAATCCGGTTTCAGATAAGCATCCGTATGGGTAGCTTTCCTGTAGACAGAGTGGCTCATTGAACCATCAGGTCTCTTTTTAATTAGGACATCCAAAAAAGGTATCTTGCCATCTATTTCGACTTCCATGGTAAATCTGATGGCTGGGTGTATGGAATTGATGTGGTCGAAGAATTGGTCTAGAGCAGGCCGGCCATGTGGCCAGATGACAAAAGTGTCATCCACGTACCTCTTCCATAAGGTTGGGCGCAGAGTGGCAGTCTGGATGGCGTCAGTCTCAAATTTCTCCATGAAAATGTTAGCTATAACTGGAGAAAGGGGGGAGCCCATTGGGGTGCCCTCAGTTTGTTTGTAGAAAGTTCCATTCCAAGTGAAGTATGTATTGGTTAAACAGTGTCTCACCAGGGGGGGTACCTCAGTGTTTAGTCCTTGATGAACCAAGTCTTCAATGATTGCAATGGTGTCAGGTACAGGAACCTTGGTGAATAAGGAAACTACATCAAAACTGACAAGCAGGTCGTCTGGGGACAGGGAAATACCCTTGATTGTTGATACCAGGTGAGTAAAATTTTGTACCGCAGAGGTGGTTTTTCCAGTGAAAGGACGCAGGATTTCAGACAAAAAACGAGCTAGTTTGTAGGTGGGGGAGCTGATAGTAGAGACTATGGGACGAAGAGGTGTATCAACTTTATGTATTTTTGGTAAGCCGTATAATCTTGGTGGCCTGGCAGCAGAAGGTTTCAACGAAAACTGTTTAGATTGATCAATTAATGCGGTTGAATCAGAAATTATTTTGTTGGTTTGTGTGACGAGGCTGTTGGTGGGATCTCTTTTTATTTTTGTATAACTACCATCGTCGAGTAATTCTTTAATTTTGTTGTTGTATTCTATTTTATCCATGATAACAGTAGCATTGCCTTTGTCAGCTGAGAGAACTACAATATCATTCCTCTTTTTTAATTTATATAATTCAAAACGCTCATCTTTGCTGAGGTTGCTAGCTGGCATCTTAGCGTTTTTGAGGGTTGCAGCGATTTCAGATCTTGCTACGTCTGCAGCGATGTGACCCAGGCCCCTGAGAGCAACGTCTACTTGGGCAATTATATCATTAACTGGTATGTGTTTAGGTGTGACTGCAAAGTTTAGACCTTTAGCTAAAACGGATTTCAGACCATCGGAAATAGAACTGTTACTGCGATTAATTACGACTTTATTAACGTCTAACTTTTTGGTGTATGGGTCCGGTCTTTTGTTGAAGAGGAGGTTAAATTTGGAAATCAGGTTTTCCTTACATTTGGTCGACAGTAGCAGCTGAAGAGGCAGTCATATTGTCTACATGTTCCCAATCCGATGTGGACATTATTGCCGTCAATGATAAGTGTGATTTGTAGAGTGTCTTGTCTAACTGATCTAGTTCTGTGCGTATAAGTCTGATTTTTTCTGAGATAAGAGCTAAGCTAGTTTTGAAAAGAATTCGTTTCGCATTAGAAGAAGTTACAGTAGCAGAGGTGAGTGTAAATGCGATTGGTATTACCCCAGAGTCGCGGCATCTCTTCAGGAAGGTGAGAGACTCGATCAGCTGAGCTTTCTTATCCCGGAGTTTGTTGAACGATCTTAAAGTTATGTGAAAACCCTCCCCGTAGAGGCGATAAAATTTTGATTTAAAGCTTTCGTGACTGCAGTAATTCATATTCTTAGTTTTTTCGGTAAAGTCACGTTGAAGAGAAACAACAAAATAACAAAATATATATAAAACAATAAAAAAAATTCTCACGACGTTTCGACCATAACTCAAACGGTCATCATCAGGTGTGTCGGTTTGCATAAATTTATTTCGAAAACGGCATATTTATTTATTTATTTATAAAAAATATAACGTTTGCGTCACGCGCAACGATTGGCAGTTTGCCCAGGACTAGTCCATCTATTTTTTGAAAAGAGGAGGGGGGAGACGAAATTTGTTTTTATGTATGCTGTCTGAAAGCCACTGTAAGCGTGAACAATCAATCAAGAACTGAAATGATTTATCAAATCTTTCCAATGATTGCTAAGATAGAATCCATCTTCTCGGTTGAAATTGTCTCTGTGCTTGTATATGTGGATAGCCTCATGAACGAATCTCTCATGGAAGCCAGATGGCTTACAAAGAACCTCCGTCTTGGAAAAGTCAATGGCATGTGAGCCTACTGAATTAGAACAATGATCTGCTACGGCCGAGGTGTTGGTCCTACCGTGTTTAAGGTCTGCTTTATGTTCACGAATGCGGTCCGAGATATGGCGTTTGGTTTCTCCAATGTAACTACTACCACAGAGGCAACTTAGTTTGTAGACACCAGGGTATTGTATGTCCGGAATCACATCTTTTACAGACGGAACCAGATCACGGATTTTATGTAATGTGTTGAAACGGACCTGGATCTTGTGTTTATTCAAGATTTTGGAGATCTTTTTTGTGATCCCAGCAATGTAGGGTAAAGTGATGGTTTTGAAAGGCTCCTCAAGAGGGTTCTTCTTCATGGTTTGAGTGATAGCTTTGCGGATTGTATAGTCGGAGTAACCATTAGCCCTAAGAGCTTGGTGTACGTGCTTGAGTTCACTGCTTATGTGTTCCTGGTCGGATATGCATTGGGCTCTATGATACAGAGTCTTGATGAGAGAATTCTTCTGTGATGGATGGTGGTGGGAATCCGGTTTCAGATAAGCATCCGTATGGGTAGCTTTCCTGTAGACAGAGTGGCTCATTGAACCATCAGGTCTCTTTTTAATTAGGAAATCCAAAAAAGGTATCTTGCCATCTATTTCGACTTCCATGGTAAATCTGATGGCTGGGTGTATGGAATTGATGTGGTCGAAGAATTGGTCTAGAGCAGGCCGGCCATGTGGCCAGATGACAAAAGTGTCATCCACGTACCTCTTCCATAAGGTTGGGCGCAGAGTGGCAGTCTGGATGGCGTCAGTCTCAAATTTCTCCATGAAAATGTTAGCTATAACTGGAGAAAGGGGGGAGCCCATTGGGGTGCCCTCAGTTTGTTTGTAGAAAGTTCCATTCCAAGTGAAGTATGTATTGGTTAAACAGTGTCTCACCAGGGGGGGTACCTCAGTGTTTAGTCCTTGATGAACCAAGTCTTCAATGATTGCAATGGTGTCAGGTACAGGAACCTTGGTGAATAAGGAAACTACATCAAAACTGACAAGCAGGTCGTCTGGGGACAGGGAAATACCCTTGATTGTTGATACCAGGTGAGTAAAATTTTGTACCGCAGAGGTGGTTTTTCCAGTGAAAGGACGCAGGATTTCAGACAAAAAACGAGCTAGTTTGTAGGTGGGGGAGCTGATAGTAGAGACTATGGGACGAAGAGGTGTATCAACTTTATGTATTTTTGGTAAGCCGTATAATCTTGGTGGCCTGGCAGCAGAAGGTTTCAACGAAAACTGTTTAGATTGATCAATTAATGCGGTTGAATCAGAAATTATTTTGTTGGTTTGTGTGACGAGGCTGTTGGTGGGATCTCTTTTTATTTTTGTATAACTACCATCGTCGAGTAATTCTTTAATTTTGTTGTTGTATTCTATTTTATCCATGATAACAGTAGCATTGCCTTTGTCAGCTGAGAGAACTACAATATCATTCCTCTTTTTTAATTTATATAATTCAAAACGCTCATCTTTGCTGAGGTTGCTAGCTGGCATCTTAGCGTTTTTGAGGGTTGCAGCGATTTCAGATCTTGCTACGTCTGCAGCGATGTGACCCAGGCCCCTGAGAGCAACGTCTACTTGGGCAATTATATCATTAACTGGTATGTGTTTAGGTGTGACTGCAAAGTTTAGACCTTTAGCTAAAACGGATTTCAGACCATCGGAAATAGAACTGTTACTGCGATTAATTACGACTTTATTAACGTCTAACTTTTTGGTGTATGGGTCCGGTCTTTTGTTGAAGAGGAGGTTAAATTTGGAAATCAGGTTTTCCTTACATTTGGTCGACAGTAGCAGCTGAAGAGGCAGTCATATTGTCTACATGTTCCCAATCCGATGTGGACATTATTGCCGTCAATGATAAGTGTGATTTGTAGAGTGTCTTGTCTAACTGATCTAGTTCTGTGCGTATAAGTCTGATTTTTTCTGAGATAAGAGCTAAGCTAGTTTTGAAAAGAATTCGTTTCGCATTAGAAGAAGTTACAGTAGCAGAGGTGAGTGTAAATGCGATTGGTATTACCCCAGAGTCGCGGCATCTCTTCAGGAAGGTGAGAGACTCGATCAGCTGAGCTTTCTTATCCCGGAGTTTGTTGAACGATCTTAAAGTTATGTGAAAACCCTCCCCGTAGAGGCGATAAAATTTTGATTTAAAGCTTTCGTGACTGCAGTAATTCATATTCTTAGTTTTTTCGGTAAAGTCACGTTGAAGAGAAACAACAAAATAACAAAATATATATAAAACAATAAAAAAAATTCTCACGACGTTTCGACCATAACTCAAACGGTCATCATCAGGTGTGTCGGTTTGCATAAATTTATTTCGAAAACGGCATATTTATTTATTTATTTATAAAAAATATAACGTTTGCGTCACGCGCAACGATTGGCAGTTTGCCCAGGACTAGTCCATCTATTTTTTGAAAAGAGGAGGGGGGAGACGAAATTTGTTTTTATGTATGCTGTCTGAAAGCCACTGTAAGCGTGAACAATCAATCAAGAACTGAAATGATTTATCAAATCTTTCCAATGATTGCTAAGATAGAATCCATCTTCTCGGTTGAAATTGTCTCTGTGCTTGTATATGTGGATAGCCTCATGAACGAATCTCTCATGGAAGCCAGATGGCTTACAAAGAACCTCCGTCTTGGAAAAGTCAATGGCATGTGAGCCTACTGAATTAGAACAATGATCTGCTACGGCCGAGGTGTTGGTCCTACCGTGTTTAAGGTCTGCTTTATGTTCACGAATGCGGTCCGAGATATGGCGTTTGGTTTCTCCAATGTAACTACTACCACAGAGGCAACTTAGTTTGTAGACACCAGGGTATTGTATGTCCGGAATCACATCTTTTACAGACGGAACCAGATCACGGATTTTATGTAATGTGTTGAAACGGACCTGGATCTTGTGTTTATTCAAGATTTTGGAGATCTTTTTTGTGATCCCAGCAATGTAGGGTAAAGTGATGGTTTTGAAAGGCTCCTCAAGAGGGTTCTTCTTCATGGTTTGAGTGATAGCTTTGCGGATTGTATAGTCGGAGTAACCATTAGCCCTAAGAGCTTGGTGTACGTGCTTGAGTTCACTGCTTATGTGTTCCTGGTCGGATATGCATTGGGCTCTATGATACAGAGTCTTGATGAGAGAATTCTTCTGTGATGGATGGTGGTGGGAATCCGGTTTCAGATAAGCATCCGTATGGGTAGCTTTCCTGTAGACAGAGTGGCTCATTGAACCATCAGGTCTCTTTTTAATTAGGAAATCCAAAAAAGGTATCTTGCCATCTATTTCGACTTCCATGGTAAATCTGATGGCTGGGTGTATGGAATTGATGTGGTCGAAGAATTGGTCTAGAGCAGGCCGGCCATGTGGCCAGATGACAAAAGTGTCATCCACGTACCTCTTCCATAAGGTTGGGCGCAGAGTGGCAGTCTGGATGGCATCAGTTCCAGACATACAGTACCCGGGCGTTTACAAACTAAAGTGCCTCTGTGGTAGTAGCTACATTGGAGAAACCAAACGACATATCTCGGACCGCATCCGCGAACATAAAGCAGACTTGAAACACGGTAGGACGAACTCCTCTGCCGTGGCAGATCACTGTTATAATTCAGTGGGCTCACATGACATTGACTTCTCCGAGACGGAGGTTCTTTGCAAACCAACCGGCTACCATGAGAGATTCGTTCATGAGGCCATTCACATATACAAGCACAGAGACAATTTCAACCGAGAAGATGGATTCTGGCTTAGTAACCACTGGAAAGATGTTTTAAACCATTTCTGTTCTTAATTTATTTATTTTTACGATGACCTTCAGACCGCAGCTCTTTCGCCAGCATTGACTCTTAATACATCTCACACCACGGTTAATGGTATAGTTTACAACATGGAGTATAATAGCGCCTCGCAGCTGTCTTTCTCCCCCTCCTCTGTTCCGACCATGGATGAACTCGTCCGTCTGAACGGGGCCCGTAGCTATCCGTGGTGCTAAAGTTGAGGGTAAGAATCCACCCATTTTTTCGCCATATAGCATTGTGATATATAACGACTTATTGTTGGAAGCTTAGCTGATTGGAGAATATAGAGTTTATTGATAACATTAAGGTAATTTATATTTTAGTTTTTTTATTGGTTCACTATATAGTACTGTGAATAGCTCAGATGTGTAGGCCTTGACTTCAACATAGTCATTTCTGTGACCAGTCACTAGCTAATCACTCAGTTATTTCAATGCTAAATTCGCCTAGTTATTTCAATGCTAAATTCTCCTGTTTGATTTGTACTAAGTGCCTCGGTGAATGTGTATGCTCTGACTTTAACGTAGCTATTTCTGTAACCAGTTACAAGCTAATCACTCAGCTATTTCAATGCTAAATTCTATGCTAATTCCTTTGTCAAGGGGTGCCTCTGCGGATGTGTATACTTTAACTTAGCTATTTCAATACTAAATTCTATGCGAATTCCTTTATCAATGGGTGCCTCTGCGGATGTGTATGCTTTAACTTTTAACATAGCAATTTCTGTGACCAGTCACAAGCTAATCACTCAGCCATTTCAATGCTAAATTATATGCTAATTCCTTTGTCAAGGCGCTTTGTTCCTCTCACACAGCTTAAAGGTCATGATCTGAACGTGGCTCTCTCACTCCAGTGCTGTCCTACCAGACAGTCTCGTCCCTTCACCTGATGAAGGCCGCTTGTGTTGTGGCCGAAACGTCGTGAGAATATTATTGTGTTATTTTATTTTATCAATTTATTATTTTATTCTCATTCTACGTGACTTTACCGAAAGAACCAAAGAAGATGACTCTTAGACATTATTGTTAAAAAATAACATGGAATCGATTCCTGTTGCGGCTTCCGACGTTCAGATGGAGTCGATTCCCGTTGCGGCTTCCAACCTTCAGATTGAGTCGATTCCCGTTGCCGCTTCCAACGTTCAGATAGAGTCGATTCCCGTTGCGGCTTCCGACGTTCAGATGGAGT
This sequence comes from Petromyzon marinus, assembly GCF_048934315.1. Classification (NCBI taxonomy): domain Eukaryota; kingdom Metazoa; phylum Chordata; class Hyperoartia; order Petromyzontiformes; family Petromyzontidae; genus Petromyzon; species Petromyzon marinus. The sequence continues at coordinate 388,214 of NW_027423003.1, forward strand.
CGATTCCCGTTGCGGCTTCCGACGTTTTAGATGGAGTCGATTCCCGTTGTTGATAACATGGGAATCGATTGTTGGTGAATGGAGCTCGTGGAATCGATTTTCAATGGGGGGGGGGGGGGGATAAAGCGGGAATCGAGATGGTGGTAGTGATTATAGCTGATGGAATCGATTACCATTGGGATAATATTGGTGGAGTTATATTATTGTTACTGCTCCTCTGTTTAAATATAATTTACGTGCAAACTTTGCCGACTACACACTTATCGAAACAATGCTCTCCATAACTTTTACCCCGGGGTTTAAATATTGTTTTGTGATCATAAAAACCCCGAAAGAGCGGGAAACATTGAACGGCCTGCTCACTGATTGGTCCAAGCGGCACCCGGCCACCTCCCACCATCGCCTTCTCCTATTGGACGCTGCCTTCAGCAGCGTTGCGTTCCTATTGGCTCAGCAACGCCGACCACGATTCGCGTTTCGTAATCATAGCTCGACACGATTCAGGACGAGAAGGAAACGAAACAACGGAATCGCGTTTGAGTAAAAAACATTTAATTTAAATATGGTACGTCAACAATAAAACTTTTATTTTTTTACATTTATTTACAACGCGCGAATGCCAACGCGAGTTTTATTGTCGATGTTGAGTTTTGTAATTTCTTACTGTAAAAAAGTTTTCCTCAAAGTCGCTCCCGCCTCGGAGCCAATCGGATTTGGCGTCTCCCTTCCCACGTGACGCGAAGTTTTTTTTGTTTTCCCGCCAATTTGTTTTGGCTCCTCCCCCTCACCCACCGCCATTTTTTTAATTCGTGAGGGGGGTGCAGACGCCGGAAAATTTATTTTTGTTGCTCAATTAACGACGAGGAGGAGGAGGACGACCCGCTAGGAGTGTGAGGTCGCCACTTTTGAGAGAAAGCGTGAGGTAAAGAATGCCCTCTACCGTCCAGGTTGTGGCGTGTAAGTTTGGCCTTTAAGGGTTGGTGTTTAAAGGCTGCTGTTTAAGGTTTGGTGTTTAAGGGATGGCGTTTAAGGGTTTGTTTTTAAGGGTTGGCGTTTATGGGTTGGCTTTTACGGGTTTGCGTTTAAGGGTTGGTGTTTAAGGGTTTGTGTTTAAGGCTTGGTGTTTAAGGCTTGGCGTTTAAGGATTGGTGTAAATTTAACGGGTGGTGTTTAAGGGTTTGCATTTAAGGGTTTGTGTTTAAGGGTTGGTGTTTAAGGCTTGGCGTTTAAGGATTGGTGTTTAAGGGTTGGTGTTTAAGGGTTGGTGTTTAACGGGTGGTGATTAAGGCTTGGTCTTTAAGGGTTGGTCTTTAAGGGTTGGTGTTTAAGGGTTGGTGTTTAAGGCTTGGTGTTTAAGGGTTGGCGTTTAAAGGTTGGTGTTTAAGGGTTGGTCTTTAAGGGTTGGTGTTTAAGGGTTGGCGTTTAAAGGTTGGTGTTTAAGGGTTGGTGTTTAAGGGTTTGTGTTTAAGGGTTGGTGTTTAAGGGTTGGTGTTTAAGGGTTGGTGTTTAAGGGTTGGCTTTTTAGGCTTGGTCTTTAAGGGTTGGTGTTTAAGGGTTGGTGTTTAAGGGTTGGTGTTTAAGGGTTGGTGTTTAAGGGTTGGTGTTTAAGGGTTGGTGTTTAAGGATTGGTGTTTAAGGGTTGGTGTTTAAGGGTTGGTGTTTAAGGGTTGGCGTTTAAAGGTTAGTGTTTAAGGGTTGGTGTTTAAGGGTTGGTCTTTAAGGGTTGGTGTTTAAGGCTTGGCGTTTAAAGGTTGGTGTTTACGGGTTTGTGTTTAAGGGTTGGTGTTTAAGGGTTGGTGTTTAAGGGTTGGTGTTTAAGGGTTGGTGTTTAAGGGTTGGTGTTTAAGGGTTGGCTTTTAAGGCTTGGTCTTTAAGGGTTGGTGTTTAAGGGTTGGTGTTTAAGGGTTGGTGTTTAAGGGTTGGCTTTTAAGGCTTGGTCTTTAAGGGTTGGTGTTTAAGGGTTGGTGTTTAAGGGTTGGTGTTTAAGGGTTGGCGTTTAAGGGTTGGTGTTTAAGGGTTGGTGTTTAAGGGTTGGTGTTTAAGGGTTTGTGTTTAAGGGTTGGCTTTTAAGGCTTGGTCTTTAAGGGTTGGTGTTTAAGGGTTGGTGTTTAAGGGTTGGTGTTTAAGGGTTGGTGTTTAAGGGTTGGTGTTTAAGGGTTGGTGTTTAAGGGTTGGTGTTTAAGGGTTGGTGTTTAAGGATTGGTGTTTAAGGGTTGGTGTTTAAGGCTTTGTCTCTAAGGGTTGGTGTTTAAAGGTTGGCGTTTAAGGCTTGGTCTTTAAGGGTTGGCGTTTAAAGGTTGGTGATTAAGGGTTGGCGTTTAAAGGTTGGCGTTTAAGGCTTGGTCTTTAAGGCTTGGTGTTTAAGGGTTGGTGTTTAAGGGTTGGTGTTTAAGGGTTGGTCTTTAAGGGTTGGTGTTTAAGGGTTGGTGTTTAAGGCTTGGCGTTTAAGGATTGGTGTTTAACGGGTGGTGATTAAGGGTTGGCGTTTAAAGGTTGGTGTTTAAGGGTTGGTCTTTAAGGGTTGGTGTTTAAGGGTTGGTGTTTAAGGGTTGGTGTTTAAGGGTTGGTGTTTAAGGGTTGGTGTTTAAGGGTTGGTGTTTAAGGGTTGGTGTTTAAGGGTTGGTGTTTAAGGGTTGGCGTTTAAAGGTTGGTGTTTAAGGGTTGGTCTTTAAGGGTTGGTCTTTAAGGGTTGGTGTTTAAGGGTTGGTGTTTAAGGGTTGGTGTTTTAAGAGTTTAAGAGTTTTCACGTTTAAACAGAGAGAAAGCGTGAGGTGTGTGTGTGATGGTGTGGTGATGTACACTCTGTGTGTGTGATAGTGTGGTGGTGTGCACTCTGTATGTGTGATAGTGTGGTGGTGTGCACTGTGTGTGTGATGGTGTGATGGTGTACACTCGTGTGTGTGTGTCCTCTCCCGCAGCCAATCGGAAGCGAGTTCAGGGGGCAAGGGTCGCGAAATTTCAGAATTTGTCGATGGCCGCCTCGAAGGCCTCCACTTAGGCTGCGACTTTAACCATTTAACTTTACGACTTTAAACATTAAAGTACAAATAAACAACGACTATACAACAGCTATACAACGACGACTATACAACAGCACAACAACGACTATACAACAGCTATACAACGACGACTAAACAACAGCACAACAACGACTATACAACAGCTATACAACGACGACTAAACAACAGCACAACAACGACTATACAACAGCTATACAACGACGACTAAACAACAGCACAACAACGACTATACAACAGCTATACAACGACGACTAAACAACAGCACAACAACGACTATACAACAGCTATACAACGACGACTAAACAACAGCACAACAACGACTATACAACAGCTATACAACGACGACTAAACAACAGCACAACAACAACAACTTCTCCGGCGATGTCTACGATGGACAAAGAGAACTCGCGCGCCTCAGCTGCCCAAGGTTCGAGTGCTTTTGAGGGCGAAATTTTTTTTAAATTTGTTTTAATTTATTTAAGTCGAAAAATGTTTTAAGTTTTTAATTTAATTTAGTCGAATTTTTTTTTTAATTTAAAGTCGAACATTTTTTATTTAAAGCTTTCGTGACTGCAGCCGCCCACACCTCCTGCACCACCACCACCACCACCACCCCAGCCGCCCACACCTCCTGCACCACCACCACCCCAGCCGCCCACACCTCCTGCACCACCACCCCAGCTGCCCACACCTGCACCACCACCACCACCCCAGCCGCCCACATCTCCTGCACCACCACCCCAGCCGCCCACATCTCCTGCACCACCACCACCCCAGCCGCCCACATCTCCTGCACCACCACCACCCCAGCCGCCCACACCTCCTGCACCACCACCCCAGCCGCCCACATCTCCTGCACCACCACCACCACCCCAGCCGCCCACACCTCCTGCACCACCACCACCCCAGCCGCCCACATCTCCTGCACCACCACCACCACCCCAGTCGCCCACATCTCCTGCACCACCACCACTCCAGCCGCCCACACCTCCTGCACCACCACCACCACCCCAGCCGCCCACATCTCCTGCACCACCACCACCCCAGCCGCCAACATCTCCTGCACCACCACCACCACCCTGGCTGCCCCCCCTAACATCACGGCCCCCCCTTCCACCGCAGCGCCGGCAGCCCCCCCCTCGCGGCCGCGGCTCGTGACGCCGGTGCGCCGCTCGGCGCGGATCCACGCGGCGGGGGGGGCGGTGGGGGGGGGGGCGACCCCCCCGGGGAGGGCCCTGAGGGACGGCGACACGGTGGGAGGCATTGCGGAGCTGCTGCTGGCAGCGGCCTACGCGGAGGAGGAGGAGGCGGACGAGGTGGTGGTGCAGGAGGGCGCTGCTGGCAGGGGAGGGAGGGGGGGGGGAGAGGCGGCGTCACCGCACGAGGTTCCTGCTGAGGGCCAACGCGGCGCTGGGGGACAACGCCCCCCAGCAGCAGCAGCAGCTCGGGCTACTGGGGGGCTGGGCGGTGAGCGGAGTGAGATGAGTGGTGGGGTGAGCGGAGGGGTGAGTGGAGGGGTGAGCGGAGGGGTGAGCGGAGGGGTGAGTGAGATGAGTGGAGGGGTGAGCGGAGGGGTGAGCGGAGGGGTGAGTGGGTGAGTGAGATGAGTGGAGGGGTGAGTGGGGTGAGTGGAGGGGTGAGTGGGTGACTGGGTGAGTGAGATGAATGGAGGGGTGAGTGGGGTGAGTGGAGGGGTGAGTGAGTGAGATGAGTGGAGGGGTGAGTGGTGGGGTGAGTGGAGGGGTGAGTGGGTGAGTGAGATGAGTGGAGGGGTGAGTGGAGGGGTGAGTGGGATAAGTGGAGGGGTGAGTGGGTGACTGGGTGAGTGAGATGAGTGGAGGGGTGAGTGGGGTGAGTGGAGGGGTGAGTGAGATGAGCGGAGGGGTGAGTGGGGTGAGTGGAGGGGTGAGTGAGATGAGTGGAGGGGTGAGCGGAGGGGTGAGTGGAGGGGTGAGTGGAGGGGTGAGTGAGATCAGTGGAGGGATGAGTGGAGGGGTGAGTGAGATGAGTGGAGGGGTGAGCGGAGGGGTGAGCGGAGGGGTGAGTGGAGGGGTGAGTGAGATGAGTGGAGGGGTGAGCGGAGGGGTGAGCGGAGGGTGAGCGGAGGGGTGAGTGGAGGGGTGAGTGGGTGACTGGGTGAGTGAGATGAGTGGAGGGGTGAGTGGGGTGAGTGGATGGGTGAGCGGAGGGGTGAGCGGAGTGGTGAGTGGAGGGGTGAGTGAGATGAGTGGAGGGGTGAGCGGAGGGGTGAGCGGAGGGGTGAGTGGAGGGGTGAGTGGGTAACTGGGTGAGTGAGATGAGTGGAGGGGTGAGCGGAGGGGTGAGTGGAGGGGTGAGTGGAGGGGTGAGTGGATGGGTGAGTGAGATGAGTGGAGGAGTGAGTGGAGGGGTGAGTGAGATGAGTGGAGGGGTGAGTGAGATGAGTGGAGCGGTGAGTGGAGGGGTGAGTGGAGGGGTGAGTGGGGGGGTGAATGGGGTGACTGGGTGAGTGAGATGAATGGAGGGGTGAGTGAGATGAGTGGTGGGGTGAGTGGAGGGGTGAGTGGAGGGGTGACTGGGTGAGTGAGATGAGTGGAGGAGGGGAATGTTTCTGCAGCTGGCTGATGGCCTGTGGTGCTGTCCACCCCCCTATCTCCCCACCCCGGAGTGCCCTACAGTGCTGCCCTTAATTGCTACTCCCAACAGAACTTGCCACAAAAGTGTGCTGAGGCTACTGGGGGTGCCTTTGTCTTTGTATAGGCTGCCTGTCCTCCTCGCATCGCGTGTCACCAAGGCCACGTGGTTTGCTGTGCGTTTCAAGCTTTATTATCCAGCCACTCCGAGCGTAGCTGCCGTCACTACACACGCCACGTGATGGGGGCACGGCCACGCCCACTGGTGGGGCACGGCCACGCCCACTAGTGGGGCCCCTCGGCGCGAGGGTTTCCCGACGTTCAATTGCTGACCAGGATCGGAGGTCAGAATGAAACCACCAGATTCTGATGTTTATTTCTGCATTCACAAACGATGAGGATCATCAACCTCGTCAACCTCATCATCTTCCCCTAGGAGGGAGCTCGAGAGCGATGGGTGACAGGGTGAGCTCGGAGCGACCCCACAAACTTTCACCACTTTTGCTCGACTCACCATTACCGCCACCACATGGACAAACCCCGCACGCACGCAACAATATTTACACGCCGCAAGACAAAGGTCCACCACCACCACCCCCCCCCCCCTCTCTATCTCGCTCCCCCTACCCTATGGCTTGGAACAGACTGGCGAGCGACGTTTAGCGGCGAAGGCGGGCAGGGGGGGCGCCCAGTAATCATCGCCAGCACCCGCAGCCACCTTAATCTCCCCAGTGGCGATGTTCACGATACGTACGGCGTGAAAGAAGTTCGACATGCACCATACGGCCGCCACCACTACCGCCATCACTACCACCACCGCGCGTCACTGTAGACACACACAGACACATAGACACATGCAGACACATAGACACACACAGAGACACATAGACACAGACACATAGACAAACACACAGACAGACACACGCAGAGATATATAGACACAGACATACACAAGACACATAGACACACGCAGAGACACAGACACACAGAGACACAGGCACACGCAGAGACACATAGACACACACGCAGAGACACATAGACACACACAAAGACACAGACACACGCAGAGATACATAGACACAGACACACACAAGACACAGACACACGCAGAGACACAGACACACAGAGACACAGGCACATGCAGAGACACACAGACACACACGCAGAGACACATAGACACACACACACAAAGACACAGACACACGCAGAGATACATAGACACAGACACACACAAGACACATAGACACACGCAGAGACAGACACACACAGAGACACAGGCACATGCAGAGACACACGCAGAGACACAGACACAGACACACACAAACATACTCACAGACACATAGACACACACACAGAGACACAGACACATATAGACAGGCGTGTCTGTGTGTCTGCCAGGATAAGTAAAAAAAGGTGTCGTCTATCGACTTGGAAATAATCCCACGGGAACGCTGTCTCGAGAAAGAGATGACCGATAAAAGTGTTTTGAAGTTATATCCGTTGACTTGTGAGCCGAATAAATCCTGTGTTCTTCACACATTGAGTCTCATCATCGTTTTTCTTTTCTTACCTATAAAAGGCATTTTTTTCTGTGTGTCTGTCTGTCTCTGTGTGGACGCACACTTGCTCGTGAACCGTGGAGTTTACGTTTAAAAAAAGTAGCCGGGTACCACGCCGCAAGCCCCGTGGTGAGCCAGCACCATTCCGTTTTCCCATCCGTAAACTTTAAAATTGTTAAATTAACAATTTATTGCTATTTCGCAGTATTTAAGTATTTCCTTGCACCGCTAAAGCTGCCCGGGGGTTGCCCCTAGCAATGCTCGCGCGTCATCGGTGGAGGGTGGGGGGGGATTTCTCATTCGCGTTCAAAATGGTTTTACTTAACTTGATTCCTCTGTTTGTCGTGGTCAAATGTTGTGATAAAAATTTTGTCCACTTCCCGCCGTCCAATCAATTCCACATTTTGCACACGGTACTCAGATCCGGTGACAATGCATGCCTGTATCAAAATCGGCATCAATGAATCAATTAATTGGCTCCTTTAAAGCGATTAACATTTTGTATGTACGCCTTATTCATATATATGTGTGTAGGTCAAAAACGCCGCGGTCCCTAAACTGTGGAATCGCCTCGCCTGCTCCGTGTGAACGAGCTACGGGCACCCTCACTCCACACAAACAAAAGTTGTACATTGAAGATTGATTTATAAAATAACCAATTAATTCAAGTAAGCGTTGATGTGGGAGATGGCGCCGCATCATTGACGCACTTCTCGATGGTCAGTTGAACGAAGTTGTGACAAAAAAGTTATTAAACTTCATTCCTGTGTTTGATGTCGTGGTCAAATCTTGTACTCAAGATGTCGTCCACTTCCCGTTGTCCAATCGATTTCTTTACTTTTTAGTGCACTTTAAAATAAAACCGTTTTTAAAAGGAGTTTTTCACTATTCAAAAGCCACCACAACCATTTCAATGCTACGACGCTTGGGCAATTATAATTGAATTAATAAACATTCTTGTCATAACCATTCTTGTATTACTATCCGAGTGTCTACCCTTAATTAACTCCTGTCTGGTTCTCATGAATTAACCAAAGCAGCATTACATTTTTGTGAACAGGGCTGAGGGTTCAGAGCATATACATTCTAATCTCAAATCATCAGTTACGTCGATAACTGGAACAGATGAGTATTCTTGGTTTTTTCGGTAAAGTCACCTCGAAGGGAAACAAAATAATAAAAATATAAAACAATAAAATTCTCACAACGTTTCGACTGCGGCGTGGGGAGGCCTTCGTCCAGCAGCGGAGTGGAAGAGCAGCTGTCCGTGTGCGCAATGGGAACCGTCATGAGACCGGGATGCTCATGGAGCTTTGTTTTCAAGGATTCTTTCATCAAAGCCAGACGCCTGTTTGAACGATGAGATCCTGCAGGCATATTGCCACATGACGTTGGTGCTGATGTTACGTAGGCCAGGCGTTACTCACAATGTTTGGGACGCTTTCAATCGGCAACCCAAGCAATCGGGATGGCGAGATTAATCTTCTTGGTTCTTTCGGTAAAGTCACGTAGAATGGGAATCAAATAATAAAAATTAAACATAATAACTAAAGCGCTGTCTTCCCGACAGTTATGTTCCTTCACCTGAGGAAGGCTACTTGTGTTGTGGCCAAAACGTCGTGAGAATTTTATTTTATTATGTTTTATTTTTACTACTTTATTTTATTATTTCCATTCTACGTGGTGATTTTACCGAAAGAACCAAGAAGATGAATTCCTGCAGTCGCGAAAGCTTTAAAAAGGCAAGATTAATGTTTAGTTTTTGGCTGCTACAAATTTGCACGTACAATCTTAATTCGTTGAGCTTTAATTTGAGATAGCAAGGTCGCTTCTGAAATAGAACTATATAGCTCACTGGGCCTTACCTGGTAAAATAATAAATAGTTGTAATAGTTTAGTTGTAATGTACCATCCAAGGTTAGCATGCTTATATATATGTGTGTGATATAACCTATCCTTGGTACATTAGCAGTGGGATGATTGGCTGCCACCGTGTTCTAAACTTGTGTTTACTACTGCACTTGTAATGACTATCGATCTATGACTTAAAGTTCTCGCTTTTAAACTCCTGGGGAATTTGATTGGACAAGCACACACACATCTCATTTTCATTATTTCCTTTTGGGAGCACAAATCTGCTCTGGAGCTGATTTGTTCATACGTCAGAGGTATTCCTGTGAGTTCCAAAAGCGTTCTGGTTCCATACACCTGCAAATATGATTAGAAGAACCAAACATCGGTAAGAGAGGAAGGGCGGAGGTCAAGTAGAGAATTAAACAAATATATTTGTTGCGGCTAAGGTTGGGGGTGTTAATACTTGAGCTCTGTCTGTCTGTAACTTGGGCTCACAATTGCTCTCGTCAATATGATCTAATACGCGTACAACTTTAGTTTTAACTTGCGTTATATGGCTGCTGGTTCATGTATATATGGCTTCTGGTTCATGTATATATGGCTTCTGATTCATGTATATATTGCTTCTGGATCATGTATATATGGCTTCTGGTTCATGTATATATGGCTTCTGGTTCATGTATATATGGCTTCTGATTCATGTATATATTGCTTCTGGATCATGTATATATGGCTTCTGGATCATGTATATGGCTTCTGGGTCATGTCTATATGGCTTCTGGTTCATGTATATATAGCTTCCGGATCATGTATATATGGCTTTGATTCATGTATATATGGCTTCTGGTCCATGTATATATGGCTTCTGGTTCATGTATATATGGCTTCTGGTTCATGTATATATGGCTTCTGGGTCATGTATATATGGCTTCTGATTCATGTATATATGGCTTCTGGGTCATGTATATATGGCTTCTGGATCATGTATATATTGGTTCTGGTTCATGTATATATGGCTTCTGGTCCATGTATATATGGCTTCTGGTTCATGTATATATGGCTTCTGGTTCATATATATATGGCTTCTGGTTCATGTATATATGGCTGCTGGTTCATGTATATATGACTTCTGGATCATGTATATATGGCTTCTGGTTCATGCATATATGGCTTCTGGTTCATGTATATATGGCTTCTGGTTCATGTATATATTGCTTCTGGATCATGTATATATGGCTTCTGGATCATGTATATATGGCTTCTGTTTCATGTATATATGGCTTCTGGTTCATGTGTATATTGCTTCTGGTTCATGTATATATTGCTTCTGGTTCATGTATATATGGCTTCTGGTCCATGTATATATGGCTTCTGGTTCATGTATATATGGCTTCTGGTTCATGTATATATGGCTTCTGGGTCATGTATATATAGCTTCTGATTCATGTATATATGGCTTCTGGGTCATGTATATATGGCTTCTGGATCATGTATATATTGGTTCTGGTTCATGTATATATGGCTTCTGGTTCATATATATATGGCTTCTGGTTCATGTATATATGGCTTCTGGTTCATATATATATGGCTTCTGGTTCATGTATATATGGCTTCTGGGTCATGTGTATATAGCTTCTGGTTCATGTATATATGGCTTCTGGTTCATGCATATATGGCTTCTGGTTCATGCATATATGGCTTCTGGGTAATGTATATATGGCTTCTGGATCATGTATATATGGGTTCTGGTTCATGTATATATGGCTTCTGTTTCATGTATATATGGCTTCTGGTTCATGTGTATATTGCTTCTGGTTCATGTATATATTGCTTCTGGTTCAATAATAAAATAACACAATGTTCATTGAAACTGTCGTCCCGACAGGTATGTTCCTTTCACCTGAAGAAGGCCACTTTTGTTGTGGCCGAAACGTCGTGAGAATTTAATTGTCAATTTATTTTATTAATTTATTATTTTATTCTCATTCTACGTGGTGACTTTACCGAAAGAACTAAAGAAGATGAAGCCTGGAAGAGTTTGTTGTTTGTCTGGGCGACCGTCCGCGTGGCGAGCACAGGGCTCTTTGTTTCGCCCGCTCTCCTGCAGCCTCTTGACAGGGCAATGTGGACGCCCTGAATGCGCGTGGAGTTATTCACGTCCCCGGGATCTAGAGTGCCTGCGCCGGTGGCCTTTATCCGCCCCAAATAAATCGAGCTCATCTCCTTTGGTTCTTTCGGTAAGTCACCGCCACGTAGAATGAGAATAAAATAATAAAATAACACAATAAAATTCTCACGACGTTTCGGCCACAACGCAAGCGGCCGTCTTCAGGTGAAAGGTACAGAACTGTCAGGACGACAGAGCTTCAATATACACTACTATACACTACAGTATATCACGACAAGCAGGTCGTCTGGGGACAGGCAAATGCCTTTGATTGTCGATACCAGGTGAGTAGAATTTAGTACCGCAGAGGTGGTTTTTCCAGTGAAAGGTCGCAGTATATCAGCAAGAAAACGTGCCAGTTTATAGGTGGGGGAATTGATAGTAGAGACGATGGGACGAAGGGGTGTATCTTCTTTGTGTATCTTTGGAAGGCCATATAATCTTGGTGGTCTGGCAGCAGAGGGGTTCAACGAGAACTGTTTGGTCTGATCAATTAATGCTATTGAATCAGAGATGATTTTGTTCATTTTGGTAACCAGGTTGTTGGTGGGATCTCTTTTTATTTTTGTATAGCTGCCATCGTTGAGTAGTTCTTGAATTTTGTTGTTATATTGTTTTGTCCATGATGACAGTGGCATTGCCCTTGTCGGCTGAGAGGACGACAATATCTCCTTTTAATTGATCATTCAAATCACCTCTCCAACAAAAAATCGGATCCACACACCGAAAAGATAGACGTCAACAAAGTCGTAATTAATCGCAGTAACAGTTCCATTTCTGATGGTCTGATATTCGTTTTAGCTAAAGGTCTAAACTTTGCTGTCACACCGAGACACATACCGGTTAATGATATCATTGCCCATGTCGACGTTGCACTCAAGGGCTTGAGTCACATCTCTGCAGACGTAGCAAGATCTGAAATCGCTGCAACCCTCAAAAACGCTAAGTTACCACCTAGCAACATCAGCAAAGATGAACGCTTTGAATTAGTAGTGTATAAGTGTATATTGTAGTGTATAGTAGTGTATATTGTAGTGTATAAGTGTGTAGTGTATAATAGTGTAGTGTATAATAGTGTAGTGTATAGTAGTGTATATTGTAGTGTATAAGTGTATAGTGTAGTGTATAATAGTGCATATTGTAGTGTATAGTAGTATATATTGTAGTGTATAAGTGTATAGTGTAGTGTATAATAGTGCATATTGTAGTGTATAGTAGTATATATTGTAGTGTATAAGTGTATAGTGTAGTGTATAATAGTGTAGTGTATAATAGTGTATTGTAGTGTATAGTAGTGTATAAGTGTATAGTGTAGTGTATAGTGTATTGTATAGTGTATAAGTGTTTAGTGTAGTGTATAGTGTAGTGTATATTGTAGTGTATAAGTGTATAGTGTGGTGTATAGTGTATAGTAGTGTATAGTGTATTGTATAGTGTATAATAGTGTTTACTGTAGTGTATAGTGTAGTGTATAGTAGCGTAGTGTATAGTAGTGTAGTGTATAGTGTAGTGTATAGTAGTGTAGTGTATAGTAGTGTAGTGTATAGTGTAGTGTATAGAAGTGTAGTATATAGTGCAGTGTATAGTGTAGTGTATAGTGTAGTATATAGTTTAGTATACTAGTTATCACGTGACTAGTGAAGCTAGTCAGGTGGTGACCACACTACTGCGTGCATCTCCACTCGTCCGTGTTTGCAAGTAAGCGCTCGTGTGTGTATGTGCACCCGTGTGTTTGTTCGTGTCTGTATGTACGCACACTGTTGCACATGGTTCGCTCGTGTGGGTGCGTAGTGGAACGCACTGCTCATGAAAACGTTGCCTCGTTACGCGGTAAATGCTGCGGCACAACAGGAGGGAACTGCAGGGATGAGGCTCTCCGCTTTGTGCTGTGAATTAAAACAGCGCCAGGGTGGAGAGTCCCGTCCCTACAGCTCGTAGCTGTGACGGAGCGAGAGTGATCAGAGGACAGCCACCATGGTTGCCAGGTAAGGGGAGACTTCACCCGGAACTCTCCTCCACACGTGTTTCCCGTGAACATTGTCGCAATAAACGTACGATCAGGAATCTTTAAAATATTCGACCTTTGTCGTTCCGCAAGAATATTAACGCTCAAACTCGTATCGAACTCTTCATGAATTCACTTGGTCAAACAGTTCAGGTACTCGGCAAAGCATTTCACCACCCGGTATGCAACTGTTAAACAATCTACTCCAAATCAACACCGAAATGTCAAATCATCATCCACCATTGACTTCCACATCGATGGAAGCCATTTGCCATGACGTCCAAGCCATTAAACACCGGAACAACGAACGTGCCATTCAAGTACATCTTGAAACCCATTATCTGAAGCAGTTTGTATTAAACAATAACTAAATAATAGAAACACGTTTACAATATTGAGCGAAGTTATAGTCACGGACATTTTCCAACTTTAGCTCAACAGGACCACAAAAGATCAGATATGTAGTGCATAATAAATGAATCAATCTGATTGAAATCATCAACTGGCTAAACACTTTTCGATTTCAACATCACCTTATAAAAGAATAACATTTTAAATATAAGCGCACAACTTTATCTATGTGATGAGCGCTGCACTTTCCGTTGTTTTCATGCAGGGGGCGCTGCAAACCTACGCACCCCCTGCATGGACGACGGAGGCGCAGGGACAGACGTTCGATTACGTTGGAATCGATCTGCAGACGGCGGTCTTCTCGCACGGCCAGCTCCGTGTCGCCTTATCTCGATCCCGCGGTCCCAAACAGTTGAAAGTCCGCATCGAACCGAACCACCGGCAAGGCCATCTACTTAACGACGAGAGAAAATTAACACGAAATGCCCTTTTCAATGAAGTCTTCCAGATGTAAATTGATACAAGCATTTAATGAAGAAGTAAAATCATCCAATTCAAAACATAACACAATTCAAAGATGTTTCATTTTAAAACTTCAAAACGGAGCATGGGGTACTTGCGTGAATGCGTCCTTCGTGTGCCGTAAATGTTGTGACTTTCCTGGCCTGAAGGCCGTCAATGTGTTGGACCCTTATTGGTGCACAGCGTCTCAACAACAGCAGTGGTGTTTGCTTCAACCGATAGGTAACGAACATCCAGACGTCAATCAGCAAGGTGCATTTCTAGTCCCAGTTAGACAAAATATACGTCAACACGTAAGACAAAACTACAATTCGTGTTGTAGAGAATGTACCTCCTCCTATACGTGTAACTTTCAAGTGGTATGCCTTGTAACTGATGAATGATCCGAGCGTGCGACCTATTTCAAAGACAATGAGTTGCTCCAGATGCTTCGTGGAACACAAAAACACCGTTTGACCTGTATCACAAGAACAAAGGGTCTCACCTGAGTTCTCTGTACAGGTTACTTTCAAACACACACACACACACACTTTGTCCTAACATCACTTATTCAATGTTTGACCCTTACAGATCAAATGTTACAAGTATGCACAAAACCAGACAAGTATACATTCTAAATTATTGTCAGGCATATTAACAAAATTGGATTACTGCAGTGAAATATACTGCATCACGTTACATCGTATTAACAAGAAACTTTTAAAAAAATGCACAGTCTGCTTCACAGTGTATGTAAAACATACTACTGTGTCATTCAAAACGAGTAGGCCATTGCATGCTGGCGTCTGAGTGAAAATGTAGCAAATTCTAAACATTACCTACAAACTACACAACTGAGATTATGCATCAATCATCGCCCCCTACTGACAGGCTCTTGTCCACATGCAGGCTGGTGCAGGGCCACCACCTTGTGCCACACAGGGGCAGCTGCCACTTGGGGATGCTCTTTGAGTGTTTCAGGCGAGTTACGACACAAAACTCCGAGTTGCTGAGGCGATTAAGCAAGCACCATGTAAAAGCAATTATTATAACATAGTGAATGCTTGGGAGCTTATTGGCTCTTGCTCCTGGTTAGAGATCTACCCAACCCACGGGCCCACAAAGTGTTCAACTTCACATTCTTGTCATTAAAGGCCTGTGACAAAGGTGCATCTATTGTAGCGACATCGTCTCTGGCTTACACATCTACCGGGTCTCCACTTGACTTTGGATTGTCTCGGAGGAAGTCCACCCACACCTCCACTTCCACAAACTGCTGGGAGTTGCCTCACAGTCAGAATTCTCCTCCTGCTTCACGTTGCCTCCATCGATGTGAAGGTCCCATTTTGGAGTTGAATCTTCATCTTCACATTTCACCTTCACTTCTTCCCTCTTCACCATCACTTCTTCCCTCTTCACCATCACCTCTTCATATTTCACCTCGAAACCTTTAAAAGTGTCCAAGCTGGGATTTTCGTCCGGTTCTTGTTTCATGAGGGATGGGCTTATTGTGGCACTTTGACTTTCACAAGCTGATTTCAGATTCCACTCCTTGCAGATCTTCTGATGCTTTTGTGTTCTCTGGTGTACTTGAAGATTTTATGAATGTGCAAACACCTTCCCGCAGTGCACCTGAAGGGTTTCTCTCCCGTGTGTGTTCTCTGGTGTACTTTAAGATGTGATGACTGTGCAAACATCATCCCACACAGAGTGTACCTAAAGGGTTTCTCTCCTGTCTGTGTTCTCTGGTGTACTTGAAGATTTGATTAATGTGCAAATGCTTTCCCACACACACTGCACTTGAAGGGTTTCTCTCCCGTGTGTTCTCTGGTGTTTTTTAAGAGCAGATGACCGTGAAAATGTCTTCCCAGAAACACTGCACTTGAAGGGTTTCTCTCCCGTGTGTGTTCTCTGGTGTTTTTTAAGAGTAGATGAATCTGAAAATGTATTCCCACACACACTGCACAAGGGTTTCTCTCCCGTGTGTGTTCTCTGGTGTGTTTTAAAAACAGATGTCCGTGAAAATGTCTTCCCACAAACACTGCACTTGAAGGGTTTCTCTCCCGTGTGTGTTCTCTGGTGTTTTTTAAGAGTAGATGAATCTGAAAATGTCTTCACACACACATTGCACCCGAAGGGTTTCTCTCCCGTGTGTGTTCTCTGGTGTTTTTTAAGAGCAGATGAATCAGAAAATGTCTTCCCACACACACTGCACAAGAAGGGTTTCTCTCCCGTGTGTGTTCTCTGGTGTGTTTTAAGAGCAGATGACCGTGAAAATGCCTTCACACACACACTCCACTTGAAGGGTTTCTCTCCCGTGTGTGTTCTCTGGTGTTTTAAGAGCAAATGAATCTGAAAATGCCTTCACACACACACTGCACTTGAAGGGTTTCTTTGTCTCCCCAGTGGCGATGTTCACACCACCACAGCAGTTACTCGTTTGAGGCTGAGTCGACCTAGGGGAGGCCCAGAAGCGGTTCAAATAATCATTACCGGTGGTGGCCGTGAGCGGGAATCGGGTCGCCGGGTTCGTTGCGCAGCATAGCGCTAACCGCTACACTACAATGAGTTACTTTTCCACACACACACACAGACACACACACAGACACACACAGACACACACACATACACACACAGATACAGACACACAGATACAGACACACACACAGACACACACACACAGATACACAGAGACACACAGACACACACAGATACACACACACAGACACACATACACACACACACAGACACACACACACAGACACACACAGACACAAACACACAGACAACGCTAACCACTACACTACAATGCGTTACTCTTCCACATGCGAGGGTCACGTGACAGATTTGACGTCACAGCTCATTGGCCGTGCAAAAAATCTATACATTATTGAGCTCCCCCCCCCCAACAAAAACACAAAAGTGTATTTGTATATTGTTTGCATGGTATACAGTCTGGAAAGTACCCACATGGCAAATTTCCAGTTTGTTGCATGTCGGGAAGTACGCTAAACATTTTGAACAGACACACAATCACAACTTTGCCTTTTTTATATATATTTGGAGATGCAGTGAAAAACTTTCCCAAATTCATCACGCGGTTTCAGTTTTTTGATTTTCAGTTTGATTTATTTTGGTTATAGTCCCGTGAGCCATTCGGCTCTTGAATCGGGTGCAACCACAACAAGCAACAAAACAAAAACACGACTAAGAAAATCATCTTACAGTGACTATGTGTGACTGTGCAAACAGCACTGTCATGGCACGCAATGAGAGGGCAAATGTCATAAATATTCCTGTAAGCCCTCGCATCTTCAACATTAATGTTGCCATAGAAACGTTGTGGGGTTTTTTGCTTCATTTAAAAAAAGAAAAATTATTTTCTGTTATATTAATTTCATTTTCTATCTACGTGACTTTACCGAAAGAACCAAGAATATTAATTCCTGCAGTCACCAAAGTTTTAAGTCAAAACATTCACACACGTTGACAAAGCCTCACCTTGTGTTGTTGTGGGCAGGTCGCTTCTGATAACAAGAGCGGTATAGCAGCTCAAGCGGGCTTGGCCTGCTAACAAAAGAAAATAAAAACTGCGTGAATATTTACAATAAAACAAAGTTACAAAGTGGCGAGCCGGGTGAAGACAAATTAAACTTAAGTGAGATAATTAAAGTGAATGCAATCAGGCGAGGGCAGGAGGCAAGGCCCCGCGTGGCTAGGCCCCGCGTTGTAAAGTTCCAACCTGGACATCGATTCCCATGCTCGCTGCTACTCAATTGACATCCCTACGAGAGAGGGGCTCTACCTTGGTAAACAACGACCACCACAACAACCACCACCACAACAACTACGACCACCAACACGATAATAATTTATCACCTCGGATTTCAGTGCAAGAGCGAAGCGATCGCTTCCTGTTAGCTCGTGACGTCATGCGGCAGCAGGTGACATGACGTCACATCCGGGGTACAAGACACTCCCCTCCCACGAGCGGCTCCGTAACTGAATAAAATTATGTTAATGAACCGGGCCATATGTCGAGGGATGGGGGCGTGGGTGCTGAACCCGTCCCAATCAACTCGCGACGGCTTTCACGAACTCATTATATTAATGAGCCGCCAGTCACTGAGCGTAGCTTTGCTCAAATAAGGATTGTACCGGAACAGATATCGGCAGTGACCAAGCAGAGGTGACGTCACGCTCAAGGGCGCGGTGGACGGGGGTGGGGTGAATACCTTGGTGACATGACGTCACTAGCGAGGCACACCTCCCCCTGGCGTTTCACACCGATGAGGTCATGCTGAGTGGTGACGTCACAGAGCAGGGATGGAGTTTAAGTTTAGATTCATTTTCCATTGCTCCATCTCTTGAACAGAAACCCCTTGCGCGCGTGAGCTCAGCAACTACAACGTGGACACTATAGTGTGTACACACTGTTTCTGTGTGTACACACTGTGTGTGTGTACACTATGTGTATACACTGTGTGTGTACACTGTGTGTGTGTACACACTGTGTGTACCTGTATCTCTGTGTGTGCCTCTGTCTCTGCGTGTGTGCCTGTGTGTGACACCTGATGATGATTGCTTGTGTTGCAGTCAAAACGTCGTGAGAATTTAATTGTTTTATATTTTTGTTATTTTGGTTCCCTTCTACGTGACTTTACCGAAAGAACCAAGAATAAATATCAGCTCTATGTTCATCTTCTTTGGTTCTTTCGGTAAAGTCACGTAGAATGAGAATTAAATAATAAATTGATAAAATAAAATAACACAATAATATTCTCACGACGTTTCGGCTACAACACAAGCGGCCTTCATCAGGTGAAGGGACGAGACTGTCTGGTAGGACAGCGCTGGAGTGAAAGAGCCACGTTCAGATCACGACCTTTAAGCTGTGAGAGGAAACAAAGCGCCTTGACAAAGGAATTAGCATATAATTTAGCATTGAAATGGCTGAGTGATTAGCTTGTGACTGGTCACAGAAATAGCTATGTTAAAAGTTAAAGCATACACATCTGCAGAGGCACCCCTTGATAAAGGAATTAGCATAGAATTTAGCATTGAAATAGCTAAGTTAAAGCATACACATCCGCAGAGGCACCCCTTGACAAAGGAATTAGCATAGAATTTAGCATTGAAATAGCTGAGTGATTAGCTTGTAACTGCTCACAGAAATAGCTACGTTAAAGTCAGAGCATACACATTCACCGAGGCACTTAGTACAAATCAAACAGGAGAATTTAGCATTGAAATAACTAGGCGAATTTAGCATTGAAATAACTGAGTGATTAGCTAGTGACTGGTCACAGAAATGACTATGTTGAAGTCAAGGCCTACATATCTGAGCTATTCGCAGTACTATATAGTGAACCAATAAAAAACTAAAATATAAATTACCTTAATGTTATCAATAAACTCTATATTCTCCAATCAGCTAAGCTACCAACAATAAGCCGTTATATATCACAATGCTATATGGATTCTTACCCTCAACTTTAGCACCACGGATAGCTACGGGCCCCGTTCAGACGGACGAGTTCATCCATGGTCAGAACAGAGGAGGGGGAGAGAGACAGCTGCGAGGCGCTATTATACTCCATGTTGTAAACCATACCATTAACCGTGGTGTGAGAGGTATTAAGAGTCAATGCTGGTGAAAGAGCTGCGGTCTGAAGGTCATCGTAAAATACAATTAATTAAGAAGAGAAATGGTTTAAAACATCTTTCCAATGGTTACTAAGCCAGAATC
Organism: Petromyzon marinus; assembly: GCF_048934315.1. Lineage (NCBI taxonomy): Eukaryota > Metazoa > Chordata > Hyperoartia > Petromyzontiformes > Petromyzontidae > Petromyzon > Petromyzon marinus. The sequence goes on from NW_027423003.1 coordinate 408,032, forward strand.
CATCTTCTCGGTTGAAATTGTCTCTGTGCTTGTATATGTTAATGGCCATGAACGAATCTCTCATGGTAGCCGGTTGGTTTGCAAAGAACCTCCGTCTTGGAGAAGTCAATGTCATGTGAGCCCACTGAATTATAACAGTGATCTGCCACGGCAGAGGAGTTCGTACTACCGTGTTTCAAGTCTGCTTTATGTTCACGGATGCGGTCCGAGATATGTCGTTTGGTTTCTCCAATGTAGCTACTACCACAGAGGCACTTTAGTTTGTAAACGCCCGGATACTGTATGTCTGGAACAACATCTTTTACAGATGGAACTAAATCACGGATTTTATGTACTGTGTTGAATCGGACCTGGATCTTGTGTTTATTCAGGATTTTGGAGATCTTTTTAGTGACCCCTGCAATGTAGGGTAAGGCGATGGTTTTGAGTGGCTCCACAAGAGGATCCTTCTTCATGACTGGAGTGATGGCTTTGCGGTTTGTGTAGTCGGAGTAACCATTAGCCCTGAGAGCATGGTGTACGTGCTTGAGTTCACTGGTAATGTGTTCCTGGTCGGAAATGCATTGGGCTCTATGGTATAGAGTCTTGATGAGGGAGTTCTTCTGGGATGGATGGTGGTGTGACCAGTTACAAGCTAATCACTCAGCTATTTCAATGCTAAATTCTATGCTAATTCCTTTGTCAAGGGGTGCCTCTGCTGATGTGTATGCTTTAACTTAGCTATTTCAATGCTAAATTCTATGCTAATTCCTTTATCAAGGGGTGCCTCTGCGGATGTGTATGCTTTAACTTTTAACATAGCTATTTCTGTGACCAGTCACAAGCTAATCACTCAGCCATTTCAATGCTAAATTATATGCTAATTCCTTTGTCAAGGCGCTTTGTTTCCTCTCACAGCTTAAAGGTTGTGATCTGAACGTGGCTCTTTCACTCCAGCGCTGTCCTACCAGACAGTCTCGTCCCTTCACCTGATGAAGGCCGCTTGTGTTGTGGCCAAAACGTCGTGAGAATATTATTGTGTTATTTTATTTTATCAATTTATTATTTTATTCTCATTCTACGTGACTTTACTGAAAGAACCAAAGAAGATGAGTCATTGCAGTCACGAAAGCTTTAAATCGAAATTCAGCTCTATATTTTCAAGTAAATACATTTTGGGTAGTGAATAAATTATAGTCTAAAGAAGCTACACATGACCAATTGTAGGTAATTATAGTTATAATCAAAGACATTTTTAAACAATCACGTGGTCCCTGTAGTCGCCGTTAGAGACAAAATATCTGCTTGAAAACAGTTTATCAACATATATGAATACATTGATTCAAATAAGCAGAGTTAATTTCCTATTTATGGCATGCCAGTTATGTGTCAGTTTTCGATATCAACATCACCTTATAAAAGAATAACATTTAAAAAATAAGCGCGCAACTTTATCCTTGATGAACGCTGCACTTTGTCGTTTTCATGCAGGGGGCTGTGTAAACCTACACGCGCCCCCTGCATGCGAACGACGGACGCGCAGGGACAGACGTTCGATTATGTTGGAATCGATCTGCAGACGACCAGCAGCTCCGTGTCGCCTCATCTCGATCCCGCGATCCCCTACCAGATGAAAGTCCGCATCGAACCGAACCCCCGGCAAGGCCATCGTCTACTTAACGACGAGAGAAAATTCACACGAAATGTCCTTTTCAACGAAGTCTTCCAGATGTAAAATTAACTTTTAATGAAGAAATAAAATAATCTAAATCAAAACACAACACAATTCAAAGATGTTTCATTTTAAAACTTCAGAACTTGCGTGAATGCGTCCTTCGTGTGCAAATGTTGTGACTTTCCTGGCCTGAAGGCCGTCAATGTGTTGGACCATTAAATGGTGCACAGCGTCTCAACAACAGCAGTGGGGTTTGCTTCAACCGATGGTTACGAACATCCAGACGTGAATCAGCAAGGTGCATTTCTAGTCCCAGTTAGACAAAATCTACGTCAACACGTAAGACAAAACTACAATTCGTGTTGCAGAGAATGTACCTCCTCCTATACGTGTAACTTGTAAGTGGAATGCCTAGTAACTGATGAATGATCCGAGCGTGCTCCCTATTTCAAAGACAATGAGTTGCTTCAGAGGCCGACGCTTCGTGAAACACAAAAGTACCCTTTGATCTGCATCACAAGAACAACGGGTCTCACCTGAGTTCTCTGTACAGGTTACTTTCAAACACACACACACACACCTTGTCCTAACATCACTTATTCAATGTTTGACCCTTACAGATCAAATGTTACAAGTATGCACAAAACCAGACAAGTATACATTCTAAATTATTGACAGGCATATTAACAAAATTGGATTACTGCAGTGAAATATACTGCATCACGTTACATCGTATTATCAAGAAGCTTTTACAAAAAAGTTGCATAGTCTGCTTCACAGTGTATGTAAAACATACTATTGTGTCATTCAAAACGAGGCCATTGCATGCTGGCGTCTGAGTGAAAATGTAGCAAATTCTAAACATTACCTACAAACTACACAACTGAGATGACGCATCAATCATCGTCCCCTACTGACAGGCTCTTGTCGACATGCAGGCCGGTGCTGGGCCAGCACCTTGTGCCACACAGGGGCAGCTGCTACTTGGGGATGCTCTTCGAGTGTTTCAGATGAGGTACGACACAAAACTCCGAGTTGCTGAGGCGATTAAGCAAGCACCATGTAAAAGCAATTATGATAACATAGTGAATGCTTGGGAGCTTATTAGCTCTTGCTCCTGATTAGAGATCTACCCAACCCACGGGCCCATAAAGTGTTCAACTTCACATTCTTGTCATTAAAGGCCTATTTACAAAGGTGCATCTATTGTAGTGACATCGTCTCTGGCTTACACATCTACCGGGTCTTCACTTGACTTTGTATTGTCTAGGAGGAAGTCCACCCACACCTCCACTTCCACAAACTGCTGGGAGTTGCCTCGCTCTGCCTCAGTCAGAATCTCCTCCTGCTTCACGATGTGAAGGTCCCATTTTGGAGTTGAATCTTCATCTTCACATTTTCCCTTCACTTCTTCGCTCATCACTTCTCCACATTTCACCATCACCTCTTCATATTTCACCTCGAGAACCTTTAGCTGGGATTTTCGTCCGGTTCTTGTTTTATGAGGGATGGGCTCATTGCGGCACTTTGACTTTCACAAGCTGATTTCAGACTCCAACTCCGCTCCTTGTGGATCTTCCGATGCTTTTGTGTTCTCTGGTGTCTACGAAGAGTTGATGAATCTGTAAACGGCTTCCCGCACAGAGTACACTTGAAGGGTTTCTCTCCTGTGTGTGTTCTCTGGTGTTTTACAAGATCAGATGACTGTGCAAACGCCTTCACGCACACACTGCACTTGAAGGGTTTCTCTCCCGTGTGTGTTCTCTGGTGTACTTTAAGATGTGGTGACTGTGCAAACGCCTTCCCGCACAGAGTGCACCTGAAGGGTTTCTCTCCCGTGTGTGTTCTCTGGTGTATTACAAGATTACATGAATCTGAAAATGTCTTCCCACACACACTGCACTTGAAGGGTTTCTCTCCTGTGTGTGTTCTCTGGTGTACTTTAAGATGTGGTGAATGTGCAAACGCCTTTCCGCACAGAGTGCACCTGAAGGGTTTCACTCCCGTGTGTGTTCTCTGGTGTGTTTTAAGAGCAGATGACCATGAAAATGCCTTCCCACACACAGTACATTTGAAGGGTTTCTCTCCTGTGTGTGTTCTCTGGTGGGTCTGAAGAACTGATGGCCATGCAAATGCCTTGTTACACACAGTACATTTGAAGGGTTTCTCTCCTGTGCGAGTTCTCTGGTGCCGTGTCAAATTTCCAGTCCGATCCGTGCTGTATGCACGCTGGTCGCAATGTTGACTTGTCGTACCGAGCTGCGCTGACTGCATTTGCTCCATCAGACCAATTCTGCAGAGGAAGCGTCTGCTGCAGACAGAAAAAAAGAATATCCACACCATCTACACGTCAGGCACAGAGGAATGCACACGTGACTTACACGTCTATACTTATTAATATATTCAAGATGTAGTGAAAAAGTTTCCCAAATTCATCAAATTTGATGAATCTGCAAACGCCTTCCCGCACAGAGTGCACCTGAAGGGTTTCTCTCCACGGGCTGCTATGGCACACAATGAGAGGGAAAATGTCATTAATATGCCTGGAAGCCTTCATATCATCAAGATGAATGTTAACTCAAAACTCTAAGCACACAATTTCGGCTGTCTGACTAGAAAAGGAAAATTTATGAAAGCTAAATTCAGCTGACATAGCAAAGGGTGTTGAAAACAATACTATTTGTGTTATGCAGAAATTAATGTTCAATCGCAACTTAGAGGTGTGAATCCAGGCTCAGATGTCCTTGAATGCTGGGATGAACAGTTCCGACTTCAGCTGAATGTGTGTGCTGTGTTCACCTCCTGTTTCCATTCTTATAAAGAGTTCCAGAGGAAAACAAAAATAAACTATTGTTTTGATATAACCTCCGTGTGCAGTAGAGTTAATAGACTTTACTGCAAACACAAACTTGACACTGTCACACACTGCCATGAGTAAACAGGTGGTGGTGTGACCAGAACCATGCCTGGCCACCTTCATCTGCTCAGCATTAATTCTTCCTCACTCCACCAAGTAATGAATCGAGGATCAATCAACATAGCCGAGGCTATCCGTGTCTCTGTGTCTCTCTCCCCGTGGTGAAGGTGTTCCCCTCCACATATTCAGAGCCAACAGCGACACGCGCTTAGTGACTTTGACCGATAGATACATTGACGCACGTATTGTTGATTTTTTCAGTAAAGTCACGTAGATAGAAAATAAAAATAACAGATTAAATTCAATAAGATAAAGACCACTTGTGTTGCGATCAAAACGTCGTGGGTTTTTTGCTTCATTTAATTTTTTTTCATTTAATTTAGCATCCGTTATTTTTATTTAATTTTCTATCTACGTGACTTTACCGAAAGAACCAAGAATATTAATTCCTGCAGTCACCAAAGTTTTAAGTCAAAACATTCACAAACGTTGCCAAAGCCTCACCTTGTGTTGTTGTGGGCAGGTCGCTTCTGATAACAAGAGCGGTATAGCAGCTCCAGCGGACTTGGCCTGGTGAAAAAAATGAAAATAAAAACTGCGTGAATATTTACAATAAAACAAAGTTACAAAGTGGCGAGCCGGGTGAAGACAAATTAAACTTAAGCGAGATAATTAAAGTGAATGCAATCAGGCGAGGGCAGGAGGCAAGGCCCCGCGTGGCTAGGCCCCGCGTTGTAAAGTTCCAACCTGGACATCGATTCCCATGCTCGTTGCTACTCAATTGACATCCCTGAGAGAGAGAGGCTCTACCTTGGTAAACAACAACAACCACCACCACAACGACCACCACCACCACAACGATGAGAATTTCTCACCTCGGATTTCAGTGCAAGCGCGCACACGGCAGCTTCCTGTTGCCTCGCGACAGCAGGAAGTAGTATGACGTCACTTCCCTCCCACGAGCGGCTCTCTAACGGAATAAATTATGTTAATGACGCTGGACCCTACGTCGAGGGATGGGGGCGTGGGTGCTGAACCCGTCGCAACAAACTCGCTACGGCTTTAACGGACACATTATGTTAATGAGCCACCAGTCACTGGGCGTAGCTGTGCCCAAATAAGGATTGCCACTGGAACTATATCGGCAGTGACCCAAGCGGAGGTGACATCACGCTCAAGAGCGCGGTGGACGCGGGAGGGGTGAATACCTTGGTGACATGACGTCCCTAGCGAGGTACACCTCACCCTGGCGTTTCACGCCGATGAGGTAATGCAGAGTGGTGACGTCACAGAGTTGTAGTTTAAGTTGATTTAGATTAATTTTCCATTGCTCCCTCCCTTGGGTGTGTGAGCCCAGCTACAACAACGTGGACATTATTGTGTATACACTGTGTGTGTGTACACTGTGTGTGTACACTGTGTGTGTACACTGTGTGTATACACTGTGTGTGTACACTATGTGTGTATACACTGTGTGTATACACTGTGTCACTGTGTCGCTCTGTCACTGTGTGTCACTGTGTGTGTCACTGTGTGTGTGTACACTGTGTGTGTACATTGTGTGGGTGTACATTGTGTGTGTACACTGTGTGTGTACACTATGTGTGTACACTGTGTGTACACTGTGTGTGTACACTGCGTGTGTGCACACTGTGTGTGTGCACTGTGTGTATACTGTGTGTATACACTGTGTGTGTGTACACTCTGTGTGTGTACACTGTGTGTGTGTACACTGTTTGTGTCTGCATTGAACCGAACCCCCGGCAAGGCCATCCACTTAATGACGAGAGAAAATTCACACAAAATATCCGTTTCAATGAAGTCTTCCAGATGTAAATTGATACAAGCTTTTAATGAAGAAATAAAATCATCTAATTCAAAACACAACACAATTCAAAGATGTTTCATTTTAAAACTTCAAAACGGAGCATGGGGTACTTGCGTGAATGCGTCCTTCGTGTGCAAATGTTGTGACTTTCCTGGCCTGAAGGCCGTCAACGTGTTGGACCCTTATTGGTGCACAGCGTCTCAACAACAGCAGTGGGGTTTGCTTCAACCGATGGTTACGAACATCCAGACGTGAATCAGCAAAGTGCATTTCTAGTCCAAGTTAGACAAAATCGTACGTCAACACGTAAGACAAAACTACAATTCGTGTTGTAGAGAATGTACCTCCTCCTATACGTGTAACTTTCAAGTGGTATGCCTTGTAACTGATGAATGATCCGAGCGTGCTCCATATTTCAAAGACGATGAGTTGCTCCAGAGGCAGACGCTTCGTGAAACACAAAACACCCTTTGACCTGTATCACAAGAACAACGGGTCTCACCCGAGTTCTCTGTACAGGTTACTTCCAAACACACACACACACTTTGTCCTAACATCACTTATTCAATGTTTGACCCTCAGACAAAATGTTACATGCACGCGAACAATCAGACAAGTATTCATTCTAAATCATTGACGGGCATATTAACAACATTGAATTACTGCAGCGAAATTGACTGCATCACGTTACATCGTATTAACAAGAAGTTATTTTACAAATACGCACCGTCTGCTTAACAGTGTTTGTACACCGTAGTATTGTTGCGTCATTCCAAACGAGTAGGCCGTTGCATGCTGGCGCCTGGGTCAAAATGTAGCAAATTCTAAACATTACACTACAAATAATAGATCACGGCGTTTCGATGGCAACACAAGCAATCGTCATCAGGTGGGACAAGCACAGCAGCAACAAGAAGAAACTGCTGGAGTAGGTGCCTACTACTTCAGCAGTTTCTCTTGCTGTGGTTGTCCGACCTGATGACGATTGCTTGTGTTGTGATCTAAACGCCGTGACCTGTTATGTTTCTACCCACGTGGTGACTTTACCGAAAGAACTCAAGAGTGTGGATTCCTACAGTCACGAAAGCTTCGAAATCAAGATTGCCTACAAACTACACAACTGAGATGACGCATCAATCATCGCCCCCTACTGACAGGCTCTTGTCCACATGCAGGCCGGTGCAGGGCCACCACCCTGTGCCACACAGGGGCAGCTGCTACTTGGGGATGTTCTTCGAGTGTTTCAGACGAGGTACGACACAAAACTCCGAGTTGCTGAGGCGATAAAGCAAGCACCGTGTAAATGCAATTATAACAGTGAATGCTGGGGGGCGTATTGTCTCTCGCTCCTGGTTAAAGATCTACCCAACAGACAGGTCCACAAAGACTGGCCGCACTTACTCTGCAGGTTGAACCTAGCAACTGAGTGTCCAACGTCACGTTCTTGTCATTAAAGGCCTGTGACAAAGGTGCATCTATTGGAGCGACATCATCTCAAGCTTACACATCTACCGGGTCTCCACTTGACTTTGTATTGTCTCGGAGGAAGTCCACCCACACCTCCACTTCCACAAACTGCTGGGAGTTGCCTCGCTCTGCCTCACAGTCAGAATTCTCCTCCTGCTTTACGTTGCCTCCATCGATGTGAAGGTCCGATTTTGGAGTTGAATCATCTTCACATTTTACCTTCACTTCTTCGCTCTTGACCATCACTTCTTCCCTCTTCACCATCACCTCTTCCCTCTTCACCATCACCTCTTCACATTTCACCATCACCTCTTCACATTTCACCATCACCTCTTCATATTTCACCTCGATACCTTTAAAAGTGTTCAAGCTGGGATTTTCTTCCGGTTCGTGTTTCATGAGGGATGGGCTCATTGCGGCACTTTGACTTTCACAAGCTGATTTCAGACTGCACTCCTTATGGATCATCTGATGCTTCTGTGTTCTCTGGTGTACTTGAAGATTTGATGAATCTGAAAATGTCTTCCCACACACACTGCACTTGAAGGGTTTCTCTCCCGTGTGTGTTCTCTGGTGTGTTTTAAGAGCAGATGACTGTGAAAATGCCTTCCCACACACACTGCACCTGAAGGGTTTCTCTCCCGTGTGTGTTCTCTGGTGTTTTTAAGAGTAGATGAATCTGAAAATGCTTTCCCACACACACTGCGCCTGAAGGGTTTCTCTCCCGTGTGTGTTCTCTGGTGTGATTTAAGAGCAGATGAATCTGAAAATGTCTTCCCACACACAGTGCACTTGAAGGGTTTCTCTCCCGTGTGTGTTCTCTGGTGTTTTTTAAGAGTAGATGAATCTGAAAATGCTTTCCCACACACACTGCACCTGAAGGGTTTCTCTCCCGTGTGTGTTCTCTGGTGTGGTTTAAGAGCAGATGAATCTGAAAATGTCTTCCCACATACAGTGCATTTGAAGGGTTTCTCTCCCGTGTGTTCTCTGGTGTTTTTTAAGAGAAGATGACTGTGAAAATGACTTTCCACACACACTGCACTTGAAGGGTTTCTCTCCCGTGTGTGTTCTCTGGTGTCTTTTAAGAGCAAATGAATCTGAAAATGTCTTCACGCACACAGTGCACTTGAAGGGTTTCTCTCCCGTGTGTGTTCTCTGGTGTCTTTGAAGATGAGATGAATCTAAAAATGCCTTCCCACACACACAGCACTTGAAGGGTTTCTCTCCCGTGTGTGTTCTCTGGTGTGTTTTAAGAGCAAATGAACCTGAAAATGTCTTCCGACACACACTGCACCTGAAGGGTTTCTCTCCCGTGTGTGTTCTCTGGTGCATTTTAAGATTAGATGAATCTGAAAATGTCTTCCCACACACACTGCACCTGAAGGGTTTCTCTCCCGTGTGTGTTCTCTGGTGTGTTTTAAGAGTAGATGAATCTGAAAATGCCTTGCCACACACACTGCACTTGAAGGGTTTCTCTCCCGTGTGTGTTCTCTGGTGTCTTTGAATATGAGATGAATCTGAAAATGCCTTCCCACACACACAGCACTTGAAGGGTTTCTCTCCCGTGTGTGTTCTCTGGTGTGTTTTAAGAGCAAATGAACCTGAAAATGTCTTCCGACACACACTGCACCTGAAGGGTTTCTCTCCCGTGTGTGTTCTCTGGTGCATTTTAAGATTAGATGAATCTGAAAATGTCTTCCCACACACACTGCACCTGAAGGGTTTCTCTCCCGTGTGTGTTCTCTGGTGTGTTTTAAGAGTAGATGAATCTGAAAATGCCTTGCCACACACACTGCACTTGAAGGGTTTCTCTCCCATGTGTGTTCTCTGGTGTGTTTTAAGAGCAAATGAATCTGAAAATGTCTTCCCACACACACTGCACCTGAAGGGTTTCTCTCCCGTGTGTGTTCTCTGGTGAATTTTAAGAGCAGATGACTGTGAAAATGCCTTCCCACACACAGTGCACTTGAAGGGTTTCTCTCCTGTGTGTGTTCTCTGGTGAATTTTAAGAGCAGATGACTGTGAAAATGCCTTCCCACACACAGTGCACTTGAAGGGTTTCTCTCTTGTGTGTGTTCTCTGGTGGGTCTCAAGAACAGATGGCCATGCAAATGCCTTGTCACACACAGTGCACTTGAAGGGTTTCTCTCCTGTGCGAGTTCTCTGGTGCTGTGTCAAATTTCCAGTCCGATCCGTGCTGTATGCACGCTGGTCGCATTGTTGACTTGTCGTACCGAGCTGCGCTGAGTGCCTTTGCTCCATCAGACCAGCGTCAGCTGCAGACAGAAAATAAGAATATCCACACCATCTACACGTCAGTATCGAGCCATGGAGGAATTAATATATACAGTCACACGTGACTTACACGTCTATATTCATTCATATATTCACGACTAGCTATACTACCCGGCTTCGCCCGTGACTTGGATCCACCACGTCCGGCCGCCTTTGTCTCCCCAGTGGCGATGTTTACATCGCAACAGTTACTCGTTTGAGGCTGAGTCGACCTAGGGGAGGCCCAGAAGTGGTTCAAATAATCGTCGCCGGTGGTGGCCGTGAGCGGGAATCGAACTCGGGTCACCGGGTTCGTAGCGCGGCATAGCGCTAACCACTACACTACAATGCGTTACGCTTCCACACACACACAGACACACACACAGACACACACAGACACACACAGACAGACACACAAAGACACACACACACAGACAGACACACACACACACAGACACACAGACACACACACAGACACAAACACACAGACACACACAACAACAACAACCGCCATTCGCCACTAAGTGGCGGTGACGTCACCACGACGCTTGTGCCAGGCTATGTGCACCCTGAGGACACGTGAAGTGTCGAACGCCCGCTGGCAGGAGGTCACGGGGCAGACCCAGGTGCCACGGGTCGACTGACTGAGATGACTGGCTGATGCACCACCTGTGCCCCCTACTGTGCCAACCTGCTGTGCTTTAGCCACCCGGCGCTCCGCTCGTTGTTGTGAGCGTCGCTCCTCCGCCCTCCGTTGTTGTTGGAGGGCGACTACCTCCAACTGCCCAGTAGCATCCTTCATGAGCCTCCTCCACAGAGGCCGATCTTGACACCGCTGGTACCAGTCATCGGCAAGTCCACTCAGCTCCACGTCCTCCTGTACCACATCACTCCATCTCTTCTCTAGCCCGTGCCGCGCCCGCTTTGCCGCCTCAATCCGGCCGAACAAAAGCTGTTTTGGCATGCGGTGGCTGGGCATGCGGGCTACATGACCCAGCCATCGCAGCCTTGCCCGCCGGAGGAGCTCACCGATGGGACCTTGCCCAGATCTTTCAAGGATTTGTGAGCTCCTCACACAATCCAGTCTGGTTAAACCCAGGATGGATCGTAGGCAGGCCAGCCTAAATGTTTCTAACTGGCGAAGATGTTCCATTAGGGGGGTCCACGTTTCGCAAGCGTAGAGAAGGGAGAAAATGACCGTGGCCGAGAAGACCTGAAGCTTAGTGCGGAGCGACAGACCAGGTAGCTTCCACACAGCGTTACGCAACCGATGAAAAGATATTGCCGCTCGACTGATTCGGAGTGAGACCTCTGCTGTTAAACTGGAGCCAGTCATAAGCACACTGCCCAGGTATGGGAAACTCTCCACTCTCTCCACAACTGGCCCATCACCGATCGGGAGTTGTGGGGGTGGAGTGTCCGATGGTACAAAATACCCAGGCAGGTGCTTAGTTTTGGTGGGGCTGATGGTAAGGCCCCACCTCTTAGTGGCACGCTCCAATCTCAGCAGCAGCGTCTCCAACTCCTCCTCTGACTGAGCAGCTATTACCAAATCATCAGCATACATAACGTGGTTGAGCAATAGGGAGCCATTCCTTGACCGCACCCGGGCATCGATCAGCCTCCCATTATATCTGTACCATATGGAGATTCCCCCGGTACAGCTATTGAAGGCTTCACGAACTACGTGGTCAAAATAGATGTTAAATAATGTGGGAGCCAGAGGACATCCCTGTCGCACCCCAAGGTGTACAGGGAATGGCTCTGACTCCCGGCCACGTAGTTTTACCCGGGCCCGCTCACCATCATGAAGGTCCTTAATGATCGTGAGCAGAGGGTCAGGTACTCCAAAAGCACGAAGAACGACCCAGAGCCCAGGCCTACTGATGGTATCATAGGTCTTGACCAGGTCAATAAAGCAGAGACGTAGGTCTTGTTGGAATTCCCTACACCTCTGCTGTAGCAGACGGACAGAAAATATGGCATCTGTGCAGGACCGCCCTATCCTGAAACCGCATTGGGGCTCCGCAAGCCTCTCCTCAGCATGCCTGGCAAGGCGATGCTGAATAATCCTTGCCAGGACCTTTCCCGGCACACTGAGGAGTGAGATGCCCCTGTAGTTGTTACAGTCTGTGCGGTCCCCCTTCTTAAAAAGAGGGACCACCAGGGCATCCTTCCAATCCTGCGGAACCCGTCCAGTGGTCCAGACTGTTGTTATGATGTCATATAGGGCAGTCTGTGCACAAACGCCGCCCTCCCTCAGCATTTCGCTTGGGAGATCATCTCTGCCCGCTGCCTTTCCTGGTCTCAGACTCCGGATCGCCTTCAGTACTTCCTCAACAGATGGCACCTCAGCCAGCCACTCACAGGGGGTGACTTCTTCGAATATTTGAGGCACCGCAGCCTCAGCAGGGTCATCCTCATTTTGTGCCACGATGTTTTCCTGGCTGAGGGATTTTCCCTCCCCCAGGACCTCACAGAAATGCTCAGCAAATCTGCAAACCTGTTCCTGGGGGTCGGAGATTGGATCACCGTTTTTTCCCCTAATGATGGTAATAGGTGTGGCGCTGCAGGTTACTTTTTTGATGGAGTTAAATAGAGATTTGTGATCACGGGCCACACACACACAGACACACACACAGACACACACACACAGACAACGCTAACCGCTACACTACAATGCGTGACGCTTCCACGTGCGAGGGGCACGTGACAGGTGTGACGTCACAGCTCACTTGCCGTGCAAAAAATCTATACATTATTGAGCTCCCCCGTCCCCCTTAAAACAACACAAAAGTGTATTTGTATAATGTTTGCACGGTGTACAGTCTGGAAAGTACCCACATGGCAAACTTCCAGTTTGTTGCATGTCGGGAAGTACGCTAAACATTTTGAACAGACAACACACACAATCACAACTTTGCCTTTTATATATATTTGGAGATGCAGTGAAAAACTTTCCCAAATTCATCACGCGGTTTCAGTTTTTTGGTTATAGTCCCGTGAGCCATTCGGCTCTTGAATCGGGTGCAACCACAACAAGCAACAAAACAAAAACACGACCAAGAAAAACATCCTACAGTGACTGTGTGTGACTGTGCAAACAGCACTGTCATGGCACGCAATGAGAGGGCAAATGTCATAAATATTCCTGTAAGCCCTCGCATCAACATTAATGTTGCCATAGAAACGTTGTGGGGTTTTTTGCTTCATTTAAGAAAAGAAAAATTATTATCTGTTATTTTTATTTTATTTTCTATCTACGTGACTTTACCGAAAGAACCAAGAATATTAATTCCTGCAGTCACCAAAGTTTTAAGTCAAAACATTCACACACGTTGACAAAGCCTCACCTTGTGTTGTTGTGGGCAGGTCGCTTCTGATAACAAGAGCGGTATAGCAGCTCAAGCGGGCTTGGCCTGCTAACAAAAGAAAATAAAAACTGCGTGAATATTTACAATAAAACAAAGATACAAAGTGGCGAGCCGGGCGAAGACAAATTAAACTTAAGCGAGATAATTAAAGTGAACGCAATCAGGCGAGGGCAGGAGGCAAGGCCCCGCGTGGCTAGGCCCCGCGTTGTAAAGTTCCAACCTGGACATCGATTCCCATGCTCGCTGCTACTCAACTGACATCCCTACGAGAGAGAGCGAGGCTCTACCTTGGTAAACAACAACAACCACCACCACAACAACCACCACCACCACAACGATGATAATTTCTCACCTCGGATTTCAGTGCAAGCGCGCACACGGCAGCTTCCTGTTGCCTCGCGACAGCAGGAAGTAGTATGACGTCACTTCCCTCCCACGTGCGGCTCTGTAACTGAATAAATTATGTTAATGACGTCGGCCCATATGTCGAGCAATGGGAGCGTGGGCGCTAAACCCGTCGCAATAAACTCGCGACGGCTTTAACAGAAACATTATGTTAATGAGCCACCAGTCACTGGGCGTAGCTTTGCCCAAATAAGGATTGTACCGGAACAGAATCGGCAGTGACCAAGCAGAGGTGACGTCACGCTCAAGGGCGCGGTGGACGGGGGTGGGGTGAATACCTTGGTGACATGACGTCACTAGCGAGGCACACCTCCCCCTGGCGTTTCACAGCGATGAGGTCATGCTGAGTGGTGACGTCACAGAGCGGGAATGGAGTTTAAGTTGATTTAGATTCATTTTCCATTGCTCCATCTCTTCAACAGAGACCTCTTGGGTGCGTGAGCTCAGCAACTACAACGTGGACATTACTGTGTGTACACACTGTTTCTGTGTGTACACACTGTTTCTGTGTGTATACTGTGTATGTACAGACTGTGTGTGTACACTGTGTATGTGCACACTGTGTGTGTACACACTGTGTGCCTGTATCTGTGTGTGCCTGTGTCTCTGTGTGTGTGCCTGTGTGTGACACCTGATGATGATTGCTTGTGTTGCAGTCGAATTGTCATGATAATGTAATTGTTTTATATTTTTGTTATTTTATTGTTTCCCTTCTACGTGACTTTACCGAAAGAACCAAGAATAAATATCAGCTCTATGTTTTCAAGTCAATACAGTTTGGGTAGTGAATAAATTATAGTCTAAATAAGCTACACATGACGAATTGTAGGCAATTATAGTTATAATCAGAGACATTTTTAAACAATCACGTGGTCCCTATAGTCGCCGTTAGAGACACAAAATCTGCTTGAAAACAGTTCATCAACATATATGAATACATTGATTCGAATAAGCAGAGTTAATTTCCTATTTATGGCATGCCAGCTATGTGTCAGTTTTCGATATCAACATCACCTTATAAAAGAATAACATTTAAAAAATAAGCGCACAACTTTATCCGTGATGAACGCTGCACTTTCTGTTGTTTTCATGCAGGGGGCGCGTGTAGGTTTACAGCGCCCCCTGCAAATGACGGAGGCGCAGGGACAGACGTTCAATTACGTTGGAATCGATCTGCAGACGACCAGCAGCTCCGTGTCGCCTTATCTCCATCCCGCAATCCCAAACAGGTGAAAGTCCGCATCGAACCGAACCCCCGGCAAGGCCGTCTACTTAACGACGAGAGAAAATTCACACGAAATGTCCTTCTCAACGAAGACTTCCGGATGTAAAATTAACTTTTAATGAAGAAATAATCTAAATCAAAACACAACACAATTCAAAGATGTTTCATTTTAAAACTTCAAAACGGAGCATGGGGTGCTTGCGTGAATGCGTCCTTCGTGTGCAAATGTTGTGACTTTCCTGGCCTGAAGGCCATCAACGTGTTGGACCCTTATTGGTGCACAGCGTCTCAACAGCAGTGGGGTTTGCTTCAACCGATAGGTAAAGAACATCCAGACGTCAATCAGCAAGGAGCATTTCTAGTCCTAGTTAGACAAAATCTACATCAACACGTAAGACAAAACTACAATTCGTGTTGTAGAGAATGTACCTCCTCCTATAGTGTAACTTTCAAGTGGTATGCCTTGTAACTGATGAATGATCCGAGCGTGCTACCTATTTCAAAGACAATGAGTTGCTCCAGATGCTTCGTGGAACACAAAAACACCGTTTGACCTGTATCACAAGAACAACGGGTCCCACCTGAGTTCTCTGTACAGGTTACTTTCAAACACACACACACTTTGTCCTAACATCACTTAATCATTGTTTGACCCTTATGGATCAAATGTTGCAAGTATGCACAAAACCAGACAAGTATACATTCTAAATTATTGACAGGCATATTAACAAAATTGGATTACTGCAGTGAAATATACTGCATCACGTTACATCGTATTAACAAAAAGCTTTTATTGTGTCATTCAAAACGAGTAGGCCATTGCATGCTGGTGTCTGAGTGAAAATGTAGCAAATTCTAAACATTACCTACAAACTACACAACTGAGATGACACATCAATCATCGCCCCCTACTAACAGGCTCTTTTTTTCGATTTAAAGCTTTCGTGACTGCAAGGATTCATCTTCTTTGGTTCTTTCGGTAAAGTCACGTAGAATCTTAGCAGCGTTCATTGTAGCTCTGTCGTCCCGACAGGTTTGTTCCTTTCACCTGTCGAAGGCCACTTGTGTTGTGGCCGAAACGTCGTGAGAATTTTATTGTTTTATGTTATTATTTTATTCTTATTCTACGTGACTTTACCGAAAGAACCAAAGAAGATGACAGGCTCTTGTCCACATGCAGGCCGGTGCAGGGACACCACCTTGTACCACACAGGGGCAGCTGCTACTTGGGGATGCTCTTCGAGCGTGAGATGAGATACAAAACTCCGAGTTGCTGAGGCGATTAAGCAAGCACCATGTAAAAGCAATTATTATGATAACATAGTGAATGCTTGGGAGCTTATTGGCTCTTGCTCCTGGTTAGAGATCTACCCAACCCACGGGCCCACAAAGTGTTCAACTTCACGTTCTTGTCATTAAAGGCCTGTGACAAAGGTGCATCTATTGTAGCGACATCGTCTCTGGCTTACACATCTACCGGGTCTCCGCTTGACTTTGTATTATCTAGGAGCAAGTCCACCCACACCTCCACTTCCACAAACTGCTGGGAGTTGCCTCACTCTGACTCAGTCAGAATTCTCCTCCTGCTTCACGATGTGAAGTTCCCATTTTGGAGTTGAATCTTCATCTTCACATTTTACCTTCACTTCTTCGCTCATCACTTCTTCACATTTCACCATCACCTCTTCATATTTCACCTTGATACCTTTAAAAGTGTCCAAGCTGGGATTTTCGTCCGCTTCTTGTTTCATGAGGGATGGGCTCATTGCGGCACTTTGACTTTCACAAGCTGATTTCAGACTCCACTCCTTGTGGATCTTCTGATGCTTTTGTGTTCTCTGGTGTCTTCGAAGAGTTGATGAATCTGCAAACGGCTTCCCGCACAGAGTACACTTGAAGGGTTTCTCTTCTGTGTGTGTTCTCTGGTGTTTTACAAGATCAGCTAACTGTGCAAACGCCTTCACGCACACACTGCACGTGAAGGGTTTCTCTCCCGTGTGTGTTCTCTGGTGTATTACAAGATTACATGAATCTGAAAATGTCTTCCCACACACACTGCACTTGAAGGGTTTCTCTCACGTGTGTGTTCTCTGGTGTTTTTTAAGAGAAGATGACCGTGAAAATGCCTTCCCACAAACACTGCACTGGAAGGGTTTCTCTCCCGTGTGTGTTCTCTGGTGTGTTACAAGATTACATGACTGTGTAAACGCCATCCCACAGATCGTGCATCTGAAAGGTTTCTCTCCCGTGTGTGTTCTCTGGTGTGTTTTAAGAGTAGATAAATCTGAAAATGTCTTCCCACACACACTGCACCTGAAGGGTTTCTCTCCTGTGTGTGTTCTCTGGTGCTTTACAAGAGCACATGACTGTGCAAACGCCTTCACGCACACACTGCACTTGAAGGGTTTCTCTCCCGTGTGTGTTCTCTGGTGTTCTACAAGAGTAGATGAATGTGGAAACGCCTTCCCACACACACTGCACTTGAAGGGTTTCTCTCCCGTGTGTGTTCTCTGGTGTATTACAAGAGTAGATGAACGCGCAAACGCCTTCCCACACACAGTGCACTTGAAGGGTTTCTCTCCCGTGTGTGTTCTCTGGTGTATTTTAAGAGCAAATGACCGTTCAAATGCCTTGTTACACACACTGCACTTGAAGGGTTTCTCTCCTGTGTGTGTTCTCTGGTGCTGTGTCAAATTTCCAGTCCGATCCGTGCTGTATGCACGCCAGTCGCATTGTTGCCTTGTCATACCGAGCTGCGCTGAGTACATTTGCTCCATCAGACCAATTCTGCAGAGGAAGCGTCAGAGGAAGCGTCAGCTGCAGACAGAAAAAAATAATACCCACACCATCTACACGTCAGTATCGAGGCACAGAGAAATGCATATATAGTCACATGTGACTTACACGTCTATATTCATATATTCATGATGTAGTAAAACGTTTCCCAAATTCATCACACGGGCTGTTATGGCACACAATGAGAGGGCAAATGGTCATAAACATGCCTGGAAGCCCTCGTATCTTCAAAATGAATGTTCACCCAAAACTCCGAGTACACAATTTCGGCTGTCTGGCTACAAAAGGAATATTTATGAGAGCTAAATTCAGCTGACATAGCAAAGGGTGTTGAAAACAATACTATTTGTGTTATGCAGAAATTAATAAATTAATGTTCAATCGCAGCTTAGAGGTGCGAATCCAGGCTCAGATGTTCTTAAATGCTGGGATGAACAGTTCCGACTTCAGCTGAATGTGTGTGCTGTGTTAACTTCCTGTTTCCATTCTTACAAAGAGTTCCAGAGGAAAACAAAAGTAAACTACTGTTATGATATAACCTCCGTGTTCAACAGAGTTAATAGACGTTACTGCAAACACAAACTGTACACTGTCACTGGGTAAACAGGTGGTGACGTGTCTAGAATCACGCCTGGCCACCTTCATCTGCTTGGCATGAATGCTTCCTCACTCCACCAAGTAATTAATTGAGGATCAACGAACATATCCGAGGCTAACTGGAGTTTGCGTGTCTCTCTCCGTGGTGAGATGTTAACTACCTCACCCGGTATACAGGAAGTCGTGGGTTCGATCCCGACCCTGACGCCTGCTGTATATTTGGAGTTTGTGTGTCACTCCGTTTAGCGTCTTTGACCGATAGACATTGACACACGTATTGTTGGTTCTTTCAGTAAAGTCACGTAGATAGAAAATAAAAATAACAGATTAAATTCAATAAGATAAAGACCACTTGTGTTGCGATCGAAACGTCGTGGGTTTTTTGCTTTATTTTAAATTTTTTATTTTATTTTTATTTTATTTTCTATCTACGTAACTTTACCGAAAGAAACAAGAATATTAATTCCTGCAGTCACCAAAGTTTTAAGTCAAAACATTCACACACGTTGACAAAGCCTCACCTTGTGTTGTTGTGGGCAGGTCGCTTCTGATAACAAGAGCGGTATAGCAGCTCAAGCGGGCTTGGCCTGGTGAAAAAAAAAACTGCGTGAATATTTACAATAAAACAAAGTTACAAAGTGGCGAGCCGGGTGAAGACAAATTAAACTTAAGCGAGATAATTAAAGTAAACGCAATCAGGCGAGGGCAGGAGGCAAGGCCCCGCGTGGCTAGGCCCCGCGCTGTAAAGTTCCAACCTGGACATCGATTCCCATGCTCGCTGCTACTCAATTGACATCCCTACGAGAGAGAGCGAGGCTCTACCTTGGTAAACAACAACAACCACCACAACAACCACCACAACCACCACCACAACAACCACAATCGCAATGAGAATTTCTCACCTCGGATTTCAGTGCAGGAAGTGATAGCTTCCTGTTATCTCGTGACGTCACGCGGCAGCAGGTGACATGACGTCACTTCCGGGGAACGGGACACGCTCCTCCCACAATGAGCTTCTCCGTAAATAAAAAAATAGAGTATGAATAAATTATGCTAATGTACATTTCGATATTAGTTCATTGCAGTTCATTTGTTTATTTATTTGGTATAGCCCTGTGAGCCATTCGGCTCTTGAATCGGGTGCAACCGCAACAAACAAAAAACATGAACAAGAAAACATCTTAAAATGATTATGTGACTGTGCAAACAGAAAATACAGGAAAAAATATCAAAATATTCCTGAAATAGCACCGTACACCAACTCTGTGTGCAAAAATCCCAGTGGGATGCAAGTCAAATAACAACAACAATAACCACAATAGAATCAGAATCAGAAAGGGTTTTATTCGCCATGAAAGTTCACACCGACACGGAATTTACTTTGGCAGGATGGTGCATACATTCAACATATAGGAATCTAAAATCTTAAATAAGTTTTAAACAAGTCTTACTATAATAATAAGGGTTAAAAGTCTAACACCAAGGGGCTGAAGTATGTAAAATTGAATAAATATCGAATATAAAATAGCTTTAAGATATAATTGAAAAATAAAAAATGCAAATAGGTTAACATAGTTAATATCGGCAAGGTGTCATTATGTAGATAACTAAGATTAAGGCCATCAGTCTAACTCCGTACTACAATAAACATTAACATGACCTAAACCAAAAAAACTTTTCGAAATCACCACAATAAAAGCCATAAATGCAATGTAACAGTGATCATAGGGAGTGTGACCGAATTTTTAACAATAAACTATATACATAAATTATAACGCCAAAATCTAGAGCCATATTTTAGGCCACTGAATAGCAGTGGCAGCTAGGGGTGTACAACTCCTCTAGAGCAGTTTTGAGTGAAGATCTCATAGGTAGTGATTCAAGTTGCAGTTTATTGGCAATAGCATTCCAGACCCTGGGGTCATGAATAGCAAAGGCCCTTCCTCCAGTTTTTGTACGGCAATAGGGAATGTGAAGCTGGTAAATGAGTGAAGACCTGAGGTCAAATTTGTTCTTTGAAACAGAGAGGAGATCCAGTAGGTAGTCTGCGGAATTTTTTGTAAGTACATCGTGAATAAATAAGATCTGGTGCACAAGCCGTCGAACTTTAAGAGATGTTAAGTTTGACCCAATGTAGAGATCACAGTGGTGAGTCTATGGGGCAGTGTTGAGTCTATGGGCAGTGTTGAGTCTATGGGCAGTGTTGAGTCTATGGGCAGTGTTGAGTCTATGGGCAGTGTTGAGTCTACGGGCAGTGTTGAGTCTATGGTGCAGTGTTGAGTATATGGGCAGTGTTGAGTCTACGGGCAGTGTTGAGTCTACGGGCAGTGTTGAGTCTATGGTGCAGTGTTGAGTATATGGGCAGTGTTGAGTCTACGGGCAGTGTTGAGTCTACGGGCAGTGTTGAGTCTATGGGCAGTGCTGAGTCTATTATGGTGCAGTGTTGAGTCTATGGTGCAGTGTTGAGTCTATGGGCAGTGTTGAGTCTATGGGCAGTGGTGAGTCTCTGGGCAGTGCTGAGTCTATGGGCAGTGCTGAGTCTATGGGCAGTGCTGAGTCTATGGGCAGTGTTTATCAGTTCTACAGAATCTGAGCCTCGCTCGCACTGCGTGTTCGCCTATCCGCACTACGATTTATAAAAGCGCCCTGCTAAGGCCTCACGTGATAGCAGCCCTGCCGAGTCGCCTGCCCGTGATTCAAGGCACGGGACGTCGAATCTCCTCCTCCACCACGACCACACGAGGACATTGTTTTGTTTGTAACCTCACCACGAAGGAGGATATAGCTCAAGACCCCCCCCCCCCAGACACCTACGCAGCGTTGCGCTGGTGAGTGCCGTGTTGAGGCCTATTCCGGGAGTGTCACCGGTCTCGGCTAGATTGCCCAGCCGACCGAGGCGGCACTTTGGCCGGCTACAGATGCCGCTGTCATGCGATGGCCTCCATAGAGACCTGGAAGATGGTCTCTAGGTTATGTTGTGGGTTAGCAAGCTTCCCAAGGATGCGTGAAGGCTGCCGCTCGGCTTTTGTAACGAATCTTTGCTGCGTGTTTTAAACTTGAATTATTTGCAATGCACGCGTGTCAATGTGCTCTAGAGGAGTTGTACAACCCTAGCTGCCACTGCTGTTCAGTGGCCTAAATTATGGCTCTAGATTTTGGTGTTATAATTTTTTTATGTAGTTTATTGTTAAAAATTCGGTCACAGTCCCTATGATCACTGTTACATTGGATTTATGGCTTTTATTTTGGTGATTTCGAAAAGTTTTTTTTTGTTTTGGCCATGTTTTTGTTTATTGTAGTACGGAGTTAGACTGATGGCTTTAATCTTAGTTGTCTTGTGGTTGTTGTTGTTATTTGACTTGCATCCCACTGGGATTTTTGCACACAGCATTGGTGTACGGTGCTATTTCAGGAATATTTTGATATTTTTTTCCTATATTTTCTGTTTGCACAGTCACATAATCACTTTAAGATGTTTTCTTGTTCATGTTTTTTGTTTGTTGCGGTTGCACCCGATTCAAGAGCCGAATGGCTCACAGGGCTATACCAAATAAATGAACTATGAACTATGCGTCGCTCAAAGACTTCACTCGAGTGTGTCGTGTTCAAGCTCGCTTTGTCTACCTTAGGAGCTTACAAAGTGCCGCCCAATAATTTACCGTGCGTCTGCCTCTTAGACCGAGTGAATCGCTTGAACAAGTGCACATTCAGAAGCGTAAACTCTGCGAGTATCTCGTTTTGAATCTTGATGTGAAGCTTTCGTGACTGCAGTAATTCATATTCTTAGCTCTTTCGGTAAAGTCAGAGTTGAAAGGAAACAATAAAGCAATAAAATATATATAAAACAATAAAAATTCTCACGACGTTTCGACCTGATGACGACCGTTTGTGTTATGGTCGAAACGTTGTGAGAAATTTTATTGTTTTATATATATTTTATTATTTTATTGTTTACCTTCAACGTGACTTTACCGAAAGAGCTAAGAATATCTCATTTTATTCATAGTCTGTGTTTCCAAGGACAAAAAAATTGCACATTCTCATTACCAATACATCGACCTGGCTGGCGGTCACAGTTGCCAGGAGCCCCTTTCCCTGTCGGCTTGACATTTTTTTCAACTCAATTGTTTTTTTTACACAGCTCTTGGACAGACGTGCGGCAGTGTTGGTTTATATCCTGGAAGGTGCTCTCACTTCAGGGGATGTTTCATTGATGGGAAAAAAAACCTGAGCTGGGGCTGTAATCAATGTTGTTTTATTGATCTAGTTTAAAACATCAGCACGAACATCGGTGCCAAACTAACACGATGTGAGGCGCTAGATTTGAAGCTTTCGCGATGTGCAAGGATTCATACTCTTTGGATTTTTTTCGGTAAAGTCGCGGGGGTAAAAAAAAATAAAGTTAAACCCAAGTTAAACTTTAGCAGCCTTATAGTTTACAGCAGTATGCTCTGCAAGGCAACCAGTTTGTCAGCTTAACTACTGCCTCCTGCCTCTGGTTCACGTGTGTAACGCTCTTCAACCTGCACACGGCCATCTCTCCGTCCCCAACCCCCTGCAGCATAACAGAAGGCGGCTTAACTTAGCCCCCCCCACGGCCCTTCTTATCTCCCCCCCCCCCTTAACCTGTATACAATCTCGGGTGTCTTAGAGTTCTCTTCACCTGATGCAGCAATTTTGCCGTGACGGTTTCCACCTCAAGACGGAAGCTTGTGCTGCTGCCTCCGAAACGTCGTGATTTTAATTGTTGTTTTTTTCATTTATTTATTTTATAGATTTTTTTTTACCTACGTGACTTTAGCAAAAAAACCAACGAGTCCAATGCGAGGAGGCGTTTCCCCCAACGTTCGTTTTCTGCGGTGGCAAAAAATGCAGCCTCTGCAAAACGATGAGAACCTAAACATTTTTCTCAACGCAGGAGGAACATGTCCATCAGTGAGGGAGCCTTAGGCATGCATCCAATTGTCCCTTGTGAAGGAGGAGGTCTTTAACCCGGCATGGTTGTCACCTGGTGTACAGGAGGTCGTGGGGTTTGATACCGACCCTGACACTCCCTGCTCTATCTTTGGAGTTGACGTTTCTCGCGCCCCGCGGCCGCGTGGATTTCTCTCCCCGAATCCTCCGGTTTTTTCCCCTCCACATTCAGAAACGCCACGCGTTTAGAGTATTTTGCCCTGAATGTCCACTTGATATCAGCCCACCATTTATGGGCCAGGTCTCTTCTTGAAAAGAGCTATGTAGCACGGTGGTGTGCTTCACGTGGCAACATGAAACATTGGTTACTTTTATTAGTATATATATTTTTAAAGTGATTTGTTTTACTCTTCCTGTAACTCTACACTCACGCCGTGTTTTTGTTTTGTGTTTGTTGTCATGTTCTGACCCAGTGCCACAGCTGGACATCTGTGACAAAAAGAGCTTCGTAGCGCTTTGGATTCCTCCTCTTGCAGTCTAAATAAATATCATTCCCACTGCTCCTCCCACTCCCTCCCCTTCACCCCTCCTAGCCAAGTGAAGGAAGCCGCCAGGCCGACCATCTGCCACCCCCCCCCCCCCCCCCATGGAGACTTTCTCCACCACCACCCATTTAGTGGCCTTGCTGGTCGTTGTGCTGGGCGACCGTCACAACCCCTTCGCCCTGCCCCTTGACCGTGAGTAGCAAACAGCGCCGCTACCCCACTTGAGACGATGCCCCCTCTCAACGCTACTCCCGCTAAAGGCCATCGACTAAACTCGACTCTTTTGACTTCACCAGGCAATGCCCACTGAGCTTCGTGGCTCTTTTTTTTTCAGAAGCGCCCCGGCTCCTGCAAATGATGGCTTCAACGAAGCACTTTGACATTCAAGCGGGGCCGAGTACTCGAAACACTTGTGGGTATCTGTGTGAGTAGTGTGTGGGTCTCTCTGTGAGTAGTGTGTGGGTATCTGTGTGAGTAGTGTGTGGGTATCTGTGTGAGTAGTGTGTGGGTCTCTCTGTGAGTAGTGTGTGGGTATCTGTGGGTCTCACACAGAGACACACAGACTACTCACGCAGAGACCCACAGACTACTCACAGAGAGACCCACACACTACTCACAGAGAGACCCACACACTACTCACACAGAGACCAACACACTACTCACAGAGAGACCCACACACTACTCACTCAGAGACCCACACACTACTCACACAGAGACCCTCACATTACTCACATAGAGACCCAGACACTACTCACTCAGAGACCCACACACTACTCACACAGAGACCCACAGGCTACTCACTCAGAGACCCACACACTACTCACTCAGAGACCCACACTACTCACACAGAGACCCTCACACTACTCACATAGAGACCCACACACTACTCACTCAGAGACCCACACTACTCACACAGAGACCCTCACACTACCCACATAGAGACCCAGAGACTACTCACTCAGAGACCCACACACTGCTCACACAGAAACCCACAGACTACTCACTCAGAGACCCACAGACTACTCACAGAGAGACCCACACACTACTCACAGAGAGACCCACACACTACTCACAGAGATACCCACACACTACTCACACAGAGACACACACACTACTCACAGAGAGACCCACACACTACTCACACAGAGACCCTCACACTACTCACATAGAGACCCAGACACTACTCACTCAGAGACCCACACACTACTCACACAGAGACCCACAGACTACTCACATAGAGACCCAGACACTACTCACTCAGAGACCCACACACTACTCACACAGAGACCCACAGACTATTCACTCAGAGACCCACAGACTACTCACAGAGAGACCCACACACTACTCATAGAGAGACCCACACACTACTCAGAGATACCCACACACTACTCACACAGAGACACACACACTACTCACAGAGAGACCCACACACTACTCACTCAGAGACCCACACACTACTCACACAGAGACCCTCACACTACTCACATAGAGACCCAGACACTACTCACTCAGAGACCCACACACTACTCACACAGAGACCCACACACTACTCACACAGAGACCCGCAGACTACTCACTCAGAGACCAACACACTACTCACACAGAGAGCCACACACTACTCACAGAGAGACCCACACACTACTCAGAGAGAGACTCACACACTACTCACACAGGGACCCACAGACTACTCACACAGAGACCCACAGACTACTCACACAGAGACCCTCACACTACTCACATAGAGACCCAGAGACTACTCACTCAGAGACCCACACACTACTCACACAGAGACCCACAGACTACTCACTCAGAGACCCACAGACTACTCACAGAGAGACCCACACACTACTCAGAGAGACCCACACACTACTCACAGAGATACCCACACACTACTCACTCAGAGACCCACACACTACTCACACAGAGACCCTCACACTACTCACATAGAGACCCAGACACTACTCACTCAGAGACCCACACACTACTCACACAGAGACCCACAGACTACTCACATAGAGACCCAGACACTACTCACTCAGAGACCCACACACTACTCACACAGAGACCCACAGACTACTCACTCAGAGACCCACAGACTACTCACAGAGAGACGTACACACTACTCATAGAGAGACCCACACACTACTCAGAGATACCCACACACTACTCACACAGAGACCCACAGACTACTCACTCAGAGACCCACAGACTACTCACAGAGAGACGTACACACTACTCATAGAGAGACCCACACACTACTCAGAGATACCCACACACTACTCACACAGAGACACACACACTACTCACACAGAGACCCGCAGACTACTCACTCAGAGACCCACACACTACTCACACAGAGAGCCACACACTACTCACAGAGAGACCTACACACTACTCAGAGAGAGACTCACACACTACTCACACAGAGACCCACAGACTACTCACACAGAGACCCACAGACTACTCACACAGAGACCCACACACTACTCACACAGAGACCCACACACTACTCACACAGAGAGACCCACACACTACTCACACAGAGAGACCCACACACTACTCACACAGAGAGACCCACACACTACTCACACAGAGAGAACCACACACTACTCACAGAGAGACCCACACACTACTCACACACAGAGACCCACACACTACTCACACAGAGACCCACACACTACTCACACAGAGACCCACACACTACTCACACAGAGACCCACAGTCTATCACACAGAGACCCACAGACTACTCACACAGAGACCCACGCACTACTAACAGAGAGACCCACAGACTACTCACACAGAGACCCACACACTACTCACAGAGATACCCATAGACTACTCACACAGAGACCCACAGACTACTCACACAGAGACCCACACACTACTCACACAGAGACCCACATACTACTCACACAGAGACCCACAGACTACTCACACAGAGACCCACACACTACTCACACAGATACCCACACACTACTCACACAGAGATCCACACACTACTCACACAGAGACCCTATTAACACTCTGCTGTATTTTCGCCCGCAGCTGCGGTTATCATCTCTGGCCACGTACGGTACCAAAGAAGCTCACATCAGGTGTATGCAGCAAAGCAGCAACCTCCTGAAACACGACGGAAAGGTGCATGGTTGCGACATCACACACACACACGTACAGGGCCCAGTTGAGTACGCAGTTTGTTAAGGTGCAGCACTGCAAGTACTTGCTCAGCCCGGAGCGACCCCCCCCACCCTCGGGAGCGACCTCTGCCCGCTCGCTGTATCTGCCCCCCCCCCCACCACCGCCTCACACAGCCAACCCCCCGTCGATGCTGTCGGAGCCAGACAGGATGTACAGGGCGAGAGAGGGAGAGGCGGTGTACATGGAGTGCTCGGTGTGGCCGCCCGCCACCATCCTGTGGTGAGACCGAACGCTGCGCCTGAGCGTCCGTCCCTCTCCGCCTCTCCTCTCGCTCTCCGCTCGCTGGAGACTCTTTTTGTTTATTTCACCGCCTGATGCCCACCGAGCCGTGCAGCTGTTTTTCAGAAGCTACCCGGCCATGTCGCAAACGACGGCCCTGACGACGCGCCTCGAAGCTCCCTGTCGCGAGGGCTGTACGTGCCCTGAACTTCTTTCGCACCCTACGTGGCCAACCATGCTAATCTGTGCCTCCGTGGATCTGGGTGTCTGTGGGTCTCTCTGTATGTGTATGTGCCCTGAACTTCTTTCGCACCCTACGTGGCCAACCGTGCTAATCAGAGGCACGAGAGCCGAGTCTGTTTTGTGAATGCCGCCAGCGGGTTTGCATGGCTGACCACGTACGGAGCGAAAGAAGTTCAACATAGAACACTCCCATAGACTTCAATGCTAAAGGCTCCCATAGACTTCAATGTTAAAGGCTCCCATAGACTTCAATGTTAAAGGCACCCATAGACTTCAATGTTAAAGGCTCCCATAGGCTTCAATGTTAAAGGCCCCCATAGACTTCAATGTTAAAGGCTCTCAAAGACTTCAATGTCAAAGGCTCCCATAGACTTCAATGTCAAAGGCTCGCATAGGCTTCAATGTTAAAGGCTCCCATAGGCTTCAATGTTAAAGGCTCCCATAGACTTCAATGTTAAAGGCTCCCATAGGCTTCAATGTTAAAGGCTCCCATAGGCTTCAATGTTAAAGGCTCCCATAGGCTTCAATGTTAAAGGCTCCCATATGCTTCAATGTTAAAGGCTCCCATAGACTTCAATGTTAAAGACTCCCATAGACTTCAATGTTAAAGGCTCCCATAGACTTCAATGTTAAAGGCTCCCATAGACTTCAATGTTAAAGGCTCCCATAGACTTCAATGTTAAAGGCTCCCATAGGCTTCAATGTTAAAGGCCCCCATAGACTTCAATGTTAAAGGCTCCCATAGACTTCAATGTCAAAGGCTCCCATAGACTTCAATGTCAAAGGCTCGCATAGGCTTCAATGTTAAAGGCTCCCATAGGCTAACATTTATAATTTTGCGCGCGCGGGGGCGGGGTAGGGCGACTGTCGATGGCCGCCACGCGGACGTGGCTCAGAGCGAGAGAGCGAGAGGGGCACTCAACGCGGCGGAGGGCCGCGTGAACCTCGCCGCCCCAACGTCCCCCGGGACGTTCGCCTCCGCGTCTCCCGAAGCCGCCGACCCCGGATCTCAAATCCCCCGACGGCATCGCCGTCAAACCTCAACGGTTCACGCCCCCCGCCTGCCCCCCCCCCACGCCTTCCCGCGCACCGCCAGGTTCAGGAACTACCGGAGCTTGAATGTTGAGGGCGAGCGCTTCCAGATCTTCGAGAATGGCACCCTTCACATCGTGGACTTGCGGCGCGAGGACACGGACACTTACACCTGCTTCGCCACCAACAACCTCAACACAGACCAGCTGCGGGCGCACCTCTCCGTCGAAGGTGAGCAAAGTCGCCGCCGGCAACAAACCCGCCGGCCGGAATCCCTCTCCGATCCGGCGCCGAGCCGTTAACCGCCGCCGTCGAAGACGAAGATCCCCCGCCGTGTAGCCTCAACAGGCCGCGGGGGCGAGCGCCGTTAGCGAGCGGCGCCTGTGAAGGCCGGCACGGCGCACGAGGGGGTGGGTGGCCGGCGCCACGCCCGACCGCCTTTGTCTCCCCGGTGCTGGCGATGTTCGTCACACACCGCGCCGGGTGCTCGTTTGAGGCTGAGTCGACCTTACGGGAGGCCCAAGACCGGTTCAGATAATCGTCACCGCGTGTTGGTGGCCGTGAGCGGGAATCGAACTTGGGTTCGCTGGGTTCGTAGCGCGGTGTAGCGCGGCGTAGACCACTACACCCGCCGCCGCCACCACCGCCGCCACCATTAACTACCACCACCATCACCCCCACAACCACCTCCACAGTGGCGCCGGGCGGTGAGGAGGAGGACGAGGAGGAGGACGAGGAGGAGGGCCAGGACGATGGCAAGGAGGCCTCTACGTCCTCGCCATCGGCCCTCAACGCCGGTAGCGGCCGTGACGGCGGTGCTGACGAGGGCGAGGATGACGACAACGAGCTGTTAGCTACCTCGCCAGGTACGCGGGAGGGCGGCGGCTTGGATCGTCTGACCACCCTGACGATGCAAATGGCCGTAGTCAGCCCAATGAGGTCGGCGGCGCGGAAATTCCTGGGTTTTCAAAAAACTGGGTTTCGGCCACCCCGCGAATCTCCATTGGCTGCTCGGGTTCCCAAGTGCTTGCTTCATTCATGCTTGGATTCAATGTTAAAGGCTCCCATAGACTTCAATGTTAAAGGCTCCCATAGACTTCAATGTTAAAGGCTCCCAAAGACTTCAATGTTAAAGGCTCCCATAGACTTCAATGTTAAAGGCTCCCATAGACTTCAATGTTAAAAGCTCCCATAGACTTCAATGTTAAAGGCTCCCATAGACTTCACTGTTAAAGGCTCCCATAGACTTCACTGTTAAAGGCTCCCATAGACTTCACTGTTAAAGGCTCCCATAGACTTCACTGTTAAAGGCTCCCATAGACTTCACTGTTAAAGGCTCCCATAGACTTCACTGTTAAAGGCTCCCATAGACTTCACTGTTAAAGGCTCCCATGGACTTCACTGTTAAAGGCTCCCATAGACTTCACTGTTAAAGGCTCTCATAGACTTCACTGTTAAAGGCTCCCATAGACTTCACTGTTAAAGGCTCCCATAGACTTCAATGTTAAAGGCTCCCATAGACTCACGGAGGTGCACACATCGAGGGCAGTCAACAAAGTTCCGGTCAAACGGAGATAAACTAACGCTTTGACAATACAAAAGATTCTCAGCATCGTAACTCTGGGCAGGGGTTTGCTGTTTTGGCAAAGAGCGTTGTTGACACGCGGGGGGTGGCGGTGGTGGTGGTGGTGGTGCACCGCTCACTGCAGAGGAGTTACAATCGGGCACCCGACGTCGATGATGTGACAGTCGGCGTTTTAATTTACCAAATAGTTTTAAACGTAGTGTGATGGATCGTCTCTCTGAATGAGTGATTGGGTGGGTGGGTGAGTGGCTGAGTGAACAAGTGAGGAAGAGGTTTCAGTCTCAACTACCAACAACCTCCAACAAATCTTCCATCCCCTAGGAGGTGGTGGCGGTGGTGGTTTTGGTGGTATTGGTGGTGTTGGTGGTGTTGGTGGTGTTGGTGGTGTTGGTGGTGGTGGGGGTGGCGGTGGTGTTGGTGGTGTTGGTGATGGTGTTGGTGGTGTTGGTGGTGGTGGTGGTGTTGGTGTTGTTGGTGGTGTTGGTGGTGGTGTTGGTGGTGGTAGTGGTGGTGTTGGTGGTGGTGGTGTTGGTGGTGTTGGTGGTGATGGTGGTGGAAATGGAGGAGGAGGCGGAGGGTTGTAAGAGGCCCCCCGGTACTCGTACATGGCTCTCATCGTAGCGATGGCGACTGACGTCTCGTTTCTCCGCTTGCCCCTTTGCAGCGACGTCAGCGGCGACAACGTCAGCGGGGCGGGCGTCCGCCACCAGCAAGGCGTCTTGCTGCCCCGGTGCCGCTTGGCCCACGGCGCTTCTGCTCACGCTGGTGCCGTCGTTGGCGCGCGGCGGCGACGTCTAGAAGGAAGCTTTTCTTTCTCGCTCTCGCAAAAATCTTTACGATTTGTGATGCCCCGTTGCGTTCTGACATCGTTTCTCGTTTCCACGCATTCACGTTGTCCCGAGTTTTATTCGGGGAAAAAAGTAACGCGCCGTGTGCCCGCGACGTCTCGCGGAGAGCCGTCTTGCGTGACGATTTTAAACGCGAGTTGCGACTGAGTCATGCCCTGAAGTTGTTCCGTGCTGCTGCTGCCGTGCTGAAGACGTAATCATAAAGGCGCCAAGTTAGCTGTTGCTGCTGTTGTTGACACAAATGTTGCCGTTGTTGATGGTCCAGCTGAGGCAGGGAGAAGGTGCCAGAGTCTTGCGGGGCGAACGCTGTTGTGGATCTGGGGGGGGCGCTGTGGTGCTCTGTGAGTGATGTACAGCAACGGGAGACGAGTTTTGTGCGTCCGTCTCGTCTCACACGCTTAGGTGAGGACATCACTGACGAAGAATAATATTTTGTTACCAGGTTAAGAAGGGCCCACAACTGGGGCCTATCGTTGGCTTCCGATTTCACCGATTTTCCTCGAGTCGAAATAAAAACATCTGATTGTGAATATAACAGCACGAGCTTTAACTACCCGGCTTCGCCCGGGACTTGGATTCACCACACCCGGCCGCCTTTGTCTGCCGATGTTCACACCACAACATTTACTCGTTTGAGGCTGAGTCGACCTAGGGGAGGCCCAGGACCGGTTGAAATAATCGTCACCGGTGGTGGCCGTGAGCGGGAATCGAACTCGGGTCGCCGGGTTCGTAGCGCAGCGTAGCGCTAACCGCTACACTACCGCTCCCCCCCCCACACACAGACACACACAGACACACACACAGACACACAGACACACACAGACAACGCTAACCGCTACACTACAATGTGTTACGCTTCCACGTGCGCGGGTCACGTGACAGATTTGATGTCACAGCTCACTTGCCGTGCAAAAAATAAATGCATTATTGAGCTCCCCCCCCCCCCCCCCCCCATAAAATAGAAGCTAAAAGTGTATTTTTATGTTTGCACGGTGTACAGTCTGGAAAGTACCCACATGGCAAATTTAAAGTTTGTTGCATGTCGGGAAGTACGCTAAACATTTTGAACAGACACATAATCACAACTTTGCCTTTTATATATCTGGAGATAAGGGAAACTACCGTTCGCAAACTATCACGGTTTGAAAGAGACGCTTAACGACGCCTCGGTGGTGTTTAAAGAAGTTGTTACCACGTAAAATCTCCACATTCAATGGGGAACAAAATAAACACATCATGCTCCAGTTTAAATGCCCCGACCACCTGTGAGATCACCACGGAGCTTAGGCCAAGTTCGCTGACAGGTCACGGGACAGACCCAGATGCCATGGATTGACTGAGACAATTGGCAGATGCACTACAGTACACATCCACACCCACCCTTCCACTCATCCGCCGACCGATCCACCCACCCTTTCACTCAATTACCCACCCACTCATCTACCCATCCAGTCATTCGCCCACTCACCTACCCACCCACTCACCTACCCATCCACTCACCTACCCACTCACCTACCGACTCACTCACCTACCCACTCACCTACCCACCCACTCACCTACCCACCCACTCACCTACCCACTCACTCACCTACCCATCCACTCACCTACCCACCAACTCATCTACCCATCCAGTCATTCGTCCACTCACTCACCTACCCACCCACTCACCTACCCACTCACCCATCCACTCATCTACCTACCCACTCACCTACCCACTCACTCACCCACTCACTCACCTACCCACCCACTCACCTACCCACCCACTCACCTACCCACCCACTCATCTACCCATCCAGTCATTCGCCCACTCACCCCACACCGCACCGTTTGAACCTCTTCCTCCTGCGCTGATACGAGCCGTCATCAAAGATGTCCGCAGCCACCGGGTCCACGACCCAGTGATTGCTTCTGCCCGGCCGACCCGGCCTTCTGGGCACTTTAACAAAGCAGTCTTCAAACGTGAGGCAGCGACGGACAGAGTTTCCCCACTTCTTATTGTTCTGATAGAAGGGGAAGTTCTCTGTAATGAAGCGACGGATGTCCCTCGCTGTCAGGCGCCCCTCGGCCGGGATGACAATCGCCATCGCTATGCGAGCGATGTACGAGTATGGAGGCCTCTTACCCCCTCCACCTCCACCACCTACACTCCTCCATCACCAACACCACCTCCTAGGGGATTGAAAATGTTGAGGTTGTTGGCAGTTGAGACTGAAATATGTTCCTCACTTGTTCACTCACCCACTCACTCCCCCACTTACCCACCCAATCACTCAGTCACCCACCCACTTACCCACCCCAATCACTCAGTTACCCACCCACTCACTCACCCACCCACCCAATCACTCAGTCACCCACCCACTCACCCACCCACTCACCCACCCATTCATTCACAATTACCCACTCACTCACCCACTCACACACTCACCGACTCACTCACCCACCCACTCATTCACACAATTACTCACCCACTCACTCACCCACTCACTCACTTACCCACTCACTCACACACCCACTCACCCATTCACTCACCTACCCACTCACTCACACACTCACTCACTCATTCACCCACTTACCCACACATTCACACACCCACCCACTCACTCACCCATTCACCCACTTACCCATCCAATCACTCAGTTACCCACCCACTCATTCACATAATTACTCACCCACTCACTCACACACCCACTCACTCACCCACTCATTCACACACCCACTCACTCACCCACTCATTCACAATTACTCACACACTCACCCTCTCAGCCAATCAGCCACCCCCTCACTCACCCTCTCAGCCAATCAGCCACCCCCTCACTCACACACTCACCCAATCAACCACCCCCTCACTCACCCTCTCAGCCAATCAGCCACCCCCTCACTCAACCTCTCAGCCAATTAGCCACCCTCACTCACCCACTCAGCCAATTAGCCACCCCCTCACTCAACCTATCAGCCAATTAGCCACCTTCTCACTCACCCAGTCGTCCAGCTGACTCCACCAAACGCTTGGCTACGTACTGTGCGATGTCAACATCTCCATATATATACAACATACATATAACATACATACAGCATACATACAACACACATACAACACACGTATAACATACATATAACATACAACACACAGAC
The DNA here is from genome assembly GCF_048934315.1 of Petromyzon marinus. Classification (NCBI taxonomy): domain Eukaryota; kingdom Metazoa; phylum Chordata; class Hyperoartia; order Petromyzontiformes; family Petromyzontidae; genus Petromyzon; species Petromyzon marinus. Next base: position 442,287 of record NW_027423003.1, read on the forward strand.
AGCAAAGCCGCGTCCACAAACTACACGCCAACATCATCATCATTATTAGTGCGCTTGGTGCAAATCGAGAAAGTTGAGACATGGCTCCTCCTCCTCCTGCTGCTGAGAAGAGAGGCTGTTGGTGGTGGAGGAGGAGGAGACGAGCGTGGGGCACCCCACCCCCTCCTGCTGCTGCTGCTCCCTGCCCGGCACCTTCACCACCACCTTCACCACCTTCACCACCACCACCTTCACCACCACCATCACCATCACCACCTCCACCACCTTCACCACCACCTACACCACCACCGCCACTGCTGCTGCTGCTGGAGTGAGCGATGCGCTGGGGAGGCCTCCTCTGTGTGCTGGGTCTCTGGGGAGGCCTCCTCTGTGTGCTGGGTCTCTGGGGAGGCCTTCTCTGTGTGCTGGGTCTCTGGGGAGGCCTCCTCTGTGTGCTGGGTCTCGGCGTCAACTCGCTGCCCACTTTGTGTCTTCTCGCACGCACGAGAACGCCTCTCCATCCCCGCCAAGGTCAGCGAGTGTGAGAGAGTGTGTCACAGAGTGTTAATGAGTGTGAGAGAGTGTGTCACAGAGTGTTAATGAGTGTGAGTGTGTCACAGAGTGTTAATGAGTGTGAGAGAGAGTGTCACAGAGTGTTAATTAGTGTGAGAGAGTGTGACAGAGTGTTAATGAGTGTGAGAGCGTGTCACAGAGTGTGAGAGAGGGTGACAGAGTGTGACAGAGTGTTAATGAGTGTGAGAGAGTGTGTCACAGAGTGTCAATGAGTGTGAGAGAGTGTCACAGAGTGTTAATGAGTGTGAGAGTGTTTCACAGAGTGTTAATGAGTGTGAGAGAGTCACAGAGTGGTAACGAGTGTGAGAGAGTGTGACAGAGTGTTAATGAGTGTGAGAGAGTGTGACAGAGTGTTAATGAGTGTGAGAGAGTGTCACAGTGTTAATGAGTGTGAGAGAGTGTTAATGAGTGTCAGAGAGTGTCACAGAGTGAGTGTACTAGTGTGTGTGTGTCTGTGTGTCCGTGTGAGTGTACTAAGAGGTTGGGCCTTACCATCAGCCCCACCAAAACTAAGCACCTGCCTGGGTATTTTGTACTATCGGACACTCCACCCCCACAACTCCCAATCAGTGATGGGGCAGTTGTGGATAGAGTGGAGAGTTTCCCATACCTGGGCAGTGTGCTTATGACCGGCTCCAGTTTAACAGCAGAGGTCTCACTCCGAATCAGTCGAGCGGCAATATATTTTCATCGGTTGCGTAACGCTGTGTGGAAGCTTCCTGGTCTGTCGCTCAGCACGAAGCTTCAGGTCTTCTCGGCCATGGTCATTCCCTCCCTTCTCTACGCTTGCGAAACGTGGACCCCCTTAATGGAACATCTTCGCCGGTTGAAACATTTAGGCTGGCCTGCCTACGATCCATCCTGGGTTTAACCAGGCTGGATTGTGTGAGGAGCTCACAAATCCTTGAAAGATCTGGGCAAGGTCCCATCGGTGAGCTCCTCCGGCGGGCAAGGATTCGTTGGCTGGGTCATGTAGCCCAGCCACCGGATCGAGTGGGCTAAACGGGCGAGGCACGGGCTAGAGAAGAGATGGAGTGATGTGGTACAGGAGGACGTGGAGCTGAGTGGACTTGCCGATGACCGGTACCAGCGGTGTCAAGATCGGCCTCTGTGGAGGAGGCTCGTGAAGGACGCTACTGGGCAGTTGGAGGCAGTCGCCCTCCAACAACAACGGAGGGCGTAGGGGCGACGCTCACAACAACGAGCGGAGCGCTGGGTGGATAAAGCACAGCAGGTTGGCACAGTAGGGGGCACAGGTGGTGCATCAGCCAGTCATCTCAGTCATCTTAGTCGACCCGTGGCATTTGGGTCTGCCCCGTGACCTCCTGCCAGCGGGCGTTCGACACTTCATGTGGCCTCAAGGTGCACATGGCCTGGCACAAGCGTCGTGGTGACGTCACCGCCACTTAGTGGCGAATGGCGATTGTTGTTGTGTACGTGTGTGTGTGTACGTGTATGTGTGTACGTGTGGGGAGCGGTAGTGTAGCGGTTAGCGCGCTGCGCTATGAACCTGGCGACCCGGGTTCGATTCCCGCTCACGGCCAACACCAGTGACGATTATCTGAACCGGTCCTGGGCCTCCCCTAGGTCGACTAAGCCTCAAATGTGTACCTGGTGCGCTTGATAAAAAACATTGCCACTGGGGAGACAAAGGCGGTCGGGCGTGGTGCTGGCCTCCCACCCCCTCGTGTACCGTTACCGGCCTTCATAGGTGCTCGCTAACAGCACTTGCCCCTACAGTCTGTTAAGGCTATATGGGGGATCTTTGTTTTTTGTGTGTGTATGTGTGTGTGTAAGACTAATTGTACGTGTGTACGTGTGTGTGTATGTGTGTGTGTGTAAGTGTACGTGTGTGTGTACGTGTATGTGTGTGTACGTGTGTGTACGTGTGTGTGTAAGTGTACGTGTGTGTGTACGTGTGTGTGTACGTGTGTGTACGTGTGTGTGTATACGCGTGTGTGTGTACGTGTGTGTACGTGTGTGTTTACGTGTGTGTGTGTGTACTACGTGGCCGGGAGTCAGAGCCATTCCCTGTACACCTTGGGGTGCGACAGGGATGTCCTCTGGCTCCCACATTATTTAACATCTATTTTGACCACGTAGTTCGTGAAGCCTCCAATAGCTGTACCAGGGGAATCTCCATATGGTACAGATATAATGGGAGGCTAATCGATGCCCGGGTGCGGTCAAGGGATGGCTCCCTATTGCTCAACCACGTTATGTATGCTGATGATTTGGTAATAGCTGCTCAGTCAGAGGAGGAGTTGGAGACGCTGCTGCTGAGACTGGAGCGTGCCACTAAGAGGTGGGGCCTTACCATCAGCCCCACCAAAACTAAGCACCTGCCTGGGTATTTTGTACCATCGGACACTCCGCCCCCACAACTCCCAATCGGTGATGGGGAGGTTGTGGAGAGAGTGAAGAGTTTCCCATACCTGGGCAGTGTGCTTATGACTGGCTCCAGTTTAACAGCAGAGGTCTCACTCCGAATCAGTCGAGCGGCAATATCTTTTCATCGGTTGCGTAACGCTGTGTGAAAGCTACCTGGTCTGTCGCTCCGCACTAAGCTTCAGGTCTTCTCGGCCACGGTCATTCCCTCCCTTCTCTACGCTTGCGAAACGTGGACCCCCCTAATGGAACATCTTCGCCGGTTAGAAACATTTAGGCTGGCTTGCCTACGATCCATCCTGGGTTTAACCAGACTGGATTGTGTGAGGAGCTCACAAATCCTTGAAAGATCTGGGCAGGGTCCCATCGGTGAGCTCCTCCGGCAGGCAAGGCTGCGATGGCTGGGTCATGTAGCCCGCATGCCCAGCCACCGCATGCCGAAACAGCTTTTGTTTGGCCGGATTGAGGGGGCTAAGCGGGCGCGGCACGGGCTAGAGAAGAGATGGAGTGATGTGGTACAGGAGGACGTGGAGCTGAGTGGACTTGCCGATGACTGGTACCAGCGGTGTCAAGATCGGCCTCTGTGGAGGAGGCTCGTGAAGGATGCTACTGGGCAGTTGGAGGCAGTCGCCCTCCAACAACAACGGAGGGTGGAGGAGCGACGCTCAGAACAACGAGCGGAGCGCCGGGTGGCTAAAGCACAGCAGGTTGGCACAGTAGGGGGCACAGGTGGTGCATCAGCCAGTCATCTCAGTCAGTCGACCCGTGGCACCTGGGTCTGCCCCGTGACCTCCTGCCAGCGGGCGTTCGATACTTCACGTGGCCTCAGGGTTCACATAGCCTGGCACAAGCGTCGTGGTGACGTCACCGCCACTTAGTGGCGAATGGCGGTTGTTGTTGTGTGTGTACGTGTGTGTATGTGTGTGTGTGTGTCACTTTGTGTGTTGTGTTGTGGGGAGCGGTGGTGCAGCGGTTGGCACGCCTCGCTATGAACCCGGCGACCCGGGTTCGATTCTCGCTCACGGCCAACACCGGCGACGATTATCTGAGCCGGTCCTGGGCCTCCCCTAGATAGACTCGGCCTCAAATGAGTACCCGGTGCGGTGTGTAAACATCGCCACTGGGGAGACAAAGGTGCCCGGGCGTGTTGCTGGCCACCCTCCCCCCCACGTGTGCCGTTCCAGCCTTCATAGGTGCTGCTCGCTAACACCACTTGTCTCAACGGGCTGTTAAGGCTATATGGGGATCTTTGTCTTTATTTGTGAATGTTGAACGTCTTTCGCACCGTTTGGAGCCAACCGTGCTCATCGAACGATCGGCGGAAGGACAACAAACTGAAACACGGGAAGCAGTTTTACTAAAAAATGAATTTGTCAATCTCGTGCATAGCTCCGGTGGCTTCCTGATATCAGAAGGAAGAGCTTTCCAGACGGCCGCAGGAGCGCTCCTGAAAGCGCGCGATGCGGTGACCGCCTTTGTTTTTAGGCATCTGCGCAACTCTCGAACGTCCAGTGAAAAAGAGCTTCGCGGCTCATCGGATTCCTCCGGCACGAACGCACATCCTGGCTCCGTTTGACGGTCAGCGCAAAGCCGCCGCCGCCGCTCGCGACGCCGCCCCAGAAGTTTCGGGCGGCGGTTTGCGGTCCCCGACGAGATCGGCATTTTGCGTGAAACAAGCCCGACCCTCCCGACGCCCTTTCGCGAGTCCCGTCGAGGGGTGTGCCCGGACAAGCCCCCAGGCAGTGGCACCGCGGCCGAGCTGGGGGGGGGCGGCGGGGGGGAGCGTCTTGCCGCCCTCGTCGCAGGGAGTACGAGGTTCGCCCCGGGTCCACGTTGCCGAGGGGCGGCGTTCGTCCACCGTTGGCCGCGGCGCGATCGGTCACGTGGTCGGCGTAGCGACACGGAGAGAGAGGGGGGGAGGCCCACACGTGCACGTGTGAGCCGCAACCCTCCCTCGTGGAATATTATTTCGTGATGCCACGTTGCACGGTGGTCAGTGGCCCACCTGGGTCGATGGCCCGTCTTCGTGGCACGTAGCAAGAGAGCGACGGGAAAATGGCCGTTATCTGAAACCTCACTTAGCGCACGTTTGGTTTTGCGGTGTCAAATGTTTCGGCGCGTTTTGAAATCGATTTCAAATTGGGGATCGCCGCCGGTGAGCTGGCGACGGGGGTAACGAGGCGCCCCCCCCCCCCCCCCGCGTGCAGGGGAGCAGCACAGGGAGGTGTCGTGCGTATGGGAGAGCCATCGCCTCGTGGCCTCGGAGCAGCGCTGCCATCACCTACGGCGGCCCGAGCCACTCAGTCAGGGCTGCAACACAGAGTGTGAGCTCCGGTAACTCCATTGCACTCACACCCCCATCACACTCACACCCCCGTCACACTCACACCCCCGTCACACTCACCCCATCACACTCACACCCCCATCACACTCACACCCCCATCACACTCACACCCCCATCACACTCACACCCCCATCACACTCACACTCCCATCACACTCACACCCCCATCACACTCACACCCCCATCACACTGACACCCCCATCACACTCACACCCCCGTCACACTGACGCCCCCATCACACTCACACCCCCATCACACTCACACCCCCATCACACTCACACCCCCATCACACTCACACCCCCATCACACTCACACCCCATCACACTCACACCCCCATCACACTCACACCTCCATCACACTCACACTGACACCCCCATCACACTCACACTCCCATCACACTCACACCCCATCGCATTGACACCCACTTCACACTCACACTCCCATCACACTCACACCCCCATCACACTCACACCCCCATCACACTCACACCCCCATCACACTCACACCCCCATCACACTCACACCCCCATCACACTCACACCCCCATCACACTCACACCCCCATCACACTCACACCCCCATCACACTCACACTACCATCACACTCACACCCCCATCACACTCACACCCCCATCACACTCAAACTGCAACACAAGCAATCATCATTATCATCGGGTGTGAAAACCAAGAATATTAATCCCTGCATCCACGAAAGCTTTAAATCGAAAAATAAAATGCGTTAAGATGTTCAAACACCAAAAATAGAAACCGAATACAATCTGCATTAACCACACGCACAGACACAGAGAGAGTGTTTGTGTTGAACATGTAAACAAAACACGCTCCGATCACATTCGCATTGTCTTTGAAACTGATTGGCCCACACCCTACACTTAGAGTCGTACCCCCAGAGCACATCAAGAGGACAAAAGTACAAAGACAAAGGGTCGCTATCGGAGCATTTACAGCTGGTAGTGAGCAACTACAACATGGGACCAATAGGTACCACGTGCTCTTTGCTTCCGTCGGTAAAGTCCCCGCGGGAATAAAATAAATTAAATCCGCGACGTCTTCTTTGGTTCTTTCGGTAAAGTCACCACGTAGAATGAGAATAAAATAATAAACTAACACAATAAAATACTCACGACGTTTCGGCCACAGCACAAGTGGCCTTCTTCGAAACGTCGTGAGAATTTTATCGTGTTATTTTATTATTTTATTCTCATTCTACGTGGTGACTTTACCGAAAGAACCAAAGGAGATGAATCCTTGCAGTCACGAAAGCTTTAAATCTAAATTTTAATCCGCGACGTTTATGGGCGCAACACGAAGCTGTACGTCACCAGGTGGAGACAACCACAGCAAGGAGACAGTTGCTGAGGTGGGCAGAAGGGCTGCCATGACAAGAGGCCATGTAGGTAAGAGAGGGGGGGAGGAGGAGCAAGGGGGGAGAGATAGAGAGAGGGGGGGGGGTGTAGGGTAAAGTGACGTAGTTAGAAATAAAATAAAATAAGTAACACAAATTTAAAAGAAATCAAAATTGTTTTTCTTTTATTTCTCCCCACGCGAGTTTGCCGAAAGAACGAAAGAGTGTGAAGTGGGCAGGAGAGGGAAATATTCACGCTCTGCGCGCGTGTCTTATTTGATCTGCGCCAGGGGGTTTATCTCCTGTCGCTGTGGTGGTAGATTCACTCCAGGCACACACTGGTGAGTGGCCGCACCTCGCAAGGCATTGTGGGTTGGGGTTTACACGGCATTCCCGCTTAGAGAGGCGTCCCTGCAACGCACGCTGATGTGAAGAAGCCATCTGTGCCGGCAGCCACCAGCAAAACGTCCGTCCCGTGTGGTCAAACGTCGCGTGCGGATCGCTCTCCCGCAAGAAGCACCCGGCGGTGCTGTCAAAGCCGTAATATGGCAACGCTTGCAGTTCGCCACGTGACGGCCGTTTTCATCGGCCGCGTCGGGTGGAGGAGGGTGTGCGGCACGACATTTTACTTACGCGGTGACCCAACTGGCCCCACCACCAAAGAAATCCATCGTGAACCATCCGTGCCGCTGGACCTCTTGCCCCCAAATTTCGATTTAAAGCTTTCGTGACTGCAAGGATTGATCTTCTTTGGTTCTTTCGGTAAGGTCACGTAGAGTGAGACTAAAATAATAAAATAACACAACGTTTCGTCGTGACGTTTCGTCGTGAGAATTTTATTGTTATTTTATTATTTTATTCTCATTCTACGTGACCTTACCGAAAGAACCAAAGAAGATGAACTCGTGCCCCCACTTAGGGCCTTCCTCTTCTCCTCTGGCCACGGCTCGCTTGCCGCCCTTCTCTCTGCGGAGGGCGGCTCCGAGATGATGTAAACTCCTGCGCCTGGTATGCAGGTCGGGTGTTAGATCCCGACCCTGACGCGGTCGTGTGAAATTCTTCCTCCAGCTCCTCCGGTTTTATCCCTCCACATGAAGAAACATGCGTTGAGACTTTGGGAGATTAATTTGGTGCTCCCGAATGTGCAAACGATGGGCCGCTTTGTCGAGCTGTCATTCGTGGCCAGTGTCACTTGTAACAAAAAATATAAGTGAATACATCAGTGGGCTTTGCCTGGTGAGATGGGGATGGTTTAGTTTCATTTGCATGCGATTGGGTCATTTGTTTTGCTGTTTGTTACTCTAACGTTTTTATCCGCCCCTGCTGGACATCTGTGAAAATTCACTCCGCAGCTCATCGGATTCCTCCAGTATAAATCATTATTCTGATTTCAACTATTTCAACGATCAACTTTTTATTTTATTTTACCAGGTAAGGCTCACTGAGCCGCATCGTAAGCTGCCTGGCAATCACAAATGACGATAGCCCAAGCGGAAGTGGCTCATTATTATCACCGCGTGGAAAATGTTCCGCGGTAGGCCGAGTGCTCTCCGAACGTGCGACGTCGATTACAAAATGCGGAGGGTGAAAAACCCGGAGGAACCCGGGGGGGAAATCGACGTCGAGAGAGACGCACGCCAACTCCCAAATACGCACGCAGTAGCAGGCGTCGGGGTCAGGATGGAACCCCACGACCTCCTGCGTAGCGGCCGAGGGCACGCAGGCGGTCCGCTCCTTCACGGCGGGGTAGGGGGGATGGGGTCAGGCGAAGTCGCCTTTGCCGGCACGTGACCCCCCCCGGGCAGAGGCCGCCGCGCCGACATCGGCGTGAGAACACATTCCTGCCGGAGGGAGCCGGTAGGGAACGTTGGGTTGAGTTTATAAGGGCACCACGGGGTGACCAGCCCCTCCCCAACCAGGCCCACCCCTCCCACCCTCACCCATCCCCTCCCTCCCTCCCCACCCAGCCCCTCCCCACCCCCTCCACCCAGCCCGTCCCCACCCTCCCCACCCTCCCCACCCCACCCTCCCCACCCTCCCCTCTCCACCCCTCCCATTTGTGGATGTACGACAGACGGACGGACACAACAACAATCTCCTGTGTGCCGCTGCTGCTGCCGGTGTAGTAACCACCAGGAGGTTCCTACCAGCGACAAACCCATTCCTGCGCCTCGGCCCCTGAATTCGTTCCCCACCCCCGGCTCTCGCGTGTGGCGCACGAGGACCTGCGGCGGAGGAGGGAAGCGCTGGCGGGCCGTGCAGCGACAACTCCCGAGCGGGGGCAGCCCCTGGCCGAGGCGGAGCCGCGAGGTGCCGGAGCGGCCGGTGGAGCGGCAGCGGCGTAACGAGCGCAGCAGTGACCAGCCGGGTGTGCCGGGACAGCTGGCACTGTGGTGCCCCACCCCACCCCCCACTCCACCCCCCACTCTACCCCCCACTCTACCCCACACTCCACCCTCCACTCTACCCCACACTCTACCCCACACTCTACCCCCCACTCTACCCCCTACCCCACCCCCCACTCCACCCCACACTCCACCCCCCACTCCACCCCCCACCCCCAACTCCACCCCCACTCCACCCCCTACCCCACCCCCCACTCTACCCCCCACTCTACCCCCCACTCCACCCCCCACTCTACCCCACACTCCACCCCCCACTCTACCCCCCACTCTACCCCCCACTCCACCCCCTACCCCACCCCCTACTCTACCCCCCATTCTACCCCCCACTCTACCCCCCACTCCACCCCCCACTCTACCCCCCACTCTACCCCCCACTCCACCCCCCACTCTACCCCCCACTCTACCCCACACTCCACCCCCCACTCTACCCCCCACTCTACCCCCCACTCCACCCCCTACCCCACCCCCTACTCTACCCCCCATTCTACCCCCCACTCTACCCCCCACTCCACCCCCCACTCTACCCCCCACTCCACCCACCACTCCACCCCCCACTCCACCCCCTACCCCACCCCCCACTCCACCCCCCACTCCACCCCCCACCCCACCCCCCACCTGACCCCCCACCCCACCCCCCACTCTACCCCCCACTCCACCCCCCACTCCACCCCCCACTCTACCCCCCACCCCACCCCCCACTTTACCCCCCACTCCACCCCCCACTCCACCCCCTACCCCACCCCCCACTCCACCCCCCACTCCACCCCCCACCCCCCACTCCACCCCCCACTCCACCCCCCACCCCACCCCCCACAACCCCACCCCAACCCCCCACCCCACCCTCCCACTCCACCCCCCACTCCACCCCCCCACTCCACCCCCCACCCCACCCCCCACTCCACCCACACAGTCTTAGAGGTCTACGCTCGAAGTGATAACGAGGAGACGCTCGTGGCCCGAAAGGAATTCCGTTCGGCGTGGATTATTGGTACAACCCTGGTGGTGGCCCGTGTCACTTATCGCTTGCGCGCCGTTCACGAAAGCTCTTTGTCCATTGTTTAACTATTCATTATTTGACAGCGCATTGAACTCGGTTGAACTAAAAAGACAGAAATACCCCGTCTAGCCTTTAGCCGACCGTTGGAGCAAGCGGCGTTAGCCAGCGGCACCTCGTGTTGTGAAGGCTGGCATCGGGCACGAGGTGGTAGGTAGCCAGCAAACCACGCACGTCCGCCTTTGTCTCCCCAGTGTTGATGTTTTGCACAACGCGCCAGGTACCCATTTGAACCCGAGTCAACCTGGGGGGGAGGCCCAGGGATGACCGGTTCAGACAATCGTCACGGTCGTTTGCCAGCGAGCGGGGATCTAGTTTAGAAAGTCACGGTTGTTTTTGCCCAGCCGTCGTGGGATTGTTGATTGTGTTTTAGGATTCTCACGCAGTGCGCCGCTGAAGATTCACTCTCTTCAGCTCGAAACGCAATCTAAGCGAAGAGGATGCGCGTTGAGCCAACACTTTGAGCCGTGCGGTTGTAACTTCCGACGAATAAAAAAAACTAATTTAATCGTGGACAACGCCTCTTTTTTAGTTTGTTTAACGGATGCCTTGTTAGATTGCGAGGAGTCTGCAGATTCAGGATGGTTCGGCATTAACCGTGCCCCTATGGCATATTTTGGCATCGTTTATTGCTCGACTTCTTTCCAGCACAGAGGCAGGGAAGCCGACAACCCAAGGGGCGCCCGCGAGGGAGAATATCGTGGGGCGAGTCGTTTGTGCGACACGCGCCTCATTGTCAAGTGAAGCTTCAGTTCAATATTCACTGTGTAATAGATGTAAAACACGTGATGGAGCATTAGCACGTGATACCATCAACAATATCAACTGCTCTCTCTATATATATTCTAATGCAAGGATGAGAACTTAAAAGATGTGAATCGCAAGTCCGACGTGTATTCATTTAAAACGTTTTAATTGGAATGGAACGATGAAACGTAGAACGATTGTTAAGTGAAATGAAGTTATAATAACAAAACAATTCCATTAAGAAAGTAATAGGACTCGTCAAAGCGCAAAAAAATCGCAACCTTTGCAATTTTGCTAATCGCATTGTTTCAAATTGCGATTGTTTGATTTTAAATCGATTTAATCGTTCAGGCCTAGTGCCTACCCGGGGACACTATACCACCCCCCCCCCCCCCCCCCCACGTGTGACCACCCCACGTGCGTGTATACAATAGAGTCGTGCCTGTCTCTTGCTATAGGGAATTATTAAAAAGATGGTAAACAAAACTGTGCTCGTGTATGTATGCATGCTGAACTTCCCAGTGCAAGAGTTCCTGCTGCTGCTGCTGTTGTAACCTAAGGGCAGTGGTTCTTGAACCTTTACTGTAGCCTTGCACCCACCCCCTTTGGCTCTGAAATCGTTAGACATGTGACGATGTTAATAACAACGTAGGGGGAGGGGGCTTGACCAAACAAAGTTCTTACTTACGTTGCCCCGTGGCTTCGTTTGAGTTTGACGATTTCACTTTAAAAAATCATCCGGCCATGTCTCGCACCCCCCAGGGGGTGCATGACCCACAGGTCAAGAACCACTGGTGTAGTGTGTAGCGTAGTGGATAGTGTAGAGGAGCATGGTAGTGTAGTGTACAGTAGGCTAGTGTACGTATTATTGGGTCTTTCAGGTCACGTTGATAGGTTCAAATAAAATAAAATAACTCATCTACGTGACTTTATGACGTCTTGCTTGTGATACGTCTTGCTTGAGATACGTCATGCTTGTGATACGTCTTGCTTGTGATACAACGTCTTGTGATACGTCTTGTGATACGTCTTGCTTGTGATACGACGTCTTGTGATACATCTTGCTTGTGATACGTCTTGTGATACGACGTCTTGTGATACGTCTTGCTTGTGATACGACGTCTTGTGATACGTCGTCTTGTGATACGGCGTCTTGCTTGAGGTACGATGCGCTTGCTCGAACTTGTCTGGGTCGGGATGAGTCACTGATTCCTCCCCTTCCTCACCACCATCCTCGTAGGCTATCAACTCCTCTCAGCAAGGCAAAGTGATGTTAAATTTTATTTTTTATATTTATTTATTTTAATTTATGTATGCATTTTAGTAATAAGTAGTGTCTAAATTATCTTATACAACCCCATTAATGTATAATATGCCATATAAAATATCATTTCTTTTACTCTGGAACGGATTAGTTCCATTCCCTTTATTTCTTATGGGAAAAATGCGTTTGGTATTCGTCATTTTGGGTATAAGTCCTCCTACCTTCTGAAACAAATTAACGACGTGTACCGAGGTGCCACTGTACTTCATATATTGAAACAATAGATATTAAAACATAAAGATATAAACAGGTAATATTAAAAGAAACATGGTTAATGGATGCATTCATACATTTTTACTGTACCTTCAACAGCCTATCGTTAACAGGGGAATGGACGGTAAGCTAATACATTGGGCTCTATGGAGGCACTACACTACCCTAATATACACTACACTACAATATACAGTACACTATACACTACAATATACACTACTCTATACACTTCAATATACACTACACTATACACTACACTATGCACTACACTATACATGACACTATACACTACACTACTCTATACACTACAATATACACTACAATATACACTACACTATACACCTCACCCAATCAGCCAAACAGCCACCTAAACAACAACAACCGCCATTCGCCACTAAGTGGCGGTGATGTCACCACGACGCTTGTGCCAGGCCATGTGCACCTTGAGGCCACGTGAAGTGTCGAACGCCCGCTGACAGGAGGTCACGGGGCAGACCCAGGTGCCACGGGTCGACTGACTAAGATGACTGGCTGATGCACCACCTGTGCCCCCTACTGTGCCAACCTGCTGTGCTTTAGCCACCCGGGGCTCCGCTCGCTGTTGTGAGCGTCGCTCCTCCGCCCTCCATTGTTGTTGGAGGGTGACTGCCTCCAACTGCCCAGTAGCGTCCTTCACGAGCCTCCTCCACAAAGACTTGACACCGCTGGTACCAGTCATCGGCAAGTCCACTCAGCTCGACGTCCTCCTGTACCACATCACTCCATCTCTTCTCTAGCCTGTCCCGCGCCCGTTTAGCCTCCTTGATCCGGCCGAACAAAAGGTGTATCGGCATGTGGTGGCTGTGCATGCGGTCTAAATGACCAAGCCAACGCAGCCTTGCCTGCCGGAGAAGCTCACCGATGGGACCTTGCCCAGATCTTTCAAAGATTTGTGAGCTCCTTACACAATCCAGCCTGGTTAAATCCAGGATGGATCGTAGGCAGGATAGCCTAAATGTTTCTAACCGGCGAAGATGTTCCATTAGGGGGGTCCACGTTTCGCAAGCGTAGAGAAGGAAGGGAATGACCGTGGCCGAGAAGACCTGAAGCTTCGTGCGGAGCGACAGACCAGGTAGCTTCCACACAGCATTACGCAACCGATGTAAATATATTGCCGCTCAACTTATTTGGAGTGAGACCTCTGCTGTTAAACCTGAGCCGGTCGTAAGCACACTGCCCAGGTATGGGAAACACAACTGCCCCATCACCGATTGGGAGTTGTGGGGTTGGAGTGTCCGATGGTACAAAATACCCAGGCAGGTGCTTGGTTTTGGTGGGGCTGATAGTAAGGCCCCATCTCTTAGTGGCACGCTCCAGTCCCAGCAGCAGCGTCTCCAACTCCTCCTTTGAATGAGCAGCTATTACCAAATCATTGGCATACATAACGTGGTTGAGCAATAGGTAGCCATCCCTTGATCGCACCCGGACATCGATCAGCCTCCGATTATATCTGTACCAAATGGAGATTCCCCCGGTACAGCTATTGAAGGCTTCACGAACTACGTGGTCAAAATAGATGTTAAATAATGTAAGAGCCAGAGGACATCCCTGTCGCACCCCAAAGTGTACAGGGAATGGCTCTGACTCCCGGCCACGTAGTTTTACCCGGGCCCACTCACCATCATGAAGGTCCTTAATGATCGTGAGCAGAGGGTCAGGGACTCCAAAAGCACGAAGAACACCCCAGAGCCCAGGCCTACTGATGGTATCATAGGCCTTGACCAGGTCAATAAAGCAGAGATGTAGGTCTTATTGGAATTCCCTACACCTCTGCTGTAGCAGACGGACAGAAAATATGGCATCTGTGCAGGACCGCCCTTTCCTGAAACCGCATTGGGGCTCGGCAAGCCTCTCCTCAACGTGCCTGGCAAGGCGATGTTGAATAATCCTTGCCAGGACCTTTCCCAGCACACTGAGGAGTGAGATGCCCCTGTAGTTGTTACAGTCTGTGCGGTCCCCCTTCTTAAAGAGGGGGACCACCAGGGCATCCTTCCAATCTTGCGGAACCTGTCCAGAGGTCCAGACTGTTGTTATGATGTCATATAGGGCAGTCTGTGCACAAATGCCACCCTCCCTCAGCATTTCGCTTGGGAGATCATCTCTACCCAGTGCCTTTCCTGGTCTCAGACTCCGGATCGCCCTCAGTACTTCCTCAACAGATGGCACCTCAGCCAGCCACTCACACGGGGTAACGTCTTCCAATATTTGAGGCACTGCAGCTTCAGCAGGGTCATCCCCACTTTGTGCCACGATGTTTTCCTGGCTGAGGGATTTCCCCTCCCCCAGGACCTCACAGAAATGCTCAGCACATCTACAAACCTTTTCCTGGGGGTCAGAGATTGGACCACCGTTTTTTCCCCTAATGATGGTAATAGGTGTGGCGCTGCAGGTTATTTTTGCAACCCGCGACCACCACCCATCCTTGCAGCGCCTCACGGCTCTCCGAACCTCAGAGCGAAGGCTGCGGTAAGCCTCCTCATTCTCTGACGTGGGATTCTGTAGCCGATGACAGTGGGCCTGTCGCTTTTTCTCAACCATCCTGAACACCTCTGTCAGCCAGGGTCTCTGGGGAGGTCTGCACCGCGTACCCAAAGCAACCATTGCAGCAGCATGAGTCACAGTCCTAAACCTCGCCCATTTACCCTCGACATGATGAAATTCTCGCTTGCAACTTTCATCAGATAACTGAGACCAGGCCACTTTAGATTGGAATGGGGTCCTGGATGTACATCCACTACCGGAGTGAAAGAATGACAGGCGCATCTTACAGATGACTAGTCTATGGTCATAGGGCAGATCAGCTCCACGGTAGGTCCTGGTGTCAAGGACATGGGCTCGCATCCGCTGGTCCGTCACTATGTAGTCCAGCAGATGTTCTTGCTTGGACTCGGCATGCATCCGTGATGTTGTGTGGATGCGCCAATGCCGGAACAGCGTGTTGGTAATTACAAGCCCATGGGCTGCACAAAAATCTAGCAGCCTCCTACCATTGTTATTGAGCTGATCTGGCCCATGCCCTCCAATCACTCCAGACCAGGTGCCAGCATCATGACCAACTCGGGCATTGAAGTCACCCAACAAGATGACTGTATCCCGAGGGGCCACTTTAGCCAGCACCTGTGACAGGAGGTCATAGAAGGCATCTGACTCATCGGCTTTGCCTGCATCCCTCCATGGATGTTCGTCTTCGGTGGGGGCATAAGTAACCACCCATCCCTCATGGACTGTCTACCCCTCATGGTGGCAGGAGCCAGAACCGGTCCACCGGACCTCCTGAATGCCACAGAGACCCAGGCGGTACCGGTCCAGCTCCCGACAGAGGAGTGGCAGCCTCTCCTCTGCAGTGAGCATTCGAACCTTCCACGTGGCCACACGAAGTGGCTTTTCGTTGTTTCTGGAGGAGCCCCGAGGGTAGAGATTCAATCTCCTGGCTCCGCCAATTGGGGTTTGGCCAGGAGACGTCATAGACGCCTGTCCCTCCGGGGCCTCCGGCACAAGCTTATTAGTTACATATTTAAGTCGTGGTTTCGTGGTAATGTTTTGAAGGTGGAGGGGTTACTAGCCCCTCGCACCCGTCCAGAGCCCCCGTTTAGCCACTGTGGTGGTCACAGACGCCATGAGGGGAGGGGCCAATCGGAATTGGCCCTCTCCCCACAGCACTGTCGACGACAGAGTTGCCCGTCCGGCACCGCGAGGAGGTAGGGGGCTGTTTTGCCGGACACCTACTCACTCACCCACTCACTCACCCACCCACTCACCCACCCACTGACCCACCCACTCACCTAATCAGCCAATCACCCACCCACTCACCCACCCACTGACCCACCCACTCACCCAATCAGCCACCCACTCACTCACCCACCCACTCACCCAATCAGCCCATCAGCCACCTACTCACTCACTCACCCACTCACTCACCCACCCACTCACTCACCCACCCACTCACACAATCAGCCCATCAGCCACCTACTTACTCACCCACCAACTCACCCATTCAGCCACCCACTCACCCACCCACTCACCCACCCACTCACACAAGCAGCCACCCACTCACCCACCCAATGACCCACCCACTCACCCAATCAGTTACCCGCTCACTCACCCACCCACTCACCCACCCAATCAGCCAAACAGCCACCCACTCACCCACCCACCCACTCACACAAGCAGCCACCCACTCACCTACCCACTGACCCACCCACTCACCCAATCAGCCACCCGCTCACTCACCCACCCACTCACCCAATCAGCCAAACAGCCACACACTCACTCACCCACTCGCTTTGCCCCTCCCCCCTAGCGCTGCCCCTCCCCCCAGCGCTGCCCCTCCCCCCTAGCGCTGCCCCTCCCCCCTAGCGCTGCCCCTCCCCCCAGCGCTGCCCCTCCCCCTCAGTGTGCCGCTGCCTCCGTCTCGTGCTGGTGCAGCTGTTCGCTCCACGTCGCGCCGTTCACTCTCACAAGCCTGCAGGCGAGTGGCAATGTTATTACAATGTTACTACTAACTACCACTATGTTACCACTAACTACCACCACCACGACTACCACATCTATTACTATCACTACTAACATCACTATTATCACCACAACCACCACCACGACTACCACCACTTCCACTAACTACCACCACTACTACCACTGCTACTACCACGACTACCACTATTATTACTATCACTACTATTACTATCACTACTACCACAACTACTACCACCACTAACTACCACCACCACGACTGCCACCACTACTACCACTGCTACTACCACGACTACCACTACTATCACTACTATTACTATCACCACTACTATCACTACCACCACTACTACCACGACTACTACCACTACTATTATTATCACTACTATTACTATCACTACTATCACCACTACTATCACCACTACTACCACCACCACCACGACTACCACCACCACTACTACCACCACTACTACCACGACTACTACCACTACTATTACTATCACTACTATTACTATCACTACAATCACCACTACTATCACCACCACCACTACTACCACCACTACTACCACTGCTACTACCACGACTACCACTACTATTACTACTATTACTATCACTACTACCACCACTACTATCACCACTACCACCACCATGACTACCACCACCACTACTACCATTGCTACTACCACTGCACTTGACGCTGTAAGTGTGGTCTTGATATATTAATGACTCAAAGTTGTCCCCGTTCACGGAAATCGATAGTTTAGTCCTAGTCGTAATATTAAACAGCTGAGTGCCGCTGGTGATTCTGAGCCTAGAGGGTTGCGTGAGGACAGACACCAAGCTCCAGACAACACGCTACTGGCTCTTATTGCAGACGCGGCGAGATAAAATGTTCACACCCCCCCCCCCCCAAGTAGACAAAAAACCCCTCCACAAATTGCGTGACAATGAAATGGCCTCCCTAGGCCTCGTAAGCACGGGGCCTGCTCTTATAAAACACTAACGGAATCCAACAAGATATTTGTCTGATTTTCAATGCCGCTCTGCAGGCTGTTATATCGGTTCACGAGTCCCAGGAAGTTAGGTGATATCCGCAAAAGAGTGAAAACTTTGAGAGGTGGCGCGTGCCATGTCAAGTATTGCAACTCGGGAGAAGAAGGCCAAGTGGCTTAATGGGCCAGGAGCGAGGCGTACGCCACCTGAACTCTCGCGTGGGGCACGCTGCTCACAGCTGTCGAGGTGGAGCGCGCCGCGTGGGGCACGCCACGTGGTAGGGGTTCAGCCTTGCAGACCAATATACAAAAAGTCTTATTTTTATACGTTTTGACATTGTGTACAATATGGGAGCCGTACTCTTTGGTTCTATTCGGTAAAGTCACGTAGGCAAAAAATAACAAAAATCACGACGTTTCGGCCACAACACAAGTGGCCTTCTTCAGGTGTTGTGGCCAAAACGTCGTGATTTATGTTATTTTATTTTTGTTACCTACGTGACTTTACCGAATAGAACCAAAGAGTATGGATCCTTGCAGTCACGAAAGCTTCAAATCTAGAATATGGGAGCTACCCACGTGCCAAATTTTAGTTTTTTATAGCATGTTGGGAAGCATGCTAAACATCTCGAACAGACACACATCCACACATTTCCCTTTTATTATATATATACAGACAACTAGCTGCTACTGCCCGGCTTCGCCCGGGACTTGGATTCACCACGCCCGGCCGCCTTTGTCTCCCCAGTGCTAGCGATGTTCACACACCGCACAGCAGTTACTCGTTTGAGGCTGAGTCGACCTAGGGGAGGCCCAGGACCGGTTCAGATAATCGTCACCGGTGGTGGCCATGGGCGGGAATCGAACCCGGGTCGCTGGCTGCTCGAACCACAACACACATGTGACGTCACAGCTCACTTGCCGTGCAAAATCTAAATGCATTATTGCACCCCCACCCCCCAAAGAAACAAAAGTGTATTTGTATAATGTTAGCACGGTGTACAGTCTGGAAAGTATCCACATGGCAAATTTAAAGTTTGTTGCATGTCGGAAAGTACGCTAAACATTTTGAACAGACAACACACACAATCACAACTTTGCCTTTTATATATCGATGTAGTGTGTGGTCTTTTTTTATGTGTAGTGCGTGGTCTTGAAATTATAAGAATGTGTAGTGTGTGGCAAGGCCGTAATTTTAATATATATTGGGGTGGGGGGACACATCCCTGTGTAGGCATAGATACCTACACACCCTACATACAGGTGGGTAGTATGTAGTGACTGTTTTTTTCGGTAAATTCACGTAGAAATAATAAAAAAGTAATAAAAAAATAAAATTATATAATAGCATACGACGTTTCGATCGCAACACAAGCAATCATCATCAGGTAGAGGAAACATAACAGCAGACAGACCTTAAGTAGGGAGAATTAACACAGATATACCAAGGGATACAGAGAGACGGAACATCACACTAAATCAAACAGGGTTTAGCAAAATTTGTAAACTATATAAAGCAACACAGACGGTCGGTTAATTAAAAATCACGAAAGCGCCTAATCAAGTTAGTATCCAGTAGTGACTCTGTAGTAGTGTCTGGCTCTACAGTAGTGTAGAGGAGTATTGTGAGTAACCAATAAGGGGGCGAACAGAAGGAGGTGATGGGGCGGTTGTGGAGAGAGTGGAGAGTTTCCAATACCTGGGCAGTGTGCTCATGACCGGCTCCCGTTTGACAGCAGATGTCTCCGAATCAGTCGAGCGGCAATATCTTTTCATCGTTTGCGTAACGCTGCTGTGTGGAAGCTACCTGGTCTGTCGCTCCGCACGAAGCTTCAGGTCTTTTCGGCCACGGTCATTCCCTCCCTTTTTTATGCTTGCGAAACGTTAACTCCCTTAATGGAGCATCTTCACCGGTTGGAAAAATTTATGCTGGTTTAACCAAGCTGAATTCTGTAAGGAGCTTACAAACCCTTGAATGATTTGGACAAAGTCCCATCGGTGAGCTCCTCCGGCAGGCAAGGCTGCGTTGGCTGGGTCATGTAGCCCACATGTCCAGTCACCGCATGCCTAAACAGCTTTTGTTCAGCCGGATTGAGGGAGCTCAACGGGCGCGGCACGGGCTAGAGAAGAGATGGAGTGACGTGGTACAGAAGGATGTGGAGCTGAGTGGACATGCCGATGACTGGTACCAGCGGTGTCATAATCGGCCTCTGTGGAGGAGGCTCGTGAAGGACGCTACTTGGCAGTTGGAGGCAGTCGCCCTCCAACAACAACGGAGGGCGGAGGAGCGACGCTCACAACAACGAGCGGAGCGCCGGGTGGCTAAAGCACAGCAGGTTGGCACAGTAGGGGGCACAGGTGGTGCATCAGCCAGTCATCTCAGTCATCTCAGTCAGTCGACCCGTGGCACCTGGGTCTGCCCCGTGACCTCCTGCCCGCGGGCGTTCGCCACTTCACGTGGCCTCAACGTGCACATGGCCTGGCACAAGCGTCGTGGTGACGCCACCGCCACTTAGTGGCGAATGGCGGTGGTTGTAGAAACGTCCCTTTTGAGTATTTGTCTGCTGCTGTAATTGTAAATGTCCACGTGATGGTGATGATGACGACGATGCTGATGAGCCACATTGTCGAGCTATCGTTTACGATGGCCAGGTCGCTTCTGAAAAAGCGCTATCCGGTAACTCAGCGGGGCGCCTTGCCTGGCAAAAAGAAAAATTGTTTGGTTTGTGTTTGGTCTCGATCTGACACGTTAGAGGAGGAGGAGGACCGACACCCCATCGGGAGCGCCCAACGAACCCGGAGACTTTGACGGCGCCCGCCTCTCCGACCGCGGCTCGGTGTCGTCGGCGGCTCTCAGGCGCAGGGCCCGACGCCCGACACGATGGCCTCGGCGCTCCTCCCGCTGCCGCTGCTCCTGCTGCTGCTGCCACCGTGCGTGAGATGCCTCGCCGGGCAACGCGGCCCGCCAGGGTCGCCCCTGCGCTTCACCAGGCCGTCCTACCATGCCACCGTCTACGAGAACTCCGCGCCCGCCACGTACGTGGAGAGCCACGACAAGATGGGGATCCACGTCGGCCGCTCGGCCCCCGGGGCCCGGTACGCCGTCGTGTCCGGGGACGAGGAGGCCGCGTTCGAGGCGGAGGGGCTCGTCGTGGGCGACTTTTGGTTCCTGCGCGTCCGCACAAGGGGCGTGCCATTGGACCGCGAGGAGCGCCACGGCTACACGCTAGGGGTCAAAGCGTTCTCCGAGAACGGCCGCGGGGCGGCGTCCGCCGAGGTCTTCGTCCACGTGCTGGACCGCAACGACCTGAGTCCGCTGTTCTCGGCGTCGTCGTACTCCGCCGGCGTCGCCGACGACGCGCCGGCGGGCGCCGCGCTCCTACGCGTCGCCGCCACGGACGCCGACGAGGGCCCCAACGGGCGCTTCAGTTACACCCTGGAGCAGCGCTCGGACGCCTTCGCCGTGCACCCGGCGAGCGGCGAGGTGACGCTCGCCAGGAGGCTGACGGAGCCCGGCGACGCGGGGCCGCACGAGTTCAAGGTGACGGCCGTCGACGGCGGCGGGCTGAGCGGCTCGGCGCGCGTCGTAGTGAACGTGAGCCGGGCGAACGCCCACGCCCCGCGCGTCGCCGTCGCCGCGACCCGCGCGCCCGCGTGCGGGCCGGCCCCCCTCCGCCTCCGCGTGCCCGAGGACGTCCCGGTGGGGGCCGTCCTCGGCTGGCTCGACGCTGGTGGCCCCGCCGGGGAGGCGCGCTACTCCCTGCGGGGCGAGGACGAGGACGGCGTCACGTTCGCGGTGCACGAGACGAGCGGGGCCCTGCGTCTGGCGCGGCCGCTCGACTTCGAGAGGCGACGCCGCTACGACCTGACGGTGGCCGCGCGCGACCCCGGGGGGCCGCCGCCGGCGGTCTGCCGGGCGACGGTGGAGGTGGCGGACGTGGACGAGAACCGCCACGCCCCGCGGTTCACGGAGTTCGCGGCGGCCGCCGCCGTGCGGGAGGACGCCCCCGCGGGGGCCGTCGTCGTCACCGTCGCGGCCGCGGACGAAGACCGGGGGATCGACGGGGAGGTGCGGTACTCCCTCGTGGACGGGTCCGACCTGGGGGTCTTCAGCGTTCATCCGGAGACCGGTAGATCACACCCACTACTGCTATCACTACAACCACCACTTCTACAGCTACCACCGCTACCTCCCTCCTCCCTCCCCCCCTCATCCTGCACAGTCACACATAGTCACTGTAAGATGTTTTTCTTGTTCGTGTTTTTGTTTGTTTGTTGTGGTTGCACCCGATTCAAGCGCCGAATGGCTCACAGGGCTATAACCAAAATAAATAAACTAAAAAAACTAAAAACCCTCGCGGCTAATGACGCCGTGTCCCGCGCCGGCAGGGGCGATCGTCACGGCGCGGCCGCTGGATCGCGAGACGGCGAGCAGCTACTGGCTCGCGGTGCGCGCTACGGATCGCGGACTCGTCCCTCGCTTCGCCACGCTGCACGTCTACGTGGAGGTGCAGGTACGGGAACCCATGCGCACTTGCGCGCACGCACGCACGTGTGAGTGCGTGCGTTTGCACCGCTGCGTTTTAAAACGACACGATGCGAATGCCGTGCGTCTCTCCCGCCCCCGTCCCGCCGCCCCCCCCCAGGACGTGAACGACAACCCCCCACGGGCGTCGCGTCCGTGGTACCGGGCCGAGGTGGCGGAGAACTCCCCAGGGGGCGTCGCGGCAGCACAAGTTGACGCCTGGGACCCGGACAACGCCGACGCCGCCGCCAACACCGCCGCCGACACCGCCGGGGAGGCGCGGGGCAGGGGCCTCACGTTCAACATCGTCTGCGGAGACCCGCAGGGATTCTTCAACATAAACACCAGCACAGGTGGGGGCGGTGGTGCTGGGGGTGGAGAGCAAATCCACAACATTTACAACGATAGTGTAGTGTGCAGTGTTGTGTGTAGCGTATAGCAGTTTGCAGCGTAGTGTATAGTGTAGTGTATAGTGTATAGCGTAGTGTATAGTGTAGTGTATAGTATAGTGTATAGTAGTGTAGTGTATAGTAATGTATAGTGTAGTGTACAGTGTTGTGTGTAGCGTATAGCAGTGTGTAGCGTAGTGTATAGTGTAGTGTATAGTGTAGTGTATAGTAGTGTATAGTGTAGTGTGTAGCAGTGTAGTATATAGTGTAGTGTATAGTGTAGTGTTGTGTGTAGTGTAGTGTGTTGTGTTGTGTGTAGCGTAGTGTGTTGTGTTGTGTGTAGCGTAGTGTATAGTAGTGTATAGCGTGTAGTGTATAGTGCAGTGTATAGTATATAGCGTAGTGTATAGCGTAGTGTATAGTGTATTGTAGTGTATTGTAGTTTAGTGTTGTAAGGACGAGCAGACTTCTTTAGGAGGCACACTCTGTTTATTGTATTATTTCCTTATACAACGCTTAACACAC
Organism: Petromyzon marinus; assembly: GCF_048934315.1. Taxonomy (NCBI): domain Eukaryota; kingdom Metazoa; phylum Chordata; class Hyperoartia; order Petromyzontiformes; family Petromyzontidae; genus Petromyzon; species Petromyzon marinus. The sequence continues at coordinate 465,613 of NW_027423003.1, forward strand.
ACAGAGGGATATTCGGTCCCCTCACCCGATACCCTAGGGAGGTACAGCCTCTGGACCTGGCGGGACTCACACGTCTACCGCTAACCTCCTTGATACCTAAGGAGGTACAACCTCCGGACTTGGCGGGACTCACACGTCTACCGCTATCCTAGTCCTCCGGCTAGGACCTAGGGGAGGCTATCTGACCCACCGCTGGCCCGGTGGGTCCTGACCACTGGGTTTGCCGAGCCTTAGCCCTTAGAAGGGCTGGAAGGCTGGTCCAGGGTCCTAGCTAGGCTTCAGCCCAGTCTTCTGTCTTTGTGCAGGGAGAGAACTCCCCAAGGTCCGTTGGGTCACCCGTCTTATACTCCTTCGTGGCCAGGTAGAACCAATCATACATTCCCACGTGGAACCGTCTGATTGGTTCGTACCAAACCCTGGCCACGATTTGTTTCACCTCGACTGACCCCAACCGTTGTACCCAGGGGTAATGCTGTACTGCCCTGGTGGCAATGCAGGTTACGCAACAGCGCGTAGTTATAAGTGTATAGTGTAGTGTATAGTAGTGTAGAGTGTATTGTATAGTGTATAATAGTGCTTAGCGTAGTGTATAGTGTAGTGTATATTGTAGTGTATAGTAGTGTATTGTAGTGTATAGTGTAATGTATAGTAGTGTATAGTGTAGTGTATAGTAGTGTATAGTGTAGTGTATAGCAGTGTGTAGCGTAGTGTATAGCGTGTATTGTAGTGTATTGTAGTGTATAGAGAGCAAATCCAACAACATTTACTATCGACGCATTTCCATTTGGCACGATGTGACCCAACATAGCCTGACATCACGTGGTGATGTCGTCTTTAAGTTGTCAACTGACGAGCTACCCCCCCCACCCCGTCTCCACGTTGACGCCCCCCACCCCACCGTGTGCGTGTGCCGGCCGGCGTGGGAGGGTTGTGGTTCACCTCTGGTGAACGACTCGTCACAGGCGTCATCCACACCACCAGCAGGCCGCTGGACAGAGAGAGGCAGGCGGAGCACGAGCTGGAGGTAAGAGTCACCGTGAGGGTGGTGGTTGTGGTGGGGGTGGTAGTTGTGGTGGTGGTGGTGTTGGTGGTAGTGGTGGTGGTAGTGGTGGTTGTAGTAGTAGTGGTGGTGGTAGTGATAATGGTAGTGGTAGTAGTGGTGGTAGTTGTAGTAGTGGTGGTGTTAGTGGTAGTCGTGGTGGTGTTGGTAGCGGTGTTCGTGATGGTGGTGGTAGTGGTAGTAGTGGTGGTGGAAGTTGTGGTGGTAGTGGTGGAAATAGTGGCGGTGGTGGTAGTGATGCTGGTAGTAGTGGTGGTGGTAGTAGTGGTAGTGGTGGAGTGATGGTGGTGGTGGTAGTAGTGGTGATGGTGGTAGTAGTGCTGGTGCTATTGGTGGTGGTGATGATAATGGTAGTAGTAATGGTGGTGGTAGTCGTGTTGGTGGTGGCATTGGTAGTGGTGGTAGTGATGGTGGTGGTAGTGGTAGTAGTGGTGGTGGAAGTTGTGCTGGTAGTGGTGGAAGTTGTGGTGGTGGTAGTAGTAGTGGTGATGGTAGTGGTGGGTGGTGGTAGTGGTAGTAGTGGTGGTAGTAGTAGTGATGATGATGGTAGTGGTGGTGGTGGTAGTGGTAGTAGTGGTGGTAGGGATGGTGGTGGTGGTGGAGTGATGGTGGTGGTAGTGGTAGTAGTGGCTGTGGTGGTGGTAGTTGTGGTGGTGGTAGTTGTGGTGGTAGTGATAATGGTGGTGGTAGTAGTGGTAGTGGTGGTGGTGGTAGTAGTGGTGGTAGTGGTGGTACAGTAGGGGACACAGTTGGTGCATCAGCCAGTCATCTCAGTCGACCCGTGGCACCTGGGTCTGCCCCGTGACCTCCGGCCAGCGGGCGTTCGATACTTCACGTGGCTTCAACGTGCACCTAGCCTGGCACAAGCGTCATGGTGACATCACTGCCACTTAGTGGCCGAATGGCGGTTGTTGTTGTGCGTGCGTGTCTGTATGTGCGTGTCTGTGCGTGCGTGTCTGTGCGTGTCTGTGTGTGTCTGTGCTTGCGTGTCTGTGCGTGTCTGTGTGTGTCTGTGCGTGTGTGTCTGTGCATGTGTGTCTGTGCATGTCTGTGCGTGTCTGTGCGTGTCAGTGTGTGTCTGTGCGTGTCTGTGTGTGTCTGTGTCTGTGTGTGTCTGTGTGTGTCTGTGTGTGTGTGTCTGTGCGTGCGTGTCTGTGTGTGTCTGTGCGTGTCTGTGTGTGTCTGTGTGTGTCTGTGCGTGTCTGTGTGTGTTTGTGCGTGTGTGTCTGTGCGTGCGTGTCTGTGCGTGTCTGTGCGTGTCTGTGTGTGCTTCCCGCCGGCCGGCGCCAGGTGTCCATCGTGGACGGCGGCGTCCCCCCGCGTGAAGCGAGGGTGGCGGTGACGCTGAGCGTCTCCGACGAGAACGACAACGCCCCGCGCTTCCCCAGGAACCTCACGCGAGTCAAAGTCGTCGCGGCGGCGGCGGCGCCGACCCCGGGCCCGGCGGTGCCCGTCGCCCGTGTCTACGCCGCCGACGCCGACCGGGGCATCAACGCGGATCTGCGTTACGTCATCAGCGGGGGGCACGACGTTGGAGACTTTGCCATCGACCGCGCGCGAGGAATCGTCTACAGCCAGAGCAGGCGGCAGCCTGCGGGGACATCCAACTCAATCACGGTGCTGGGCACACTCCACATGCTACCTCCTCCTCTCCTGCTCTCCCTACTCCCCCTCTCCCTCCTCCTCTCCCTCCTCCTCTCCCTCCTCACGCAGACACGCATGACGAGGTAACCCCGACTCGACGCAAGGACCCCCCCCCCCCCGCCTCGCCTCTTATCGCCGCGACGATTCGACCGCTGAAACGGAACTCGCCGATGTCGGCGTCGCCGGCCCCGCAGGTCCACGCCACGGACGGGGGGCGACCGCCCAAGTCGTCGACGGCCACGCTCCACGTGGAGTGGATCGCCGCTCCACGGCCACCCGAGACGCCCGCGGCCTTCGCCCTGAGGCAGCACGCGGTCACCGTGGCGGAGACGGCCGCCGTGGGCATGGTGGTGATCGTGCTGCCCACGGAGAGCACGTGGGGGAGCCTCCTGTGGTTCAGCATCACAGGTCACGTGGTGCCACCACACACACCACACACACACACCACACACACACCACACACACCACACACTCACCACACACACACCACACACACACAACACACACACCACACACACACCACACACACGACACACACCACATACACACCACACACTCACCACACACTCCACACACACACATACACCACACACACCACACACACCACACACACACCACACACACCACACACACACCACACACACCACACACCACACACACCACACACACACCACACACTCACCACACACTCCACACACACACATACACCACACACACCACACACACCACACACACACCACACACTCACCACACACTCCACACACACACATACACCACACACACCACACACACCACACACACACCACACACACCACACACACACCACACACACCACACACCACACACACCACATACACACCACACACACCACACACACACATACACCACACACACCACACACACCACACACACACCACATACACCACACACACCACACACACACCACACACACACCACACACACCACACACACACCACACACACACACACACATACACCACACACACCACACACACCACACACACACCACACACACACACCACACACACCACACACACACACCACACACACACCACACACTCACCACACACACACACATATACACCACACACACCACACACACCACACACACCACACACACCACACACACACCACACACACCACACACACACTACACACACACACCACACGCCCCACACACACACACACCACACACACACACACCACACACACGCACCACACACACCACACACACACCACACACACCGCACACACCACACACACCACACACACACCACACACACCACACACACCATACACACACACCACACACCACACACACACCACACACACACACCACACACCCCACACACATACACCACACACACCACACACACCACACACCACACACACCACACAGACCACACACACCACACACACCACACACACACCACACACCACACACACACCACACACAACACACACCACACACACACACCACACATACACCACACACACACACCACACGCACCACACACACACCACACACACACACCACACACACGCACCACACACACACCCACACACACACCACACACACCACACACACACACACACCACACACACCACACACATACACGACGCACACCACACACACACACACCACACACACTACACACACACCACACACACACACCACACACACACACCACACACACCACACACACCACACACCACACACACCACACACACCACACACCACACACACCACACACACACCACACACACCACACACACACCACACACACACCACACACACCACACACACAGTCACACACACAGTAACACACACACATCACACACACCACACACACCACACCACACACACCATACGCACCACACACACACACCACACACACCACACACACACACACCACACACACAGAACACACACCACACACCACACACCACACACATCACACACACCACACACACCACACACACACACACCACACACACACACCACACACATCATACACACACCACACACACCACACACAAACACCACACACACCACACACACACCACACACACACCACACACACACCACACACACACCACACACACAATACACACCACACCCCAACCCACGTGTTGTGTTCATGGTGACATCATGTGGATGGTTTAACGGTGACATCTTGATGGTGGTGTGCTAACGGTGACGTGATGATGATGATGATGACGATGGTGACGGTGTTGGCAGGCGGTAACTGGGAGGGCAGCTTCCACGTGACGGAGCACAGCGGCTTTGTGGAGGTGGCCAAGCCGCTGGATGCCGAGCGGTGCTCCCTCTACCGGCTCACCGTGACGCTCACCGACGGGACCAACGCTGCAACCACCCTGGTGGGCAGGCACGCGTGTCTGTGTGTGTGTCTGTGTGTGCGTCTGTGTCTGTGTGTGTCGGTGTGTGTGTCTGTGTGTGTGTCTGTGTGTGTCTGTGTGTGTGTCTGTGTGTGTGTGTCTGTGTGTGTCTGTGTGTGTGTCTGTGTGTGTCTGAGTGTGTCTGTGTGTGTGTCTGTGTGGGGAGCGATAGTGTAGCGGTTAGCGCGCTGCGCTATGAACCTGGCGACCCGGGTTCGATTCCCGCTCACGGCCAACACCAGTGACGATTATCTGAACCGGTCCCGGGCCTCCCCTAGGTCGACTCAGCCTCAAATGAGTACCTGGTGCGGTGTGTAAACATTGCCACTAGGGAGACAAAGGCGGTCGGGCGTGGTGCTGGCCACCCACCCCCTCGTGTACCGTTCCGGCCTTCATAGGTGCTCGCTAACAGCACTTGCCCCTACAGTCTGTTAAGGCTATATGGGGGATCTTTGTCTTTGTGTGTGTGTCTGTGTGTGTGTCTGTGTGTGTGTCTGTGTGTGTCTGTGTGTCTGTGTGTGTGTCTGTGTGTCTGTGTGTGTGTCTGTGTGTCTGTGTGTGTGTTTGTGTGTCTGTGTGTGTGTCTGTGTCTGTGTGTGTGTCTGTGTGTGTGTCTGTGTGTGTCTGTGTGTGTGTGAATGTGTGTGTGTGTCTGTGTGTGTCTGTGTGTGTGTCTGTGTGTGTGTCTGTCCGGCAAAACAACCCCCTACCTCCTCGCGGTGCCGGACGGGCAACTCTGTCGTGGACAGTGCTGTGGGGGGAGATCCAATTTTGATTGGCTCCTCCCCTCATGGCATATGTGTCCACCACAGGGGCTAAACGGGGGCTCTGGACGGGTGCGAGGGGCTGGTAACCCCTCCACCTTCAATGAATTACCACGAAACCACGAATTAAACTGAAATATGTAACTAATAAGCTTGTGCTGGAGGCCCCGGGGGGCCAGGCGTCTATGACGTCTCCTGGCCAAACCCCAATTGGCGGAGCCAGGAGATTGAATACCTACCCTCGGGGCTACTCCAGAAACAACGAAAAGCCACTACGGGTGGCCACGTGGAATGTTCGAACGCTCACTGCAGAAGAGAGGCTGCCACTCCTCTGTCGGGAGCTGGACCGGTATCGCCTGGATCTATGCGGCATTCAGGAGGTCCGGTGGACCGGCTCTGGCTCCTGCCACCATGAGGGGTGGACAGTTCTCTACTCGGGGCAGCAGACTGCCAAACAACAGGGTGTGGGTCTTCTTTTGAACAAAAGAATGAAGGGGGCGTGGGAGCGTGGCGGTGAGGTGTGGGAAGCTGTAAGCCCCAGGCTACTTTGGGCTCGCCTTCCCATCAACCGGAGGCGAGAAATGGTGGTCGTGGTTACTTATGCCCCCACCGAAGATGAACATCCGTGGAGGGATGCAGGCAAAGCCGATGAGTCAGATGCCTTCTATGACCTCCTGTCACAGGTGCTGGCTAAAGTGGCCCCTCGGGATACAGTCATCTTGTTGGGTGACTTCAATGCCCGAGTTGGTCATGATGCTGGCACCTGGTCTGGAGTGATTGGAGGGCATGGGCCAGATCAGCTCAATAACAACGGTAGGAGGCTGCTAGATTTTTGTGCAGCCCATGTGCTTGTAATTACCAACACGCTGTTCCGGCATTGGCGCATCCACACAACATCATGGATGCATGCCGGGTCCAAGCAAGAACATCTGCTGGACTACATAGTGACGGACCAGCGAATGCGAGCACATGTCCTTGACACCAGGACCTACCGTGGAGCTGATCTGCCCTCTGACCATCGACTAGTCATCTGTAAGATGCGCCTGCCATTCTTCCACTCCGGTGGTGGGTGTACACCCAGGACCCCATTCCAACCTAAAGTGGCCTGGTCTCAGTTATCTGATGAAAGTTGCAAGCGAGAATTTCATCATCGCTTGCGGCTGGGATTGGCATCGTCCCCGACTCCTCCTGATGTCGAGGGTAAATGGGCGAGGTTTAGAACTGTGACTCATGCAGCTGCAATGGCTGCTTTGGGTACACGGTCCAGACCTCCCCAGAGACCCTGGCTGACAGAGGAGGTGTTCAGGATGGTTGAGAAAAAGCGACAGGCCCACTGTCATCGGCTACAGAATCCCACGTCAGAGAATGAGGAGGCTTACCGCAGCCTTCGCTCGGAGGTTCGGAGAGCCGTGAGGCGCTGCAAGGATGGGTGGTGGTCGCGGGTTGCTGAGGAGATGGAGTCTGCCTCAGTGGCCCGTGATCACAAATCTCTATTTAACTCCATCAAAAAAGTAACCTGCAGCGCCACACCTATTACCATCATTAGGGGAAAAAACGGTGATCCAATCTCCGACCCCCAGGAACAGGTTCGCAGATTTGCTGAGCATTTCTGTGAGGTCCTGGGGGAGGGAAAATCCCTCAGCCAGGAAAACATCGTGGCACAAAGTGAGGATGACCCTGCTGAGGCTGCGGTGCCTCAAATATTGGAAGAAGTCACCCCCTGTGAGTGGCTGGCTGAGGTGCCATCTGCTGAGGAAGTATTGCAGGTGATCCGGAGTCTGAGACCAGGAAAGGCAGCGGGCAGAGATGATCTCCCAAGCGAAATGCTGAGGGAGGGTGGCGTTTGTGCACAGACTGCCCTATATGACATCATAACAACAGTCTGGACCACTGGACGGGTTCCGCAGGATTGGAAGGATGCCCTGGTGGTCCCCCTTTTTAAGAAGGGGGACCGCACAGACTGTAACAACTACAGGGGCATCTCACTCCTCAGTGTGCCGGGAAAGGTCCTGGCAAGGATTATTCAGCATCGCCTTGCCAGGCACGCTGAGGAGAGGCTTGCGGAGCCCCAATGCGGTTTCAGGATAGGGCGGTCCTGCACAGATGCCATATTTTCTGTCCGTCTGCTACAGCAGAGGTGTAGGGAATTCCAACAAGACCTACATCTCTGCTTTATTGACCTGGTCAAGGCCTATGATACCATCAGTAGGCCTGGGCTCTGGGTCGTTCTTCGTGCTTTTGGAGTACCTGACCATCTGCTCACGATCATTAAGGACCTTCATGATGGTGAGCGGGCCCGGGTAAAACTACGTGGCCGGGAGTCAGAGCCATTCCCTGTACACCTTGGGGTGCGACAGGGATGTCCTCTGGCTCCCACATTATTTAACATCTATTTTGACCACGTAGTCCGTGAAGCCTTCAATAGCTGTACCAGGGGAATCTCCATATGGTACAGATATAATGGGAGGCTAATCGATGCCCGGGTGCGGTCAAGGGATGGCTCCCTATTGCTCAACCACGTTATGTATGCTGATGATTTGGTAATAGCTGCTCAGTCAGAGGAGGAGTTGGAGACGCTGCTGCTGAGACTGGAGCGTGCCACTAAGAGGTGGGGCCTTACCATCAGCCCCACCAAAACTAAGCACCTGCCTGGGTATTTTGTACCATCGGACACTCCACCCCCACAACTCCCAATCGGTGATGGGGCAGTTGTGGAGAGAGTGGAGAGTTTCCCATACCTGGGCAGTGTGCTTATGACTGGCTCCAGTTTAACAGCAGAGGTCTCACTCCGAATCAGTCGAGCGGCAATATCTTTTCATCGGTTGTGTAACGCTGTGTGGAAGCTACCTGGTCTGTCGCTCCGCACTAAGCTTCAGGTCTTCTCGGCCACGGTCATTCCCTCCCTTCTCTATGCTTGCGAAACGTGGACCCCCCTAATGGAACATCTTCGCCGGTTAGAAACATTTAGGCTGGCCTGCCTACGATCCATCCTGGGTTTAACCAGACTGGATTGTGTGAGGAGCTCACAAATCCTTGAAAGATCTGGGCAGGGTCCCATCGGTGAGCTCCTCCGGCAGGCAAGGCTGCGATGGCTGGGTCATGTAGCCCGCATGCCCAGCCACCGCATGCCGAAACAGCTTTTGTTTGGCCGGATTGAGGGGGCTAAGCGGGAGCGGCACGGGCTAGAGAAGAGATGGAGTGATGTGGTACAGGAGGACGTGGAGCTGAGTGGACTTGCCGATGACTGGTACCAGCGGTGTCAAGATCGGCCTCTGTGGAGGAGGCTCGTGAAGGATGCTACTGGGCAGTTGGAGGCAGTCGCCCTCCAACAACAACGGAGGGCGGAGGAGCGACGCTCACAACAACGAGCGGAGCGCCGGGTGGCTAAAGCACAGCAGGTTGGCACAGTAGGGGGCACAGGTGGTGCATCAGCCAGTCATCTCAGTCAGTCGACCCGTGGCACCTGGGTCTGCCCCGTGACCTCCTGCCAGCGGGCGTTCGACACTTCACGTGGCCTCAGGGTGCACATAGCCTGGCACAAGCGTCGTGGTGACGTCACCGCCACTTAGTGGCGAATGGCGGTTGTTGTTGTGTGTCTGTGTGTGTCTGTGTGTGTGTCTGTGTGTGCACCGTCCACGACAGCGTTGCCCGTCCGGCACCACGAGGAGGTAGTGGGTTGTTTTACCACCCGCATCACCACATTACTCACCCCCACTACCCTCACCACCCACCCCCCCGCCAGGTGGAGGTGACGGTACTGGACGTGAACGACCACCGGCCCCGCTTCTCCCGTGACCTCTACGAGGCGACCGTGGCCGAGGAGACTCCTCCTGCCGCCGCCGGGATCCTGCGGCTGGAGGCGACGGACGCCGATGCCGGCGCCGTCGCCGCCCGGCTCTCCTTCTCCCTCGTCGGCTTAGGCGGCGGCGACGCCGCGGAGAGCCTGCGTCTGTTCCGCGTGGACCCCGTCACCGGCGAGGTCACCGCCGCCGAGAGGCTGGACCGAGAGGCCAAGCGGAGCCACCTGCTCACCGTCATGGTGAGAGGGCGCCACGCCAGGTGCACGTGTGTGTACGTGTGTACGTGTTTACATGTGTACGTGTGTGTGTACTTGTGTGAGAGTGAGGTGTGTACGTGTGTGTGTACGTGTGTGAGAGTGAGGTGTTAACATCGCCACTAGGGAGACTAAGGCGGTCGGGCGTGGTGCTGGCCACCCACCCCCTCGTGTACCGTTCCGGCCTTCATAGGTGCTCGCTAACAGCACTTGCCCCTACAGTCTGTTAAGGCTATACAGGGGATCTTTATCTTTGTGTGAGTGAGTGTGTGTGAGTGAGTGTGTGTGTACGTGTGTGCGTGTGTGTACGTGTGTGTGTGCGTGTGTGTACGTGTGTGTACGTGTGTGTGTGTACGTGTGTGTGTGTATGTGTGTGTACGTGTGTGTGTGTGTACGTGTGTGTGTGTACGTGTGTGTGTGTACGTGTGTGTACGTGTGTGTGTGCGTGTGTACATGTGTTGTGTTGTACGTGTGTGTGTACGTGTGTGTGTGTGCGTGTGTGTGTGTACATATGTGTGTGTACGTGTGTGTGTACGTGTGTGTGTACGTGTGTGTGTGTACGTGTGTGTGTACATGTGTGTGTGTACGTGTGTGTGCCGACCGTGCAAATCGAAGGTGCTGATGACGACGATGATGACGACGATGACAACGATGCCGTGACCGCTGTCTTGCGTGGTGACCATAGTGTCCTGTATAGTAGTGTTTAGCGTACTGTGTAGTAGTATATAGTGTACCGTATAGTAATGTGTAGTGTAGTGTATAGTGTAGTGTATAGTGTATAGTAGTGTATAGTGTAGTCTATAGTGTAGTGTATAGTGTAGTGTATAGTAGTGTGTAGTGTAGTGTATAGTGTAGTGTATAGTAATGTGTAGTGTAGTCTATAGTGTAGTGTATAGTAGTGTATAGTGTAGTGTATAGTGTCCTGTATCGTAGTGTTTAGCGTACTGTATAGTAGTGTATAGTATAGTGTATAGTAGTGTATAGGCTAGTGTATAATGTAGTGTATAGTGTAGTGTATAGTAGTGTAGTGTATAGTGTACTGTATAGTGTACTGTATAGTGTAGTGTATAGTAGTCTATAGTATAGTGTATTGTATAGTTGTGTAGTGTATAGTGTAGTGTATAGTAGTGTATAATGTACCGTATAGTAGTGTATAGTGTAGTGTACAGTGTAGTGTATAGTAGTGTATAGTAGTGTAATGTATAGTAGTGTATAGTGTACTGTATAGTAGTGTACAGTGTAGTGTATAGTAGTGTATAGTAGTGTAGTGTACAGTATTGTATAGTGTACTGTATAGTAGTGTAGTGTATAGTAGTGTGTAGTGTAGTGTATAGTAGTATAGTGTACAGTAGTGTATAGTGTACTGTATAGTAGTGTACAGTGTAGTGTATAGTAGTGTATAGTGCAGTGTATAGTGTAGTGTATATTAGTGTAGTGTATAGTAGTGTATAGTGTTGTGTATAGTGTAGTGTATAGTTTAGTGTAGTGTATAGTAGTGTAGTGTATAGTAGTGTATAGTGTATAGTAGTGTATAGTAGTCTATAGTGTAGTGTGTAGTGTATAGTAGTGTATAGTGTGGTGTATAGTGGTATAGTGTAGTGTATAGTGTAGTGTATAGTAGTGTATAGTAGTCTATAGTGTAGTGTATAGTGTAGTGTATAGTAGTGTACAGTGTAGTGTATAGTGTAGTGTATAGTAGTGTACAGTGTAGTGTATAGTGTAGTGTATAGTAGTGTGTAGTGTATAGTAGTGTACAGTGTAGTGTATAGTAGTGTAGTGTATAGTAGTGTGTAGTGTAGTGTACAGTATAGTAGTGTACAGTGTAGTGTATAGTATTGTGTCGTGTAGTTTGTCACGTAAACAAACCGCGTAACCGATGGCCACGTTTTGTTTCGGTGACGACAAACCTTGGTGATTGGCCGTGTCAGGTGCCGGTGTCGCAGTTTGACGGCACCGCAGCGCCGGTCACGTCGCACGCGACCAGCACGACGTGACTCACCGCGGACGGTCTCCTCCTGTCAGGGGGCGTTCGTGGCGAGCGATCTCTCCGCTCGGACCTCTCTCTCACTCTCTCTCTCACTCTCTATCTCACTCTCTCTCACTTTCTCACTCTCTCTCACTCACTCTCTCTCTGTCTCACTTTCACACTCTCTCACTCTCTCTCTGTCTCACTTTCACTCTCTATCTCTATCTCACTCTCTCTCACTCACTCTCTCTCTGTCTCACTTTCACACTCTATCTCTCTCTCACTCTCTTCTCACTCTCTGTCTCACTTTCACTCTCTCTCACTCTCTCTCTGTCTCACTTTCACTCTCTCTCACTCTCTCTCTGTCTCACTTTCACTCTCTCTCTCTATCTCTCTCTCACTCTCTCTCTCTCACTCTCTCTCCCTCACCCTCTCACTCTCTCACTGTCTCTCTCACTCTCTCACTCTCTCGCACAAACAGGTGCAGGACGGCGGGATCCCCGTGAGGCGAGCGTACGCCACGCTGGCGGTGAGCGTCGACGATGCCAACGACCACGCGCCCCGCTTCACCGGCGGCCCCTACGAGGCCCGCGTGGCCGAGTCGGCGGCCGTGGGCTCCGCCGTGGTGCGCGTCACGGCGCTGGACCGCGACGAAGGCCCCAACGCCGACGTCAGATACAGCATCAGCCACGGTGACCGCCTCACCACCACTCCCACCGCTCCCACCACCACTTCCACCACTCCCACCGCTCCCACCACTCCCACTACCACTCCCACCACTCTCACCACTCCCACCACTCCCACTACTCCCACCACCACTCCCACCACTCCCACCACTCCCACCACTCCCACCGCTCCCACCACTCCCACCACCGCCACCACTCCCACTCCCACCACTCCCACCACTTCCACCGCTCCCACCGCCACCGCTCCCACCACCACTCCCACCACTCCCACCACTCCCACCACTCCCACTCCCACCACTCCCACCACTCCCACCGCTCCCACCACTCCCACCACTCCCACCACTCCCACCGCTCCCACCACTCCCACCACTCCCACTCCCACCACTCCCACCACTCCCACCGCTCCCACCACTCCCACCACTCCCACCACTCCCACCTCCACTCCCACCACTCCTACCACAACCACTCCCACCGCTCCCACCACTCCCACCACTCCCACCGCCACTCCCCCCCACGCGGAGGGAGTTTCTGCACTGGAGCACATTTCCCGTGTCGCGTTTTTTTCGTGGCGACGCTCCGTCGCGTGTCTCTCCCCCGTCCAGCTCGGATCGCCGGCGGCCGACGGGCGCCGGGGCTTCCCACCCGCGGCGTTCGCCCTCGGCGGTTCCCTTCGCTTTTGACGACGCGAACTCGCGAATTCCCCCGGCAGGAAACGTGGGGAATTCCTTCGCCGTCCACGGCGCGCTGGGCGTCGTCTCTGTGGCGAGGAAGCTGGACGGCTCCGCGGTAGAGGCCTACGAGCTGACGGTGAGGGCGGCCGACCGGGGGCGCCCGTGCCGCTCCACGAGTATCACCGTCCACGTCGTCGTCGTCGTCGCCGCCGCTACCGCAAACACCGCCTCGGACGGCGCTCCACCCACATTCGCCTCCAGAGGCGGAGTGGTCGATTTACACCCGTAGAATAACACAGAGACCCGTAGACTAACACAGAGACCCGTAGACTAACACAGAGACCCGTAGACTAACACAGAGACCCGTAGACTAACACAGAGACCCATAGATTCACACAGAAACCCATAGATTCACACAGAGACCCGTAGACTAACACAGAGACCCATAGATTCCCACAGAGATCCATAGATTCACACAGAGACCCGTAGGCTAACACAGAGCCCATAGATTCCCACAGAGACCCGTAGACTAACACAGAGACCCGTAGACTAACACAGAGACCCGTAGACTCACACAGAGACCCGTAGACTAACACAGAGACCCGTAGACTAACACAGAGACCCGTAGACTCACACAGAGACCCGTAGATTCACACAGAGACCCGTAGACTAACACAGAGACCCGTAGACTCACACAGAGACCTGTAGACTCACACAAAAACCAATAGACTAACACAGAGACCCGTAGACTAACACAGAGACCCGTAGACTCACACAGAGACCCGTAGACTCACACAAAAACCAATAGACTAACACAGAGACCCGTAGACTCACACAGAGACCCATAGATTCACACAGAGACCCGTAGACTAACACAGAGACCCGTAGATTCACACAGAGATCCATAGATTCACACAGAGACCCGTAGACTAACACAGAGCCCATAGATTCCCACAGAGACCCGTAGACTAACACAGAGACCCGTAGACTAACACAGAGACCCGTAGACTAACACAGAGACCCGTAGACTAACACAGAGACCTATAGATTCACACAGAAACCCATAGATTCACACAGAGACCTGAAGACTAACACAGAGACCCAGAGATTAACACAGAGATCCATAGATTCACACAGAGACCCGTAGACTAACACAGAGACCCAGAGATTAACACAGAGACCCATAGATTCACACAGAGACCCGTAGACTAACACAGAGACCCGTAGACTCACACAGAGACCCATAGATTCACACAGAGACCCGTAGACTAACACAGAGACCCATAGATTCACACAGAGATCCATAGATTCACACAGAGACCCGTAGACTAACACAGAGCCCATAGATTCCCACAGAGACCCGTAGACTAACACAGAGACCCGTAGACTAACACACCGTAGACTAACACAGAGACCCGTAGACTAACACAGAGACCCATAGATTCACACAGAAACCCATAGATTCACACAGAGACCCGTAGACTAACACAGAGACCCATAGATTCACACAGATCCATAGATTCACACAGAGACCCGTAGACTAACACAGAGACCCATAGATTCACACAGATCCATAGATTGACACAGAGACCCATAGACTAACACAGAGACCCATAGATTCACACAGAAATCCATAGATTCACACAGAGACCCGTAGACTAACACAGAGCCCATAGATTCCCACAGAGACCCGTAGACTAACACAGAGACCCATAGATTCACACAGAGACCCGTAGACTAACACAGAGACCCATAGATTCACACGGAGACCCATAGATTCACACAGAGACGCATATATTCACACAGAGACCCGTAGACTTAACACAAAGACCCATAGATTCACACAGAGACCTGCTGGACTATCCTACTCACTTCACCAGCCGTCCACCACCCAGCCTGCCTCTCTCTTTACCCCCCCTCGGAGCGGTGCTGGGCCTCCCCTATGTACGCTCTGCCTCAAACGAGCGTACCTGCTGCTGCAGCTCCTGCTGCTGCTGCGTAGTGAACATCACCGCGGGGGAGACAAAGGCGGTCGGTCAGGGGTGGTGCCACAGTGTTAGGTGTGCGAGTAGGAGCACTCGTTCCGACAGTCTGTTGGGGCTACACGGGGCGTGGGGAGTCATTGTCTATTGCGGTGACATTGTCAGTGAATGTTCTCGATTAAACAAAATTGCTAAACGTTGTTTTGGATTTTTGCGCATACAATGTTTTTGTTTTTTCCCTGCAACTCATTTCATCGTGAGAATGGGGAAATGCAGAGGGGGTGGGGAGAGGGGTGGGGTGTGCAGTAACATCCAGCCACGTGACAATTTAACGACGGTCGAGTTTCTCGGAGAGTCCCCGACGTGAAGTGAACCTCGTGGCCGGACCCCCCGGGGGTCCCCAATAAACGGAAGCCAAAATCGCCGCCCAATTATTTACTTTTGGGCGACTCCGTCTCCCCACCCCCCCCTCCCCCCCCACTAGCGCACGCAATAAACGCAGCGAGCCACCGGGAATCAATCCTCCGGTGCTCCGCCGAGCACCCCGTCGTCGTCTAAGTCGTCGTCTAAGTCGTCGTCTAAGTCGTCGTCTAAGTCGTCGTCTAAGTCGTCGTCTAAGTCGCGGCCAGAACGGCCGTAGTCACAAAACTTTGATGAGCGCGCGTCGAGCGGAGCTCGTCGAGAGGAAGAGGTCGCCTCGTCGGTTGGCCCTTCAGCGGACATGAAACGACGTCGCAACGCAGTTCACGCGAGAGCCGGGGGGCGGGGGGGGGCTTATGGGACCCCGGGGTCACCGCCATGAGGGTCAAATGTGTGAAGGTCTCAAGCAGATGCAGAGGGCAGGGGGTGCACGCTGGAGCGTAGCGGACTGGAGAAGCACCAGGGCCCCAGGTGCACAGTGAGGCGAGAGAGAGAACCGCGCTGGGAGTTGTCACAGCAGCAGCAGCAACAACAGCAACAACAACAGCAGCAGCAACAACAACAGTAACAACAGCAACAACAGCAACAACAACAGTAACAACAACAGCAACAGCAACAACAACAGCAGCAGCAACAACAACAGTAACAACAGCAACAACAGCAACAACAACAGTAACAACAACAGTAACAGCAACAACAACAGCAGCAACAACAACAGTAACAACAGCAACAACAGCAACAACAACAGTAACAACAACAGCAACAACAGTAACAACAGCAGCATCAACAGTAACAACAACAGCAGCAGCAACAACAGTAACAACAACAGCAGCAGCAGCAACAACAGTAACAACACCAACAACAACAGTAGCAACAAAGGCAACAACAGTAACAACAACAGCAACAGCAGCAACAACAGTCTCAATAACAACAGCAACATCAACAACAGTAACACCAGCAACAACGGCAACAGCAGCAATAATAGGGGTTTTTCCCCTTTTTTCTGGCAACAAAACTGAAACCTTTTGACAAGGATTCATGTTTACTGCATTAACCACAATGCTTGTGGTCAAAATACAAACAAAACACATACTTCATCATCATTATTAAAACACACACTATGATAATATATATGTGGCATTGTCCTTTAAACTGATTGGTCCACACCAAGGGACGGCTTTCTTTTGAGCCTGATTGGTCCACACCAAGGGACGGCTTTCTTTTGAGCCTCAACCCGATGGGTGCTCGACCAGAGGACGCCAAAAGGCGTCACACAGCTCAATCAGTTTCAAGGACAATGCCACATATATTATCATAGTATGTTTTTTTGTGCATTTTGACCGCAAGTTTTGTGGTTAATGCAGTGACATGAATCCTTGTAAAAAAAGGTTTCAGTTTTGTTGCCAGAAAAAAGGGGAAAACCCTACTATTATTACATGTTTGTACTGGCAAAGGAGGTTTAATGAACAACAGCAGCAGTTAAGAGGCCGTACATAAATGATGTCACGCACCTGGGGGGGGGGGGGGTCAGACATTTGTGACGATGTGTGACGAGGGGGGGGGGGTTGAGAAATGTGACGTCACTTCAAAATGCTCAACTTTAAATAAATATAGAATTGTTATAACAACACTCCTACAACATTGGAGTGCAGCGCCACATGAACAACGCACTGCAATGACAACAATAGTTTAAAGCGATTTGAAGCATGTTTTATTTTCAAAATAGAAATATGGTTTTGGGGGGTGGGGGGGGGCAGAGCTTTGTGACGTCATATTTGACTTTTCATGACGCCGTGTGACGAGGGGCGGGGGAGGAGTCAGGATGAAAACATTTCGATTTTCCTGAAACAGAGTCCGGGAAATATCCCGTGATGTCATACGGAATTAAAACCAATCTTGCGTTAAAGTTTACACCAAACACTCGTGGTATATAACAACATAACAAAATGCAAAACTAAGTTGGCTCTACAGACTCTAACAAAAATCATTAAAGCTAAGTTATTCAGATGATTTTTAACCATGTGCTAAACAAGAACGTGCTATTAAAATGGAATGAAGGGCTTTCACTGTTAAACCGTGCCTCAGATTTCATCTGTGGCCGGTTCAGGGCAGCCAGGTAAAAGCCATGGCAGGTGAGGTTGCCTTTGGTGGTGGTGCTTCAAGCCAGTCTAGCAGCCACGTTTTAGGCCGTGGCTGCTACAGGCAGACAGCAGTCACCTCACAGCATGGCTGTGGCAATCTCTACTGTAGCTGGCGTGGCAGAGAGTCAGGTTAGCTTACAGCAGACCATACCTATTGAGGCATGGCGGGTCTTGTATATGTTGAGTAATGGCAAGTCGAGTCGCGCTTGGGCTGTGTCAATGGTTAGTGGCCCTTGGCAGTTGAATGGGTCGGTGCTTGTCCCCGACAAGTCCATGGGTTCAGTGGCAGACTGTGGGAGTGCTTGGTATTTGGAATGTGTCGCTCGAAGACCGTGGCAAGTGGAATGGCTTAGTAGCTGACTGGGACATTCCACGGCACGTGGAGAGAGTCAGTGGCTGGCGGCTGTGGCGGTCCGTGGTGGTCCGTGGCAGTTTCACGGAGATCCGGGGTGGAGTGGCGTCAGCTTGGCACGTTTAGAGAGGCCAAGACGCAAGGTCGGACCTGATGTGAAATATTTTGACGGCACGACAGGCGGGTCCAAGGGTGTTGTTGGGGTCAGGCTACGAGAGTAACAAATGCGAACTCACATTTTACTTTTTTAAGTAGTCGTTATTTTGGTGACTGCGGCGGCATGGAGAGGCCTTCGTCCGTGAGTGGACCACAAACTATCGGGGGGATTTTTAAACATTATTTTAAAGTTACTCCGAGCATTACACATATTTAGTTGCCATGCGACCATTGACTTCCTCCGAAGTAATTCGAAGAATGTCTTCATTTGGAGTCACAATTCGACTTAAAAAAACATTCTCTTTTTGCATCCCTTTTTGTGTTTTTCTGCCTCCTTCAAAGAGTTTTGTTTCTGCTCAATCGGCATTTCTGACGTGCTCTATCCACTGCTAGATGAAGGCCACCCCAAAGCTGTCGCCATCCCTCACGGTCACACAAAAATGAATTTAGCACACGCTTCCATATCCTCGCTCCGTCCCCGCAGTTGACGTCCACGTGTTGCCACTCCGTCGCGAGCCTCGCTTACGAGGCGATAACACTCAGCACTGCGAGGTCCACACCATCTCGCGGTCTCACAACCTACATCACTTGGAAAGCTCTGGTGGTCATCACTTATCAAGGTACTTAGCAGGCTTAAAAAAAACCCCTGATTAGCTTCCTAGACCCAGTGGAGATCAGGCACATTCATGGATGGTTTCATCGTGGGGGAAAACGTGAAAGTAAATGCCGAGTTAGAAACACGTGTGCTTTGTGCCGGTCGTGGTGCAATGCTTTATCCTTACCTGGAGGAACCCACTTGGGTTGACGCGATGTCGTGGCACGAGCAGTGACACTGCCTTTGTTGAGGACAGGCAGCGGGGGGGGGGGGGGGGGGCTGGAGCTGTGTTTCGGTGATTGTCGAGGTGCAGGATCTGGCCCAACATTCGCCCTGGCTCCACGTGCCGCGCCCTTTGCACTGCTGGCCCTGACCACGGCTACTGCGGTCCCTCTCCTGGTGGCGGGAGTGGCGGTGGCCGTGGCGGTCCTGGGTGCCTTGAACCTCTTGACGTGTGAAGGTCGGCACGGCGTACATGGGGGTGGATGGCCAGCACCATGCCTGGAATTGCACCAGGTACTCATTTGAGGCTGAGTCGACCTCGGAGAGGCCCAGGACTGGTTCAGAAAGCCGCAAATCTGTAGAATCTCATACCGGGTGCATCGTCAGTGTTTACGGTGGCACTGCCGGGAAGACACCACAATTTCCGTCTGATCACCAGCGGGGGCAAGGACCTTCTTGAGGTCCCTCTCAAAGAGACGCTCATCCGGGGATGGTCTGCGCAGAGTGGGGCAAAGTGCGATTGAAGAGTGTGCTCCTAATCTCAGCTCGTTACCTGTATAAAAGACACCTGGGAGCCAGAAATCTTTCTGATTGAGATGGGGTCAAATACTTATTTCCCTCAATAAAATGCAAATCAATTTATAACATTTTTGACATGCGTTTTTCTGGATTTTTTTGTTATTCTGTCTCTCACTTTTCAAATAAACCTACCATTAAAATTATAGACTGATCATTTCTTCGTCAGTGGGCAAACATACAAAATCAGCAGGGGATCAAATACTTTTTTCCCTCACTGTAGAAAGTTTCACGGCAGTGCCTACCCATCTGCAAACAAAGGCGATTTTCAATCAGTGACATTGACGCTGCATTGAAACTCGTCATGATCGATTAACATGACACCGGTCCAAATCAATTAACGTAAAGTTACGCCAATTAAATGCCGGAACACGGAGCCCGACCAACACTGTCCCAACTGATCCGACGTACCAATGTCATCGATTGACGCGGTACTATGCCGATCAGTCAACGTGACGCAGCGTTTGGCCACCATCGGTCAATTAACATCGATGCGCCAAACCAATCGCATCTCTGATTAGCACGGTTGGCTACGTACGGCGCGAAAGACGTTCAACGTACACGCGTAATCAATTAAGGACGATCAATTAACATTACACCGTGACAATAATTTGGGCGAGCCCGTGTATAAATCGATTAAACGTTGCCAACGATTTACATTGTTCATTAACAGTGTCAAATAAGCAATTAACGTTTTAAATCAAATCAATCAACAGTAGCAATTAATTAAGTTGCAGTGGAAATGAAATAACAGTGGCAATCAATTAACAGTGCCAATCAATTAACACAAGCGTGGTCACCACATCTATGCCTCTAAGTGTAGTGATTGTAGCATCACCACTGTGCACACACGCACATGTGTGACGTCAATATGCGGGGGAGCGTCATTACCACGCGGGTCCACACACACACATGACGTCATCCCGGCTGGAGGCGGGAATGACGTCAGGGCCGGGTCTGGACTCGGGAGGTCATGAGGGTGGTGTGAGGTCGTGGCACTCTCTGTGACCCCGGCTGGACACGTGACTGGACCCCAGTGGGGGCCGGGGGCCTAGGGGGCACCTCGGGGGGCACGTGGACAGCAGGGGGGGGCTTCGAGAGGGTCCTCGAAAGGAGGCGTGGCCAGGCCGGGGCCCGCCGAGGCCCATATATGCAGCCTCCTCACGAGGTTCGAGGCTGCCCATATCAAGAATGAAGATGCATCGTGAAGACGCCAAGAAGAGTCAAGCCTCCAGTCAGCGGACCTGCCAGTAGCCCACCTGGCTGGGTCACGCTAGAGTATCTGAGAAGTGTGTGTTAGCTAGAGTAGGTCGGTGGTCACCACCCTACAGACCTGCCAGTAGCCCACCTGGCTGGGTCACGCTAGAGTATCTGAGAAGTGTGTGTTAGCTAGAGTAGGTCGGTGGTCACCACCCTACAGACCTGCCAGTAGCCCACCTGGCTGGGTCACGCTAGAGTATCTGAGAAGTGTGTGTTAGCTAGAGTAAGTCGGTGGTCACCACCCTATGCGTAATGTAAGAGTTAACTGTTGCCCTCAAAGGCGTAGGACACATCCAAGCAGACGTTGCGAGAGCTGAAATAGCCACTATTCTTAAGAATGCTAAGAAACCCATTAGTAACATCAGCAAAAATGAACGCTCTGAATTCGGGAATTTAAAAAGCAGAAGTGATATAGTCATCCTCTCAGCCGATAAAGGCAACGCTACTGTTATTATGGATAAAGATTCATACAACAACAAAATCCAGAATCTGCTCAACGATGGAAGTTACTCAAAAATAAAAAATGACCCTACTAATAGCCTAGCGATGAAAACCAACAAGATCATCACAAGTTCGACCTCCCTAATCGACCCAACTAAACGTTTCATCCCTAAAACCTTCTGCTGCAAGACCCCCTAGATGCTATGGTCTTCCCAAGATTCATAAAGAAGGCACCCCACTACGACCCTTCGTATCCACGACCAACTCCCCTACCTATAGACTAGCCCGCTTTCTGTCAGATACCTTGCTGCCTTTCACTGGCAAGACCGCCTCAGCAGTACTTAACTCAGCCCAATTGGTCTCTATGGTCAAAGACGTTGTACTGTCCCCTGACGATATCCTTGTCAGCTTCGATGTGGTCTCTTTGTTCACCAAGGTCCCAGTACCTGATACCATTGAAATAATTGAAAATTTGGTCCAACATGGACTAGACCCCGACACACCTGCACTGGTTAGGCACTGCCTCAACAATACCTACTTTACTTGGAATGGCTCCTTCTACAAACAAAATGAGGGTACCCCCATGGGATCCCCCTTGTCACCAGTGATAGCCAATATTTTCATGGAGAAATTTGAATCAGACGCCATCCAGACTTCCACCCTCAGACCTTCCCTGTGGAAGAGATATGTGGATGACACTTTCGTCATTTGGCCACATGGCCTCCCAGCTCTGAACCTTTTCCTACACCACATCAATTCCAGACATCCCGCCATCAAATTCACCATGAAAGTGGAGAAAGATGGCAAGCTACCATTCTTAGATGTTCTGTTTTAGAGGAGACCTGATGGCTCATTGGGGCATTCTGTCTACAGGAAACCCACCCACACAGATTCCTACTTGAAACCTGATTCCCACCACCACCCAGCCCAAAATAATTCTCGAATCAAAACTTTATACCATAGGGCTCATTGCATTTCGGACCAACACCACCTGACCAGTAAATTAAAACATGTACACCTGGCCCTCAAAAGGAATGGTTACTCTGACCGTACCATCCGCCAAGCTGTCTCTCCCTCCATACAGAAACAACCACTTGATACTCCGGTCAAAACCATCACACTTCCATATATAGCAGGCGTTACTAAAAAGATTTCCAAAATTTGAAACAAACACAAGATCCAGGTCCGGTTCAATACAGTACACAAAATTCGTGATCTGATCCCATCGGTGAAGGATGTCATTCCTGATTTACAGTACCCCGGGGTTTACAAATTGAGTTGTACGTGCGGTGATTGCTATATCGGTGAGACAAAGCGACAAGTCTCTGACCGAATTCGCGAGCACAAATCAGATTTGAAACACGGCAAAACGAATTCTTCTGCCGTGGCTGATCACTGTTACAACGCTGTGAGGGATCACGATATAATTTTCTCCGATACCAAGGTTCTTTGCAAACCCACGGGCTTTCTTTTATCAGAGATTTGTTCATGAAGCAATTCAGATCTACAAACACAGACACAATTTCAACCGAGAGGATGGTTTCAAATTAAGCAACCATTGGAAAGATGTTCTAAATCGAACTAAACATTAAACTAATTTCAATGGTACAGTATATTTTTCAAGTAGTGGTACCCCAAACTTTCGCAGCTCTTATAAATTCCCTTTTCACACCATCAATAGGTAAACTCCCCCTCCCCCCCTTCCCCCTCGCGCTAAACGGCACGTACACCACCTCTTTCCTAAAATCCGCCGATCGAATGCTAATTTTTATGCTAATTTCTTCGTCAGAACACCTTGTTTGCTCGCACACAGTTTAAAGGTCCGCTGTCTGAGCGTGGTTGTGTTTCGCTAAATTCTCCTGTTTGATGAGTACTAGGTGCCTCGGTGAATGTATATGCTCTGACTTTAACATAGCTATTTCTGTGACCAGTTATAAGCTAATCACTCAGCTATTTCAATGCTAAATTCTATGCTAATTCCTTTTTCTTCTTTGGTTCTTTCGGTAAAGTCACGTAGAATGATAATAAAATAATAAATTGATAAAATAAAATAACACAATAATATTCTCACGACGTTTCGGCCACAACACAAGCGGCCTTCATCAGGTGAAGGGGGCGAGACTGTCTGGTAGGACAGCGCTGGAGTGAAAGAGCCACGTTCAGATACGGCCTTTAAGCTGTGTGAGAGGAACAAAGCGCCTTGACAAAGGAATTAGCATAGAATTTAGCATTGAAATGGCTGAATGATTAGCTTGTGACTGGTCACAGAAATAGCTATGTTAAAAGTTAAAGCATACACACCCGCAGAGGCACCCATTGTTAAAGGGATTAGCATAGAATTTAGCATTGAAATAGCTAAGTTAAGGCATACACATCTTGACAATGGAATTAGCATAGAATTTAGCATTGAGATAGCTGAGTGGTTAGCTTGTACCTGCTGCAGAAATAGCTACGTTAAAGTCAGAGCATACACATTCACCGAGGCCCTTAGTACAAATCAAACAGGAGAATTTAGCATTGAAATAACTAGGCAAATCCAGCATTGAAACAACTGAATGATTAGCTAGTGACTGGTCACAGAAATGACTACACATCTGAGCTATTCACAGTACTATATAGTGAACCAATAAAAACTAAAATATAAATTACCTTCATGTTATCAATAAACTCTATATTCTCCAATCAGCTAAGCTACCAACAATAAGTCGTTATATATCACAATGCTATATGGCGAAAAAATGGGTGGATTCTTACCCTCAAATTTCAGCCCCACGGATAGCTACGGGTCCCGTTCAGACGGACGAGTTCGTCCATGGTCGGAACAGAGGAGGGGGAGAGAGACAGCTGCGAGGCCCTAGTATGCTCCATATTGTAAAACTATACCATTAACCGTGGTGTGAGAGGTATTAAGAGGCAATGCTGGCGAAAGAGCTGCGGTCTGAAGGTCATCGTAAAAATACAATTAATTAAGAACAGAAATGATTTAAAACATCTTTCCAGTGAAGTCACGTTGAAGAGAAACAACAAAATAACAAAATATATATAAAACAATAAAAAATTCTCACGACGTTTCGACCATAAATCAAACGGTCATCATCAGGTGTGTCGGTTTGCATAAATTTATTCTCTTCAACGTGACTTTACCGAAAAAACTAAGAATATGAATTACTGCAGTCACGAAAGCTTTAAATCAAAATCTTTCCAGTGGTTACTAAGCCTGAATCCATCTTTAGCTTGTGACCAGTCACAAGCTAATCATTCAGCCATTTCAATGCTAAATTCTATGCTAAGTCCTTTGTCAAGGCGCTTTGTTCCTCTCACACAGCTTAAAGGCCGTATCTGAACGTGGCTCTTTTACTCCAGCGCTGTCCTACCAGACAGTCTCGCCCCCTTCACCTGATGAAGGCCGCTTGTGTTGTGGCCGAAACGTCGTGAGAATATTATTGTGTTATTTTATTTTATCAATTTATTATTTTATTATCATTCTACGTGACTTTACCGAAAGAACCAAAGAAGATGAATCATTGCAGTCACGAAAGCTTTAAATCGAAATTTAAAAAGCTAATTCCTTTGTCAAGGGGTACCTCTGCGGATGTGTATACTTTAACTTAGCTATTTCAATGAGCCATTTCAATGCTAAATTCTATGCTAATTCCTTTGTCAAGGCGCTTGGTGTTTTTCTTCTCACACAGCTTAAAGGTCGTGGCTTCTTCCACTCCAGCGCTGTCCTCCAGACAGTCTCGTCCCTTCACCTGATGAAGGCCGCTTGTGTTGTGGCCGAAACGTCGTGATTTTTTGTTATTTTATTTTCACCTACGTGACTTTACCCAATATAACCAAAGAGTATGGATCCTAGCAGTCACGAAAGCTTTAAATCTAGAAAGGAGCGTGTCTCATCCCCGGAAGTGACGTCATGCCACCTGCTGCCACGTCACGTCACGAGGTAACAGGAAGCTATCGCTTCCTGCACTGAAATCCGAGGTGAGAAATTCTCATTGCTGTTGTGGTTGTTGTGGTGGTTGTGGTGGTGGTTGTTGTTGTTTACCAAGGTAGAGCCTCGCTCTCTCTCGTAGGGATGTCAGTTGAGTAGCAGCGAGCATGGGAATCGATGTCCAGGTTGGAACTTTACAACGCGGGGCCTAGCCACGCGGGGCCTTGCCTCCTGCCTTCGCCTGATTGCGTTTATTTAAATTATCTTGCTTAAGTTTAATTTGTCTTCACCCGGCTCGCCACTTTGTAACTTTGTTTTATTGTAAATATTCACGCAGTTTTTATTTTTTTCACCAGGCCAAGCCCACTTGAGCTGCTATACCGCTCTTGTTATCAGAAGCGACCTGCCCACAACAACAATAACAACAAGGTGGGACTTGATAATTGGTTTTTTACCCTTTTATCTGGCAACAAAACTGACACCTTTTTTATAAGGAGTCATGTTTACATTGACCACAATACCTGCGGTCGGAAAGCAAACACAAAACAACAACTCTGATAATGTATTGGAACTGTCCTTGAAATTGATTGGTCCACACCCGAGACAGCTTTCTTTAGAGCCTCGTCTCACGTTGGTGTTGGACCAGAAGACAATGCACCACAGTGCCACATACATTATCAGAGTTGTTGTTTTGTGTTTGCGTTCCGACCGCAGGTATTGTGGTCAATGTAAACATGACTCCTTGTAAAAAAGGTGTCAGTTTTGTTGCCAGATAAAAGGGTAAAAAAACAATCATTTTGTTACTGGCAAATGAGGTTTCCAATGGTGTAAGGTGGGGCTTGTCAACAGCGTGGTGGTGTTCACTCTAGACGCGGTGGCAGTGTTCACTCTAGACACGTGGCGGTGTTCACTCTAGACGCGTAGTGGTGTTCACTCTAGATGTGTGGTGGTGTTCACTCTAGACACGTGGCGGTGTTCACTCTAGACACGTGGCGGTGTTCACTCTAGACGCTTGGTGGTGTTCACTCTAGACGCGTGGCGGTGTTAATTCTCTACATGTAGAGGGGACACCGGGGGATCGGGAAGGAAATCCACACAACCACGGGGAGAGAGAGAGAAACGCAGCCTCGGCTGTGTTGATTGATCCTCAATTAACTACTTGGTGGAGTGAGGAAGCATTAATACTGAGCAGGTGAAGGTGGCCAGGCGTGGGTCTGGACACACCACCACCTGTGAACCATGCCAGTGTGTGACAGTGGTGGAGCCAGTGGGGGGTGGGGTGGCACGTGCCCCCCCAACGATCCGATTGAAATCCCTCATTTTGATAGGATCATTGGGGTTTATTAGTAACGAGCTTCACTACCCAGCTTCGCCCGGGACTTGGATTCTTGTCTTTGGTTAACTTCGCATTCCCTTCTATTTCACTGAAAAACCCTGGAAAAAAATGATGCTTGCAAGAAAGAAAAAAGCCAAAACAAATAAATTTTAGATTTAAAGCTTTCGTGACTGCTAGGATCCATACTCTTTGGTTCTATTGGGTAAAGTCACGTAGGTGAAAATAAAATAACAAAAAATCACGACGTTTCGGCCACAACACAAGCGGCCTTCATCAGGTGAAGGGACGAGACTGTCTGGAGGACAGCGCTGGAGTGGGAGAAGCCACGCTTAGATCACGACCTTTAAGCTGTGTGAGAAGAAAAACACAAAGCGCCTTGACAAAGGAATTAGCATATAATTTAGCATTGAAATGGCTCATTGAAATAGCTAAGTTAAAGTATACACATCCGCAGAGGTACCCCTTGACAAAGGACTTAGCATAGAATCTAGCATTGAAATAGCTGAGTGATTAGCTTGTAACTGGTCACAGAAATAGCTATGTTAAAGTCAGAGCATATACATTCACCGAGGCACCTAGTACTCATCAAACAGGAGAATTTAGCGAAACACAACCACGCTCAGACAGCGGACCTTTAGACTGTGTGCGAGCAAACAAGGTGTTCTGACAAAGAAATTAGCATAAAAATTAGCATTTGATTGGCGGATTTTAGGAAAGAGGTGGTGTACGTGCCGTTTGGCGCGGGGGGGGAGAAGGGGGGGAGGGGGAGTTTACCTATTGATGGTGTGAAAAGGGAATTTATAAGAGCTGCGAAAGTTTGGGGTACCACTACTTGAAAAATATACTGTACCATTGAAATGAGTTTAATGTTTAGTTCGATTTAGAACACCTTTCCAATGGTTGCTTAATTTGAAACCATCCTCTCGGTTGAAATTGTGTCTGTGTTTGTAGATCTGAATTGCTTCATGAACAAATCTCTGATAAAAGCCCGTGGGTTTGCAAAGAACCTTGGTATCGGAGAAAATTATATCGTGATCCCCCACAGCGTTGTAAAAGTGATCATCCACGGCAGAAGAATTCGTTTTGCCGTGTTTCAAATCTGATTTGTGCTCGCGAATTCGGTCAGAGACATGTCGCTTTGTCTCACCGATATAGCAATCACCGCAGGTACATCTCAATTTGTAAACCCCGGGGTACTGTACATCAGGAATGACATCCTTCACGGATGGGATCAGATCATGAATTTTGTGTACTGTATTGAACCGGACCTGGATCTTGTGTTTGTTTAGAATTTTGGAAATCTTTTTAGTAACGCCTGCTATATATGGAAGTGTGATGGTTTTGACCGGAGTATCAAGTGTTGTTTCTGTATGGAGGGAGAGACAGCTTGGCGGATGGTACGGTCAGAGTAACCATTCCTTTTGAGGGCCAGGTGTACATGTTTTAATTCACTGGTCAGGTGGTGTTGGTCCGAAATGTAATGAGCCCTATGGTATAAAGTTTTGATGAGAGAATTATTTTGGGCTTGGTGGTGGTGGGAATCAGGTTTCAAGTAGGAATCTGTGTGGGTGGGTTTCCTGTAGACAGAATGCCCCAATGGGCCATCAGGTCTACACTCAAACAGAACATCTAAGAATGGTAGCTTGCCATCTTTCTCCACTTCCATTTTGAATTTGATGGCGGGATGTCTGGAATTGATGTGGTGTAGGAAAAGGTTCAGAGCTGGGAGGCCATGTGGCCAAATGACGAAAGTGTCATCCACATATCTCTTCCACAGGGAAGGTCTGAGGGTGGAAGTCTGGATGGCGTCTGATTCAAATTTCTCCATGGAAATAGTGGCTATCACTGGTGATAAGGGGGATCCCATGGGGGTACCCTCATTTTGTTTGTAGAAGGAGCCATTCCAAGTAAAGTAGGTATTGTTGAGGCAGTGCCTAACCAGTGCAGGTGTGTCGGGGTCTAGTCCATGTAGGACCAAATTTTCAATTAGTTTAATGGTATCAGGTACTGGGACCTTGGTGAACAAAGAGACCACATCGAAGCTGACAAGGATATCGTCAGGGGACAGTACAACGTCTTTGACCATAGAGACCAATTGGGCTGAGTTAAGTACTGCTGAGGCGGTCTTGCCAGTGAAAGGCAGCAAGGTATCTGACAGAAAGCGGGCTAGTCTATAGGTAGGGGAGTTGATCGTGGATTCGATGGGTCGAAGTGGGGTGCCTTCTTTATGAATCTTGGAAAGACCATAGAATCTACGGGGTCTTGCAGCAGAAGGTTTTAGGGAGGGACGTTTAGTTGGGTCGCTTAGGGAGGTCGAACTTGTGATGATCTTGTTGGTTTTTATCGCTAGGCTATTAGTGGGGTAATTTTTTATTTTTGAATAACTTCCATCGTTGAGCAGATTCTGGATTTTGTTGTTGTATGAATCTTTATCCATAATAACAGTAGCGTTGCCTTTATCGGCTGAGAGGATGACTATATCACTTCTGTTTTTTTAAATTTGCGAGTTCAGAGCGTTCATTTTTGCTGATGTTACTAATGGGTTTCTTAGCATTCTTAAGAATAGTGGCTATTTCAGCTCTCGCAACATCTGCTTGGATGTGTCCTACGCCTTTGAGGGCTACATCGACCTGAGAGATGATATCATCTATTGGTATGTGTTTTGGGGTGACAGCAAAATTTAGTCCCCTAGCCAGTACTGTTTTCAGATTGTCCGAAATCGGGGTGCTACTCTGATTAATGACGATTTTGTTAACATCTTGTTTTGTTATATGTGGAACTGGGTTCTTCTTTGATAGGTGGTTGAATTTAGAAATCAGGTTAGCTTTACATTACATTTATTTTATTTATACCTACGTTAAATTTTTATTTATTTTATTTATACCTACATAACATTTATTTTATTTTATACCTACGTTAAATTAAATATTTTAATAAATCAATTACTTTGCCTTTGATATATATATGTAGATTAGTAATAAATAGTTAATTGAACTACTTTCACGTTGACGGATTGGAAATAGGAATAGCACTGGCTCACCACGGGGCTTATCGCGTGGTATCTGGGCAGTTTTTTTGAAACGTTATCCCCACAGTTTGTGAGTACAATTCCTCGCAAGTTGCGTCCACAGAGACAGACAGACAATGACGCTTCTAGGTAAGAGTAAGAAATAAATCTACGTGTCGAGGAGAGACGAGAGAGCCAAGAGGTCACCTCGGGAGACGGGGCGGCGCGTCAACCTTAGTCACGTGACTGAGGGAGTGTGGGCGTGCCGTGCGTACGTGTGTGTACTGTGTGTGTGTGTACCGTGTGTGTGTACTGTGTGTGTGTACTGTGTGTGTGTGTGTACCGTGTGTGTGTGTGTGTGTACTGTGTGTGTGTACTGTGCATGTGTGTACCGTGTGTGTGTGTACCGTGCGTGTGTGTGTGTACCGTGCATGTGTACTGTGTGTGTGTGTGTGCGTGTGTATTGTGCATGTGTATTGTGCGTGTGTGTGCACCGTGTGTATGTACTGTGCGTGTGTGTGTACTGTGCGTGCGTGTTGTGCGTGTGTGTGCACCGTGTGTGTGTACCGTGCGTGTGTGTACTGTGTGTGTGTAACATGTGTCTGTACTGTGCGTGTGTGTGTGTACTGTGTGTGTGTTTACTGTGTGTGTGTACTGTGTGTGTGTACTGTGTGTGTGTGTACTGTGTGTGTGTGTACCGTGTGTGTGTACACTGTGTGTGTGTGTACACTGTGTGTGTGTAACGTGTGTGGCGGTAGTCTAGCGGTTAGTGCGCTGCTCTACGAACCTGACGACCCGAGTTTGATTCCCGCTCACTGCCAACACCCAGTGACGATTATTTGAACCGGTTCTGGGCCTCCCCTAGGTCGACTCAGCCTCAAGTGAGTACCTGGTGCGGTGCGTAAACATCGCTACTGGGGAGACAAAGGCGGTCGGGCGCGGTGCTGGCCACCCACCCCCTCGTGTACCGTTCCGGCCTTCATAGGTGGTGCTGACACTTGCTAACAGCACTTGCCCCAACAGTGTGTTAAGGCTACACGAGGGATCTTTGTCTTTGTATCACCACCCAGGAGTCACGGAGCTTTTGAGGCTCCGAGCCACGTGGGGATCCACAACAGCGTGAGGCGGTGCCACTCACAGGTGAGACTCGGGGATATGTGATTTCTAATCGATAGCCATCCGTCGGTTAACCCATCGCAACTGCTGAGTCTGTCACGCGACTTCCTCCTTCCAGCGAGCCTTTGACGCTTCACGTGGCCTCAAAGTATACCTGGCCTGGCACGGGCGCCACGGCGATGTCACTGCCACTTACTGGCGAACGGCGGTCGTTGATGTCGGTGTTGACGGCGGCCATTGTCGTGGTACAGGTGCGCGTGGTGCATCGCTACCCCCGGCAAGACGCTGCGGGAGGGGCCAGGAGGAAGAGCGCAATCGGAGTACCACGATGGAGAGAGAGGGGAGAGGCGGGGATGGGGCAGGACAGAGAGGACCAGGGGGTGGGGGGGATCGACCAGGGGGAGATAGATGGGGTGAGATGAGAGAGCTCGTGAGGCAGAGGGCACAGAGGGAGATGGCCAGAATTGAGAGGGGCAGAGGAGAGGGTGGAGAGAGGCCATGGAGAGTGGGGGAGAATGTGGAGCGGGGGCGGGCGGGAAGAGAGCGTGAGATGCGGGTGAGGGAGGGGGCAGGAGGAGGTGGACGGTTGGAAGAAGGGGTCATGGGGCTAGAGGAGGAGCAGTGGGCTCGGAGAGAGCTTGCTCGATGGAGGGGAGGGAGAGACGTGCGCGGGGAACGGGAGGATGGGGTCAGGGCTTTGGGAGCGAGGGAGAACGTGGACCGGGGGGGACAAGAGAGGGAGATGCGGGCGAGGGAGGGCGAGAGGGGTGGACGGGGGGGAGAGAGGCGGGGGGAGAGGGACCCGGTCAGGCAGAGGGGAGTGGGAGAAGTGGTTCAGGTGGCAGAGCGGCATGTGTGGGACATGGAGGGGGCCAGATTGAGGGCAATTAGAGAGGTAGATAATAGAGTGGAGAGGATGTTAGTAAACAGGTCTCGATTGGAGAGAGAGGCGGCCAGATTGAGGGCAGAGGCAGAGGTGCGTAGGCCAATGGACAGGGGAAGAGCGGAGGTGGACATTGTCAGAGGGGCCGGTGGCCCGGGTGGAGAGCAGCAGATAAGAGAGAGAGCGGGAGAGATGCTAAGGTGGGAGAGAGAGGGAGCACGAAGGAGAGATAACAGAGGGGTAGATCGGGGAGCAGAGAGGGAAAGAGCGGAGGCAGACATTGTCAGAAGGGCCGGTGGTCAGGGTAGAGAGCAGCAGATAAGAGAGAGAGCGGGAGAGATGCTAAGGTGGGAGAGAGAGGGGCTTGGAAGGAGGGGAGGGAGAGAGGTAGATAGAAGAAATGAGAGAGAGGTGGCACACAGGGGCATGGAGGGGGCTGGAAGGATCAGAGGTGGCAGAGAGGTAGAAGTGTCGATCGAGAGGGTTAGGCAATACTTGGACAGAGCGTGGAGAGTCGTGGAGGCCGAGAGGGGTCGAGACCGGGGGGCGGGGGGGGAGGTGGTCGCGAGAGACAGAGGAGTCGTGGAGAGAGATAGACGGCAAAGGGAGAGGGGGGAGGGGGGGATGAGAGAAGGGGGAGAGGGAGGAGGGAGGGGACAGTTAATGCACATGATGCGGCATATCGCGAGAGAGAACCACTTGGTGGGAGTGGTAGATAGGGTGCTGGGTATTGTTAACAGGGGGCGAAGGTGGGTGGACAGAGAGGGAGGGAGAGAGAGCGACAAGAGCCCGGCTTGTC
Organism: Petromyzon marinus; assembly: GCF_048934315.1. Lineage (NCBI taxonomy): Eukaryota > Metazoa > Chordata > Hyperoartia > Petromyzontiformes > Petromyzontidae > Petromyzon > Petromyzon marinus. The sequence continues at coordinate 498,095 of NW_027423003.1, forward strand.
GTCGTTGCATCAATGACCGCTGATAGATGATGTTTGCAGGGAGGGGGGACGAGGAGGGGGGTGAGGAGAAAGCAGCGGCGCAGAGATTCAGGCTACACTGCACTACCAACACGGCAGAGACCCCAGTTCGATTCCCGCTCCTGGCCAACAACAACGGTGACGATTATCTCAACCGGTCCTGGGCCACCCTCTTCTAAGCGCCGACTCGGTTTCAAATGACTGGCGGTGTGTTTATGAACATGATTTGGAATTTAAATGCAGCGGGTGTGTGTGGCGTGGGACTCACACGGAGAAGAATGGAAATATTAAGATATGTTTTTCAAACGAACGGTTGTTTGGGTTGCGTTGTGTTCATTAAAGTTACTTGCAATTCAAATACAGGTGTGTTGTTGGTGGTTGTGATGCCAGACGATAACATTGTGAGGAGCAATGCCTGAATCCTTACCCTTGGGGTTCCTCTAGAAATGGCAAAAAGTCACTGAGAGTGGCCACGTGGAGGAGAGGCTGCTACTCTGTACAGAGCTGGACCGGTACCGCCTGGATCTCTGTGGCATTCAGGAGATCCAGTGGACCGGCTCTGACTCCAATTATCATGAGGGGTGCAGAGTCCTCCACTCGGGGCAGGAGAATGCCGAACAACAAGGAGTGGCTCTTATTCTGAAAAAAAGAATGAAGGCGGCGTGGGAAGGTGGCGGCGAGGTGTGGGAAGCTGTAAGCCCCAGGCTACTTTGGGCTCACCTCCCCATCAACAGGAGGCAGAGAATGGTGGTGGTGGCTGCTTACGCCCCCACCGAAGACGAACATCAGTGAAGGGATGCAGGCAAGCCCGTGGATTCAGATTCCTTCTATAAACTCCTGTCACAGGTGTTAGCTAAACGTGGCCCCTCGGGATAGAGTCATCCTGTTGGGTGACTTTAATGCCCAACTTGGTGATGATGCTGGCACCTGGTCTGGAGCGATTGGAAGGCATGGGCCAGATCAACTCAATAACAACGGTAGGAGGCTGTTAGACTTCTGTGCAGCCTGTGGGCTTGTCATTGCCAACACGCTGTTCTGGCATCTGTGCATCCAGACAACATCATGGATTCATGCCGGGTTCAAGCAAGAACATCCGCTGGACTATATAGCAGTGGACCAGCGAATGCAGGCCCATGTCCTTGACACCAGAACCTACAGTGTTGCTGACCTCACTGACCATTAGCTTTTAGCAGGAGCGAGGGACAAAGCAGGAGCGAGGGACAATTAAGCTCCCAAGCATTCACTACGTTATAAACAACATTTTTGCACTCATAAGTCGCTTGCCTAATTGCCTCAGCAACTCGGTGTTTTGTATCGAATCTCATCTCAAATAATCGAAGGGCGCCCCCTAGTGGCAGCTGCCCCTGTGTGGCACAAGGTGGCCCTCCACCGGCCTGCACGTGGACATGAGTCTGTCGGTAGGGGGCGATCATTGACGCGTCATCTCCCTTGTGGAGTTTCTGGATAATGTCTGGAATTAACCACAATTTTGACCGTGACACCAACATGCAATGACCTGTGCGTTGTGAGTGACACAATACTCTGTTTTACATCCGCCGTGAAGCAGAACAGCGCATAATGTGGTGAATGTTACTGGGGTAGCCAGGTGTGCCTGTCGGATTTGAACTTTGAATCTCTGCAACAAATAGAGAATGCGCTACCATATTCCTGGTTCTTTCGGTAAAGTCACGTAGATAGAAATCAAAAAATAAACAAATAAAAGTTAAAAAAAAATTAAAAAATGTAATACAAATAACAAATAAAAATAATACATTTTAAAAAATTAATTGATAAGATGCCATGGGTCGACTGACTCAGATGACTGGGCAATGCACCGCCTTTGACCTCCACTACACACACACAGTGTGTACGTACACACACATAGTGTGTATTTACGTACACACTGTGTGTGTGTACGTACATACACAGTGTGTACACACACACACAGTGTGTACACTGTGTGTGTACGTACATACACAGTGTGTACACACTGTGTATGTACGTACACACACACAATGTGTACACACACACACACTGTACACACAATAATGTCCACGTTGTTGCTGAGTTCACGCACCCAAGGGAGGGGGCAATGCAAAATCAATCTAAATCAACTTAAACTCCATCTCCGCTCTGTGACGTCACCACTCAGCATGACCTCAACGGCATGAAGTGCCAGCGGGAGGTGTACCTTGCTAGTGACGTCATGTCACCAAGGTATTCACACTCCCCCAACCCTGTCCACGGCGCTCTTGAGCGTGACGTCACCTCCGCTTGGGTCACTGCCGATATCAATCCAGTGCCATTCCTTATTTGGGCAAAGCTACGCCCAGTGACTGGCGGTTCATTAACATAATATATTTGTTGAAGCAGTCGAGTGTTTATTGCGACGGGTTCAGCAGCCACGCCCCATCCTTCGACATATGGCCCGGACTCATTAACATAATTTATTCAGTTACAGAGCCGCTCATTGTGGGAGGGGCGTGTCTCTTACCCCGGAAGTGACGTCATGTTACCTGCTTACCCGCGTGACGTTGCGAGGTTACAGGAGGCTGCCGATCCGCGTTTTCATTGAAATCCGAGGTGAGAAATTCTCATGGTGGTGGTGGTTGTGGTGGTTGTTGTTTACCAAGGTAGAGCCTCGCTCTCTCTCTCGTAGGGATGTCAGTTGAGTAGCAGCGAGCATGGGAATCGATGTCCAGGTTGGAACTTTACAACGCGGGGCCTAGCCACGCGGGGCCTTGCCTCCTGCCCTCGCCTGATTGCGTTCACTTTAATTATCTCGCTTAAGTTTAATTTGTCTTCACCCGGCTCGCCACTTTGTAACTTTGTTTTATTGTCAATATTCACGCAGTTTTTAATTTTCTTTTGTTAGCAGGCCAAGCCCGCTTGAGCTGCTATACCGCTCTTGTTATCAGAAGCGACCTGCCCACAACAACACAAGGTGGGGCTTTGTCAACGTGTGTGAATGTTTTGACTTAAAACTTTGGTGACTGCAGGAATTAATATTCTTGGTTCTTTCGGTAAAGTCACGTAGATAGAAAATTTAATAAAAATAACATAATGAAAAAAAAAATTGTAAATAAAGCAAAAAAACTCACGTTTTGAACACAAGCAGTCTTTATTTAATGTAATTGTATTATCAGTTATTGTTATTTTCTATCTACGTAACTTTACCGAAAGAAACAAGAATACGTGTGTCAATGTCTATCGGTCAAAGACGCTCAGCGGAGAAACGCGCAAACTCCAAATATACAGCAGGCGTCAGGGTCGGGATCGAACCCACGACTTCCTGTATACCAGGTGAGGTAGTTAACATCTCACCACGGAGAGAGACACGCAAACTCCAGTTAGCCTCGGCTATGTTTGTTGATCCTCGATTAATTACTTGGTGGAGTGAGGAAGCATTCATGCCAAGCAGATGAAGGTGGCCAGGTGTGATTCTAGACACGCCACCGCCTGTTTACCCAGTGACAGTGTACAGTTTGTGTTTGCAGTAACGTCTATTAACTCTGTTGAACACGGAGGTTATAGCGTAACAATAGTTTACTTTTGTTTTCCTCTGGAACTCTTTAAATGAATGGAAACAGGAAGTTAACACAGCACACACATTCAGCTGAATTCGGAACTGTTCATCCCAGCATTCAAGGACATCTGAGCCTGGATTCACACCTCTAAGTTGCGATTGAACATTAATTTATGCATTTCTGCCTAACACAAATAGTATTGTTTTCAACACCCTTTGCTATGTCAGCCGAATTTAGCTTTCATAAATATTTATTTTGTAGTCAGCCGAAATTGTGTGCTTAGAGTTTTGGGTTAACATTCATCTTGAAGATACGAGGGCTTCCAGGCATATTTATAACCATTTGCCCTCTCATTCTGTGCCATCACAGCCCTGTGATGAATTTGGGAAACGTTTTTACTACATCATGAATATATGAATAAGTATAGACGTGTAAGTCACAGGTGACTATATATGCATTCCTCTGTGCCTCGATACTGTCGTGTAGATGGTGTGGATATTATTTTCTGTCTGTAGCTGACGCTTCCTCTGACGCTTCCTCTGACGCTTCCTCCGCAGAATTGGTCCGATGGAGCAAATGCACTCAGCGCAGCTCGGTATGACAAGTCAACAATGTGACCAGCGTGCATACAGCACGGATCGGACTGGATATTTGACACGGCACCAGAGAACACACACGGGTGAGAAACCCTTCAAGTGCACAGTGTGTGGTAAGGCATTTGCATGGCCATCAGTTCTTCAGATACACCAGCGAACTCACACGGGAGAGAAACCCTGCAAGTGCAGTGTGTGTAACAAGGCATTTGCACAGTCATCTGCTCTTAAAATACACCAGAGAACACACACGGGAGAGAAACCCTTCAAGTGCATTGTGTGTGGGAAGGCGTTGGCACATTCATCTGCTCTTAAAAAACACCAGAGAACTCACACGGGAGAGAAACCCTTCAAGTGCAGTGTTTGTGGGAAGGCGTTTGCACAGTCATCTGTTCTTGTAGAACACCAGAAAACACACACGGGAGAGAAACCCTTCAAGTGCACTCTGTGCGGGAAGCCGTTTGCACTTTCATCACATCTTCAAGTACACCAGAGAACACACACGGGAGAGAAACCCTTCAAGTGCAGTGTGTGTGGGAAGGCGTTTGCACAGTCATCTGTTCTTAAAAAACACCAGAGAACACACACGGGAGAGAAACCCTTCAGGTGCACTCTGTGCGGGAAGGCGTTTGCAAATTCATCTAATCTTCAAGTACACCAGAGAACACACACTGGAGAGAAACCCTTCAAGTGCAGTGTGTGTGGGAAGGCGTTTGCAAAGTCATCTGCTCTTGTAGAACACCAGAGAACACACACGGGAGAGAAACCCTTCAAGTGCAGTGTGTGTGGGAAGGCATTTGCACATTCATCTGTTGTTAAAAAACACCAGAGAACACACACGGGAGAGAAACCCTTCAAGTGCATTCCGTGCGGGATAGCGTTTGCACAGCAACAGCATCTTCAAGTACACCAGAGAACACGGAAGCATCAGAAGATCAACAAGGAGTGGAGTCTGAAATCAGCTTGTGAAAGTCAAAGTGCCACAATACGCCCATCCCTCATGAAACACGAACCAGAAGAAAATCCCAGCTTGGACACTTTTAAAGGTATCGAGGTGAAATATGACAAGGTGATGGTGAAATGTGAAGAAGTGATGGTGAAGAGCGAAGAAGTGAAGGTGAAATGTGAAGATGAAGATTCAACTCCAAAATGGGACCTTCACATTGACGGAGGTAATGTGAAGCAGGAGGAGAATTCTGACTGTGAGGCAGAGCGAGGCAACTCCCAGCAGTTTGTGGAAGTGGAGGTGTGGGTGGACTTCCTAGACAATACAAAGTCAAGTGGAGACCCGGTAGGTGTGTAAGCCAGAGACGATGTCGCTCCAATAGATGCACCTTTGTCACAGGCCTTTAATGACAAGAATGTGAAGTTGAACATTCAGCTCCTAGGTTCAACCTGCAGAGTAAGAGCGGCCAGTCTTTGTGGACCTGTGGGTTGGGTCAATCTCTCACCAGGAGCAAGAGCCAATAAGCTCCCAAGCATTCACGATGTTCTCATGATAATTGCTTTTACGCGGTGCTTGCAATTTTGTTAATATGCCTGTCAATAATTACGAATGAATACTTGTCTGTGCGTATTTTAAATGTTATTCTTTTATAAGGTGATGTTGATATCGAAAATTGACACATAACTGGCATGCCATAAATAGGAAATTAACTCTGCTTATTCGAATCAATGTATTCATATATGTTGATAAACTGTTTCAAGCAGATTGTCTCTAACGGCGACTACAGGGACCACGTGATTGTTTAAAAATGTCTTTGATTATAACTATAATTGCCTACAATTCGTCATGTGTAGCTTATTTAGACTATAATTTATTCACTACCCAAAATGTATTTACTTGAAAACATAGAGCTGATATTTGTAAGCATTGTCTTTTTTATTTATACGTTTGAAAAAATATCTTTGCACAAATTGAACTTGTTCAGATACAAGGTGAATTCACAAGGCTTTGTAAAAAAATCCAATATTTCAGAATGTTTGCCTTAACGGAGAATATTTTTTAAAATGTTGGTAAAAATAAAGATTCAGAAGTATATATTGTGCCGTGTCTACAATTTTATTGTAAAGTGGAATTGGTAAAAAAAATTGATGGTTCAATGAGCCACTCTGTCTAAGGAAAGATACCCATACGGATGCTTACCTGAAACCGGATTCCCACCACCATCCATCCCAGAAGAATTCCCTCATCAAGACTCTGCACCAGAGCCCAATGCATATCCGACCAGGAACACATAGCCAGTGAACTCAAGCACGTACACCAAGCTTTTACAATCCGCAAAGCTATCACTCCAACCATGAAGAAGGACCCTCTTGAGGAGCATTTCAAAACCATCACTTTGTCCTACATTGCGGGGATCAAAAAAAAGATCTCCAAAATCTTGAATAAACACAAAATCCAGGTCCGATTCAACACTTTACATAAAATCCGTGATCTGGTCCCGTCTGTAAAAGATGTGATTCCGGACATAAAGTACCCTGGCGTCTACAAACTAAGTTGCCTCTGTGGTAGTAGTTACATTGGAGAAACCAAACGACATGTCTCGGACCTCATTCGTGAACAGAATGCAGACCTAAAACACGGTAGGACCAACACCTCGGCCGTGGCAGATCACTGTTATAATTCAGTAGGCTCACATGACATGGACTTCTCCAAGACGGAGGTTCTTTGCAATCCATCTGGCTACCATGAGATATTCGTTCATGAGGCTATCCACATATACACAGAGACAATTTCAACCGATAGGAAGGAATTCTGGCTTAGCAATCATTGGAAGGATTTGATAAACCATTTCGGGTCTTAAATGATTGTTCACACTTATGCTGGCTTTCAGACCGCATCCATTATTTTCGTCTACCCCCTCCTCTATCCCGAACATAGATGGGCTCGTCCATCTGAATGACTGTCAAATCGCTCTCTGTGGTGCTAACGTTAACAAAAACGCCACTTTTTTCAAATTTTCTTGCTGTGGTTTTCACACCTGATGATGATTGCTTGTGTTGCAGTCGAAACGTCGTGATAATTTTTATTGTTTTATATTTGTATTATTTGTTTCCCTTCTACGTGGTGACTTTGCCAAAAGAACCAAGAATATGAATCCCTGCAGTTAAGAAAGCTTTAAATCAAAGTTATTATTAGTTCATTAACACCTTTCACTTTCGCACGCCGCTAATTTTTTTACGACAAGAGGTTTCATTACCATAGGTGACACGTGCAGTGGGTCCAAGACGAGGCGAGACGGTTCGCTGGAGGCAACACGTTTATTCAACAAGGGAACCACAGCACAGAGGGGTGACGACCCCTCACAACCGATAACCTCAGTAGGCAGTCCCTCCACACTACGGTGCCCTTACTCTGGTTCTAGCGCTAACCCTACACTGGTTATGTCTGAACCCGACCCTAGCCAGGGTCACTGGGCTCTTTGCTTCAGGGTCTTCAGGGTCTTCAGGGTAGCGCTCAGAGACTTCTTCAGATCTTCAGGTGGACGAGGACCGCCAAACCCGTTCAGGGGTCCGGCTTTTATCCCCATTCCAGGGTCTCTCCGCCCCTGGCCAAGCCTTCTGGAACTCTCTAGGGGGCCCTGGAACATCCCCCAGCCCCCCCCCTCTTGGGGTCTGGGGGCCCTGTTCGTCACACCTGGTCTGTACACCACCCCCTGTTGACGCATGTCCGCTATTACAGGTCAGCTCCCGTGGTAATACGCATACAGCCCAACAATGGCGCTACATCATCCCCCCCCCCCCCCCTTGTAACATCCAGGCGTCTGCTACGTTCACAGGAAGCCCTAGACGCATGCACGAATATGCTCAAGGTGCCATGTCGTACGTTCGGGCGTATGGATGTCCCCGACTTATTTATTACCTTTACATGTAATCCAACTTGGCCTGAGATAAAACAAAAATAATAACTTTCATTCGGCCAGACACCCAGCCGTCGATACGACTTCACAGCCAGGGTGTTCAGACAAAAGCAAGTCAAATTCATCGAGAGCATTCACTGAGAGTCGTGTTTTTTGGAGAAACGATGCTGGATGTACTCAACTGAGTGGCAGAAACGAGGACTTCCACATCATAGGGGTTTCCCCTTTTTTTGTGGCAACAAATCTGAAACCTTTTGGCGTCCTCTGGTCGAGCACCAATTGGGTCGAGGCTCTCAAGAAAGCCGTCCCTTGGTGTGGAACAAGTTGTTTCAAGGACAATGCCACATATATATTATCATAGTGCGTGTTTTTTGTTTGCATTTTGACTGCAGGTATTGTGGTTAATGCTGTAATATGAATCCTTGTAAAAAGGTTTCAGTTTTGTTGCCGGAAAAAAGGGTAAAAACCTCTATTATTATATTTTGGTACTGCCAAAGGAGGTCTAATGATGTAGATGACTTCCCCACGCTCATATTTTAATCTGGCTGAAAGAAAAAAATCATCCAATCCAAATCGATGTTATATCTGTCGAGTTTCCAAATCCAGAGGAAGACCCAAAATCTGTTTGCAGTAGTGACTGCAAATATGATTCATGGGCCATGCGGAAACCTTAATGTCAATGCAGCAGCATGTATGAAGGACATAGAGAGCAGCAAGAAATATCCGAGACAATTTATTAAAGACACAAACTGGAGATGATGGATATCCTCGCTATAGAAGGCGAGCTCCAGCAAACGGTGGATACACAGCAAGACTGAAGATTAGAGGCAACACGGAAATCGAAATAAACAACAGGTGGGTTGTTCCGTATTCTCCGCTTCTTTCTAAAATGTTTCAGGCGTAGATGTGTTGACCACGCTCCACCTCCTCCAGTTAGTGTGTGTATCATGGTGTGTGTATGTCAGTGTGTGTGTCAGTGTGTATAGGTGCTCGCTAACAGCACTTGCCCCTACAGTCTGTTAAGGCTATACGGGGGATCTTTGTTTTTTGCTTTGTCAGTGTGTGTGTCAGTGTGTGTCTGAGTGTGTGTGTGTCAGTGTGTGTGTGTCAGTGTGTGTCTGAGTGACTGAGTGTCTGAGTGAGTGACTGAGTGACTGTCTGAGTGAGTGACTGAGTGTCTGAGTACGTGTCTGAGTGACTGAGTGTCTGAGTGAGTGACTGAGTGAGTGACTGAGTGTCTGAGTGAGTGTCTGAGTGACTGAGTGAGTGACTGTCTGAGTGTCTGAGTAAGTGTCTGAGTGAGTGACTGAGTGTCTGAGTGAGTGACTGAGTGACTAAGTGAGTGACTGAGTGTCTGAGTGAGTGACTGAGTGAGTGACTGAGTGACTAAGTGAGTGACTGAGTGTCTGAGTGAGTGACTGAGTGTCTGAATGAGTGACTGAGTGACTAAGTGAGTGACTGAGTGTCTGAGTGAGTGTCTGAGTGAGTGACTGAGTGAGTGACTGTCTGAGTGAGTGTCTGAGTGAGTGACTGAGTGTCTGAGTGAGTGACTGAGTGAGTGAGTGACTGAGTGTCTGAGTGAGTGACTGAGTGACTGAGTGAGTGACTGAGTGTCTGAGTGAGTGTCTGAGTGAGTGACTGAGTGAGTGACTGTCTGAGTGAGTGTCTAAGTAAGTGTCTGAGTGAGTGACTGAGTGAGTGACTGAGTGAGTGTCTGAGTGAGTGACTGAGTGAGTGACTGTCTGAGTGAGTGTCTGAGTGAGTGACTGAGTGTCTGAGTGAGTGACTGAGTGACTGAGTGAGTGACTGAGTGTCTGAGTGAGTGTCTGAGTGAGTGACTGAGTGAGTGACTGTCTGAGTGAGTGTCTAAGTAAGTGTCTGAGTGAGTGACTGAGTGAGTGACTGAGTGAGTGTCTGAGTGAGTGACTGAGTGAGTGAGTGACTGAGTGACTGAGCGAGTGACTGAGTGAGTGTCTGAGTGAGTGAGTGACTGAGTGAGCGAGTGAGTGACTGAGTGAGTGACTGAGTGACTGAGTGAGTGACTGAGTGTCTGAGTGAGTGTCTGAGTGAGTGACTGAGTGAGTGACTGTCTGAGTGAGTGTCTAAGTAAGTGTCTGAGTGAGTGACTGAGTGAGTGACTGAGTGAGTGTCTGAGTGAGTGACTGAGTGAGTGACTGTCTGAGTGAGTGTCTGAGTGAGTGACTGAGTGTCTGAGTGAGTGACTGAGTGACTGAGTGAGTGACTGAGTGTCTGAGTGAGTGTCTGAGTGAGTGACTGAGTGAGTGACTGTCTGAGTGAGTGTCTAAGTAAGTGTCTGAGTGAGTGACTGAGTGAGTGACTGAGTGAGTGTCTGAGTGAGTGACTGAGTGAGTGAGTGACTGAGCGAGTGACTGAGTGAGTGTCTGAGTGAGTGAGTGACTGAGTGAGCGAGTGAGTGACTGAGTGAGTGTCTGAGTGAGTGAGTGTCTGAGTGAGTGACTGAGTGAGTGACTGAGTGTGTGACTGAGTGAGTGACTGAGTGAGCCACTCCCAACGCCCTCACCCGCTGCCCTGGAATTTCCTCACCCTCCTCCTCACCACCCTACACCTCACCACCCAGCCCCTCCTCCCCACCCTACACCTCACCACCCAGCCCCTCCTCACCACCCTACACCTCATCTGCTCCTCCTCACCCTGCATCTCCCCTCCAGCTGGGGTATCTCAGCCATGATGTCGTCTATCTGCTTGAGAATCCGGCACTCCTCCACCCTCTTGAGACTCGCCACCCTCTCCTCCTCCTCCTCCTCCTCCGCCTCGTCGCCCGACTTGCAGTCGCCATCATCGGCTGCACTGCGTGATCTCCGTAGTCCCCTCCTCCTTCTCCTCCTCGTCCTCTTCTTCTTCTTCCTCCTCCTCCTCGTCTTCCTCTCCTCCTCGTTCTCCTCCTCCTCGTTGTCCGCCACCTCCCCATCGTCTCGTGCTCTGTCGACGCTCGGCTGCAGGCGGCTGGCACAAAACTTCAGCAGCAGCCTGCGGACGCCCCCCGTAGACTCCACCACCTCCTCCTCCTCCTCGTTCCCCCACTCCTTCACCTCGTCCCCCTCCACCACCTCCTTCTCGTCCCTCCGCTCCATCACCTCGTCACCCTCCACCACCTCCTCCTCGTCCCTCCGCACCTTCACCTCATCACCCTCCACCACCTCCTCCTCCTCGTCCCTCCGCTCCTTCACCTCGTTACCCTCCACCACCTCCTCCTCGCCCCTCCGCTCCTTCGCCTCGTCACCCTCCACCACCTCCTCCGGCGATGAAGACGACAACGACGATGCGTCCGAGAACGACCAACAGCTGGGCGACGATGACGACGCTCTCTGCTGCCGGTATTGTTGCTGAATTTGTCTCCGTCGCTGCCGCTGCTTCTCCAGGGCGCGACCCCGGCGCCTCCCGGTGGGCGGTGGTGGCGGCTCAGCCAACGGCCGCGGCATCAGCGAGAAGAAGTGGAACATCGCCCCACGCGGGGCCGAGCGCCGCTTGCCCGCGACCGCCGCCGCCGGCAGCGGCGGCGGAGGAGGAGGCGGAGGAGGCGGAGGAGCGCGGCAGGTAGAGGAGCCCGGGCAGGGATCGGGATTCGGTCCCGCCGGGCAATCCGCCGCCGCAGCCTCCCGCCGCTTGCTTAGCGGTGACCACCCGGTCAAAACCTCCTCCTCCTCCTCTTCCTCCTCCGCCTTCATCGCCGGAACCCGTGGCCTCCGCGGACCCGGCGAGACTCCGGCAGCGGCCTCCGGGACCCGCGGGGCCTTCGAAGCCGGGTCGACCCCCGGGGCACCCCTGGCCTGGCCAGCCGGTGAGGGGCGGTGATGGCTGTGTTGTGTTCACTGTGTTGTGTTGGCTGTGTTGTGTTGGCTGTGTTGTGTTGGCTGTGCTGTGTTCGCTGTGTTGTGTTGGCTGTGCTGTGCTGGCTGTGTTGTGTTCACTGTGCTGTGTTCGCTGTGCTGTGTTCACTGTGTTCGCTGTGTTTGCTGTGTTGTGTTTGCTGTGTTGTGTTTGCTGTGCTGTTCGCTGTGCTGTGTTCGCTGTGTTGTGTTCGCTGTGTTGTGTTCGCTGTGTTGGCTGTGTTGTGTTGTGTTCGCTGTGTTGGCTGTGTTGTGTTGTGTTCGCTGTGTTCGCTGTGCTGTGTTGGCTGTGTTGTGTTGGCTGTGCTGTGTTCGCTGTGTTGTGTTGGCTGTGTTCGCTGTGTTGTGCTGTTTTGGCTGTGTTGTGTTCGCTGTGTTCGCTGTGCTGTGTTGGCTGTGTTGTGTTCGCTGTGTTGGCTGTGTTGTGCTGTGTTGGCTGTGTTGGCTGTGTTGTGTTCGCTGTGTTCACTGTGTTTGCTGTGTTGGCTGTGTTGTGTTCGCTGTGCTGTGTTCGCTGTGTTCGCTGTGTTGTGTTCGCTGTGTTCGTTGTGTTTGCTGTGTTGGCTGTGTTGTGTTCGCTGTGCTGTGTTCGCTGTTTTCGCTGTGTTGTGTTTGCTGTGTTGGCTGTGTTGTGTTGGCTGTGCTGTGTTCGCTGTGTTGTGTTCGCTGTGTTGTGTTGGCTGTGCTGTGTTCACTGTGTTATGTTCGCTGTGTTGTGTTGGCTGTGTTGTGTTCGCTGTGCTGTGTTGGCTGTGTTGTGTTCGCTGTGTTGTGTTGGCTGTGTTGTGTTCGCTGTGTTGTATTGGCTGTGCTGTGTTCGCTGCGTTAGCTGTGTTGTGTTCGCTGTGTTGGCTGTGCTGTGTTGGCTGTGTTGTGTTCGCTGTTGGCTGTGTTGTGTTCGCTGTGTTGGCTGTGTTGTGTTCGCTGTGTTGTATTGGCTGTGCTGTGTTCGCTGTGTTGGCTGTGCTGTGTTCGCTGTGTTGGCTGTGCTGTGTTCAGCTGATAAAGGCCGCACTACTGTAGTGATATCACGAGCCGATTATGATAATACAATTAGAAATTTACTAGAGGAAAGTACCTACATTAAAATTAAACGAGATCCAACTAATACTTTAGAACATAAGACCACTGCAATAATTGCAAATTCACTAATCCCTAAAAATGAGCAATACCTAATTAAGCCAAGGGCCTCAAAACCACCTAGACTCTATGGGCTACCAAAGATTCATAAAATCGGCATCCCATTACGACCCATAGTCAGTACAATTGGCTCTGCCACATATCAATTAGCAAAATATATAACCAAACAAATACTGCCCTACATCGGTAAGACATCTTCATTCATAAAAATTCAGAACATCTTGTGAATGTGATTAAAGATATTAAACTTACTCCTGATGATATTCTGGTAAGTTTTGATGTGATTTCTCTATTCACTAAGGTTCCAGTGGACGAATCGCTTAAATTACTTGATACACTAGTAAAGAATACCGGTTTACCAAAAGATATTCCGAAACTTGCTGGCCATTGTTTAAATAACACTTACTTCTTATGGAGAGGAGATTTCTTTAAACAAAAGGAAGGAGCATAAATGGGTTCTCCTTTATCCCCTGCTATAGCAAATTTGTACATGGAAAACTTTGAAATAAGAGCACTTGCCTCGAGCACATTAAAACCATCTTTTTGGTTTAGGTATGTGGATGACACTTTGGTTGTCTGGCCACATGGTAGAGATACACTTAATGATTTTCTAAATCATCTCAATGCACAAAACCCGGCCATCCAGTTCACCATGGAAATGGAGGTGAATAACACACTCCCATTCCTAGATATTTTGCTTGGACATGGCCTAAACGGTAAAATAACACACAGTGTTTACAGAAAGCAAACGCACACTGATGCCTATCTGAATGCAGAATCACATCATCATCCAGCTCAGAAATCCTCTCTTATCAAGACGCTCATACATCGGGCTAAAACAGTGTCAGATGGTGAGAGTCTAGTGAGAGAGATTAAACACGTTAAAGACGCACTACGACAGAATGGCTACAATAATGCTCAAATTAACAGAGCACTGAATGCCAAATCACGATCGCAAAGCAATACTGCTGAAAGCGACCAGATTGTTAAAACAATAAAAAATCCATATATCTCAGGAGTAACTGACAAATTAGCCCGTGTTTTGCAAAAGCAAAACATTACAGTAAGATTTGGTACAGTACACAAAAATCAAAAACTAGTATCTTGCACTAAAGACGCATTACCTAAACTATCAACAGAAGGTGTATATCGGATTAATTGTTCATGTGGCAGCTGCTACATTGGGCAGACGGGACGTAACATCAGCGTAAGACTAAAAAAACATCAGAGAAATATTAAATTATCTCAAACACAACTGTCGGCAGTGGCAGAACATGCTTGTCAACAAGGACACTCAATTGCTTTTGACAATGTTGCAGTGGTGTGTAAAACTAATTATTACTGGCAAAGACTAATTAGAGAATCCATTGAAATTGAGAGGAACAAGAATAACTTTAATCGCTCTGACAGCTACCGGCTTAGTGCGGCCTGGAAGAGTATTATTAAATAATACACATTACATTTTGATTTAAAGAATTACTAATCTACAACTCATTACTAATCATAACCAATGACTGATTACTAATCGATTATATAATTACAATACCCCCCTTTCCGCCTCTAATCACTGCACCTGATATGAGTTAAGTGATGACGTCACCCTGCTGCTCTATATAAAACCGGGAGCAAGCGAGGGCTTTACCATTCTGGCGAATTGCCCGATGACGCTGGATGTATTTACCAGCGAAACGTCGTACTCAAACTGTAAATGTGGATTAACTCTTCAACACACCGGTGGGCTGAAGTAGTGATTTATTTGTCTTTTGTCAACGTGACACTTTTTTTTTGCTGATTGGCCATGTCGGGTGGTGGAGGGTTACGACACATTTATAAATAAACGCGATCTAACCCAAAAACCTTTATTATGAATAATATTGGTCGCGAAAGCCTACGTGTTAATCTGAGTCTCGTTATCGTTTTTCTTTTCTTACTTATAAAAGGCATTTTTTTTCTGTGTGTATGTCCGTCTGTCTCTGTGTGGACGCACACTTGCTCGCGAACCATGGAGTTTACTTTTAAAAAAAGTAGCCGGGTACCACGCCGTAAGCCCCGTGGTGAGCCAGCGCCATTCCGTTTTCCCATCCGTAAACTTCAAATGTTGTTAAATTAATAATTTAGTGCTATTTCGCATTATTTAAGTATTTCCTTGCGCCGCTAAAGCTGCCCGGGGGATGCCCCTAGCAACGCTCGCGCGTCATCGGTGGAGGGTGGGGGGGGGATTTCTCATTCGCGTTCAAAATGGTTTTACTTAACTTGATTCCTCTGTTTGTCGTGGTCAAATCTTGTGATAAAAATTTCGTCCACTTCCCGTCGTCCAATAAATTCCACATTTCGCACATGGTACTCAGATCCGGTGACAATGCATGCCTGTATCAAAATCGGCATCAATTAATCAATTAATTGGCTCCCTTAAAGCGATTAACATTTTGTATGGACGCCTTATTATTCATATATATTTGTGTGCAGGTCAAAAACGCCGCGGTCCCTAAACTGTGGAATCGCCTCGCCTGCTCCGTGTGAACGAGTTACGGGCACCCTCACTCCACACAAACAAAAGTTGTACATTGAAGATTGATTTATAAAATAACCAATTAATTCAAGTAAGCGTTGATGTGTGAGCAGGCGCCGCATCATTGACGTACTTCTCGACGGTGAGTTGAACGAAGTTGTGACAAAAAAGTTATTAAACTTCATTCCTCTGTTTGATGTCGTGGTGTACGTATGTACGTACACAGTGTGTACGTACATACATACACACTGTGTACACACAATAATGTCCACGTTGTTGTTGCTGAGTTCACGCACCCAAGGGAGGGGGCAATGGAAAATGAATCTAAATCAACTTAAACTCCATCCCCGCTCTGTGACGTCACCACTCAGCATGACCTCATCGGCATGAAGTGCCAGCGGGAGGTGTGCCTCGCTAGTGACGTCATGTCACCAAGGTATTCACACTCCCCCAACCCCGTCCACAGCGCTCTTGAGCGTGACGTCACCTCCGCTTGGGTCACTGCCGAAATCAATCCAGTGCCAATCCTTATTTGGGCAAAGGTACGCCCAGTAACTGGCGGGTCATTAACATAATGTGTTCGTTAAAGCTGTCGGGTTCAGCAGCCACGCCCCATCCCTCGACGTATGCCCAGTTAACATTAACATAATTTATTCAGTTACAGAGCCGCTCCTTATGGGAGGGGCGTGTCTCTTCCCCGGAAGTGACGTCATGTTACCTGCTTACACGCATGACGTTGCGAGGTAACAGGAGGCTGCCGATCCGCGCTTGCACTGAAATCCGAGGTGAGAAATTCTCATGGTGGTGGTGGTTGTTGTTGTGGTGGTGGTTGTTGTTGTTGTTTACCACGGTAGAGCCTCTCTCTCTCTCAGGGATGTCAGTTGAGTAGCAGCGAGCATGGAGATCGATGTCCAGGTTGGAACTTTACAACGCGGGGCCTAGCCACGCGGGGCCTTGCCTCCAGCCCTCGCCTGATTGCATTCACTTTAATTATCTCGCTTAAGTTTAATTTGTCTTCACCCGGCTCGCCACTTTGTAACTTTGTTTTATTGTAAATATTCACGCAGTTTTTATTTTCGTTCTTTTGTTAGCAGGCCAAGCCCGCTTGAGCTGCTATACCGCTCTTGTTATCAGAAGCGACCTGCCCACAACAACACAAGGTGAGGCTTTGTCAACGTGTGTGAATGTTTCGACTTAAAACTTTGGTGACTGCAGGAATTAATATTCTTGGTTCTTTCGGTAAAGTCACGTAGATAGAAAATTTAATAAAAATAACAAATTATAAATTAAATAAAAAATTGAAAATAAAGCAAAAAACCCACGACATTTCGATCGCAACACAAGTGGTCTTTATCTTATTAAATTTAATCTGTTATTTTTATTTTCTATCTACGTGACTTTACTGAAAGAACCAACAATACGTGCGTCAATGTATCTATCGGTCAAAGACGCTAAGCGCGTGCTGCTGTTGACTCTGAATGTGTGGAGGGGAACACCTTCACCACGGGGAGAGAGAGAGACAGAGACACGGATAGCCTCGGCTATGTTGATTGATCCTCGATTCATTACTTGGTGGAGTGAGAAAGAATTAATGATGAGCAGATGAAGGTGGCCAGGCATGGTGCTGGTCACACCACCACCTGTTTACTCATGGCAGTGTGTGACAGTGTCAAGTTTGTGTTTGAAGTAAAGTCTATTAACTCTGTTGAACACGGAAGTTATATCAAAACAATAGTTTATTTTTGTTTTCCTCTGGAACTCTTTATAAGAATGGAAACAGGAGGTGAACACAGCACACACATTCAGCTGATGTCGGATCTGTTCATCCCAGCATTCAAGGACATCTGAGCCTGGATTCACACCTCTAAGTTGCGATTGAACATTAATTTATGCATTAGTACATCACACAAATAGTATTGTTTTCAACACCCTTTGCTACGTCAGCTGAATTTAGCTTTCATAAATATTCCTTTTCTAGTCAGACAGCCGAAATTGTGTGCTTAGAGTTTTGAGTTAACATTCATTTTGAAGATACGAGGGCTTCCAGGCATATTAATGACATTTCCCCTCTCATTGTGTGCCATAACAGCCTGTGGAGAGAAATCCTTCAGGTGCACTCTGTGCGGGAAGGCGTTTGCACGTTCATCAAATCTGATGAATTTGGGAAAGTTTTTCACTACATCATGAATATATTAATAAGTATAGACGTGTAAGTCACGTGTGCATTCCTCTGTGCCTGACGTGTAGATGGTGTGGATATTATTTTTTTCTGTCTGCAGCTGACGCTTCCTCTGCAGAATTGGTCTGATGGAGCAAAGGCACTCAGCGCAGCTCGGTACGACAAGTCAACAATGCGACCAGCATGCATACAGCACAGACCGGACTGGAAATTTGACACGGCACCAGAGAAGTCACACAGGAGAGAAACCCTTCAAATGTACTGTGTGTAACAAGGCATTTGCATGGCCATCAGTTTTTCAGAACCACCAGAGAACACACACGGGAGAGAAACCCTTCAGGTGCACGATGTGCGGGATGGCGTTTGCACAGTCATGTAATCTTGTAACACACCAGAGAACACACGGGAGAGAAACCCTTCAAGTGCAGTGTGTGTGGGAAGGCATTTTCACATTTATCTACTCTTAAGACACACCAGAGAACACACACAGGAGAGAAACCCTTCAAGTGCAGTGTGTGTGGGAAGACATTTTCAGATTTATCTACTCTTAAAAAACACCAGAGAACACACACAGGAGAGAAACCCTTCAAGTGCAGTGTGTGCGTGAAGGCATTTGCACAGTCATCTGATCTTGTAAAACACCAGAGAACACACACGGGAGAGAAACCCTTCAGGTGCACGATGTGCGGGATGGCGTTTGCACAGTCATGTAATCTTGTAACACACCAGAGAACACACACAGGAGAGAAACCCTTCAATTGCACTGTGTGTGGGAAGACATTTTCAGATTCATCTACTCTTAAAACACACCAGAGAACACACACGGGAGAGAAACCCTTCAGGTGCAGTGTGTGTGGGAAGACATTTTCACATTTATCTACTCTTAAAAAACACCAGAGAACACACACAGGAGAGAAACCCTTCAAGTGCAGTGTGTGTGGAAAGGCATTTTCAGATTCATCTCATCTTCAAAGACAAGAACGTGAAGTTGGACACTCAGTTGCTAGGTTCATCCTGCAGAGTAAGAGCGGCCAGTCTTTGTGGACCTGTCTGGTGGGTAGATCTTTAACCAGGAGCAAGAGACAATAAGCCCCCAAGCATTCACTATGTTATAATAATAATTGCATTTACACGGTGCTTGCTTTATCGGCTCGGCAACTCGGAGTTTTGTGTCGTACCTCGTCTGAAACACTCGAAGAGCATCCCCAAGTAGCAGCTGCCCCTGTGTGGCACAGGGTGGTGGCCCTGCACCGGCCTGCATGTGGACAAGAGCCTGTCAGTAGGGGGCGATGATTGATGCGTCATCTCAGTTGTGTAGTTTGTAGGTAATCTTGATTCGAAGCTTTCGTGACTTCAGGAATCCACACTCTTGAGTTCTTTCGGTAAAGTCACCACGTGGGTAGAAACATAACAGACCATGGCGTTTAGATCACAGCACAAGCAATCGTCATCAGGTGGGACAACCACAGCAAGAAGAAGACGCTGAAGTAGTAGGCGCCTACTCCAGCAGTTTCTTATTGCTGCTGTGCTTGTCCCACCTGATGACGATTGCTTGTGTTGCCATTGAAACGCCCTCATCTATTATTTGTAGCGTAATGTTTAGAATTTGCTACATTTTGACCCAGACGCCAGCATGCAACGGCCTACTCGTTTTGAATGACGCAACAATAGTACGTTGTACATACACTGTTAAGCAGACGGTGCGTATTTGTAAAATAGCTTATTGTTAACACGATGTAACGTGATGCAGTCAATTTCGCTGCAGTAATCAATGTTAATTAGAATTAATACTTGTCTGATTGTGCGTGTACATGTAACATTTTGTCTGAGGGTCAAACATTGAATAAGTGATGTTAGGACAAAGTGTGTGTGTTTGGAAGTAACCTGTACAGAGAACTCAGGTGAGACCCGTTGTTCTTGTGATACAGGTCAAAGGGTACTTTTGTGTTTCACGAAGCGTCTGCCTCTGGAGCAACTCATCGTCTTTGAAATAGGGAGCACGCTCGGATCATTCATCAGTTACAAGGCATACCACTTGAAAGTTACACGTATAGGAGGAGGTACATTCTCTACAACACGAATTGTAGTTTTGTCTTACGTGTTGACGTAGAGTTTGTCTAACTGGGACTAGAAATGCTCCTTGCTGATTGACGGCTGGATGTTTGTACCTATCGGTTGAAGCAAACCCCACTGCTGTTGGGGTCCAACACATTGACGGCCTTCAGGCCAGGAAAGTCACAACATTTGCACACGAAGGACGCATTCACGCAAGTACCCCATGCTCCATTTTGAAGTTTTAAAATGAAGCATCTTTGAATTGTGTTGTGTTTTGAATTAGATGAGTGTATTCATTAAAAGCTTGTATCAATTTACATCTGGAAGACTTAATTGAAAAGGACATTTCGTGTGAATTTTCTCTCGTCATTAAGTAGATGGCCTTTGCCGGGGGTTCGGACACAAACAGTGTACACACACAGTGCACACACACACAGTGTACACACACAATGTATACACACTGTACACACACAGTGTACACACACACAGTGTACACACAGTGTGCACACACAGTGTACACACAGTATACACACACAGTGTACACACAGTGTATACACAATGTACACACACACAGTGTACACAGTGTACACACATACAGTGTACACACACAGTGTACACACACACAGTGTATACACATAGTGTACACACACAGTGACACACAAAGACAAAGATCCCCCGTGTAGCCTTAACAGACTGTAGGGGCAAGTGCTGTTAGCGAGCACCTATGAAGGCCGGAACGGTACACGAGGGGGTGGGTGACCAGCACCACGCCCGACCGCCTTTGTCTCCCTAGTGGCGATATTTACACACCGCACCAGGTACTCAGTGACACAGTGACACACACAGTGTATACACAGTGTACACACACACACAGTGTACACACACACGGTGTATACACAATAATGTCCACGTTGTTGCTGAGCTCACACACCCAAGGGAGGGAGCAATGGAAAATGAATCTAAATCAACTTAAACTCCAATTCTGTGACGTCACCACCCAGCATTTCCTCATCGGCGTGAAACGCCAGGGGGAGGTGTACCTCGCTAGTGACATCATGTCACCAAGGTATTCACCCCTCCCCCGTCCACCGCGCTCTTGAGCGTGACGTCACCTCCGCCTGGGTCACTGCCGATATCGTTCCAGTGGCAATCGTTATTTGGGCAAAACTACGCCCAGTGACTGTCGCTCATTAACATAATGTATCCGTTAAAGCCGTCGCGAGTTTATTGCGACGGGTTCAGCGCCCACGCCCCCATCCCTCCACATATGGGCCGTGTACATTAACATAATTTATTCATATTCTTAGTTTTTTCGGTAAAGTCACGTTGAAGAGAAACAACAAAATAACAAAATATATATAAAACAATAAAAAATTCTCACGACGTTTCGACCATAACTCAAACGGTCATCATCAGGTGTGTCGGTTTGCATAAATGTATTTTGAAAACGGCATATTTATTTATTTATATATATATAAATAACGTTTGCGTCACGCGCAACGATTGGCTGTTTGCCAGGACTAGTCCATCTATTTTTTGAAAAGAGGAGGGGGGAGACGAAATTTGTTTTTATGTATGCTGTCTGAAAGCCACTGTAAGCGTGAACAATCAATCAAGAACTGAAATGATTTATCAAATCTTTCCAATGATTGCTAAGATAGAATCCATCTTCTCGGTTGAAATTGTCTCTGTGTTTGTATATGTGGATAGCCTCATGAACGAATCTCTCATGGAAGCCAGATGGCTTACAAAGAACCTCCGTCTTGGAAAAGTCAATGGCATGTGAGCCTACTGAATTAGAACAATGATCTGCTACGGCCGAGGTGTTGGTCCTACCGTGTTTAAGGTCTGCTTTATGTTCACGAATGTGGTCCGAGATATGGCGTTTGGTTTCTCCAATGTAACTACTACCACAGAGGCAACTTAGTTTGTAGACACCAGGGTATTGTATGTCCGGAATCACATCTTTTACAGACGGAACCAGATCACGGATTTTATGTAATGTGTTGAAACGGACCTGGATCTTGTGTTTATTCAAGATTTTGGAGATCTTTTTTTGATCCCAGCAATGTAGGGTAAAGTGATGGTTTTGAAAGGCTCCTCAAGAGGGTTCTTCTTCATGGTTTGAGTGATAGCTTTGCGGATTGTATAGTCGGAGTAACCATTAGCCCTAAGAGCTTGGTGTACGTGCTTGAGTTCACTGCTTATGTGTTCCTGGTCGGATATGGATTGGGTTCTATGATACAGAGTCTTGATGAGAGAATTCTTCTGTGATGGATGGTGGTGGGAATCCGGTTTCAGATAAGCATCCGTATGGGTAGCTTTCCTGTAGACAGAGTGGCTCATTGAACCATCAGGTCTCTTTTTAATTAGGACATCCAAAAAAGGTATCTTGCCATCTATTTCGACTTCCATGGTAAATCTGATGGCTGGGTGTATGGGATTGATGTGGTCGAAGAATTGGTCTAGAGCAGGCCGGCCATGTGGCCAGATGACAAAAGTGTCATCCACGTACCTCTTCCATAAGGTTGGGCGCAGAGTGGCAGTCTGGATGGCGTCAGTCTCAAATTTCTCCATGAAAATGTTAGCTATAACTGGAGAAAGGGGGGAGCCCATTGGGGTGCCCTCAGTTTGTTTGTAGAAAGTTCCATTCCAAGTGAAGTATGTATTGGTTAAACAGTGTCTCACCAGGGGGGGTACCTCAGTGTTTAGTCCTTGATGAACCAAGTCTTCAATGATTGCAATGGTGTCAGGTACAGGAACCTTGGTGAATAAGGAAACTACATCAAAACTGACAAGCAGGTCGTCTGGGGACAGGGAAATACCCTTGATTGTTGATACCAGGTGAGTAGAATTTTGTACCGCAGAGGTGGTCTTTCCAGTGAAAGGACGCAGGATTTCAGACAAAAAACGAGCTAGTTTGTAGGTGGGGGAGCTGATAGTAGAGACTATGGGACGAAGAGGTGTATCAACTTTATGTATTTTTGGTAAGCCGTATAATCTTGGTGGCCTGGCAGCAGAAGGTTTCAATGAAAACTGTTTAGATTGATCAATTAATGCGGTTGAATCAGAAATTATTTTGTTGGTTTGTGTGACGAGGCTGTTGGTGGGATCTCTTTTTATTTTTGTATAACTACCATCGTCGAGTAATTCTTTAATTTTGTTGTTGTATTCTATTTTATCCATGATAACAGTAGCATTGCCTTTGTCAGCTGAGAGAACTACAATATCATTCCTCTTTTTAAATTTATATAATTCAAAACGCTCATTTTTGCTGAGGTTGCTAGCTGGCATCTTAGCGTTTTTGAGGGTTGCAGCGATTTCAGATCTTGCTACGTCTGCAGCGATGTGACCCAGGCCCCTGAGAGCAACGTCTACTTGGGCAATTATATCATTAACTGGTATGTGTTTAGGTGTGACTGCAAAGTTTAGACCTTTAGCTAAAACGGATTTCAGACCATCGGAAATAGAACTGTTACTGCGATTAATTACGACTTTATTAACGTCTAACTTTTTGGTGTGTGGGTCCGGTCTTTTGTTGAATAGGAGGTTAAATTTGGAAATCAGGTTTTCCTTACATTTGGTCGACATAGTAGCAGCTGAAGAGGCAGTCATATTGTCTACATGTTCCCAATCCGATGTGGACATTATTGCCGTCAATGATAAGTGTGATTTGTAGAGTGTCTTGTCTAACTGATCTAGTTCTGTGCGTATAAGTCTGATTTTTTCTGAGATAAGAGCTAAGCTAGTTTTGAAAAGAATTCGTTTCGCATTAGAAGAAGTTACAGTAGCAGAGGTGAGTGTAAATGCGATTGGTATTACCCCAGAGTCGCGGCATCTCTTCAGGAAGGTGAGAGACTCGATCAGCTGAGCTTTCTTATCCCGGAGTTTGTTGAAGGATCTTAAAGTTATGTGAAAACCCTCCCCGTAGAGGCGATTAAATTTTGATTTAAAGCTTTCGTGACTGCAGTAATTCATATTCTTAGTTTTTTCGGTAAAGTCACGTTGAAGAGAAACAACAAAATAACAAAATATATATAAAACAATAAAAAATTCTCACGACGTTTCGACCATAACTCAAACGGTCATCATCAGGTGTGTCGGTTTGCATACATTTATTTTGAAAACGGCATATTTGTTTATTTATTTATATAAAAATAACGTTTGCGTCACGCGCAACGATTGGCTGTTTGCCAGGACTAGTCCATCTATTTTTTGAAAAGAGGAGGGGGGAGACGAAATTTGTTTTTATGTATGCTGTCTGAAAGCCACTGTAAGCGTGAACAATCAATCAAGAACTGAAATGATTTATCAAATCTTTCCAATGATTGCTAAGATAGAATCCATCTTCTCGGTTGAAATTGTCTCTGTGTTTGTATATGTGGATAGCCTCATGAACGAATCTCTCATGGAAGCCAGATGGCTTACAAAGAACCTCCGTCTTGGAAAAGTCAATGGCATGTAAGCCTACTGAATTAGAACAATGATCTGCTACGGCCGAGGTGTTGGTCCTACCGTGTTTAAGGTCTGCTTTATGTTCACGAATGCGGTCCGAGATATGGCGTTTGGTTTCTCCAATGTAACTACTACCACAGAGGCAACTTAGTTTGTAGACACCAGGGTATTGTATGTCCGGAATCACATCTTTTACAGACGGAACCAGATCACAGATTTTATGTAATGTGTTGAAACGGACCTGGATCTTGTGTTTATTCAAGATTTTGGAGATCTTTTTTGTGATCCCAGCAATGTAGGGTAAAGTGATGGTTTTGAAAGGCTCCTCAAGAGGGTTCTTCTTCATGGTTTGAGTGATAGCTTTGCGGATTGTATAGTCGGAGTAACCATTAGCCCTAAGAGCTTGGTGTACGTGCTTGAGTTCACTGCTTATGTGTTCCTGGTCGGATATGGATTGGGCTCTATGATACAGAGTCAACGTGACTTTACCGAAAAAACTAAGAATATGAATTACTGCAGTCACGAAAGCTTTAAATCAAAATATAATTTATTCAGTTACAGAGCAGCTGGTGGGAGGAAAGTGACGTCATACTACTTCCTGCAGTCGAGAGGCAACAGGAAGCTGCCGTGTGCGCGCTTGCACTGAAATCCGAGGTGAGAAATTCTCATCGTTGTGGTGGTGCTGGTCGTGGTGGTGGTGGTTGTTGTTGTTGTTTACCAAGGTAGAGCCTCGCTGTCTCTCTCGTAGGGATGTCAGTTGAGTAGCAGCGAGCATGGGGATCGATGTCCAGGTTGGAACTTCACAACGCGGGGCCTAGCCACGCGGGGCCTTGCCTCCTGCCCTCGCCTGATTGCATTCACTTTAATTATCTCGCTTAAGTTTAATTTGTCTTCACCCGGCTCGCCACTTTGTAACTTTGTTTTATTGTAAATATACACGCAGTTTTTATTTTCGTTGTTTTGTTACCAGGCCAAGCCCGCTTGAGCTGCTATACCGCTCTTGTTATCAGAAGCGACCTGCCCACAACAACACAAGGTGAGGCTTTGTCAACGTGTGTGAATGTTTTGACTTAAAACTTTGGTGACTGCAGGATTTCATATTCTTGGTTCTTTCGGTAAAGTCACGTAGATAGAAAATAAAATTAAAATAACATAATAATTTTTCTTTTTTACAATGAAGCAAAAACCCCACAACGTTTCTATGGCAACATTAATGTTGAAGATGCGAGGGCTTACAGGAATATTTATGACATTTGCCCTCTCATTGCGTGCCATGACAGTGCAGTTTGCACAGTCACACATACTCACTGTAAGATGTTTTTCTTGGTCGTGGTTTTGTTTTGTTGCTTGTTGTGGTTGCACCCGATTCAAGAGCTGAATGGCTCACGGGACTATAACCCAAATAAATCAAACTGAAAATCAAAAAAACTGAAACCGCGCGATGAATTTGAGAAAGTTTTTCACTGCATCTCCAAATATATATAAAAGGCAAAGTTGTGAGTGTGTGTGTGTTGTCTGTTCAAAATGTTTAGCGTACTTCCCGACAGGCAACAAACTGGAAATTTGCCATGTGGGTACTTTCCAGACTGTACACCGTGCAAACATTATACAAATACACTTTTGTGTTGTTTTTTTGGGGGGGAGCTCAATAATGTATAGATTTTTTGCACGACAAGTGACCTGTGACGTCAAATCTGTCACGTGACCCTCGCATGTGGAAGCGTCACGCATTGTAGTGTAGCGGTTAGTGTTGTCTGTGTGTGTGTCTGTGTGTGTCTGTGTGTGTGTCTGTGTGTGTGCGTCTCTATGTGTGGAAGCGTCACGAATTGTAGTGTAGCGGTTAGCGTTGTCTGTGTGTGTGTCTGTGTGTGTGTGTCTGTGTCTCTGTGTGTGTGTATCTGTGTGTGTGTCCGTGTGTGTCTGTGTGTGTGGAAGCGTAACGCATTGTAGTGTAGCGGTTAGCGCTACGCTACGCTACAAACCCGGCGACCCGAGTTCGATTCCCGCACACGGCCACCACCGGTGACGATTATTTGAACCGCTTCTGGGCCTCCCCTAGGTCGACTCAGCCTCAAACGAGTAACTGCTGTGGTGTGAACATCGCCACTGGGGAGACAAAGGCGGCCGGACGTGGCGGATCCAAGTCCCGGGCGAAGCCGGGTAGTACAGCTAGTCATGAATACATGAATGAATATAGACGTGTAAGTCACGTGTGACTGTATATATTAATTCCTCCATGGCTCGATACTGACGTGTAGATGGTGTGGATATTCTTATTTTCTGTCTGCAGCTGACGCTGGTCTGATGGAGCAAAGGCCCTCAGCACACCAGCGCGGTACGACAAGTCAACAATGCGACCAGCGTGCATACAGCACGGATCGGACTGGAAATTTGACACAGCACCAGAGAACTCGCACAGGAGAGAAACCCTTCAAGTGCACTGTGTGTGGGAAGGCATTTTCAAAGTCATCTACTCTTAAAATACACCAGAGAACACACACGGGAGAGAAACCCTTCAAGTGCACTGTGTGTGGGAAGGCATTTTCAGATTCATCTACTCTTAAAACACACCAGAGAACACACACGGGAGATAAACCCTTCAAGTGCAGTGTGTGTGGGAAGGCATTTTCAGATTCATCTCATCTTCAAAGACACCAGAGAACACACACGGGAGAGAAACCCTTCAAGTGCAGTGTGTGTGGAAAGGCATTTTCACGGTCATCTACTCTTAAAACACACCAGAGAACACACATGGGAGAGAAACCCTTCAAATGCACTGTGTGTGGGAAGACATTTTCAGATTCATCTACTCTTAAAACACACCAGAGAACACACACGGGAGAGAAACCCTTCAGGTGCAGTGTGTGTGGGAAGACATTTTCATGGTCATCTGCTCTTAAAACACACCAGAGAACACACACGGGAGAGAAACCCTTCAAGTGCAGTGTGTGTGTGAAGGCATTTTCATATTCATCTCATCTTCAAAGACACCAGAGAACACACACGGGAGAGAAACCCTTCAAGTGCAGTGTGTGTGACAAGGCATTTGCATGGCCATCAGTTCTTAAGACCCACCAGAGAACTCACACAGGAGAGAAACCCTTCAGGTGCAGTGTGTGTGGGAAGACATTTTCACAGTCATCTACTCTTAAAAAACACCAGAGAACACACACGGGAGAGAAACCCTTCAAGTTCAGTGTGTATGGGAAGGCATTTTCAGATTCATCTAATATTAAAACACACCAGAGAACACACATGGGAGAGAAACCCTTCAAGTGCACTGTGTGTGGGAAGGCATTTTCACGGCCATCTGCTCTTAAAAAACACCAGAAAACACACGGGAGAGAAACCCTTCAAGTGCAGTGTGTGTGGGAAGGCATTTTCACAGTCATCTGCTCTTAAAACACACCAGAACACACACACGGGAGAGAAACCCTTCAGGTGCACTGTGTGTGTGAAGGCATTTTCATGGTCATCTGGTCTTAAATCACACCAGAGAACACACACGGGAGAAAAACCCTTCAAGTGCAGTGTGTGTGTGAAGGCATTTTCACGGTCATCTGGTCTTAAATCACACCAGAGAACACACACGGGAGAGAAACCCTTCAAGTGCAGTGTGTGCGGGAAGGCATTTACACATTCATCAAATCTTCAAGTACACCAGAGAACACACAAGCAATAGAAGATCCACAAGGAGTGCAGTCTGAAATCAGCTTGTGAAAGTCAAAGTGCCGCAATGAGCCCATCCCTCATGAAACACGAACTGGAAGAAAATCCCAGCTTGGACACTTGTATCGAGGTGAAATGTGAAGAAGTGATGGTGAAGAGTGAAGAAGTGATAGTGAAGAGTGAAGAAGTGAAGGTGAAATGTGAAGATGAAGATTCAACTCCAAAATGGCACCACATCAATGGAGGCAACGTGAAGCAGGAGGAGAATTCTGATTGAGGCAGAGCGAGGCAACTCCCAGCAGTTTGTGGAAGTGGAGGTGTGGGTGGAGTTCCTCCGAGACAATACAAAGTCAAGTGGAGACCCGGTAGATGTGTAAGCCTGAGATGATGTCGCTCTAATAGATGCACCTTTGTCACAGGCCTTTAATGACAAGAATGTGTAGTTGGACACTCAATTCCTAGGTTCAACCTGCAGAGTAAGAGCGGCCAGTCTTTGTTGGCCCGTGGGTTGGGTAGATCTTTAACCAGGAGCGAGAGACAATAAGCCCCCAAGCATTCACTATGTTATAATAATTGCATTTACACGGTGCTTGCTTAAGCGCCTCAGCAACTCAGAGTTTTGTATCTCGTCTAAAGCACTCGAAGAGCATCCCCAAGTAGCAGCTGCCCCTGTGTGGCACAGGGTGGTGGCCCTGCACCGGCCTGCATGTGGACAAGAGCCTGTCAGTAGGGGGCGATGATTGATGCGTCATCTCAGTTGTGTAGTTTGTAGGCAATCTTGATTCGAAGCTTTCGTGACTGCAGGAATCCACACTGTTGAGTTCTTTCGGTAAAGTCACCACGTGGGTAGAAAAATAACAGATCACGGCGTTTAGATCACAACACAAGCAATCGTCATCAGGTGGGACAACCACAGCAAGATAAACTGCTGAAGTAGTAGGCGCCTACTCCAGCAGTTTCTTCTTCTTGCTGCTGTGTTTGTCCCACCTGATGACGATTGCTTGTGTTGCCATCGAAGTGCCGTGATCTATTATTTGTAGCGTAATGTTTAGAATTTGCTACATTTTGACCCAGACGCCAGCATGCAACGGCCTACTCGTTTGGAATGATGCAACAATAGTACGGTGTACATACACTGTTAAGCAGACGGTGCGTATTTGTAAAATAACTTATTGTTAATACGATGTAACGTGATGCAGTCAATTTCTCTACAGTAATTCAATGTTGTTAATATGCCCGTCAATGATTTAGAATGAATACCGTGTCTGATTTTGCGTGTGCATGTAACATTTTGTCTGAGGGTCAAACATTGAATAAGTGATGTTAGGACAACGTGTGTGTGTGCGTTTTGGAAGTAACCTGTACAGAGAACTCAGTAGAGATCCGTTGTTCTTGTGATACAGGTCAAAGGGTATATTTCTGTTCCACGAAGCGTCTGCCTCTGGAGCAACTCATCGTCTTTGAAGTAGGGAGCACGCTTGGATCATTCATCAGTTACAAGGCATACCACTTGAAAGTTACACGTATAGGAGGAGGTACATTTTCTACAACACGAATTGTAGTTTTGTCTTACGTGTTGACGTAAATTTTTTCTAGCTAGGAATAGAAATGCTCCTTGCTGATTGATGTCTGGATCAGTTTAACACGTAGGCTTTCGCGACCAATATTATTCATAATAAAGGTTTTTGGGTTAGATCGCGTTTATTTATAAATGTGTCGTAACCCTCCACCACCCGACACGGCCAATCAGCAAAGAAAAGTGTCACGTTGACAAAAGACAAATAATTCACTACTTCAGCCCACCGGTGTGTTGAAGAGTTAATCCACATTTACAGTTTGAGTACGACGTTTCGCTGGTAAATACTTCCAGCATCATCGGGCAATTCGCCAGAATGGTAAAGCCCTCGCTTGCTCCCGGTTTTATATAGAGCAGAAGAGTGACGTCATCACTTAACTCATCAGGTGCAGTGATTAGAGGCGGAGGGGGGGGTAATGTAATTATATAATCGATTAGTAATCAGTCATTGGTTATGATTAGTAATGAGTTGTAGATTAGTAATTCTTTAAATCAAAATGTAATGTGTATTATTTAGTAATACGCTTCCAGGCCGCACTAAGCCGGTAGCTGTCAGAGCGATTAAAGTTATTCATGTTCCTCTCAATTTCAATGGATTCTCTAATTAGTCTTTGCCAGTAATAATTAGTTTTACACACCACTGCAACATTGTCAAAATCAATTGAGTGTCCTTGTTGACAAGCATGTTCTGCCACTGCCGACAGTTGTGTTTGAGATAATTTAATATTTCTCTGATGTTCTTTTAGTCTTACGCTGATGTTACATCCCGTCTGCCCAATGTAGCAGCTGCCACATGAACAATTAATCCGATATACACCTTCTGTTGATAGTTTAGGTAATGCGTCTTTAGTGCAAGATACTAGTTTTTGAATTTTGTGTACTGTACCAAATCTTACTGTAATGTTTTGCTTTTGCAAAACGCGGGCTAATTTGTCAGTTACTCCTGAGATATATGGAATTTTTATTGTTTTAACAATCTGGTCGCTTTCAGTAGTATTGCTTTGCGATCGTGATTTGGCATTCAGTGCTCTGTTAATTTGAGCATTATTGTAGCCATTCTGTCGTAGTGCGTCTTTAACGTGTTTAATCTCTCTCACTAGACTCTCACCATCTGACACGGTTTTTGCCCGATGTACGAGCGTCTTGATAAGAGAGGATTTTTGAGCTGGATGATGATGTGATTCTGCATTCAGATAGGCATCAGTGTGCGTTTGCTTTCTGTAAACGCTGTGTGTTATTTTACCGTTTAGGCCATGTCCAAGCAAAATATCTAGGAATGGGAGTGTGTTATTCACCTCCATTTCCATGGTGAACTGGATGGCCGGGTTTTGTGCATTGAGATGATTTAGAAAATCATTAAGTGTATCTTTACCATGTGGCCAGACAACCAAAGTGTCATCCACATACCTAAACCAAAAGGATGGTTTTAATGTGCTCGAGGCAAGTGCTCTTATTTCAAAGTTTTCCATGTACAAATTTGCTATAGCAGGGGATAAAGGAGAACCCATTGCTGCTCCTTCCTTTTGTTTAAAGAAATCCCCTCTCCATAAGAAGTAAGTGTTATTTAAGCAATGGCCAGCAAGTTTCGGAATATCTTTTTGTAAACCGGTATTCTTTACTAGTGTATCAAGTAATTTAAGCGATTCGTCCACTGGAACCTTAGTGAATAGAGAAATCACATCAAAGCTTACCAGAATATCATCAGGAGTAAGTTTAATATCTTTAATCACATTCACAAGATGTTCTGAATTTTTTATGAATGAAGATGTCTTACCGATGTAGGGCTGTATTTGTTTGGTTATATATTTTGCTAATTGATATGTGGCAGAGCCAATTGTACTGACTATGGGTCGTAATGGGATGCCGATTTTATGAATCTTTGGTAGCCCATAGAGTCTAGGTGGTTTTGAGGCCCTTGGCTTAATTAGGTATTGCTCATTTTTAGGGATTAATGAATTTGCAATTATTGCAGTGGTCTTACGTTCTAAAGTATTAGTTGGATCTCGTTTAATTTTAATGTAGGTACTTTCCTCTAGTAAATTTCTAATTTTATTATCATAATCGGCTCGTGACATCAGTACAGTAGTGCGGCCTTTATCAGCTGCTAGGATTTGGATATCCTTATTTACACGCAGCTCTCTTAAGGCTTTTGCCTCGTTAGAGCTAATATTTACTTTTGGAACTTTGCTATTCTCAATTATTTTAGCAACCTCATGTCTAGTCATCTCTGCCTCATTATGTGGAAGGAGTCTAACTGCTGATTCTACCTCAGCAATTATCTCATCCACTGGAATTGTGCGTGGGGTAACGGCAAAGTTAAGGCCTTTAGAAAGGATAGAGACCATGTCACCGGTTAATACAGTGTTGGTCAAGTTCAGTACAGTTTTGTTTTTACATTTTTGGTTTTCAGTAGGGATTTGTTTATTATGTAGTCTAGAAAATTTATTAATTTGGTTAGTTTTTGTTAGTTTAAACACATTATCAGCCGATTGTTGTGTTATGTTATCGATTATATTCCAATAATGCATAGATACACTATTGCTTATATCTAAGTGTAACTGCTTTAGCGATTCCGAAATGTAAGATGATTCACTCCTATTGTGCTGTATTCTCTCTATTAATAATAATTCGCTAGCTTTGTGTAGTATTTGGTTAGCTTTAGAAGACTTTATGTGATGTGTTATTTTAACTGCGTTTGGTATTACCTTTGAATCTCTGCACCTTTTGAGGAACGCCAGTGAAGATATCAATTTCATCCGCTTAATGCGAAGCTTCTCCAATTTTCTGGTTTTAAGAAAAGTATCCTCCCCATAGAGGTTAGTCAGTTTAACACGTAGGCTTTCGCGACCAATATTATTCATAATAAAGGTTTCTTGCACTAAAGACGCATTACCTAAACTATCAACAGAAGGTGTATATCGGATTAATTGTTCATGTGGCAGCTGCTACATTGGGCAGACGGGACGTAACATCAGCGTAAGACTAAAAGAACATCAGAGAAATATTAAATTATCTCAAACACAACTGTCGGCAGTGGCAGAACATGCTTGTCAACAAGGACACTCAATTGATTTTGACAATGTTGCAGTGGTGTGTAAAACTAATTATTACTGGCAAAGACTAATTAGAGAATCCATTGAAATTGAGAGGAACAAGAATAACTTTAATCGCTCTGACAGCTACCGGCTTAGTGCGGCCTGGAAGCGTATTACTAAATAATACACATTACATTTTGATTTAAAGAATTACTAATCTACAACTCATTACTAATCATAACCAATGACTGATTACTAATCGATTATATAATTACATTACCCCCCCCTCCGCCTCTAATCACTGCACCTGATGAGTTAAGTGATGACGTCACTCTTCTGCTCTATATAAAACCGGGAGCAAGCGAGGGCTTTACTATTCTGGCGAATTGCCCGATGATGCTGGAAGTATTTACCAGCGAAACGTCGTACTCAAACTGTAAATGTGGATTAACTCTTCAACACACCGGTGGGCTGAAGTAGTGAATTATTTGTCTTTTGTCAACGTGACACTTTTCTTTGCTGATTGGCCGTGTCGGGTGGTGGAGGGTTACGACACATTTATAAATAAACGCGATCTAACCCAAAAACCTTTATTATGAATAATATTGGTCGCGAAAGCCTACGTGTTAAACTGACTAACCTCTATGGGGAGGATACTTTTCTTAAAACCAGAAAATTGGAGAAGCTTCGCATTAAGCGGATGAAATTGATATCTTCACTGGCGTTCCTCAAAAGGTGCAGAGATTCAAAGGTAATACCAAACGCAGTTAAAATAACACATCACATAAAGTCTTCTAAAGCTAACCAAATACTACACAAAGCTAGCGAATTATTAATAGAGAGAATACAGCACAATAGGAGTGAATTATCTTACATTTCGGAATCGCTAAAGCAGTTACACTTAGATATAAGCAATAGTGTATCTATGCATTATTGGAATATAATCGATAACATAACACAACAATCGGCTGATAATGTGTTTAAACTAACAAAAACTAACCAAATTAATAAATTTTCTAGACTACATAATAAACAAATCCCTACTGAAAACCAAAAATGTAAAAACAAAACTGTACTGAACTTGACCAACACTGTATTAACCGGTGACATGGTCTCTATCCTTTCTAAAGGCCTTAACTTTGCCGTTACCCCACGCACAATTCCAGTGGATGAGATAATTGCTGAGGTAGAATCAGCAGTTAGACTCCTTCCACATAATGAGGCAGAGATGACTAGACATGAGGTTGCTAAAATAATTGAGAATAGCAAAGTTCCAAAAGTAAATATTAGCTCTAACGAGGCAAAAGCCTTAAGAGAGCTGCGTGTAAATAAGGATATCCAAATCCTAGCAGCTGATAAAGGCCGCACTACTGTACTGATGTCACGAGCCGATTATGATAATAAAATATAGAAATTTACTAGAGGAAAGTACCTACATTAAAATTAAACGAGATCCAACTAATACTTTAGAACGTAAGACCACTGCAATAATTGCAAATTCATTAATCCCTAAAAATGAGCAATACCTAATTAAGCCAAGGGCCTCAAAACCACCTAGACTCTATGGGCTACCAAAGATTCATAAAATCGGCATCCCATTACGACCCATAGTCAGTACAATTGGCTCTGCCACATATCAATTAGCAAAATATATAACCAAACAAATACAGCCCTACATCGGTAAGACATCTTCATTCATAAAAAATTCAGAACATCTTGTGAATGTGATTAAAGATATTAAACTTACTCCTGATGATATTCTGGTAAGCTTTGATGTGATTTCTCTATTCACTAAGGTTCCAGTGGACGAATCGCTTAAATTACTTGATACACTAGTAAAGAATACCGGTTTACAAAAAGATATTCCGAAACTTGCTGGCCATTGCTTAAATAACACTTACTTCTTATGGAGAGGGGATTTCTTTAAACAAAAGGAAGGAGCAGCAATGGGTTCTCCTTTATCCCCTGCTATAGCAAATTTGTACATGGAAAACTTTGAAATAAGAGCACTTGCCTCGAGCACATTAAAACCATCCTTTTGGTTTAGGTATGTGGATGACACTTTGGTTGTCTGGCCACATGGTAAAGATACACTTAATGATTTTCTAAATCATCTCAATGCACAAAACCCGGCCATCCAGTTCACCATGGAAATGGAGGTGAATAACACACTCCCATTCCTAGATATTTTGCTTGGACATGGCCTAAACGGTAAAATAACACACAGCGTTTACAGAAAGCAAACGCACACTGATGCCTATCTGAATGCAGAATCACATCATCATCCAGCTCAAAAATCCTCTCTTATCAAGACGCTCGTACATCGGGCAAAAACCGTGTCAGATGGTGAGAGTCTAGTGAGAGAGATTAAACACGTTAAAGACGCACTACGACAGAATGGCTACAATAATGCTCAAATTAACAGAGCACTGAATGCCAAATCACGATCGCAAAGCAATACTACTGAAAGCGACCAGATTGTTAAAACAATAAAAATTCCATATATCTCAGGAGTAACTGACAAATTAGCCCGCGTTTTGCAAAAGCAAAACATTACAGTAAGATTTGGTACAGTACACAAAATTCAAAAACTAGTATCTTGCACTAAAGACGCATTACCTAAACTATCAACAGAAGGTGTATATCGGATTAATTGTTCATGTGGCAGCTGCTACATTGGGCAGACGGGACGTAACATCAGCGTAAGACTAAAAGAACATCAGAGAAATATTAAATTATCTCAAACACAACTGTCGGCAGTGGCAGAACATGCTTGTCAACAAGGACACTCAATTGATTTTGACAATGTTGCAGTGGTGTGTAAAACTAATTATTACTGGCAAAGACTAATTAGAGAATCCATTGAAATTGAGAGGAACAAGAATAACTTTAATCGCTCTGACAGCTACCGGCTTAGTGCGGCCTGGAAGCGTATTACTAAATAATACACATTACATTTTGATTTAAAGAATTACTAATCTACAACTCATTACTAATCATAACCAATGACTGATTACTAATCGATTATATAATTACATTACCCCCCCCCTCCGCCTCTAATCACTGCACCTGATGAGTTAAGTGATGACGTCACTCTTCTGCTCTATATAAAACCGGGAGCAAGCGAGGGCTTTACCATTCTGGCGAATTGCCCGATGATGCTGGAAGTATTTACCAGCGAAACGTCGTACTCAAACTGTAAATGTGGATTAACTCTTCAACACACCGGTGGGCTGAAGTAGTGAATTATTTGTCTTTTGTCAACGTGACACTTTTCTTTGCTGATTGGCCGTGTCGGGTGGTGGAGGGTTACGACACATTTATAAATAAACGCGATCTAACCCAAAAACCTTTATTATGAATAATATTGGTCGCGAAAGCCTACGTGTTAAACTGACTAACCTCTATGGGGAGGATACTTTTCTTAAAACCAGAAAATTGGAGAAGCTTCGCATTAAGCGGATGAAATTGATATCTTCACTGGCGTTCCTCAAAAGGTGCAGAGATTCAAAGGTAATACCAAACGCAGTTAAAATAACACATCACATAAAGTCTTCTAAAGCTAACCAAATACTACACAAAGCTAGCGAATTATTATTAATAGAGAGAATACAGCACAATAGGAGTGAATTATCTTACATTTCGGAATCGCTAAAGCAGTTACACTTAGATATAAGCAATAGTGTATCTATGCATTATTGGAATATAATCGATAACATAACACAACAATCGGCTGATAATGTGTTTAAACTAACAAAAACTAACCAAATTAATACATTTTCTAGACTACATAATAAACAAATCCCTACTGAAAACCAAAAATGTAAAAACAAAACTGTACTGAACTTGACCAACACTGTATTAACCGGTGACATGGTCTCTATCCTTTCTAAAGGCCTTAACTTTGCCGTTACCCCACGCACAATTCCAGTGGATGAGATAATTGCTGAGGTAGAATCAGCAGTTAGACTCCTTCCACATAATGAGGCAGAGATGACTAGACATGAGGTTGCTAAAATAATTGAGAATAGCAAAGTTCCAAAAGTAAATATTAGCTCTAACGAGGCAAAAGCCTTAAGAGAGCTGCGTGTAAATAAGGATATCCAAATCCTAGCAGCTGATAAAGGCCGCACTACTGTACTGATGTCACGAGCCGATTATGATAATAAAATTAGAAATTTACTAGAGGAAAGTACCTACATTAAAATTAAACGAGATCCAACTAATACTTTAGAACGTAAGACCACTGCAATAATTGCAAATTCATTAATCCCTAAAAATGAGCAATACCTAATTAAGCCAAGGGCCTCAAAACCACCTAGACTCTATGGGCTACCAAAGATTCATAAAATCGGCATCCCATTACGACCCATAGTCAGTACAATTGGCTCTGCCACATATCAATTAGCAAAATATATAACCAAACAAATACAGCCCTACATCGGTAAGACATCTTCATTCATAAAAAATTCAGAACATCTTGTGAATGTGATTAAAGATATTAAACTTACTCCTGATGATATTCTGGTAAGCTTTGATGTGATTTCTCTATTCACTAAGGTTCCAGTGGACGAATCGCTTAAATTACTTGATACACTAGTAAAGAATACCGGTTTACAAAAAGATATTCCGAAACTTGCTGGCCATTGCTTAAATAACACTTACTTCTTATGGAGAGGGGATTTCTTTAAACAAAAGGAAGGAGCAGCAATGGGTTCTCCTTTATCCCCTGCTATAGCAAATTTGTACATGGAAAACTTTGAAATAAGAGCACATGCCTAGAGCACATTAAAACCATCCTTTTGGTTTAGGTATGTGGATGACACTTTGGTTGTCTGGCCACATGGTAAAGATACACTTAATGATTTTCTAAATCATCTCAATGCACAAAACCCGGCCATCCAGTTCACCATGGAAATGGAGGTGAATAACACACTCCCATTCCTAGATATTTTGCTTGGACATGGCCTAAACGGTAAAATAACACACAGCGTTTACAGAAAGCAAACGCACACTGATGCCTATCTGAATGCAGAATCACATCATCATCCAGCTCAAAAATCCTCTCTTATCAAGACGCTCGTACATCGGGCAAAAACCGTGTCAGATGGTGAGAGTCTAGTGAGAGAGATTAAACACGTTAAAGACGCACTACGACAGAATGGCTACAATAATGCTCAAATTAACAGAGCACTGAATGCCAAATCACGATCGCAAAGCAATACTACTGAAAGCGACCAGATTGTTAAAACAATAAAAATTCCATATATCTCAGGAGTAACTGACAAATTAGCCCGCGTTTTGCAAAAGCAAAACATTACAGTAAGATTTGGTACAGTACACAAAATTCAAAAACTAGTATCTTGCACTAAAGACGCATTACCTAAACTATCAACAGAAGGTGTATATCGGATTAATTGTTCATGTGGCAGCTGCTACATTGGGCAGACGGGACGTAACAGCGTAAGACTAAAAGAACATCAGAGAAATATTAAATTATCTCAAACACAACTGTCGGCAGTGGCAGAACATGCTTGTCAACAAGGACACTCAATTGATTTTGACAATGTTGCAGTGGTGTGTAAAACTAATTATTACTGGCAAAGACTAATTAGAGAATCCATTGAAATTGAGAGGAACAAGAATAACTTTAATCGCTCTGACAGCTACCGGCTTAGTGCGGCCTGGAAGCGTATTACTAAATAATACACATTACATTTTGATTTAAAGAATTACTAATCTACAACTCATTACTAATCATAACCAATGACTGATTACTAATCGATTATATAATTACATTACCCCCCCCTCCGCCTCTAATCACTGCACCTGATGAGTTAAGTGATGACGTCACTCTTCTGCTCTATATAAAACCGGGAGCAAGCGAGGGCTTTATCATTCTGGCGAATTGCCCGATGATGCTGGAAGTATTTACCAGCGAAACGTCGTACTCAAACTGTAAATGTGGATTAACTCTTCAACACACCGGTGGGCTGAAGTAGTGAATTATTTGTCTTTTGTCAACGTGACACTTTTCTTTGCTGATTGGCCGTGTCGGGTGGTGGAGGGTTACGACACATTTATAAATAAACGCGATCTAACCCAAAAACCTTTATTATGAATGATGTCTGGATGTTCGTTACCTATCGGTTGAAGCAAACCCCACTGCTGTTGTTGAGACGCTGTGCACCAATAATGGTCCAACACATTGACGGCCTTCAGGCCAGGAAAGTCACAGCATTTGCACACGAAGGACGCATTCACGCAAGTACCCCATGCTCCGTTTTGAAGTTTTAAAATGAAACATCTTTGAATTGTGTTGTGTTTTGAATTAGATAATTTTATTTCATTAAAAGCTTGTATCAATTTACATCTGGAAGACTTCATTGAAAAGGACATTTCGTGTGAATTTTCTCTCGTCATTAAGTGGATGGCCTTGCCGGGGGTTCGGTTCAATGCGGACACACAGTGTACACACACACACACAGTGTAGACACACACAGTGTACACACAGTGTAGACACACAGTGTACACACAGTGTACACACACAGTGTACACACAGTGTACACAGACAGTGTACACACACAATGTACACACACACAGTGTACACACACACATCCCTCCCAGTTTGGGCCGGCCTCATTAACATAATTTATTCATTTAGCCGCTCGTGGGAGGGAAGTGACGTCAAGCTACTTCCTGCTGTCGCGAGGCAACAGGAAGCTGCCGTGTGCGCGCTTGCACTGAAATCCGAGGTGAGAAATTGTCGTGGTGGTGGTGGTTGTTGTTTACCAAGGTAGAGCCTCGCTCTCTCTCGTAGGGATGTCAGTTGAGTAGCAGCGAGCATGGGAATCGATGTCCAGGTTGGAACTTTACAACGCGGGGCCTAGCCACGCGGGGCCTTGCCTCCTGCCCTCGCCTGATTGCGTTCACTTTAATTATCTCTCTTAAGTTTAATTTGTCTTCACCCGGCTCGCCACTTTGTAACTTTGTTTTATTGTAAATATTCACGCAGTTTTTATTTTTTTCACCAGGCCAAGCCCGCTTGAGCTGCTATACCGCTCTTGTTATCAGAAGCGACCTGCCCACAACAACACAAGGTGGGGCTTTGTCAACGTGTGTGAATGTTTTGACTTAAAACTTTGGTGACTGCAGGAATTAATATTCTTGGTTCTTTCTGTAAAGTCACGTAGATAGAAAATAAAATGAAAATAACAGATAATAATTTATCTTTTTTTAAATGAAGCAAAACACCCCACAACGTTTCTATGGCAACATTAATGTTGAAGATGCGAGGGCTTAGAGGAATATTTGTGACATTTGCCCTCTCATTGCGTACCATGACAGTGCTGTTTGCACAGTCACACATAGTCACTGAGATGATTTTCTTGGTCGTGTTTTTGTTTTGTTGCTTGTTGTGGTTGCACCCGATTCAAGAGCCGAATGGCTCATGGGACTATAACCAAAATAAATAAAACTGAAAATCAAAAAACTGAAACCGCGTGATGAATTTTGAGAAAGTTTTTCACTGCATCTCCAAATATATATAAAAGGCAAAGTTGTGATTGTGTGTGTTGTCTGTTCAAAATGTTTAGCGTACTTCCCGACATGCAACAAACTGGAAATTTGCCATGTGGGTACTTTCCAGACTGTACACCGTGCAAACATTATACAAATACACTTTTGTGTTTTTGTTGGGGGGGGGAGGGGAGCTCAATAATGTATAGATTTTTTGGACGGCAAGTGAGCTGTGACGTCAAATCTGTCACGTGACCCTCGCATGTGGAAGCGTCACGCATTGTAGTGTAGCGGTTAGCGTTGTCTGTGTGTGTGTGTCTGTGTGTGTCTGTCTGTGTGTGTGTGTCTGTGTGTGTGTCTGTGTGTGTGTGTGGAAGAGTAACTCATTGTAGTGTAGCGGTTAGCGCTACACCACGCTACGAACCCGGCGACACGAGTTCGATTCCCGCTCACGGCCACCACCGGTGACGATTATTTGAACCGCTTCTGGGCCTCCCCTAGGTTGACTCAGCCTTAAACGAGTAACTGTTGTGGTGTAAACATCGCCACTGGGGAGACAAAGGCGACCGGACGTGGGGATCCAAGTCCCGGGCGAAGCCGGGTAGTGCAGCTAGTCATGAATATATGAATGAATATAGACGTGTAAGTCACGTGTTACTGTATATATTAATTCCTCCATGGCTCGATACTGACGTGTCGATGGTGTGGATATTCTTATTTTCTGTCTGCAGCTGACCCTGGTCTGATGGAGCAAATGCACTCAGCACAGCAGCTCGGTACGACAAGTCAACAATGCGACCAGCGTGCATACGGCACGGATCGGACTGGAAATTTGACACAGCACCAGAGAACTCGCACAGGAGAGAAACCCTTCAAGTGCACTGTGTGTGACAAGGCATTTTCAGATTCATCGACTCTTAAAAAACACCAGAGAACACACACGGGAGAGAAACCCTTCAAGTGCACTGTGTGTGGGAAGGCATTTTCACAGTCATCTGCTCTTAAAATTCACCAGAGAACACACACGGGAGAGAAACCCTTCAAGTGCAGTGTGTGTGGGAAGGCATTTCCAGATTCATCTAATATTAAAAAACACCAGAGAACACACACGGGAGAGAAACCCTTCAAGTGCAGTGTGTGTGGGACGGCATTTTCACGGTCATCTGCTGTTAAAACACACCAGAGAACACACACGGGAGAGAAACCCTTCAGGTGCACGATGTGCGGGGTGGCGTTTACACAGTCATATAATCTTGTAATACACCAGAGAACACACACAGGAGAGAAACCCTTCAAGTGCAGTGTTTGTGGGAAGGCATTTTCACAGTCATCTGCTCTTAAAATTCACCAGACAACACACACGGGAGAGAAACCCTTCAAGTGCAGTGTGTGTGGGAAGGCATTTCCAGATTCATCTAATATTAAAAAACACCAGAGAACACACACGGGAGAGAAACCCTTCAAGTGCAGTGTGTGTGGGACGGCATTTTCACGGTCATCTGCTCTTAAAACACACCAGAGAACACACACGGGAGAGAAACCCTTCAGGTGCACGATGTGCGGGGTGGCGTTTACACAGTCATATAATCTTGTAATACACCAGAGAACACACACAGGAGATAAACCCTTCAAGTGCAGTGTTTGTGGGAAGACATTTTCAGGTTCATTTGTTCTTAAAACACACCAGAGAACACACACGGGAGAGAAACCGTTCAAGTGCAGTGTTTGTGGGAAGGCATTTTCATGGTCATCTGGTCTTGTAAAACACCAGAGAACACACACGGGAGAGAAACCTTTCAGGTGCACTCTGTGCGGGAAGGCATTTGCACGTTCATCAAATCTTGAAGTACACCAGAGAACACACACGATAGAGAAACCCTTCAAGTGCAGTGAGTGCGTGCAGGCGTTTGCACAGTCATCTGCTCTTGTAAAACACCAGAGAACACATACGGGAGAGAAACCCTTCAAGTGTACTCTGTGCGGGAAGCCGTTTGCAGATTCATCAAATCTTCGAAGACACCAGAGAACACAAAAGCATCACAAGGAGCGGAGTCGGAGTCTGAAATCAGCTTGTGAAAGTCAAAGTGCCGCAATGAGCCCATCCCTCATGAAACAAGAACCGGACGAAAATCCCAGCTTGGACACTTTTAAAGGTATAAAGGTGGAATATGAAGAGGTGATGGTGAAATGTGAAGAGGTGATGAGCAAAGAAGTGAAGATAAAATGTGAAGATGAAGATTCAACTCCAAAATGGGACCTTCACATCGTGAAGCAGGAGGAGAATTCTGACTGAGGCAGAGCGAGGCAACCCCCAGCAGTTTGTGGAAGTGGAGGTGTGGGTGGACTTGCTCCTAGACAATACAAAGTCAAGTGGAGACCCGGTAGATGTGTAAGCTTGAGACGATGTCGCTACAATGGATGCACCTTTGTCACAGGCCTTTAATGACAAGAATGTGAAGTTGGACACTCAGTTCCTAGTTCAACCTGCAGAGTAAGGGCGGCCAGTCTTTGTGGACCTGTGGGTTGGGTAGATCTCTAACCAGGAGCGAGAGACAATAAGCTCCCAAGCATTCACTATGTTATAATAATTGCATTTACTCGGCGCTTGCTTAACCGCCTCGGCATCTCCGAGTTTTGTATTGTACCTCGTCTGAAACACTCGAAGAGCATCCCCAAGTAGCAGCTGCCCCTGTGTGGCACAGGGTGGTGGCCCTGCACCGGCCTGCATTTATTATTTTTTCCGCCTCAGGACGACCGCTTGTGTTACGATCGAAACGTCGTGATCTATTATTATTTTTTCTGCCTACGTGACTTCACTGAAAGAACCAAAGAGTATGTGAACAAGAGGCTGTCAGTAGGGGGCGATGATTGATGTTTCATCTCAGTTGTGTAATTTGTCACTAATGTTTAGAATTCGCCAGCATGCAATGGCCTACTCGTTTTGAATGACACAATAGTATGTTTTACATCCACTGTTAAGCAGACGGTGCATATTTTTTTTCAAGTAGCTTCTTAATCAGATGTTATCTGATGCAGTATATTTCACTGCAGTAATTAAATTTTGTTATAATTCCTGTGTGTACATGCAACATTTTATTTATAAACGTCAAACATTGAATAAGTGATGTTAGGACAAAGTGCGTGTGTGTGTGTTTTGTAAGTAACCTGTACAGAGAACTCAGGTGAGACCCGTTGTTCTTGTGATACAGGTCAAACGGTGTTTTTGTGTTCCACGAAGCATCTGGAGCAACTCATTGTCTTTGAAATAGGAAGCACACTCGGACCATTCATCAGTTACAAGGCATACCACCTTAAAGTTACACGTAGCGGAGATACATTCTCTACAACACGAATTATAATTTTGTCTTACGTGTTGACGTAGATTTTGTCGAACTTGGACTAGAAATGCTCCTTGCTGATTAACGTCTGGATGTTCACAACCATGGCTTGAAGCAAGCCCCACTGCTGTTGAGACATTGTCCACCAAAACCGGTCCACAGTTGGCTTCCACACACAGTGTACACATAGTGTACAAACACAGTGTACACACACACATAGTGTACACACAGTGTACACACACACATAGTGTACACACACAGTGTACACACTGTTGTATATATAGGTGTTATGAAAATTGATGAAAATAATGAAAATTAAATGAAATTTGAAATTTGCATAATTTATCCGAAATTATGTTAATTTGTGTAATTATGCGCATAAATTATGCTGATTCGAGAGATAATCGTATTAATTTATGCGAGTGGGCGTGGTTATGATAATGCAGGTCGTTATGATAATAAGTCGAGCCTCGGTGACGAGGATTGTGTTATGAATTGGAACAACGCGATTAATCGTATGCAGTGACGCAGGCTTTGTGAGCGTGAATGAGAGAGAGTCGATTCGACTCTGCTCTTTAATTCCGTATTATCGATAAGGATATGATTACTCTCGATTGAACATTATGAATTATGTGTGTTATGGATTATGTGTGGTGATAGTGTGCTTATGATAGGTCCCCAGGATTCAGATCTCATACGCAGAACAATATGCAGAATTTCAGGAAGAATCACACACAAACCTGCTTTAATCAATTTTATTTTTTAGCTAACTTTAATTTTTGGATAATATGAAAACTCAATCTCGGGATGTTTGAATTTCAACACAGCGTTAACATGATACCATCACGATTGCGTTGTTTCACCTCGATAGCGGCACCTGTGGTTAATTCCCGACGCGTAACACAATCAATCGGTTGTTCAGAGAGAGATTAAAACATGCAACTATTCTATCAAAACCTTAACCTTATAATTTGTAAATTCGTGTTTAAACATTGCCCACACAGTACCACATCCATTCATAGACCTTCAAGTCAATTATCACGTTGTTAACAGTAGGACGATTGGTTATTATGCAACTCATCAATGACAGCAGTATTTTTCTTTATGAATTGATTTTTAATGCACCACCTTGGAGTGGCACCCTTCTTGATTATCCCGATATGCGTATCGTGTGTCTTCTTTATCAATGGTTCAATTCCTTGCGTAAAGCAGACGCCGAGGTTAGCATCTCTTGTGTTCAAAATGTGTTTCCTGTGTGTTGCGGCGCGGTGGGGGAGTGAGGAGGGAGTGTGGAGGAGGGGTTGCATACGAACGGCTGCCAGTTTCTGTCCACTGCTGGCTGGATGAGTCAGCACGACGCTCGCCGTCGTCGCGCCGATGGGTGTTGAGTGCGGGGCCGCTGCCCTCTCAGCCCTGGTGATGCAAAGTTGCGCGCTGTGGCACGCTGGTGGTTAATGTTGGCACGCGCTGGTGCTGATGCTGGTGCTGATGGCACGCTGGTGGCGCGCGCTCCCTCTCCTTGAAGATGCGCGAACGCGCCCGTGCTGGTTCGCTGACAGCAGTTTCTCTCCACTGCTGGTTGAGCTGCTGCACGCTCTTGCTTGGCGTTGCTGGCCGCGCTCTTTCCGCT
This sequence comes from Petromyzon marinus, assembly GCF_048934315.1. Classification (NCBI taxonomy): domain Eukaryota; kingdom Metazoa; phylum Chordata; class Hyperoartia; order Petromyzontiformes; family Petromyzontidae; genus Petromyzon; species Petromyzon marinus. The sequence continues at coordinate 543,069 of NW_027423003.1, forward strand.
GCTGTAGTATCTGACGCTGCGCTCGCGGGCGACAGGTCAAGTTTTCTTCTGCTGAGTGAGCCGAGTCGCACGTGCTCTCTTTGTTGAGGTTGTTGGCGGCTCTCTGGCAGCAGGTTTCCTCCACTGCTGTATGACTCAAGTCGCACGCGCTTGGTCGCTGGTTTGCTGAATTTGTTGGCGGCTGTCCAAGCTTTTCCGCTGCTGGTTCAGCTACGTTGCACGTGCTTTCTCTGTGGAGATGCTCGAGCGCTCTCAGCGCTGATTCGCTGATAGCAGTTTCTCTCCACTGCTGTATGACTCACTTTTGTTGATACATGGCGACTCATGCGATCCTCACTACTCAGCGAGGCTCGGAGCCAGCCGCTCCATGCGACTGCTCGTCCTGTGGACGTCTTGACTCGCTGATCTGTCTTGACTCGCTGCTTCACTCTTGACTGACTTTTGAAAATGCGGCTGACCGTTATATTCAAAGACAATTCTCTTCGCGCAGTGGAAAAGGGGGGGGGGGGGGGGGGGCGTGGTCTGTGTGTGTGTGTGCGTTCGTGTGTGTGTTTGTGTCCTGGTTCTGTTCGGGTCTTCCTCAAGCCATAAACCATCAAGGAAACAGACGCTTCGATTCATCTCGAAGGCGTCTGTCTGTCGACGCTGTTCGTCCAGAGAGAGGGGCGGGTTCCCCCCCCTTTTTCGTACACGTTTCCGAAGCACAAAAAAATAGTTAAGATTTTTAAAGTTTAACATTTCACAACAATGCATTGCGTTGTGACCAAAACGTCGTGAGAATTTTATTGTGTTATTTTATTATTTTATTCTCATTCTACGTGACTTTACCGAAAGAACCAAAGAAGATTACTTAGAACTGTTTTTGTCCTTCCCCCCCCCGCTCCCGCATCTCCGACTCACACGCACCTACGTGTACGCACCTGGCCGAGTCGGCGGGACACCCTTCACCAAACACACACACCCCGCGCTGTCACGCGCCACGCGGGGAGGAGCCGCATGCCGCGGCGGTCTCCGCCAGCACGGCCTGCAGCAGGCCGACGTAGCGAACCGTCGCACGCAGCGTCGCCACCCGCGACGGCCGGAGGCGGTCCAGCGGCAGCAGGCGACGCAGCAGCAGGAACGCGCGGTTCAGGTATCGCACCTGAGGGCACGGACACGCAGACGGACGGACGCGCGCGGACACGCCGTCAGCGCCGGGGATGGACGCCGCTTGGCCCTTGAGCGACGGCGCTCGAGGGCCAAGCGGCGTCGAAGGCGATCGACGATCCGGTGAATCGCCGATCGGCTTCCGGTCGCTCGCTGGCGGTCAGTCGCCCTCCCTATCGCTCTTCTCTCGCCACCAGCACGGGATTTTTGTTCCCATGAATTTAACTCGTTCCGCCACCCGTGGGCGAGGACTCGGTTCGACCAGACTTAAACCGTCTCGCGTCACCCCGTGCCGCGTTGCACGATAACGCGAAGTCACTCAAAAGCACGGGGAGAGAAACGGGCACGCGGGAGGATGGACACACGGACGGACGGATGGTTCCGAGTTTTAAGTTAAATAATTATTTGTTTCTATTCTTAGCTCTTTCGGTAAAGTCACGTTGAAGGGAAACAATAAAATAATAAAATATATATAAAACAATAAAAATTATCACGACGTTTCGACCATAACACAAACAGTCGTCATCAGAATTTTTATTGTTTTATATATTTTATTATTTTATTGTTTCCCTTCAACGTGACTTTACCGAAAGAGCTAAGAATATGAATTACTGCAGTCGCGAAAGCTTTAAATCAAAATTATTTGTTTTACGCGGCGTCCTTGTCGCGGGCCATCTCTTCGCGCGACGATGAGCGACTTTACGTTTTACACCTCAGACGTTTGAAAGGGCACCCGTCAGCTCTCCCAGTGGCAGCTGTCCTCGTGCTGCACCACGTGACGCCCGGCCTGCAAGTGGGGGCCAGTCGGGAGGAGACTGTCGCTGCTACGTGCGGTCCCAACTGATGTAGGCGCAGTGTCAATGTTTAAAACATCACTCACATGGACCACGATGGGCTACTCTTTTCACGTAATCGCTGGGGTGGCCTGCGAGATCCGAACCGAATCTCGAACATGCCACCGCCGGGCCATATCACCCCCCCTCCCCTCCCCCCCCTACCCCCCCAAGTTTTATTTTAGTCTGAGTCAACCTAAGGGGATCGTGGCCTCTCACCCGGAGCCTTTCGCGCGCGTTCGCTTTGCTCTTCCGAGCTAACGCGGCAGCAGCCGCTGTCCTCGGGGAGGCGGAGGAGCACCAGCGGGAGGAGCGCGAGGAGGTGGAGCAGACGGCGGTGGAGGAGGTGGAGCAGACGGCGGTGGAGGTGGTGGAGCAGACGGCGGTGGAGGTGCTGGAGCAGATGGCGGTGGAGGTGCTGGAGCAGACGGCGGTGGAGGTGGTGGAGCAGACGGCGGTGGAGGTGCTGGAGCAGACGGCGGTGGAGGTGCTGGAGCAGACGGCGGTGGAGGTGGTGGAGCAGACGGCGGTGGAGGTGGTGGAGCAGACGGTGGTGGAGGTGGTGGAGGTGGTGAAGTTGACGGAGGGACCCGTGAGAGTCCTGCAGAGCCCAGCTGGAATCTGAGACCCCTTGAGAACCACGCAGGACGACCCCCCTTGCAGCATCCGCTGCTGCTGTGGCTGCTGCTGGTGGTGGTGGTGGACCTGCTGCTGGAGGAGGACCTGCTGCTGGTGGTCGTGGTGGTGGACCTGCTGCTGCTGGTGGTGGTAGCGGACCTGCTGCTGGTGGTGGTGGTGGACCTGCTGCTGGTGGTGGTGGTGGACCTACTGCTGGTGGTGGTGGTGGACCTGCTGCTGGTGGTGGTGGTGGACCTGCTGGTGGTGGTGGTGGACCTGCTGCTGGAGGAGGACCTGCTGCTGCTGGTAGTGGACCTGCTGTTGCTGCTGCTGCTGCTGGTGGTGGTAGTGGACCTGCTGCTGCTGGTAGTGGTGGACCTGCTGCTGCTGCTGGTGGTGGACCTGCTGCTGCTGGTGGTGGACCTGCTGCTGCTGCTGCTGGTGGTGGTGCTGCAGGAGGACGATATCGACGAGACTTGGCTGGGAGTCGTCTCGCAGCTCGCCACGCTGCACGGCAGAGAAGAGCTCCGGTGCCGGGGTGCGGAACAACAGGGGGGGCGGCACCGGGGGGGCACCAGGCCACCGGGCCAGCCCGGGGGCCCGACGAACGGCGCTGCGGAAGGAGAAGCACAGGGCGAGCGACCCCCTCACGATGGGGGGGGGGGGGGGGGGTAAATGTGTCGGCCTGCTCTTCCACGCTGGCCAAGACGACTCGGGGAGAGGCGGCGGCCACTCCCACGCCTCGGCCCGCCGCACGCGACCTGCCCCGTTGGGCTTCGACTGCCGCACCACAGAGACCGCCACAGAGACCGCCACAGAGACGGCCACACGTCACTGACACACCGCGGTTGCCCTCGTGGCAAACAGCAAACAGCGAACAGCGAACACAGCACAGCCAACACAACACAACACAGTGAACACAACACAGCCAACACAGCACAGCGAACACAGCACAGCGAACACAACATAGCAAACACAGCATAGCCAACACAACACAGCCAACACAGCACAGCGAACACAGCGAACACAACACAGCCAACACAACACAGCGAACACAACACAGCCAACACAACACAGCGAACACAACACAGCCAACACAGCACAGCGAACACAGCACAGCCAACACAACACAGCGAACACAGCACAGCGAACACAACACAGCGAACACAACACAGCCAACACAACACAGTGAACACAGCACAGCGAACACAACACAGCCAACACAACACAGCGAACACAACACAGCGAACACAACACAGCCAACACAACACAGCCAACACAACACAGCGAACACAGCGAACACAACACAGCCAACACAACACAGCGAACACAGCGAACACAACACAGCCAACACAGCACAGCCAACACAACACAGCGAACACAGCACAGCGAACACAACACAGCCAACACAACACAGCGAATACAGCCAACACAGCGAACACAACACAGCGAACACAACACTGCCAACACAGCGAACACAGCGAACACAACACAGCGAACACAACACAGCCAACACAACACAGCCAACACAACACAGCCAACACAACACAGTGAACACAACACAGCCAACACAGCACAGCGAACACAACACAGCCAACACAACACAGTGAACACAACACAGCGAACACAACACAACACAGCGAACACAGCACAGCCAACACCGCCCCTCACCGGCTGGCCAGGCCAGGGGTGCCCCGGGGGTCGGCCCGGCTCCGAAGGCCCCGCGGGTCCCGGAGGCCACTGCCGGAGTCTCGACGGGTCCGCGGAGGCCACGGGTTCCAGAGGGGTCACGTGGCCCCACGGGTCACGTGACCCCCGGGAGCCGGCGTGCAGCCGCTCCGTGGCGCAGGGGGCGACGGGGCTCTGTGGTGCATCAGAGACGTTCACAAGGCACGTCACGTGCATCAGAGGCGTTCACAAGGCACTGTGGTGCATCAGAGGCGTTCACAAGGCACTGTGGTGCATCAGAGGCGTTCACAAGGCACTGTGGTGCATCAGAGGCGTTCACAAGGCACTGTGGTGCATCAGAGGCGTTCACAAGGCTCTGTGGTGCATCAGAGGCGTTCACAAGGCTCTGTGGTGCATCAGAGGCGTTCACAAGGCACTGTGGTGCATCAGAGGCGTTCACAAGGCACTGTGGTGCATCAGAGGCGTTCACAAGGCACGTCACGTGCAGCAGAGACGTTCACAAGGCACCGTGGTGCATCAGAGGCGTTCACAAGGCACTGTGGTGCATCAGAGGCGTTCACAAGGCACGTCACGTGCATCAGAGGCGTTCACAAGGCACTGTGGTGCATCAGACGCGTTCACAAGGCACTGTGGTGCATCAGAGGCGTTCACAAGGCACTGTGGTGCATCAGAGGCGTTCACAAGGCACGTGGTGCATCAGACGCGTTCACAAGGCACTGTGGTGCATCAGAGGCGTTCACAAGGCACTGTGGTGCATCAGAGGCGTTCACAAGGCACGTGGTGCATCAGAGGCGTTCACAAGGCACTGTGGTGCATCAGAGGCGTTCACAAGGCACTGTGGTACATCAGAGGCGTTCACAAGGCACTGTGGTGCATCAGAGACGTTCACAAGGCACTGTGGTGCATCAGAGGCGTTCACAAGGCACGTCACGTGATTTTGTTTCTGCTGAAGGTCAACTCGAGGTCAAAGTGATTTGCCGCTCAGGTGAGCGGCGGTGCTCATGTCCGGTTTCACAGCCCTGAGCCGATGGTGGAAATTCCATATTCCTCTGGCGGGGGCGATCCCTTTCAACTCCCCCCCCCCCCCCCCTAACAAAGTGGTCGTTATTTTATCGACCCTGGCAGGACTGGAAAGGCGGCGGGAATTAATCTCCTGAAATGTCGGAGATAGGCGCACGCGAATGAAGATGCATACACACACACACGTGCATTCATTCGTTTGCACTACAGATCGGTGAAATAAATGTGCGGTCTTAATGAGGACCTACTGTGCAATGTGTGTTGACGTTCGCGACATCGCGGGGGGGGGGAGGGAGGGGGGGTGGCGAGGGAGCTCCGTTACCTGTGAGCGTTGTGGGATGGCACGGCCGTGCGAGGCGTTGCGCGCCGCCACGCAGCAGATCACCCCGGCCGGGGGTGCCGGCGGGGCGCGCCTGGTGCCTGCCTGGCTCACAGCGGCAGCAGCAGCAGCGCCAAGGGCTTTCACGCCATGCCACAACACCCCACTGCTACCACCACCACCACCACCGTCACTACCGCTACTACCATCGCCACCATCGCCACCATCAATATTACAACCAGCACTATCACTACCAACACCACCGTCAATACCACTACTACCATCGTCACCATTGCCACCATCAATATTACAACCAGCACTACCACTACCAACACCACCGTCACTACCACTACTACCATCACCACCATCGCCACCGTCAATATTACAACCAGCACTACCACTACCAGCACCACCGTCACTACCACTACTACCATCACCACCATTGCCACCATCAATATTACAACCAGCACTACCACTACCAACACCACCGTCAATACCACCACTATCATCACCACCATTGCCACCATCAATATTACAACCAGCACTATCACTACCAACACCACCGTCAATACCACTACCATTGCCACCATCAATATTACAACCAGCACTACCAACACCACCACTACCACCACCACCATCATCAATACCACCACTACCATCACCACCAATGTCATAACCACCACTGCCACCGTAATCAATACCACCACTGCCATCACCTCCGCCGGCACGTGGAATAAGCCGCCCTACCTGCGGCACACCTGCACAACTCGCAGCTCCTGGGTGGGGCTCACCGGACCGAGTCTCACCTGGAGGACTCGGGTCTACCCGCAGCGCACCCGTGCGGCGACTCGCACCTGGGCTGCCGACACTTGCGTGAGAAGCGCCCCGCGGATTGGCGTCCAACCAGGGCGCGCCAGACCGCGCCTCTGCGTCACCTCCGCTCCTCGCGCCCGCACGAGTCCCGGCGGCGTCTTCGCCGTCGCCCGCACCGCGACCCGCGAGCTCGCCGCCCGCCCGCCCGGCTTGCCAACCGGGCGAACGCGACTCCGGCTTCGGGCGGGGCGCTCGCCCGCCGCCCACGCCGGCGTCGACACCGGCCGCACGCCCGTCGCGAACCCCCAACGAGCGTGGCCCTTCTGAGAGCCTGGCTGGCACTCAGCCACGCCTGGCTGATACACAGACACACCTGGCTGGTACACAGACACACCTGGCTGGTACACAGACACACCTGGCTGGTACACAGACACACCTGACTGGTACACAGACACACCTGGCTGATACACAGACACACCTGGCTGGTACACAGACACACCTGGCTGGTACACAGACACACCTGGCTGGTACACAGACACACCTGGCTGATACACAGACACACCTGGCTGGCACTCAGCCACACCTGGCCGATACACAGACACACCTGGCTGGTACACAGACACACCTGGCTGGTACACAGACACACCTGGCTGATACACAGACACACCTGGCTGGTATTCACCCACACCTGGCTGGTACACAGACACACCTGGCTGGTACACAGACACACCTGGCTGGTACACAGACACACCTGGCTGATACACAGACACACCTGGCTGGTATTCACCCACACCTGGCTGGTACACAGACACACCTGGCTGGTACACAGACACACCTGGCTGATACACAGACACACCTGGCTGGTATTCACCCACACCTGGCTGGTACACAGACACACCTGGCTGGTACACAGACACACCTGGCTGGCACTCAGCCACGCCTGGCCGATACACAGACACACCTGGCTGGTACTCACCCACACCTGGCTGGTACACAGACACACCTGGCTGGTACACAGACACACCTGGCTGGTACACAGACACACCTGGCTGGCACTCACCCACACCTGGCTGGTACACAGACACACCTGGCTGATACACAGACACACCTGGCTGGTACACAGGCACACCTGGCTGTCACTCAGTCACACCTGGCTGGTACACAGACACACCTGGCTGATACACAGACACACCTGTCTGATACACACCTGGAGGTACGTGCAGGTAACCCTGCGATAGTGAGACTAGCCCGGTGCCGACACCACGTGACGCAGCGCCTGCGAGTGGCCACGTGGTGCTTGCGGCTGCGGCCTCTCCTCCTCCTCCTGCTAAGGAGTTCGAGTTGGGAAGAGTCTCGCTGGCAGCGCTGCACTGCATGGCGGTCATGACGCTGCTGCTGCTGCTGCCTCTGTTGCCGATGATGATGCTGTCAGATAGCGACAAGGGCAGTGATGATGATGCTGTCAGATAGCGACAAGGGCAGTGATGATGATGCTGTCAGATAGCGACAAGGGCAGTGATGATGATGCTGTCAGATAGCGACAAGGGCAGTGATGATGCTGCTGTCAGATAGCGACAAGGGCAGTGATGATGATGCTGTCAGATAGCGACAAGGGCAGTGATGATGCTGCTGTCAGATAGCGACAAGGGCAGTGATGATGATGCTGTCAGATAGCGACAAGGGCAGTGATGATGATGCTGCTGATGATGATGATTCAACTGATGATGCCACTTAATGCTATCGCAGCTGATGATGATGATGATGATTGACAAACATGATTATTATATTCTTTGGGTCTTTCGGTAAAGCCACGTAGATAGAAAAAAAATATAAAAATAATAACAATATCATATAGCGGGAGAGCTGCTGAGGCAGGAAACATAAAAGTGATTCTTGCAGTCATGACAGTTTTAAGTCATTAATATTATGGTCATCGCAAAACATCCTAACGGCTCGGCATTGTACGAAATGCATAACGTAACCCAAGAGCTACAGTATTATTACTACCACTACTGCTTAACGCGGTGTTTGTTGTTGCTGTTGTTGTTGAAATTAAGAATGGTCACATTCTCCAGAAAGTGCGTCTATGAATCTGGAGACTACGGTAGAGAACGCACAGAGTTGGGGGTCTGCCACGCGTCCACACCCCACCCCCCACTCGGCTATTTGTAGCTCGAATAACAAACGTCGTAAACTCGAGACAACAGACCGTGCTCCTGGCCAGGTGAAGCTTCACTTTGTGCCCCAACTCCTTACAAGATCACCACCACCACCAATGTCGAGTCCAGTGAACGATCATTAACAAGCCCTCCACAGCGCCGGTGGTAGCCACCGCTCCACACACGCACCGAGTGAACAATTCACTATTCACTAGGCTCACTCCTCCTTCAGCCTGCCCGCCTTGATTCATCAATCAGTGGGATTGCGACACTAATTTGCATAATTGATTGGCCGATGCCTTGACGGCCACGTGACGCTGGGAAGCCACGCGCGTGGATGTCAATGATTGCCAATCGGGTTAATGAGTTAATTGCGAGAGCACGTGACGTGGACGCGTGTTTACAAGGCCATATTGGCACTTAACTATTATATTCATCACTCGCACGAGTGGGTGGAGGTTTATACATTGTGTCCGTGTGTGTGTCTGTGTTTGTGTCTGTGTGTGTGTCTCTGTGTGTGTCTGTGTGTGTGTATCCATGTGTGTGTATCCGTGTGTGTGTCTGTGTGTGTGTCTGTGTGTGTGTGTGTGTCCGTGTGTGTCTATCTGTGTGTGTGTGTCTGTGTGTGTGTCTGTGTGTGTGTCCGTGTGTGTGTCTGTGTGTGTGTCTGTGTGTGTGTCTGTGTGTCCGTGTGTGTGTCTGTGTGTGTGTCTGTGTGTGTGTCCGTGTCTGTGTGTGTCCATGTGTGTCTATCTGTGTGTGTGTGTGTCAAAGTAGGGAGCGGTGGTGTAGTGGTTAGCGCTACGCTGCGCTACGAACCCGGCGACCCGAGTTCGAATCCCGCTCACGGCCAACACCAGTGACGATTATCTGAACCGGTCCCGGGCCTCCCCTAGGTCGACTCAGCCTCAAATGAGTAACTGGTGCGGTGTGTAAACATCGCCACGGGGGAGACAAAGGTGGTCGGGCGTGGTGCTGGACACCCACCCCCTCGTGTACTGTTCCAGCCTTTACAGGTGCTACTCGCTAGCAGCACTTGCCCCTACAGTCTGTTAAGGCTATATGGGGGATCTTTGTCTTTTTCTCTGTGTGTGGGTGTGTGGGTGGGTGTGTCTGTCTGTGTGGGTGTGTGTGTGGGTGTGTGTGTGTGGGTGTGTGGGTAGGTGTATGTGTGTGTGTGGGTGTCTGTGGGTGTGTGTGGATCGACACTTTGTGGTGCCGCCGCAGCGGAGCCGCTCCAGCGGAACCGCGCCCACTGCCGCGGCGCCATCACCTATGCCGCGGATTTCCCGCCACTCTCCCGGAGCCGGTGCCTTCTCAGACGTCCGCGTTTTGGCCCCTGCACAGTCGTGAGGCCGCTGCAGCAGGGCCGCTCTGCCGAGGTCGTGCCCACCGCCGCAAAGCCGCCACCGGGGGATGTCGACGCCGACGCTGCGCACCCTCACCACCCCCCCCCCCACACGAACGTACACACGCCCCACGTAGAGCCAGGAAGGGAGGTCACCCGGCTGATAGGTTTTTGTCCAGAAGTCCCTAGTGGGATCGAACTTCATGGTTTCCTGCGGGCGGGAAATTGGGCGATCTTCCCCCTGTAGCTGACATGCACTGCGGCGCCGCGACCTGATATTAAAGTTGCATGGTCGCGGCAAGGGCCATCGAACCACCGCGAGTGGAGCCTCACACACACACGCACGGGTCAGTGGACTGGTAGCGGGAGAACAGAGAGCGGACGTCGGTGAGATCACTGCGGCGACGTCACCTGAGCTGGGATCCGGGCATCGAAAGGGCGGGAGAATCCGAGCCCCTGATTGGACGGGAGGCCAAGGGTCGGAAAGAGCAAAAAATTCCTTTGTTGTAGGTAGGATAAAAGGAGGGGGGTTGGGGTAGCAGGGGGGTTCTTCTTGTTCAAGATCATCGCGGTCCCGGGAGCAGGAGAGTCAGCCATCCGAGACGTCCGTGAGACGTACTCCAGCATCAGCAGGCTCGCCGCCTCATTCCCTTACAGCGGTCAGTACATCGGGGAGAAGTAAGTACGAGCGAGAGAGGAGTAAGTTTAGGCGTTTTAAATCCAGGATAGAGAGCGGGGCGATCGGTAGGGGAAATCGACTCGAAGACCTCCGAGGGATAGATTAGCGTCCACTGACCATACCATCACAGGTAAATAAAATTCGCTAGTGGGGGGATAAAACTGTGTTGCGTGGTCTTTTGGCAGTGTGAAGTGGAGGGCAGTGTGCGCTGGGTGTCTACGTGTATGCGCGGCTGTGCACCTCGAGACGAAGCATGGGGTGCTTACGTGCCCGCACGATTGCTCACAATAGTGCTTAGCGATCGCGTACCTGGGTGGCTGGGCCGCGGTCACGCACCCGCACAAATGTCTGATCGCGAGGTAGCTAATTAAAGCGCCGAGCGCGCGTGTATTCGCGCGACTGTTTGAGCGGGACCTTTAACTCAGAGCCAAGCGAGCGTCCCCAATCAGCGGCGCACGCACGGCAGAAACCCCGCCCGCCCGTCCCCCAGCTCCAACCCCCTCGCGTGCGATTGGTTTGTTTACGGGCGGAGGGTAGGGGCGTGGTTGTTATTGTCGGCACACGTGGAGCGCGGGTGGGAGGGAAACACGCGCCGCGCCTGTTTGTTTACGGGCGGTACGGAGATTTACTGGCGAGCGCACTTACAGCCCCACCCCGCCGTTGCACAGTGTAGCGCATCGCAAGCACGAAGCGTACGAGCCGCTAATTAAACTACGCAAACGCGGTCGACATCCCAGGCAGAGGTACAGGGGGGCGAGAGGTTAGGGGTCGTTAGTCTGGACCTGACAGAGCAGCCGGGGGGTAGCGGTGTGAGTGGAACGGGGGAGTCGGTGGGCACCGGCCCCGACAATTCAGTGATGGCGGGGGACGGTAGCCCCCACATGTCTCTGACACGGCCATTATGAACCCACTGAGAGAGAGAGAGACACCCAGACCCAGGACTTGAACCTAGGGTGTCAGTGTCTCTGACACGGGCATTATGAACCCACTGAGAGAGACACCCAGACCCAGGGCTTGAACCCAGGGTCTCAGTGTCTCTGACACGGCCACTGTGAACCCCCTGAGAGAGAGACACCCAGACCCAGGGCTTGAATCCAGGGTCTCAGTGTCTCTGACACGGCCACTGTGAACCCCCTGAGAGAGAGACACCCAGACCTAGGGCTTGAACCCAGGGTGTCAGTGTCTCTGACACGGCCATTATGAACCCACTGAGAGAGAGAGACACCCAGACCCAGGGCTTGAACCCAGGGTGTCAGTGTCTCTGACACGTCCATTATTAACCCACTGTGAGACACCCAGACCCAGGGCTTGAACCCAGGGTGTCAGTGTCTCTGACACGGCCATTATGAACCCACTGAGAGAGACACCCAGACCCAGGGCTTGAACCCAGGGTCTCAGTGTCTCTGACACGGCCATTATGAACCCACTGAGAGAGAGAGACACCCAGACCCAGGGCTTGAACCCAGGGTCTCAGTGTCTCTGACACGGCCATTATGAACCCACTGAGAGAGAGAGACACCCAGGGCTTGAACCCAGGGTCCCAGTGTCTCTGACACGGCCATTATGAATCCACTGAGAGAGAGAGACACCCAGACCCAGGGCTTGAACCCAGGGTGCCAGGGTCTCAGTGTCTCTGACACGGCCATTATGAACTCACTGAGAGAGAGACACCCAGACCCAGGGCTTGAACCCAGGTTGTCAGTGTCTCTGACACGGCCATTTTGAACCCACTGAGAGAGAGACACCCAGACCCAGGGCTTGAACCCAGGGTGTCAGTGTCTCTGACACGGCCATTATGAACCCACTGAGAGAGAGAGAGACACCCAGACCCAGGGCTTGAACCCAGGGTGTCAGTGTCTCTGACACGGCCATTATGAACCCACTGACATGTATTTATTGGAGATGTTTACATCTCTCATCAATGAGCTCCCAAAGTGAAAACACCAAAAACTCCCTCACAACAACAACGCTTTTTATGGGTTTTGTTTTACTCATCCCAACACACACACGCCTGTCTCTGTGTGTGTGTCTGTCTGTATCGGTGTGTGTCTGTCTCTGCGTGTGTCTGTGTGTGTCTGTGTCTCTGCGTGTGTCTATGTGTCTGTCTGTGTCTGTTTCGGTGTGTGTCTGTATCGGTATGTGTCTGTGTCTCTGCGTGGGTCTGTGTGTCTATTGGTGTGTGCGTGTGTGTCTATGTGTCTCTGCGTGATTGTGTGTCTGTGTGTGTCTGTCTCGAGCGGAGCGCCGGGTGGCTAAAGCACAGCAAGTTAGCACAGTAGGGGGCACAGGTGGTGCACCAGCCAGTCATCTCAGTCAGTCGACCCGTGGTACCTGGGTCTGCCCCGTGACCTCCTGCCCGCGGGCGTTCGACACTTCACTTGGCCTCAAGGTGCACATGGCCTGGCACAAGGGTCATGGTGACGTCACCGCCACTTAGTGGCGAATGGCGGTTGTTGTTGTGTGTGACTGTGTGTGTGTGTCTGTATCGGTGTGTGTCTGTGTCTCTGCATGTATCTGTGTGTGTGTCTGTATCGGTGTGTGCGTGTGTGTCTATGTGCCTCTGCGTGTTTTTGTGTCTCTGCGTGCGTGTCTATGTGTGTCTGTCTCTACGTGTGTGTCTATGTGTCTCTGTGTGTGTCTGTGTGTCTGTCTCTGCGTGTGTGTCTATGTGGTTGCGTGTGTGTCTATGTCTCTACGTGTGTGTCTATGTGTCTCTGTGTGTGTCTATGTGTCTGCGTGTGTGTGTCTATGTGTCTGCGTGTGTGTTTATGTGTCTGCGGGTGTCTGCGTCTCTGCGTGTGTGTCTGCGTGTGTCTGTCTCTGCGTATGTGTGTCTGTCTCTGCGTGTGTATGTCTATGTGTCTCTGCGTGTGTGTCTGTCTCTGCGAGTGTGTGTCTATGTGTCTCTGTGTGTGTGTCTGTCTCTGCGTGTGTATGTCTGTGTCTCTGCATGTGTGTGTCTGTCTCTGCGCACGTGTGTGTCTGTGTCTGTGTGACTGCCAAGTTGTCCTTATTTTTGTTGCCTTCTGATACGCCCAGCAGAGAACCTCGCTGCACACACTCACCGTGCCGCACACAGACAAAGATCCCCCGTGTAGCCTTAACAGACTGTAGGGGCAAGTGCTGTTAACGAGCTCCTATAAGGCCGGCATGGTACACGAGGGGGTGGGTAGCCAGCACCACGCCCGGCGGCCTTTGTCTCCCTAGTGGCGATGTTTACATGCCGCACCAGGTATTCATTTGAGGCGGAGTCGACCTAGGGGAGGCCCTGGACCGGTTCAGAGAATCGTCACCGGTGTTGGATGTGAGTGGGAATCGAACTTGGGTCGCCAGGATCGTGGTGCAGCGTAGCGCTAACCGCTACCCTTCAGCTCTCCACACACGTCGTCGGTCACACACACAACCGCAGAGGAGGGCAAGAAGGATCCGAAGCGTGCGACACTCAGAACCACAAGTGGCAGAGGCTCGGCCGAGAGAGTGGAGAGAGAGAGTGGAGAGAGTGGAGAGAGAGAGAGTGGAGAGAGAGAGTGGAGAGAGACAGTGGAGAGAGAGAGTGGAGAGAGAGAGTGGAGAGAGAGTGGAGAAAGAGAGTGGGGAGAGAGAGAGTGGAGAGAGAGAGAGTGGAGAGAGAGAGAGTGGAGAGAGAGAGAGAGTGGAGAGAGAGAGTGGAGAGAGAGAGTGGAGAGAGACAGTGGAGAGAGAGAGTGGAGAGAGAGAGTGGAGAGAGAGTGGAGAAAGAGAGTGGGGAGAGAGAGAGTGGAGAGAGAGAGTGGAGAGAGAGAGAGTGGAGAGAGAGAGAGAGTGGAGAGAGAGAGTGGAGAGAGAGAGTGGAGAGAGAGTGGAGAGAGAGAGAGTGGAGAGAGAGAGTGGAGAGAGAGAGTGGAGAGAGAGTGGAGAGAGAGTGGAGAGAGAGTGGAGAGTGTGAGAGTGGAGAGAGAGAGAGTGGAGAGAGACTTTTCAGGACTTTATTTCCACTGAAACATTAACAGAAACATTACCGGAAAAAACACCTAAACTGAAAATCAATAAAACATCAAACTCTTAACAGCTGTATGTGTACTCTTTGGTTCTATTCGGTAAAGTCACCACGTAGGTAAAAAATAAAACAACAAAAATCACGACGTTTTCGGCCACAACACAAGTAGCCTTCTTCAGGCGAAGGAACAGAACTGAAATACAAATGGCACCGGGATAGAGGCCGTGGAAACGAGGCGGTGCACGAACATCTCCGTGTGCAGCAAAGTTGTTCAAGGGTTTTTCAATTTGATAAACAATCAAATGTTCTGACATCAGAATGCGATGTGAACAAAATATATTTTTCTCCCGTGCATTTTCAAAAACGAAATGGCGTCGACATGTCAAAAAACCTGAATGAGTTTTTTTTTTCTTCAAGGATTCTGTTGTCGATTTACATTAAAGTGTAATGA
This sequence comes from Petromyzon marinus, assembly GCF_048934315.1. Classification (NCBI taxonomy): domain Eukaryota; kingdom Metazoa; phylum Chordata; class Hyperoartia; order Petromyzontiformes; family Petromyzontidae; genus Petromyzon; species Petromyzon marinus. Next base: position 558,120 of record NW_027423003.1, read on the forward strand.
CAGGGTGACACCTGCTGACATCACAGGGTGACACCTGCTGACATCACAGGGTGCCACCTGCTGACAGGGTGACACCTGCTGACATCACAGGGTGACACCTGCTGACATCACAGGGTGACACCTGTTGACATGACAGGGTGACACCTGCTGACATGACAGGGTGACACCTGCTGACATCACAGGGTGACACCTGGTGACATCACAGGGTGACACCTGCTGACATGACAGGGTGACACCTGCTGACATGACAGGGTGACACCTGCTGACATGACAGGGTGACACCTGGTGACATCACAGGGTGACACCCGCTGACATGACAGGGTGACACCTGCTGACATGACAGGGTGACACCTGCTGACATCACAGGGTGACACCTGCTGACATCACAGGGTGACACCTGCTGACATGACAGGGTGACACCCGCTGGCCTGGCAAGGGCTTCACGGGTACAGCCACAGAGGTAAGAACCAATCAGGGAAGGAGGCGCATCTGGGGCAAAGGCAACAGGTGGGGCTAGCCGAGTTACTCCGGTCACCTGCTCCAAGGTTCCACGAGAGGGCATGGCTGGAGGCGGGGCCTAGCCATGCCTCTGGCCACGCCCTCTTGTGTAACCTGCTGGAAGGTTCCACGAGAGGGCGTGGCCGGAGGCGGGGCCTAGCCACGCCTTCGGCCGCGCCCTCTCGTGTAACCTGCTGGAAGGTCACGCCTAGGGGTATATATGGGGGAGCAGACCCGGAGCTCGGGGCTCGTGCGTGGGGTCCCGGGTCCTGGCGTGTCGCCGTTCGCCGACATCTCTCTCCGTCGCCGTCACGCCGCCAGCCGGAATCGCGGCCAAGAAGAGCCGGCACAGTGACGAGACGTTAACGTGGAAAGTCATTTCGTGAGACGTGCGTAGCGAGCGAGGTAGCGGCGCGTGGTCTGGTGAGAAGGAGCGAACGAGGACACGTGCGGAGCGATGAGTCAAATGAGAGAGGCGCGATGTGAAGTCAGGGGTGGTCCCCCCCCCCCCACGAGGGAAAAAGGAAAGGGGGCGGATGGCTGAGTGGAGAGCGTGCGGTAACGTGAACGTGGAGAGTGAGTGGCCGGACAATTTGCTGTTTGAACGCCGCAATGGACGTGAGGTTCAGAGTGAACGCTAAGTGAGGGCTCGTGGGTAGAACATCGTCAGTGGTCTGACGAACGCCGCTGCAATGGACACATGCGCTACGGGTACATGTCGCTTTTGGGCAGGTACAGTACATGGCGACCACCTGCCGGGTCATGGGGAAGGAGCCGGGTTACGCCGAGAGGTCCTGGAAAAGGCGGCTGGGAGGCGGTGTCGCGGCAGAGGCTGGGCACATTCTCAGAGGATTCGCATCGCTGAGGATGTTGTAGGCGAGCTGACACGCCACCTCCCGTGCTCCCTCCTCGCTGGAGCTCAGAAATGCAGGGAAGATGCCGGCGCCTTCTCCCATCCCGGGAACCGAGACCTTATAGAGGAGGCCTACGGGTATCCCGGGCTCCGAGTAAGCGTGCAGCTCGAAGATTGGGTAGCTGATACCGGCGGTCCGGCACAGCATCCACAGCCGCACCTCCCACGACAGCATGGCCGCCTCCGGCAGCGCCTCGAGAGCAATGGGCATGGGCCGCAGGTGGAGAGGTACCCACCACAGCCGCGTCCGTGCCCCCCAGCCCTCAAACAGGCTGTGTGCGGCTTTGCCGGTGCCCGTGCACTCCGGCTCCGGCAGGTCTGGCACCGCCGCCTCCTTCTCCTCCTCGTGTTCCGTTGTCGCAGCCGCAGCCACCGTGTCCCACTCCGGGATGGCCCAGTCCACCTTGATGGTCCGGCCCCATAGCTGGAAGTTGATTCGGCGACAGACGCTCATCTTGACGTCCACCACGCCCTCCGTGGCACCGCTCATCGCCATCATCACCTCCGCTCGCTTCTTGTTCTTTGGCAGCCCCCCAATGAAGAGGCGGCGATTGTCCACGCTGATGCAGACTGCAATGCGGCGTCCGGGACGGATCGCTAATTTGTCGAGTTTCTTGACGGCATCCGTGGCTTGGGCGAGCGTCGCGTAGGTAGCGAACGCGTAGCCGCGGGTCTCTCCGCCGTGCCCCGTCACGAGGCGGAGCTGGTAGAGCTTCCCCACCGTCTCCAGCACGGGCACCAGCTCGTCCTCGTAGAGGTCGCGCGGGATCCTCCCCAGAAACACCTCGCAGCCACGGGCGGGAGGGGGCCCCTGCCAGTCGGGCGGCGGTCCGAACTTCCTCTGTCCGTTCTCCTGGACGACGCTGTACCCCGTGCGCAACATGCGGTCCAGCAAGACCTTCATACAGGCCATGCCGAGCACCGGTGGTTTGGCTGCTACGGTGGTGCTGGGGCGGCAGCTTGGGGCCCGGTGGAGCCCTTGACGCTTCGCGCGGTCGCCTCGTGCCGACAAAGCCACAGGGGGAATCAACTCCTGAAGAGCCAAATCCCCGGCAGGAACTCGCTCGGGCCCGAACCTACAGGGGATAGGAAGAGAGGGAGAGGGAGAGAGTGGAGACAGAGATGGATGGAGAGAGAGAGACGCGTTTAAGCAGAGCTACCTATATAAACTCATAATAAAGGTTTTTGGGTTAGATCGCGTTATTTATAAATGTGTCGTAACCCTTCACCACCCGACACGGCCAATCAGCAAAAAAAAGTGTCACGTTGACAAAAGACAAATAATTCACGTTAAAACCATCTTTTTGGTTTAGATATGTGGATGACACTTTGGTTGTCTGGCCACATGGTAAAGATACGCTTAATGATTTTCTAAATCATCTCAATGCACAAACCCCGGCCATCCAGTTCACCATGGAAATGGAGGTGAATAACACACTCCCATTCCTAGATATTTTGCTTGGACATGGCCTAAACGGTAAAATAACACACAGCGTTTACAGAAAGCAAACGCACACTGATGCCTATCTGAATGCAGATTCGCATCATCATCCAGCTCAGAAATCCTCTCTTATCAAGATGCTCATACATCGGGCTAAAACAGTGTCAGATGGTGAGAGTCTAGTGAGAGAGATCAAACACGTTAAAGACGCACTACGACAGAATGGCTACAATAATGCTCAAATTAACAGAGCACTGAATGCCAAATCACGGTCGCAAAGCAATACTGCTGAAAGCGATCAGATTGTTAAAACAATAAAAATTCCATATATCTCAGGAGTAACTGACAGATTAGCCCGTGTTTTGCAAAAGCAAAACATTACAGTAAGATTTGGTACAGTACACAAAATTCAAAAACTAGTATCTTGCACTAAAGACGCATTACCTAAATTATCAACAGAAGGTGTATATCGGATTAATTGTTTATGTGGCAGATGCTATATTGGACAGACGGGACGTAACATCAGTGTAAGACTAAAAAAACATCAGAGAGATATAAATTATCTCAAACACAACTGTCGGCAGTGGCAGAACATGCTTGTAAACAAGGACACTTAATTGATTTTGACAATGTTGCAGTGTTGTGTAAAACTAATTATTACTGGCAAAGACTAATTAGAGAATCCATTGAAATTGAGAGGAATAAGAATAACTTTAATCACTCTGACAGCTACAGGCTTAGTGCGGCCTGGAAGCGTATTATTAAATAATACACATTACATTTTGATTTAAAGCTTTCGTGACTGCAGTGATTCATGTTCTTGGCTCTTTCGGTGGAGTCACGTTGGGGGGGAAGCAATAAAATAATAGAATATCTATGTTTGTTGTTTTGTTGTTTCCCTTCAGCGTCACTTTGCCGAGGAAGCTAAGAACATGAATGCACATTACAATTCCTTATAGGGGAAACACAAACTAATTAACGGATTACTAACATAGCATATAATCACTAACACACATTACAACTAATTACTAATCTACCACTTATTACTAATCATTACCAATGACTGATTACTAATCGATTATATAATTACAATACCCCCCTCCGCCTCTAATCACTGCACCTGATATGAGTTAAGTGATGACGTCACCCTGCTGCTCTATATAAAACCGGGAGCAAGCGAGGGCTTTACCATTCTGGCGAATTGCCCGATGATGCTGGATGTATTTACCAGCGAAACGTCACAGTACTACTCAAACTGTAAATGTTGTGGATTCACTCTTCAACACACCGGTGGGCTAAAGTAGTGAATTATTTGTCTTTTGTCAACGTGACTTTTTTTGCTGATTGGCCGTGTCGGGTGGTGGAGGGTTACGACACATTTATAAATAACGCGATCTAACCCAAAAACCTTTATTATGAACTATTCATTCTAAATCATTGAGCAAATTCTAAACATTACGCTACAAATAATAGATCACGGAGTTTCGATGGCAACACAAGCAATCGTCATCAGGTGGGACAAGCACAGCTGCAATAAGAGGAATCTGCTGGAGTAGGCGCCTACTACTTCAGCAGTTTCTCTTGCTGTGGTTGTCCCACCTGATGACGATTGCTTGTGTTGTGATCTCAACGCCGTGACCTGTTATGTTTCTACCCACGAGGTGACTTTACCGAAAGAACTCAAGAGTGTGGAATCCTGCGGTCACGAAAGCTTCGAATCAAGATTACCTACAAACTACACAACTGAGATGACGCATCAATCATCGCCCCCTACTGACAGGCTCTTGTCCACATGCAGGACGGTGCAGGGCCACCACCTTGTGCCACACAGGGGCAGCTGCTACTTGGGGATGCTCTTCGAGTGTTTCAGACGAGGTACGACACAAAACTCCGAGTTGCCGAGGCGATAAAGCAAGCACCGTGTAAATGCAATAATAACATAGTGAATGCTTGGGGGCTTATTGTCTCTCGCTCCTGGTTAAAGATCTACCCAACAGACAGGTCCACAAAGACTGGCCGCTCTTACTCTGCAGGTTGAACCTAGGAGCTGAGTGTCCAACTTCACGTTCTTGTCATTAAAGGCCTGTGACAAAGGTGCATGTATTGGAGCGACATCATGTCAAGCTTACACATCTACCGGGTCTCCACTTGACTTTGTATTGTCTCGGAGGAAGTCCACCCACACCTCCACTTCCACAAACTGCTGGGAGTTGCCTCGCTCTGCCTCACAGTCAGAATTCTCCTCCTGCTTTACGTTGCCTCCATCGATGTGAAGGTCCCATTTTGGAGTTGAATCTTCATCTTCACATTTTACCTTCACTTCTTTGCTCTTCACCATCACTTCTTCAGATTTCACCATCACCTCTTCACATTTCACCTCGATACCTTTAAAAGTGTCCAAGCTGGGATTTTCTTCCGGTTCGTGTTTCATGAGGGGTGGGCACATTGCGGCACTTTGACTTTCACAAGCTGATTTCAGACTCCACTCCTTGTGGATCTTCTGATGCTTCTGTGTTCTCTGGTGTACTTGAAGATTTGATGAATGTGCAAATACCTTCCCGCACACACTGCACTTGAAGGGTTTCTCTCCCGTGTGTACTCTGGTGTGTTTTAAGAGCAGATGACTGTGAAAATGCCTTCCCACACACACTGCACATGAAGGGTTTCTCTCCCGTGTGTGTTCTCTGGTGTGATTTAAGACCAGATGACTGTGAAAATGCCTTCCCACACACACTGCACTTGAAGGGTTTCTCTCCCGTGTGTGTTCTCTGGTGTGTTTTAAGAGCAAATGAATCTGAAAATGCCTTCCCACATACACTGCACTTGAAGGGTTTCTCTCCCATGTGTGTTCTGTGGTGTTTTTTAAGAGTAGATGAATCTGAAAATGTCTTCCCACACACACTGCACCTGAAGGGTTTCTCTCCCGTGTGTGTTCTCTGGTGTTTTTTAAGAGCAGATGAATCAGAAAATGTCTTCCCACACACACTGCACAAGAAGGATTTCTCTCCCGTGTGTGTTCTCTGGTGTGTTTTAAGAGCAGATGACCGTGAAAATGCCTTCCCACACACACTGCACTTGAAGGGTTTCTCTCCCATGTGTGTTCTCTGGTGTGTTTTAAGAATAGATAAATCTGGAAATGCCTTCCCACACACACTGCACATGAAGGGTTTCTCTCCCGTGTGTGTTCTCTGGTGTGTTTTAAGAGCAAATGAATCTGAAAATGTCTTCACACACATACTGCACTTGAAGGGTTTCTCTCCCGTGTGTGTTCTCTGGTGTTTTTTAAGAGTCGATGAATCTGAAAATGCCTTGTCACACACAGTGCACTTGAAGGGTTTCTCTCCTGTGCGAGTTCTCTGGTGCCGTGTCAAATTTCCAGTCCGATCCGTGCTGTATGCATGCTGGTCGCATTGTTGACTTGTCCTACCGAGCTGCGCTGAGTGCATTTGCTCCATCAGACCAATTCTGCGGAGGAAGCGTCAGAGGAAGCGTCAGCTGCAGACAGAAAAAAATAATATCCACACCATTTACACGTCAGTATCGAGGCACAGAGGAATGCATATAGTCACATGTGACTTACACGTCTATACTTATTCATATATTCAGGATGTAGTAAAAACGTTTCCCAAATTCATCACAGGGCTGTTATGGCACACAATGAGAGGGCAAATGGTTATAAACATGCCTGGAAGCCCTCGTATCTTCAAAATGAATGTTCACCCAAAACTCCGAGCACACAATTTCAGCTGTCTGGCTACAAAATGAATATTTATGAGAGCTAAATTCAGCTGACATAGCAGAGGGTGTTGAAAACAATACTATTTCTGTAGTGCAGAAATTCATAAATTAACGTTCAATCGCAACTTAGAGGTGTGAATCCAGGCTCAGATGTCCTTAAATGCTGGGATGAACAGTTCCGACTTCAGCTGCATGTGTGTGCTGTGTTAACTTCCTGTTTACATTCATATAAAGAGTTCCAGAGGAAAACAAAAGTAAACAATTGTCATGATATAACCTCCGTGTTCAACAGAGTTAATAGACGTTACTGCAAACACAAACTGTACACTGTCACTGAGTAAACAGGCGGTGACGTGTCTAGAATCATGCCTGGCCACCTTCATCTGCTCGGCATGAATGCTTTCTCACTCCACCAAGTAATTAATTGAGGATCAACGAACATAGCCGTGGCTAACTGGAGTTTGCGTGTCTCTCTCCGTGGTGAGATGTTAACTACCTCACCTGGTATACAGGAAGTCATGGGTTCGATCCCAACCGTGACGCCTGCTGTATATTTGGAGTTTGCGCGTCTCTCCGTATAGCGTCTTTGACCGATAGACATTGACACACGTATTCTTGTTTCTTTCGGTAAAGTTACGTAGATAAAAAATAACAATAACAGATAATACAATTACATTAAATAAAGGCCACTTGTGTTGCGATCAAAACGACGTGAGTTGTTTTGCTTTAGTTACAATTTATTTTTTATTTATTTTCATTGTTATTTTTATTAATTTTCTATCTACATGACTTTACCGAAAAAACCAAGAATAATAATTCCTGCAGTCACCAAAGTTTTAAGTCAAAACATTCACACACGTTGACAAAGCCTCACCTTGTGTTGTTGTGGGCAGGTCGCTTCTGATAACAAGAGCGGTATAGCAGCTCAAGCGGGCTTGGCCTGCTAACAAAAAAACGAAAATAAAAACTGCGTGAATATTTACAATAAAACAAAGTTACAAAGTGGCGAGCCGGGTGAAGACAAATTAAACTTAAGCGAGATAATTAAAGCGAACGCAATCAGGTGAGGGCAGGAGGCAAGGCCCCGCGTGGCTAGGCCCCGCGTTGTAAAGTTCCAACCTGGACATCGATTCCCATGCTCGCTGCTACTCAACTGACATCCCTACGAGAGAGAGGCTCTACCTTGGTAAACAACAACAACCACCACAACGATGAGAATTTCTCACCTCGGATTTCAGTGCAAGCGCGGATCGGCAGCCTCCTGTTACCTCGCGACGTCACACGGGTAAGCAGGTAACATGACGTCACTGCCGGGATAAGAGACACGCCCCTCCCACAAAGAGCGGCTCTGTAACTGAATAAATTATGTTAATGAGCCCGGGCCATACGTCGAGGAATGGGGTGTGGCTGCTGAACCTGTCGCAATAAACACTCGACGGCTTCAACGGATACATTATGTTAATGAACCGCCAGTCACTGGGCGTACCTTTGCCCAAATAAGGATTGCCACTGGATTGATATCGGCAGTGACCCAAGCGGAGGTGACGTCACGATCAAGAGCACTGTGGACGGGGTTGGGGGAGTGTGAATACCTTGGTGACATGACGTCACTAGCGAGATACACCTCCCGCTGGCACTTTATGCCGATGAGGTCATGCTGAGTGGTGACGTCACAGAGCGGGGATGGAGTCTAAGTTGATTTAGCTTCATTTTCCATTGCCCCCTCCCTTGGGTGTGTGAACTCAGCAACAACGTGGACATTATTGCGTATGCAGTGTGTGTGTACACTGTGTGTACACACACACTGTGTGTACACACACACTGTATACAAACACACAGTGTGTGTGTGTACACACTCTGTGTGCGTACACGTGCACACACAGTGTGTGTACATGTACACAGTGTGTGTACATGTACACACACTGTGTGTGTGTAGTGGGGGGCAAAGGCGATGCATCGGCCAGTCATCTGAGTCAGTCGACCCATGGCATCTTATAATCAATTATTTTTTTTAATGTATTATTTTTATTTGTTATTTGTATTTTTTCATTTTTTTATCTTTTATTTTGTTTATTTTTTGTTTTCTATCTACGTGACTTTGCCGAAAGAACCAGGAATATGGTAGCGCATTCTTTATTTGTTGCAGAGATTCAAAGTTCAAATCCGACAGGCACACCTGGCAACCCCAGTAACATTCACCACATTATGCGCTGTTCTGCTTCACGGCGGATGTAAAACAGAGTATTGTGTCACTCACAACGCACAGATCATTGCATGTTGGTGTCACGGTCAAAATTGTGGTAATTCCAAAACATTATCCGGAAACTCCACAACGTAGATGACGTGTCAATGATCGCCCCCTACCGACAGACTCATGCCACGTGCAGGCCGGTGGAGGGCCACCTTGTGCCACACAGGGGCAGCTGCCACTTAGGGGCGCCCTTCGATTGTTTGAGATGAGATTCGATACGAAACACCAAGTTGCTGAGGCAATTAGGCAAGTGACTTATGAGTGCAAATATGTTGTGTATAACGTAGTGAATGCTTGGGAGCTTAATTGTCTCTCGCTCCTGCTCACAGATTTACCCAGCCCACAGATCTTACATATGAAAAGCTAATGGTCAGTGAGGTCAGCAGCACTGTAGGTTCTGGTGTCAAGGACATGGGCCTGCATTCGCTGGTCCACTGCTATATAGTCCAGCGGATGTTCTTGCTTGGACCCGGCGTGAATCCATGATGTTGTCTGGATGCACAGATGCCAGAACAGCGTGTTGGCAATGACAAGCCCACAGGCTGCACAGAAGTCTAACAGCCTCCTACCATTGTTATTGAGTTGATCTGGCCCATGCCTTCCAATCGCTCCAGACCAGGTGCCAGCATCATGACCAACTCGGGCATTGAAGTCACCCAACAGGATGACTCTATCCCGAGGGGCCACTTTTAGCTAACACCTGTCACAGGAGGTTATAGAAGGAATCTGAATCCACGGGCTTGCCTGCATCCCTCCACTGATGTTCATCTTCGGTGGGGGCGTAAGCAGCCACCACCACCACCATTCTCTGCCTCCTGTTGATGGGGAGGCGAGCCCAAAGTAGCCTGGGGCTTACAGCTTCCCACACCTCGCCGCCACCTTCCCACGCCGCCTTCATTCTTTTATTCAGAATAAGAGCCACTCCTTGTTGTTTGGCAGTCTCCTGCCCCGAGTGGAGGACTCTGCACCCTCATGAGGAACCCCAAGGGTAAGGATTCAGGCATTGCTCCTCACAATGTTATCGTCTGGCATCACAACCACCAGCAACACACCTGTATTTGAATTGCAAGTAACTTTAAAGAACACAACGCAACCCAAACAACCGTTCGTTTGAAAAACATATCCTAAAGAATCGTCACTGGGTGTTGGCTGTGAGCGAGAATCAAACTCGGGTCGTCATGTTTGTAGAGCAGCGCACTAACCGCTAGACTACCGCCACACACGTTACACACGGTACACACACACACAGTGTACACACACACACACAGTACACACACACACGCATGGTACACACACACACGCATGGTACACACACATGCACAGTACACACGCACACGCACAGTACACACACACACGCACGGTACACACACATGCACAGTACACACGCACAGTATACAACACGCACAGTACACACACACGGTACACACGCACACGCACAGTACACACACACACACGCACAGTACACACGCACAGTACACACGCACAGTACACACACACGCACGGTACATGCACGGTACACACACACAGTACACACGCACAGTACACACACACGCACAGTACAAACACACACGGTACACACACACACACAGTACACGACACACACGCACGGCACGCCCACACTCCTTCAGTCACGTGACTAAGGTTGACGCGCCGCCCCATCTAACGAGGTGACCTCTTGGCTCTCTCGTCTCGCCTCGACACGTAGATTAATTTCTTACTCTTACCTAGAAACGTCATTGTCTGTCTGTCTGTCTCTGTGGACGCAACTTGCGAGGAATTTAACTCACACACTGTGGGGTTTACGTTTCAAATAAAGTGCCCAGATACCATGCGACAAGCCCCGTGGTGAGCCAGTGCTATTCCTATTTCCAATCAGTCAGCTTGAAAGTAGTTAAATTAACAATTTATTACCAATCTCCATATATATCAAAGGCAAAGTTGTGAATGTGTGCGTCTGTTCAAAATGTTTAGCGTACTTCCCGACACGCACCAAGCTTTAAATTTGCCATGTGGGTAATTTCCAGACTGTACACCGTGCAAACATTATAAAAATAGACTTTTGTATATTTTTTGGGGGGGGCACGCAATAATGGATACGCATGAAAACACCACGATACATAGGACTTACTTTGATTAGAATCTTGGAATTGATTGTGTACATGTTGAAATTGTTAAATGAGCATTTTGAGCACACTGCTGTTTTAATAAATGTTCATGATTCTGAGAATATAACTAATTCTGAGCATCATAATGACCATATTGGAATTGTCATCATGAATGGGGGTACAATGATTTTTTATAACAATAGGAATGCGGTTTTGAGCATGACTATTGATATTTCGGACTCATTTATGACAATAGATTCACGATTAAATTGCGATTTTGTTTAGCTCATCAATCAGGATACTGTTAATAATGCGCATGCCCATAAATTGTTGAAATGACTAGAAATGCAAGTTGTGTATACTCTCCAACCCCATTCCTCTACCTACCCATTCCCTTGACGGGCTCCGTGCCCACTTAAACCCATGACGATGGCGGTGATGATTCCACCTCTCGCTGTAACAATCAAAGCACCTCCAACTTCTGAATGCAAAGGTGCTGGTTGGTGTAACGCCAAAACACATCGTCAACGCCGCTCCCAAGCCCGCCCTACGTTAATTCAATCGTTAGAATCAACAAAATAAAAAGTTCCACAGAGGAAACTAAAATGACATTACGCAATCCCCAAAGTGGCACGCGGTAGGCTACACGACTCGGAGAACAACGTCAGACTTCAAGACTTGCATCGCCATCATCAGCATCATTCTTCCTCTCCACAAGTCATCGCACGTCAATATTCAACAAGCTGCACACACGTGCAAGTAACCTCTCGACCCGCCACCTGCACAGTTAACGCGATCAGACCCGGGGGTCAAATTAAAATTGTGTCTTTGGTGACGTATTGCAATCGGTGTAATTTTAATGATGTACGTACAGCAACTGCTGCAACTGCTGTACGTACATCGAATTATATCATTGACAACGGGGTCCGCTTTTGCGGTATCTGCGTGCGGTCTTATAATTATATAGATACGTAGTCAGTTCATTAGTATGGGGTTCCTCTATAAGGAATTGTAAAATGTATTACTTAATACGCTTCCAGGCCGCACTTAGCTTGTAGCAGTCAGAGCAGTTAAAATGACTGTACATGTGTAGGTATGAAATAAAATAAATTTAATTAAAAGAAAATAAATTTTAGTTATTAAAACATTTAACTTAACGTAGGTATAAAATAAATGTAATTTAAATAAAATAAATGTAATTTATTTTAAAAAATGTATTTAAATAAAATAAGATAATTTATAAAAAATGTAATTTAACGTAGGTATAAAATTAATTTAAATAAAATAATGTAATTTATTTTAAAAAATAAATTAAACGTAGGTATTAAATGAAATAAATGTAATTTAAATAAAATAAATTTAATTTATTAAAACATTTAATTTAACGTAGGTATAAGATAAAATAAATGTAAAAAGAATAATTTATAAAAAAAAATTACGTAGGTATAAAATAAATGTAATTAAAATAAATTTAATTTATAAAAAATTGATTTAACGTAGGTATAAAATATAATTCATTGAAATAAATGTAATTAATACAAATTTTCAATTAAATTTTACGTAGGTATGAAATAAAATAAATTAAAATTTTTAATTTATTACAAAATTAAATTAAACGTAGATATAACAAAATAAATGTAATTTAAATTATAAAAAATATTCATTCATAAAAAAATACATAGGTATAAAATGAATTTTAATTTACTTCATTAAAATTTTAAATTAAATTTAACGTAGGTATAAAATAAAATGTAATTAAATTAAATAATAAATACATTTTATTTTCTACCTCCGTGACTTTACCGAAAGACGCAAAGAGTGTGGACCCACGTGACATCAAGGCTGTCCTAGTCTTAGTCTAGGCAAGGCCTCAGGGTGTACCGGGCCTTTCACAACAACCGCAGCCGCAGCAACAACGGTTCTCTTGAGAAAATGCTTTAAAAAAGTCAACGTAGCTTACCTTGACACTCGCGAACTTTAATGATTAAAATAATTAAAACAAAAACTAAACATTCACACGCACATGGGCGCGCGGCGTTCAGCGTGTAGGGCATTAAAAACGGTAGCGTCCTCCCGCGATCTTATTGGTCGCCGCGTGCCAAAGTGGGGAGGGGGGAGGGCCAGCGATCCGATTGGTCGAGAGGCAAACCTGGGCGCGTCTCCGGCGATGGTGCGCAGCGATTGGTCAACGGTTGTCCTATGCTAATTTTGGTATGCTAATTAATTTTAATATGTATGCTAATACAGTATATTTATTAATACTCATTAAGTTTAATGTTTATCCTAAATTAGTTAAAAATTTATGCTCGTTTAGTTAACATTCTATGATAGTATCGTTATATTTTTTTATGCTATGATTACAGCAGTACATACTAACCGTAGTGGTACATGCTATGATTACAGCAGGTATACTGACTGTGGTGGTACCTGATATGATTACAGCAGGTATAGTGACTGTGGTGGTACCTGCTATGATAGCAGGCATACTGACTAGTGGTACCTGCTATAATTACATCAGTGCATACTGACTGTGGTGGTACCTGCTATGATTACAGCAGGCATACTGACTGTGGTGGTACCTGCTAAGGTTACAGCAGTGCATACTGTGGTGGTACCTGCTATGATAACAGCAGGCATACTGACTAGTGGTACCTGCTATAATTACATCAGTGCATACTGTGGTGGTACCTGATTTCACTACAGCAGTGCATACTGACTGTGGTGGGTACCTGCTAAGGTTACAGCAGTGCATACTGTGGTGGTACCTGCTATGATAACAGCAGGCATACTGACTAGTGGTACCTGCTATAATTACATCAGTGCATGCTGTGGTGGTACCTGATTTCACTACAGCAGTGCATACTGACTGTGGTGGGTACCTGCTAAGGTTACAGCAGTACATACTGCTTATATGCTTTATCACGTGTCGTGAATGTGATAGTTTCATCCCAGAAATGGTGCCCTTGACCGGCCCAGAGCAGACATTTCACTTTGCCTTAGAACCTGAGGTGGCACAGCATTAGCAATTCCAAGTTCTTTATGTGACCAATAGCAACGAATTATGTGGCAAGCATTTGAAATGAGTGGGTTATGACGTACTGTACTTCACTCTTATCGACCATTAACATAAGTCTGTGTTACTGGCGTTGTGCTGCCTTGGCCGGTACCAACTTCTTCTTTGACCACGTGGACCACGCGGATGAATGGTCTACGCGAGTCGAGCGACCGATGGAGAAGACCTATGGGGGCACGCGGCGGGAGACTCTCAGGCGAAATCGTGGAAGCCGCGTGACAGAAGCCACGAGTGGAGGATAGACGCATGCTGGCGAGACGTCGTCTTCAGTTTAATTTGTTTCACGTGTCAGGTGTAGAGTCCTGTGAGCCGTGCGGCCCTTGACTCGGGTGCAACCGCAACAAACAAAAACGTGAACATACTCATGTTGTGGGTCACTGTTGACGATGTGGGTCCCTTCTGACGAGGTGAGTGTCCATATTCATGTTGTGGGTCACTGTTGACGATCTGGGTCCCTACTGACGAGGTGAGTGTGCATATTCATGTTGTGGGTCACTGTTGACGATGTGGGTCCCTACTGACGAGGTGAGTGTCCATATTCATGTTGTGGGTCACTGTTGACGATGTGGGTCCTGATTGAAGATATGGGTCCGGATTAAAGAGGTGAGCGTCCCTTTTGATGTGGGTCTCTATTGACGCGGCGAGCATCCCTGTTGACGATGTTGGTCGCTGATGACGATCTGGGTCCGTGTTACCGATGTTAGCACTGAATTGGTCCTCGTCTAATATCATATATGTTCTACCATATGTATACTGTTGTATATGTAGGTGTTATGAAAATTGATGAAAATAATGAAAATTAAATGAAATTTGAAATTAGCATAATTTATCCGAAATTATGTTAATTAGTGTAATTATGTGCATAAATTATGCGGATTCAAGAGATAATCGTATTAATTTATGCGAGTGGGCGTGGTTAGGATAATGCAGGTCGTTATGGATTATCAGGTCGAGCCTCAGTGACGAGGATTGTGTTATGAATTGGAATAACGCAATTAATCGTATGCAGTGACGCATGCGTTGTGAGCGTGAATGAGAGAGAGTCGATTCGACTCTGCTCTTTAATTCCGTATTATCGATAAGAATACGATTACTCTCGATTGAACATTACGGATTATGTGTGTTATGGATCATGTGGTGATAGTGTGCTTATGATAGGTCCCCAGGATTCAGATCTCATATGCAGAACAATATTATGCAGAATTTCAGGAAGAATCACACACAAACCTTCTGCTTTAATCAATTTTATTTCTAGCTAACTTTAATTTTTGGATAATATGAAAACTCAATCTCGGGATTTTGGAATTTCAACACAGCGTGAACATGATACCATCACGATTGCGTTGTTTCACCTCGATAGCGGCACCTGTGGTTAATTCCCGACGCGTAACGCAATTGATCGGTTGTTGAGAGAGAGATTAAAAACATGCGAACTATTCTATCAAACCTTAACTTTATAATATGCAAACTCGTATGCTTGAATTGTTACACAACACGGCACTTGGTCTTTGATTCGTATCCAATCCTTAATACATCCTGATATGCGAAGCTATTATGCTTGAAATCGTCAGCACAGTACCACGTTGATGTTCGTTCATTGATTCATAATGATTATGCATTTAAAGCGTTCGACTGAAATACTTCGAATTGCCTTATCAACACCACTCGTTGGCCACAATGCTTCGTTACTTGAATTGTCAGACAAAACAGCATTCGGTCATTGATCATGCGCGGCCCTTAATGCAATTATTGTCACGTTGTTAACAATAGGATGACTGATTATTATGCAACGCTACTCGTTGACAGGGCACTCCAACCAGTATTATTCTTGGAGGCACAAATATGCGTTTGAATTCGTTATTTCATTCGTGGATACCGGCAAGATTATGCAGAAAGACAAATATTAACGAACGACTCAAGTATTCCTAATCAACTTCTCAACGCGACTCAATGGGTGGCGATGTTTCCTTTTGAGATCCTTATCTCGGGCCAATCTTTTAATTGATTGTGGCCAGACCCCTGGCAGGGAACCGGTTGAACCCGCTCTTCAACCCCGCGAGCGGCGCTCCGTGGTGAGGTGCCAAGAACGAATCCTTGTTAATGGGTCAGTTGGTAATTTATGCGGTTAGAAGTACAGCCCCAGCACAACATTACAGAGAAAATTATGAACACTCTTAAAAACGATAGATTATTCACTCGGTCGTTGCGATGTTTCCACAATCACGGATGGTTCAATGGCTTGAGGTTTTTAGGCTTTGTTAATGACCCGTGTGTGTGTGTGTTGAATGGTGTGAGTGGTGAAAGAGTAGGCCAATGTTCGGAATCGATTCTTTGCGTCAAGCAGACGTCTGGTTTGTGTGTAGTGGGGGGCAGTGTATCATACGTATCAGTTGATTCTTCTTTCAGTAGTTGGTTCGGACTCGACGGACGTTGGTGAACGAGTAGATGCGTTGTTGTAGCTGAGATGACCGTCTGGTAGACGGCGTTAGAAGCACGCCCGCAGCGGCACGCTGGTGCTCCGTCGTCGGCGGTTGTAGATTGCAGGCTCACGATTCGCTCGTGGTGGCGCTGGTGCTGGTTCTGGTGGCACGCTGGTGGCGCGCTGTTGGCACGCTCTGGTGCTGATGCTGGTGCTGATGGCACGCTGGTGGCGCGCGCTCCCTCTCCTTGAAGATGCGCGAACGCGCCCGTGCTGGTTCGCTGATAGCAGTTTCTCTCCACTGCTGGCTGAGCTGCTGCACGCTCTTGCTTGGCGTTGCTGGCCGCGCTCTTTCTCCTTGAAGATGCGCGAAAGCGCCCGTGCTGGTTCGCTGACAGCAGTTTCCTCCACTGCTGGATGAGCTACGCCGGCGCGCGCTCTTTCCGCTGCTGTAGTATCTGACGCTGCTGTAGTATCTGACGCTGCGCTCGCGAGCGACAGGTCAAGTTTTTCTTCTGCTGAGTTGAGTTGAGATGAGTCTTCTTCTGTTGAGCTGAGTTGAGATGAGTCTTCTTCTGTTGAGCTGCCCCCGAGGGCTGATGAGTTGATTTCAATGCTGAAACGGCTCCTTTTTATGCCAAAAATCTCTCCCCTTCTCGGCTCCCCCTCACGAGGTGGAGCTATCTTTGATCTGATCGTATGTCGGTGGGGGGGGTTCGTGTGTCGGTGGTGGGGGGGGGTTCGTGTGTCAGTGTGTATGTTTGTGTGTGTGTCATTTATGACATGGCCCTGTTCGGGTCTTTCCTCAAGCCATAAACATCAAGACAACAGACACCTCGATTCATCTTGGTGGCATCTGGTTGTCTAATCCCTCCACCCAGAGAGAGGGGCGGGTTCCCCCCCCCCCTTTTCCGTACGCGTTCCGACGCACAAAGAAATGGTTAAGATTTTTTTTTAAGTTTAACATTTCACATCACAGTTGGTATCTTATCATACACAGTTATGATCCTGCTTGTGATTCATAGTATTTGATTTATTTCCAAGTGAAGATGCTCTTCCGAGCGTATGCATTTTATCACGTGCTGCAGGGAAAGACAAAGGTGGCCGGGAGCACCTCTTTATACTTTTGACTTATATTTCTCAAATACCATTTGGTCCCATGTTCGCCAAGACTCGTGTTTGTAACTACGTCCTCCCGACACCTCTCGGTTTTACCGAGGTTCGAATTGTTATGATGGAATTATTAAAAAGAAAAATAATTATCATCCTGAGTTTAAGAGGTCCATTTCTTAATTGTTGGAATCCATATCCCTTGGTTCTGTAAGGTTCTATAATGGAATGTCGTGTAAGGTTAACACGTTGTTATTATTAATATTATTTTGCAATTTTCTTTAAAACTTTCTTTGCCTGGTTGCCGTGTGTGGGGTGGGTGTGTCTCCTCATCAAACCCGGCTGGCTTTTCCAGATGGCCCCTTGTGATAAGGTGTAATTCCTGCTTCTCCGCGCTGTGAGAGAGACAAATGTGGTCGGGGTTGCTTGGAATATTGTTTAAACTCTTTCGCAAGTTTGCTCGTTGTCTCATTCCTTCTCGATAACCTTTGATGTGACTCGGTATTCTTGCTCCCAGCTTTGTTTTAACAGTAAAAGTATTAAAGGTGAAAATCATTTGATAGCGAATTAATCATTGGATAATAATTCACTGATGTGTCTGGTGGCCTGTTCTTAATTGGAGTGAGCGTTAGGCTCGCTACTTTTATCTTATTCTTGTTGTTGCCTTTTAATTTTTTTGTTGTTGTTTTACTGGAAAATAAGGAAAAGAATATGTATACGATTTACCCTGTTGGCATCTGGTGTCTGCTCTCTTGGTATTCTGACCTCGGGGGGACCTTTCCTAAGGGGCCCATCAAACTCTTGTTCATCTGGAGATTTTCGCCGTTAGCTGTTACATCCTCGCCTCGAGAGTTTTATTATTTCTTTATTTCTTAATGGTCTGTTTATGACCGACATCTGGTTTTTCGTGTTTCTGGCTTACGGGTTTGATTCATTATTAAAAATATATATATTGTTTGTCACGAAAGAAAGGAAAAAGAAATCTAGGTGTATGCATCCGTAAATATTCTTACGGATATTAATTGTGGAAAAAGGGCCGTATACAACATTCCGCCCTTTTAAAAATGATCGGTGGTCTGCCACCGGTTATTTTTAATATTAAAGAAAAATGCCTTTTTCCACCATGAACCATCAAGTTTGTGATTTTTCCTTACAACGCGCGCGTACGTGTCACAACTTAGCATGATTATATTTGAATTAATAAGGGATTTTTTTTTGTCATAAGATAAGGAAGTATTCTACTGACTACATGTTATAGGGGAAGTTGTTGATTGAATTTTTTTTTTTTTTGGGGGGGGGGTTGTCAGGCCTTGACTCTACCTTTGTTCCTGGGCTCGAATGGTATGTGGCTTGTACCCGCGATTAGTCTCTTAAGTTCGGCATTCATTTTGGCCATATGGTATGCTAGGGTTAGGATAGCCATGGTTAATACGATCATTCCTGTTGCCCCTGTGATTCCCAGTCCCATCTGTTTATTCCTCTGATATCCGGCTTCTTCGGTTGCCCAAGTTAGGTCTGGTACGTTGATCTCTGACTCGCTGATGGCTAATTTCACTGTATGAAATTCCTTGCTGTTCAACAGGTTAGACAGAGTGCTGCTTATTTCAAACTTGTGGCTTCGGAGTGTGTTTACTACTTCTACTTCTGCTTGATGTAGGCTTTTGTCTAAATTATATAATACCTTGTCCCCTATGTGTACGAATGTTCCTCTTGGTACTGTGACCAGTGCGACGTGGCTTGGAATCGGCACTTTCATGGTTACGGAGTGTTGGTCCGTGGAAACGGTTGCCGTATCTAGAGGGGTGCTTACTAACCACTGAGCATCGGCTATCATGGCTACTGTTTCGGTTTTTTCTTTGGGTTTACTTAACTTGAACTTGCACGTTTCCCTAGAGCTTAGGTTTGACAGACCGCACATTATTTCTGCTGTATTGATTAGGAATGGCTCCCCTGGGCAGAGCCAGTGAACTTCTTTCATTATTTGGCACATGTTTATGTCAGGCACTAGGTACTTAAGGGGACCCTCTTCCTGGTAGGCCACCACTAAGGGGGTTTCCATCTTGGAGTAAATGTCATTATTCCATGTACCCACGTTCAATACTGTCCGCAATCGAAATACATTTCCGGGTTTAACCAGTGGTAAATTTAACAGGAATGCCAGCTGTCTGGTTTGGGGGTCTACATGTATGGGTGTGGCTGTACCCATGTTAAAGGCAATTTGTACTTGTGTTGGACTGATCGTTTCTGGGGATGCTGCTTGCAGCACATTCTTTATCAGTGTTGGAGTTACCAGATATGAAGGGATTTGTCCTTGGATAAGATCACTGATGCTGCCGCTGGTGCTACGCAACCAGTCTTGGATCAACCATTGAATTGGCTGTCGAGTACTCTCTTCTTCGTATAGGTCTTGGATTGCGAAACCCAATTCTTGAATTGTTAAGTTAATCATGGCGGAATGCAGGTTAACAAGAACTACGGTGTCTCTGAGGGTAGATCCCATTTCGATCAGATTATTTTGTTGGTGTTGGATTTGCCGACGGATTTGACGCATATCGAGCTGTAAATTCTCGACGCCTTGTGTGAGGTGTCCAATCTTCACGGCGTTGGATATGGATACTCCTAGTGTGATTAAGGAGCTAAGGCCGGAGAGTATTCCGAAGGCCCCTCCCATGCCGATCGATCTCTTGGGGCGTGTGGTGTTGGGAGTGGTGGGGGGAAGTATCATGGTTCTTTGTAATTGCTTCAGGATCGTTCCGATATTCAGTTCACTGTATCTTAGGAAGTCGTGGTACCAGATTAGGGTTGCTCTGGTAGCTGAGGGTGGTATCTTCCCGAAGTGTTTCTCTATTACTACGGCAGGTTCCAAGGAAACATAGACTTGTTGGGTTATTATTTTCGTTTCGGTCACTAGGAAGCCGGAAAAGTCTCTCAGCATCACCCCGGATTCTGGTCCTGGCTTGAGTAGATCTTGGCTGCCCTCTAGCTTGGCAAAGCAAGTCAGCAGGAGCGCGAGCAGGAGGGCTGCCATTCCCTGGAAAACATTTATACATTATCTTAGTGTCACATGCCCAATTTAGTTTAGCCCCCCCCCTTTTTGTCTCTTTATTCTTCCTCTTGTTCTCCCAGCACAGGGTACGGTTTGATTTGATTGATGTGTACCCACTTGTACTGCTGCTCTCTTCCTGTCTTTGTGATTTTTAGCTGATATACAACTGGGGACATTTTGTCAACAATCTCGTGTGGTCCTGTCCAGGAAGGGAGGAATTTCCTGCACTTCTGCTTTCTTTTTTCGTAATTGAGGTACAACACCTGGTCTCCGAGCTGGTATTCTGCGTGGCTGGCTTTTTGGTCATAGTATGCTTTGCTCCCCTGAGCCTCTGCTTGCAACTGGTCTCTGACCATAGCGAATGTGCTCTGTAGGTGACTGTTCAGTCCCGCTAGGTATTCAGTGGGCGTCATTGCCGTTGGGGTCTCGTCCTCCAGTGGGACATACAGCAGGTGCACTGGGAGGGTCATTAATCTCCCTGTCATGATCTCGAATGGTGTCCTGCCTGTAGCTCGGTTGGGTGTGGCTCGCATGGCCATCAATACTAGGGGTAGTTTCGTATCCCAGTCGCGTCCCGTGGTGGACACATATTTCTTTAGGAGGCTCACGATGGTCCTGTTGGCTCTTTCCACCTGTCCTGAGGATTGTGGATGGTAGGCGATGTGTAGTTGTCTTCTTACTCCCAACATCTTCCACACTTCTGTGATGACTTCGGCTGTGAAGTGGCTTCCTTTGTCTGAATCGATTGTTGACGGTAGGCCCCACCTACTGAATATTTGGTTGATCAGTAGGATAGCTGTCGTTTCCGCGGTGTTGTTGGGTGCTGGTAAACACTCTATCCATTTGGAGAATGCACAGGTCACAGTCAGCATGTATTTATTTCCTTTGGTTGATCGGTTGACAGGTCCTATCCAGTCGATTTGTAGGTTGGACCATGGATAGTCTGTTCCCCTCTTCTGTAGGGGTGCCCTATGCTGTGAGGTCGTTGGCTGGTACTTGCAACACACGAGGCAGTTGGACACATGTTCGTGTATGTCTTGACTCATTTTAGGCCAGTAGGCCACCTGCCGCAGCATCTGTCCTGTGTTCATCTCGCATCGGTGGCCGCTGCATGGTTCGTCGTGGGCATGTTGTAACATTATCTCTCGGTATTGTGAGGGGACTACCCATCTAGTTTTACCGTCTTTTTCGTTCGTATATACCAGTAGCCCTTTTCGTATTGAGAACCTTTTGATTTGGTTATGCATGATCTCGAGCTCTTTGTTGTCGTTCAGGTTGTCGGTAGTGATTGGTTTTCCTGTTGGATCCTGGATATGATCAGCCAGTGTTTTTAGGGTTTCGTCCTCTTGTTGCATTCTGACTAGATCTTCGGAAGGCTGTG
Organism: Petromyzon marinus; assembly: GCF_048934315.1. Lineage (NCBI taxonomy): Eukaryota > Metazoa > Chordata > Hyperoartia > Petromyzontiformes > Petromyzontidae > Petromyzon > Petromyzon marinus. The sequence goes on from NW_027423003.1 coordinate 580,095, forward strand.
CACTGTTCAATTGGGCTCTGACTCCAGCTTCTGCAGGGTTCTTCCCACTCCTGGTGATCAGTCTTATTACGGCAGGGTCTTGGTTCGTCGACTCTTGTTGTCCGTCTCTTTCGGTTTGGCTTTCTAGCTTCCACGGTGTGCCTTCCAGGCTTCCCGCTTTTGCGAGGGCGTCTGCCTGGTCATTTCCAGTTTTCTCTTGGCCAGGTATCTTGGAGTGCCCTTTGACCTTCTTCCAAAATATCTTCATATCTTTGTTCTGAACCATCGTATCTATGGCCTTGAACAGTTCTTGATGGTGAATTGGTTTATTTCTATGGTTCTTCATACCATTCTTTTTCCATATGGGCAAGTGGTGTAGGAAGCTGTGCTGTACGTAGTTGGAATCAGTACACACCACCATGGTCTGTATTTGGTTATTGGATGCCATTTGGACGGCGATGTGTACCCCGGCCAATTCTGCATACTGGTTGGACTTTGGTCCCAGTTGAAATCCCGCTTGAATCCCTGTGAGTGGGCCAGTTTCCCAAACGATTCCTGATCCGGCGTGGAGTTTGTTTTCCTTCATTTTGGAGCATCCATCGATGTACACCATTGGTAGGTCGGCGCATGTTTCCTTTTTGAAGGGCAGGTGCCTGTTGTCCTCCGGAGGTACCTTTGCGGCACATGCTTCTATGCTGTCTAGCGTGCAATCATGTAAGTCAGCCAGACCTTTGGCCATTGGACTTTTCTTGTTTTTTGCGTATTTTACTGTGATTGGTAGGCCTTGGAGTGTCAGTGCCCAATTGGCTATCCGGCTGCTGGTTACACGGCCCTCTCGAATCTTCTTACTATTGAGGTACGCCAAGGATTCATGATTCGTTTCTAGGATGATTTTCTCTCCGTTCAACAAGTTCCGAAAATGTTGTATAGCCCAGATGTTTCCGAATATTGCCTTCTCGCACTCAGAGAACTTTGTCTCTACCCCACGGAGGGCCTTGCTGGCATAGGCAATAATTCGTTTCCCTGCTTCCTGTATCTGGTATAGTACCGAGCTGATACTATGATCTGAGTATGCGGTCTCTAGGTAGTATTCTTTTCCTTTCTCTGGGTATGCCAGGCAGGATGCCCCTGTGATCTGTCGTTTTAATTCCTCCACTGCAGATTCCTGTTCTTGTCCCCATTCCCATGGTTCGTCTTTTTGAAGTAGTTTGACTAGGGGTCGAGCGATCCCTGCGTAGTCGTCCACGAACTGTCGAAGGTAGTTGCAGATCCCTAAGAAGCTCCGAAGGGTCGTGACTGTGGTGGGCGGTTTGAGCGCGTGGAGGGCTTCAAGTCTTTTCGTTTGGGGTAACATTCCTTCAGTGCCGATCTGGAACCCGAGGTAGTCCACCCTTTTACGTGCCCACTGTCCCTTTTGTATTGATATCTTTGCACCTGCTTTTTTTAACTGCTCGAGGGTATGCTGGAGGTTCTCGAGGTGTTCTTCCCATGAGGAGTCCTTGACCAGAATGTCGTCGACATAGACGATGGTGCCTCGCTCTTTTGCGTCACCCATTGCCTTGTGTAGGAATATGTTGAAGTCTGCAGGTGAATTTGAGTATCCAAATGGGCATCGGTTCCAAGTATACTGTATCCCGTTGAATGTGAAGGCCAACTTGTATTGATCTGCTTCTTTCATGGGCATGGTCCAGAAACCATTTGATAGGTCCATTGTGGTGAGTATTTTTGCGCCTTTTATTTGGTTGAGACTTTGGTCGATTTCCGCCATGGGCCATCGAGATAGGGGAACCGTTTTGTTGAGTTGCCTATAGTCGATGGTGAGTCGCCACTTGCCAGTGGGTTTTAGCACAGGCCAAATTGGTGAGTTGTAGGTTGAATTGCATTCCCGAATTATATTCTTCTTGAGTAGGTTTCCCAAGGTTTCTTGGATTGATTCGTAGGCGGCTAGTGGAATCTTGTATTGTTTCACGTATACCGCTGGTGCTCCCTCCAGGGTGGGAATAGATACCACATGTAGGTCGGTTTTGCCGCAGTCATAGGAGTCTTCTGAGAACAGGAAGTGGTATTTCTGGAGCAGTTGTCGGAGCTCGTTTCGTTGAGTGTCATTTTCAAGGGCGTCTGCCGCTTCAATTTGTTGTTCAATTTGTTCTTCTATTGTAGGGACTCTTTTTCCTTGGTCTGGGTCTAAGGCTTCTGTGATTCCTGGTAGCTCAGTGGGTTGTTTCCCTTGCGTTATTATCGGTTGAATTGCCTTTGCTTCACTGGAGTGGAATATACTCTTGATCTTGTGTTGTCCTTCAAAAGTCCCCTGTTCACCTGTTTGACCACTAGTAGGCGGTATATACCCCACGAGGGGACAGTCCTTGGGAACTGCTGGTCGTAGGTCTGCTTCCTCAAGGTCCTTTCCCGGTTTATTTGTCAGCAGTTGAGTGGTTCGTATTCCTGCTGGACGCTTGGTTCTGTTCTTGGTTGTCTGTGATAGGTCGTTGAGTTCTGGTGTGGTTACTTGAATTCCCATAGAGTCTTCTGCGACTTCTTCCTCTTCTGGATCCCTATGCTGCTCCGGCATTGACTGTGCCCATATTTGTCGGGATTCAAGGTTCATAATGGGTTTAAGGCGATTCAGTAGTTCGATCCCAATGATCAGCTCTTTTCCTGGGTTCTGTACGACATATAATGGATGGCTCATGTTGACTTCGTTGAACTTGAGCTTCATCGTGACCTTGCCCAATGGTCGCATGTGGGTCCCTTCGCATCCAGAGTAGGTAAGCTTGCTTGGCATCATCTGCAGTGCTTCATTCTTCCTCTGGAGGGCAGTCTGGAGTTCGTTAAATAGGTCCCTGGATATCATTGATATTTCTGCTCCAGTATCACAAAGGCCCTGGCTGGTCAGTGTGTCTTGCAGTGTTACTTCCATGTGGACTCGCCCGACCGGTCCTGCGGGAATTAATTCTCCCAGATGGTACCCTTTGCCCTCTGGTATCACCTCGGCGACTGCTTTGGTGTTTCTTGAGTTTCCTATGTTTACTTGGTCTACTCTGGCGTTGGGTGTGCCCTCTTCCTGGGTGTGTTCTGTTGGTCTTCTTGTCTTTGGTGTTGGTATCGGAGTCTTCATACTCTCTTGGTGTCCTCTTTCCATCCGAATGTGGTGGGCGTATCGACTCCTGTTGGCTGACTGTGGTCTATGCTCGATTGCTAGTGGAGGCGGCAGTGGAAGACGATATGGTGTTTGATTCGGTGGGCGTCGGCCCCCGTGGTGTAGGTATGATTCATCACTCGCTCTTCCTCCTCCATAGTTCCAGGATCCGCCTCCTTCGGTATTCCATGGCTGTGTTGTCCGTGGATGCCAAGTCCCTCTTGCCTCGCTCCTCTCCCCACGTGGAGTGTTATTCAGCATGCCGTTGATGGGTGTTGATTGTAGTAGATTAGGCGCCCTCTCCAGGGGGGTTTCATGTCCATCCCGTATGGTGTTGTTATTATTTCTGGGACATTCGCTTCCCTCCAGATCAAGTCGTTCTTTATCTTTGGTGATGATGTGTGTTTTGGCTATGTTTGTGGTTCTTCGGCCGTTCACCCAGGCCGTGTGAGCCTTGCTTTCAATCTGGCGCAGGGAGGCAGTCTCGGGATCCAACATCATTCCTACTATCTTCATTATTTCAGGTCTTAGGGATTGGAAGAACATAACTTTTAATATTTTCCCTTCTTCTTGGGCGTTATCCACGTCGCCTGCGTAATACGCTCTCTTGAGGCGTAGGAGATAATCTCGTGGGTCCTCGTCTGCACGCTGAGTCATCAATTTTGCCGCATTCAATCCTTCAGACAGTGTGGAGTATTCCCCGAATCTCTTAACTACTACTCGGCTTAATTGCTTGAAATCGCTCCTGACCCTGTTGGGCAGGGAGGTTACCCATGGTCTGGCTGACTCATGCAAGCTTCTTGATAATAGACATGCTTTTTCTGCTGATTTACACAGACCCCGGATCTTAGCCTCCTGTCCTACTGTGGCTATGTGAGTGTGGATATCCCTGTTCTTGTTGTGTGGATCGAAGTAGGGAATTCTCACGAGCGCTTTATCCATTCGTTTGAGGGTTTTACTGTTAAAAGTGTGTTGTTCGTCGTCAGTGGTGTCTGTTCCTGAGGAGTGCTCACTCGAGCTGTCCCTGTCTTCGCTATCACTGCTGTCATGTTTCCCTTGCCTGTGCCGTGGTCTCCCTCTGTCCGAGGATTTGTATCTGTCCCGTGGCTTGTGTCCTTTGTTTTTCCTATGTGGGTCTGGTGAATCGTGCTTGTGGGTTGGTGTGTGTGATCTCCTTGAGCTGTGTCTATGTGGTGAGTGTCTTTGTCCTTGACCTTCATACCGTCTATCACGTGCGTGGTGTCTGCTGGGTGATATGCTGCGTTTACGTTGGTCTCGTATTTTGTGACTGTCAGGATTCCTGTGTCTGTCTTCTGTGGTGCGGGTTGTTTTGCGTTGGTGAGTTTTATGTGTTGCGCGTCTCTCTGGGGAGCTGTCCCTGGTACCCGTGTCATGTCGGTCATGTTTACGTGAGGTGCGTTCCTCTGGTGAGCCGTCTGTGTCTGACTGGTCACTTTTGCGTGCTGTGCGCCTCTCTGGAGAGCTGTGGGTTCTACGTCGGTCGGGCTTGTGTGGAATGTGTCTTCCTAGTGAGCTGTCTCTGTCCTCTGCATCATATCGGTCATTTTTGCGTAGCGTGCGTCTTTCTGGCGAATTGTCTCTGTGCCACTCATTCCGCCCTGGTTCCGCCCCTTTTGGTGCTATTCGTACTGCGTATCCTGGCAATTTTATTTTGGGTTTTTGTGTCTCTCTAATTTCGAGGTTGTCATCCGCATGTTTTTCCACTTTTATCACTGTTTCTCCTTCCTTCCTCTCGAATTGCAAGGGGGTCTCTCTGTCAAAATTGCTTTCTTTGGTGGTCATACTTTTTGGGGATTTTGGCCCTGGGCTACGTATGCGTGGCTCGGAGTATGGTAAACTGCTACTCCCGTATGGGTTATGTGTATCAACGTCTGGGGGTTTCACTGGTGCAGCTAGCTCTGATCCTTTCTCTCCCACGAGGGCGCGCAGACGTTCTACCTCCCCCATCAGGGACAGTTTATCCTCTCTTTCCCTTTCAAATTTTTCCGCATTCCATGCCCTTTCCCTGTCTGTCTGTATGAGGAGGTGTGAGTCTAACCTTGCTATTTCCGCAATTTTTACATCACGTTCGGATTTGTTACATTTTATCACGTCCTTAAGAAGTTTTTTCCGATGTTCCTTAATGTCCTCGATATGTGTCCCCTCCATATGTCTCTCTGTTCTGCCTGCTCTTTAGCAGTCCGGCCAGTACGTTTTAACACAAGTTCACGATATTGTTTTTCCATAGATTCCATCTCCTCCGGGGAGGTCCCCTCTGAGTCAGTGGTATGCGTTGGGGTGTCAGCCTCCGAATGTTGCAGATCCAGTTCCATCTATCTTATGTGGTGTACTTGATAGACTTAAGAGTGTATCTTAATTCTGACATTTCATTTGTGGTGTGAGTTACTCTGGAAATTCCCTTTGGAGCACGTATAAACAATTGTATCACAGGATATGGTCAGTTTGACTCGAGCAAATAATCTTACTTCAATTGTCTTTGTTATACCCTGCTACTCTGGAATTTCCCTTCAGAGTGCGTTTTTTTGTTTGCTTTACACCCGTTACAGTCACAGGGTAACGTTAGATCATAAAACCTTGGTTAATACAACAGTGATTTGTTCCTTAATTCAAGCATAAACTGTCTGCGAGAGATCCCGGACGACGCGCCCAATATGTTGTATATGTAGGTGTTATGAAAATTGATGAAAATAATGAAAATTAAATGAAATTTGAAATTAGCATAATTTATCCGAAATTATGTTAATTAGTGTAATTATGTGCATAAATTATGCTGATTCGAGAGATAATCGTATTAATTTATGCGAGTGGGCGTGGTTAGGATAATGCAGGTCGTTATGGATTATCAGGTCGAGCCTCAGTGACGAGGATTGTGTTATGAATTGGAATAACGCAATTAATCGTATGCAGTGACGCATGCGTTGTGAGCGTGAATGAGAGAGAGTCGATTCGACTCTGCTCTTTAATTCCGTATTATCGATAAGAATACGATTACTCTCGATTGAACATTACGGATTATGTGTGTTATGGATCATGTGGTGATAGTGTGCTTATGATAGGTCCCCAGGATTCAGATCTCATACGCAGAACAATATTATGCAGAATTTCAGGAAGAATCACACACAAACCTTCTGCTTTAATCAATTTTATTTCTAGCTAACTTTAATTTTTGGATAATATGAAAACTCAATCTCGGGATTTTGGAATTTCAACACAGCATGAACATGATACCATCACGATTGCGTTGTTTCACCTCGATAGCGGCACCTGTGGTTAATTCCCGACGTGTAACGCAATTGATCGGTTGTTGAGAGAGAGATTAAAAACATGCGAACTATTCTATCAAACCTTAACTTTATAATATGCAAACTCGTATGCTTGAATTGTTACACAACACGGCACTTGGTCTTTGATTCGTATCCAATCCTTAATACATCCTGATATGCGAAGCTATTATGCTTGAAATCGTCAGCACAGTACCACGTTGATGTTCGTTCATTGATTCATAATGATTATGCATTTAAAGCGTTCGACTGAAATACTTCGAATTGCCTTATCAACACCACTCGTTGGCCACAATGCTTCGTTACTTGAATTGTCAGACAAAACAGCATTCGGTCATTGATCATGCGCGGCCCTTAATGCAATTATTGTCACGTTGTTAACAATAGGATGACTGATTATTATGCAACGCTACTCGTTGACAGGGCACTCCAACCAGTATTATTCTTGGAGGCACAAATATGCGTTTGAATTCGTTATTTCATTCGTGGATACCGGCAAGATTATGCAGAAAGACAAATATTAACGAACGACTCAAGTATTCCTAATCAACTTCTCAACGCGACTCAATGGGTGGCGATGTTTCCTTTTGAGATCCTTATCTCGGGCCAATCTTTTAATTGATTGTGGCCAGACCCCTGGCAGGGAACCGGTTGAACCCGCTCTTCAACCCCGCGAGCGGCGCTCCGTGGTGAGGTGCCAAGAACGAATCCTTGTTAATGGGTCAGTTGGTAATTTATGCGGTTAGAAGTACAGCCCCAGCACAACATTACAGAGAAAATTATGAACACTCTTAAAAACGATAGATTATTCACTCGGTCGTTGCGATGTTTCCACAATCACGGATGGTTCAATGGCTTGAGGTTTTTAGGCTTTGTTAATGACCCGTGTGTGTGTGTTGAATGGTGTGAGTGGTGAAAGAGTAGGCCAATGTTCGGAATCGATTCTTTGCGTCAAGCAGACGTCTGGTTTGTGTGTAGTGGGGGGCAGTGTATCATACGTATCAGTTGATTCTTCTTTCAGTAGTTGGTTCGGACTCGACGGACGTTGGTGAACGAGTAGATGCGTTGTTGTAGCTGAGATGACCGTCTGGTAGACGGCGTTAGAAGCACGCCCGCAGCGGCACGCTGGTGCTCCGTCGTCGGCGGTTGTAGATTGCAGGCTCACGATTCGCTCGTGGTGGCGCTGGTGCTGGTTCTGGTGGCACGCTGGTGGCGCGCTGTTGGCACGCTCTGGTGCTGATGCTGGTGCTGATGGCACGCTGGTGGCGCGCGCTCCCTCTCCTTGAAGATGCGCGAACGCGCCCGTGCTGGTTCGCTGATAGCAGTTTCTCTCCACTGCTGGCTGAGCTGCTGCACGCTCTTGCTTGGCGTTGCTGGCCGCGCTCTTTCTCCTTGAAGATGCGCGAAAGCGCCCGTGCTGGTTCGCTGACAGCAGTTTCCTCCACTGCTGGATGAGCTACGCCGGCGCGCGCTCTTTCCGCTGCTGTAGTATCTGACGCTGCTGTAGTATCTGACGCTGCGCTCGCGAGCGACAGGTCAAGTTTTTCTTCTGCTGAGTTGAGTTGAGATGAGTCTTCTTCTGTTGAGCTGAGTTGAGATGAGTCTTCTTCTGTTGAGCTGCCCCCGAGGGCTGATGAGTTGATTTCAATGCTGAAACGGCTCCTTTTTATGCCAAAAATCTCTCCCCTTCTCGGCTCCCCCTCACGAGGTGGAGCTATCTTTGATCTGATCGTATGTCGGTGGGGGGGGGTTCGTGTGTCGGTGGTGGGGGGGGTTCGTGTGTCAGTGTGTATGTTTGTGTGTGTGTCATTTATGACATGGCCCTGTTCGGGTCTTTCCTCAAGCCATAAACATCAAGACAACAGACACCTCGATTCATCTTGGTGGCGTCTGGTTGTCTAATCCCTCCACCCAGAGAGAGGGGCGGGTTCCCCCCCCCTTTTCCGTACGCGTTCCGACGCACAAAGAAATGGTTAAGATTTTTTTTTAAGTTTAACATTTCACATCACAGTTGGTATCTTATCATACACAGTTATGATCCTGCTTGTGATTCATAGTATTTGATTTATTTCCAAGTGAAGATGCTCTTCCGAGCGTATGCATTTTATCACGTGCTGCAGGGAAAGACAAAGGTGGCCGGGAGCACCTCTTTATACTTTTGACTTATATTTCTCAAATACCATTTGGTCCCATGTTCGCCAAGACTCGTGTTTGTAACTACGTCCTCCCGACACCTCTCGGTTTTACCGAGGTTCGAATTGTTATGATGGAATTATTAAAAAGAAAAATAATTATCATCCTGAGTTTAAGAGGTCCATTTCTTGATTGTTGGAATCCATATCCCTTGGTTCTGTAAGGTTCTATAATGGAATGTCGTGTAAGGTTAACACGTTGTTATTATTAATATTATTTTGCAATTTTCTTTAAAACTTTCTTTGCCTGGTTGCCGTGTGTGGGGTGGGTGTGTCTCCTCATCAAACCCGGCTGGCTTTTCCAGATGGCCCCTTGTGATAAGGTGTAATTCCTGCTTCTCCGCGCTGTGAGAGAGACAAATGTGGTCGGGGTTGCTTGGAATATTGTTTAAACTCTTTCGCAAGTTTGCTCGTTGTCTCATTCCTTCTCGATAACCTTTGATGTGACTCGGTATTCTTGCTCCCAGCTTTGTTTTAACAGTAAAAGTATTAAAGGTGAAAATCATTTGATAGCGAATTAATCATTGGATAATAATTCACTGATGTATCTGGTGGCCTGTTCTTAATTGGAGTGAGCGTTAGGCTCGCTACTTTTATCTTATTCTTGTTGTTGCCTTTTAATTTTGTTGTTGTTGTTTTACTGGAAAATAAGGAAAAGAATATGTATACGATTTACCCTGTTGGCGTCTGGTGTCTGCTCTCTTGGTGTTCTGACCTCGGGGGGACCTTTCCTAAGGGGCCCATCAAACTCTTGTTCATCTGGAGATTTTCGCCGATAGCTGTTACATCCTCGCCTCGAGAGTTTTATTATTTCTTTATTTCTTAATGGTCTGTTTATGACCGACATCTGGTTTTTCGTGTTTCTGGCTTACGGGTTTGATTCATTATTAAAAATATATATATTGTTTATCACGAAAGAAAGGAAAAAGAAATCTAGGTGTATGCATCCGTAAATATTCTTACGGATATTAATTGTGGAAAAAGGGCCGTATACAACAATACCCATATGACAAGAAATGTTACAATACATAGCATGTATAAGAATTCAAATTCATGTCAACCACCACTCACCCTCCCCTCGACTCACTCCCACGCTCAGCCCTCCACTAGGGTACCCCCCCGCCCACACCGGTGGCAGAGGGCCTTGTTTGACCCAAGACACCTCTCCATCTTTCCACAGAGTCTAGTCGTCCTTCACATCGTCAGCAAGACGGATGAGGTGAGCTACGTCTGGCTGTGTGTGGCGCCGAGCGTGAAGATTTTCTTCTCTTCTGCGGCGTGCGTCCACGTCAACTTTCACCATCAAGCGTGCCCAGACTCCTCCACGGCTCCGCTGCCTCTCCTGCCCTCGTCCTCCTGCTTCTGCTCAGTCCGATCGCCCCCCTCTCCTCCCGCCCCTTGCCGTCTCTCTTCACACGCGCACTTCGACCTCCCTCGCCTTCCACGTCAGGAGGTACGCCCAAGATCACTCGTCCTGCCAGCACCAACGGCTCACCCATCGTCTGACCGTGTCTCCGTTCATGCAGGTAAGGGCACCATCACGGCGTAGCGGTTAGCGGCGCTGCGCCATTCTCGCTCACGGCCAATACCAGCGACAATTATTGGCCGTCCGTGAATGACGTCACGCACCTATGGGGGGGGGGGGGGGGGGGGGGCGGGGTCAGACGTTCGTGACGATGTGTGACAAGGGGGGGGGGTTTGAGAAAAGTGACGTCACATCAAATTGCACAACTTGAAATAAAAATAAACACGTTCTACTTAATTAGACTTTGTGATGTTTTCTACCTACAACATCAGAGTGCAGCGCCAAATTAACGAGCTTTGTGACGTCATATTTGAGGGGGGTCTGACTTTTTGTGACGTCGTGCGACGATGGGGGGGTCAAAAATCCTCTAAAATCGCGTGACGCCATTTAAGGTCGGCCCCTTACCTGAAGCAGTCCTGAGCGTCACTTAGGTGGACTCAGCCATAATTAAGGAGGTGGTGAGGTGGGTGAGGGTGCTAACATCAGAATTTGAGAGACGAGCGGCCAGCCGTGGTTCTGTCCACACCAGCCCCTGGTGTTGTTCCACTGCGACCCTCACCGGTGCTCGCTAACAGCGCACGCCCAGTGGGAGTCGATGAGTCCGTGGGTTTCTGTGCGAGTCCGTGGGTCCATGTGTGGGTCTGTGGATGCGTCAGTCTACATTGGGGAGCCTGTCTTTGCAGTTTGGGGACTAGTGCAGCACTAGTGTGTAGTAGTGTATAGTGTAGTGTATAGTAGTGTAGTGTATAGTGTAGTGTATAGTAGTGTATAGTGTAGTGTGTAGTGTATAGTAGTGTAGTGTATAGTAGTGTATGGTGTAGTGTATAGCTTAGTGTATAGTGTAGTGTATAGTGTAGTGTATAGTAGTGTATAGTGTAGTGTATAGTAGTGTGTAGTGTATAGTAGTGCATATTGTAGTGTATAGTGTAGTGTATAGAAGTGTAGTGTATAGTGTAGTGTATAGTGTAGTGTATAGTAGTGTATAGTGTATAGTTTAGTATACTAGTTATCACGTGACTAGTGCAGCTAGCGAGGTGGTGACCACACTCGTGCATCTCCACTCGTTCGTGCTTGCAAGTAAGCGCTCGTGTGTGTATGTGCACCCGCGTGTTTGTTCGTGTCTGTATGTACGCACACTGTTGCACGTGGTTCGCTCGTGTGGGTGTGTAGTGGAACGCACTGCTCATGAAAACGTTGCCTCGTTACGCGGTAAATGCTGCGGCACAACAGGAGGGAACTGCAGGGATGAGGCTCTCCGCTCTTGGTGATGTGAATTAAAACAGCGCCAAGGTGGAGAATCCTGTCCCTACAGCTCGTAGCTGTGACGGAGTGAGAGTGATCAGCGGACAGCCACCATGGTTGCCAGGTAAGGGGAGACTTCACCCGGAACTCTCCTCCACACGTGTTCCCCTTGAACATTGTCGCAATAAACGTACGATCAGGAATCTTTAAAATATTAGACCTTTGCTGTTCCGCAAGAATATTAACGCTCAAACTCGTATCGAACTCTTCATGAATTCACTTGGTCAAACAGTTCAGGTACTCGGCAAAGCATTTCACCACCCGGTATGCAACAGTTGAACAATCTACTCCAAATCAACACCGAAACGTCAAATCATCATCCACCATTGACTTCCACATCGATGGAAGCAATTTGCCATGACGACCAAGCCATTAAACACCGGAACAACGAACGTGCCATTCAAGTACATCTTGAAACCCATTATCTGAAGTAGTTTGTATTAAACAACAATAACTAAATAACGGAAACACGTTTACAATATTGAGCGAAGTTATAGTCACGGACTTTTTCCAACTTTAGGTCAACAGGACCACAAAAGCTCGGATATGTGGTGCATAATAAATGAATCAATCTGATTGAAATCATCAACTGGCTAAACACTTTCCGATTTCAACATCACCTTATAAAAGAATAACATTTTAAATATAAGCGCACAACTTTATCTATGTGATGAACGCTGCACTTTCCATTGTTTTCATGCAGGGGGCGCTGCAAACCTACGCACCCCCTGCATGGACGACGGAGGCGCAGGGACAGACATTCGATTACGTTGGAATCGATCTGCAGACGGCGGTCTTCTCGCACGGCTAGCTCCGTGTCGCCTTATCTCGATCCCGCAATCCCAAACAAGTGAAAGTCAGCATCGAACCGAAACCCCCCGCAAGGCCATCTACTTAACGTTGAGAGAAAATTCACACGAAATGTCCTTTTCAATGAAGTCTTCCACATGTAAATTGATACAAGCTTTTAATGAAGAAATAAAATCATCTAATTCAAAACACAACACAATTCAAAGATGTTTCATTTTAAAACTTCAAAACGGAGCATGGGGTACTTGCGTGAATGCGTCCTTCGTGTGCAAATGTTGTGACTTTCCTGGCCTGAAGGCCGTCAACGTGTTGGACCATTAAATGGTGCACAGCGTCTCAACAACAGCAGTGGGGTTTGCTTCAACCGATGGTCACGAACATCCAGACATGAATCAGCAAGGAGCATTTCTCGTCCCAGTTAGACAAAATCTACGTCAACACGTAAGACAAAACTACAATTCGTGTTGTAGAGAATGTACCTCCTCCTATACGTGTAACTTTCAAGTGGTATGCCTTGTAACTGATGAATGATCCGAGCGTGCTACCTATTTCAAAGACAATGAGTTGCTCCAGATGCTTCATGAAACACAAAAGTACCCTTTGACCTATATCACAAGAACAACGGGTCTCACCTGAGTCCTCTGTACAGGTTACTTTCAAACACACACACTTTGTCCTAACATCACTTATTCAATGTTTGACCCTTATAGATCAAATGTTACAAGAATGCACAAAACCAGACAAGTAAGAGCTAAGAACATAAATTACTGCAGTCACGAAAGCTTTAAATAAAAAAAAATTGGATTACTGCAGTGAAATATACTGCATCACGTTACATCGTATTAACAAGAAGCTTTTACCAAAAAGTTGCAGTCTGCTTCACAGTGTATGTAAAACATACTATTGTCATTCAAAACGAGTAGGCCATTGCATGCTGGCGTCTGAGTGAAAATGTAGCAAATTCTAAACATTACCTACAAACTACACAACTGAGATGACACATCAATCATCGCCCCCTACTGACAGGCTCTTGTCCACATGCAGGCCGGTGCAGGGCCACCACCTTGTGCCACACAGGGGCAGCTGCTACTTGGGGATGCTCTTCGAGTGTTTCAGACGAGGTACGACACCAAACTCTGAGTTGCTGAGGCGATTAAGCAAGCACCATGTAAAAGCAATTATTATGATAACATAGTGAATGCTTGGGAGCTTATTGGCTCTTGTTCCTGGTTAGAGATCGACCCAACCCACGGGCCCACAAAGTGTTCAACTTCACATTCTTGTCATTAAAGGCCTGTGACAAAGGTGCATCTATTGTAGCGACATCGTCTCTGGCTTACACATCTACCGGGTCTCCACTTGTCTTTGTGTTGTCTGGGAGCACGTCCACCCACACCTCCACTTCCACAAACTGCTGGGAGTTGCCTCGCTCTGCCTCAGTCAGAATTCTCCTCCTGCTTCACGTTGCCTTCATCAATGTGAAGGTCCCATTCTGGAAATGAATCTTCATCTTCACATTTCACCTTTATACCTTTAAAAGTGTCCAAGCTGGGATTTTCTTCTGGTTCGTGTTTCATGAGGGATGGGCTCATTGCGGCACTTTGACTTTTACAAGCTGATTTCAGACTCCAACTCCGCTCCTTGTGATGCTTTTGTGTTCTCTGGTGTCTTCAAAGATTTGATGAATCTGCAAATGCCTTCACGCACACACTGCACTTGAAGGGTTTCTCTCTCGTGTGTGTTCTCTGGTGTGTTACAAGATGACATGAATCTGAAAACGCCTTGCCGCACAGAGTACACTTGAAGGGTTTCTCTCCTGTGTGTGTTCTCTGGTGTTTTTTAAGAGCAGATGACTGTGAAAATGCCTTCCCACAAACACTGCACTTGAAGGGTTTCTCTCCCGTGTGTGTTCTCTGGTGTTTTACAAGATGATATGACTGTGCAAACGCCATCCCGCACATCGTGCACCTGTAGGGTTTCTCTCCCGTGTGTGTTCTCTGGTGTGTTTTAAGAACAAATGAACCTGAAAATGTCTTCCCACAAACACTGCACTTGAAGGGTTTCTCTCCCGTGTGTGTTCTCTGGTGTGTTACAAGATTACATGACTGTGTAAACGCCATCCCGCACATCGTGCACCTGAAGGGTTTCTCTCCCGTGTGTGTTCTCTGGTGGTTCTGAAAAACTGATGGCCATGCAAATGCCTTATTACACACAGTACATTTGAAGGGTTTCTCTCCTGTGTGACTTCTCTGGTGCCGTGTCAAATTTCTAGTCCGATCCGTGCTGTATGCACGCTGGTTGCATTGTTGACTTGTCGTACCGAGATGCTGTGCTGACTGCCTTTGCTCCATCAGACCAGCGTCAGCTGCAGACAGAAAATAAGAATATCCACACCATCTACACGTCAGTATCGAGCCATGGAGGAATGAATATATACAGTCACACGTGACTTACACGTCTATATTCATTTACGTATTCATGACTAGCTGTACTACCCGGCTTTGCCCGGGACTTGGATCCACCACGTCCGGCCGCCTTTGTCTCCCCAGTGGCGATGTTCACACCACAGCAGTTACTCGTTTGAGGCTGAGTCGACCTAGGGGAGGCCCAGAAGCGGTTTAAATAATCGTCGCCGGTGGTGGCCGTGAGCGGGAATCGAACTCGGGTCGCCAGGTTTGTAGCGTAGCGTAGCGCTAACCGCTACACTACAATGCGTTACTCTTCCACACACACACAGACACACACACACACAGACACACACAGACACACACACACAGACACAAACACACAGACACACACAGACACACGCACACAGACACAGACACACACACAGACACACACAGACACACACAAAGACACACACAGACACACACACACAGACACACACACACTGACAATGCTAGTTTCGCTTCCACGTGCGAGGATCACGTGACAGATTTGACGTCACAGCTCACTTGCCGTGCAAAAAATCTATACATTATTGAGCTCCCCCCCCCCCCCAACAAAAACACAAAAGTGTATTTGTATAATGTTTGTACGGTGTACAGTCTGGAAAGTACCCACATGGCAAATTTCCAGTTTTTTGCATGTCGGGAAGTACGCTAAACATTTTGAACAGACAACACACACAATCACAACTTTGCCTTTTATATATTTGGAGATGCAGTGAAAAACTTTCCCAAAATACATCACGCGGTTTCAGTTTTTTGATTTTCAGTTTGATTTATTTTGGTTATAGTCCCGTGAACCATTTGGCTCTTGAATCGGGTGCAACCACAACAAGCAACAAAACAAAAACACGCCCAAGAAAAACATCTTACAGTGACTATGTGTGACTGTGCAAACAGCACTGTCATGGCACGCAATGCGAGGGCAAATGTCATAAATATTTCTGTAAGCCCTCGCATCTTCAACATTAATGTTGCCATAGAAACGTTGTGGGGTTTTTTGCCTCATTTAAAAGAAATAAATTATTATCTGTTATTTTTTTTCATTTTTTATCTACGCGACTTCACTGAAAGAACCAAGAATATTAATTCCTGCAGTCACCAAAGTTTTAAGTCAAAACATTTACACACGTTGACAAAGCCTCACCTTGTGTTGTTGTGGGCAGGTCGCTTCTGATAACAAGAGCGGTATAGCAGCTCAAGCGGGCTTGGCCTGGTGAAAAAAACAAAAACTGCGTGAATATTTACAATAAAACAAAGTTACAAAGTGGTGAGCCGGGTGAAGACAAATTAAACTTAAGCGAGATAATTAAAGTGAATGCAATCAGGCGAGGGCAGGAGGCAAGGCCCCACGTGGCTAGGCCCCGCGTTGTAAAGTTCCAACCTGGACATCGATTCCCATGCTCGCTGCTACTCAATTGACATCCCTGAGAGAGAGAGAGGCTCTACCTTGGTAAACAACAACAACCACAACCACCACCACAACGATGAGAATTTCTCACCTCGGATTTCAGTGCAAGCGCGCACACGGCAGCTTCCTGTTACCTCTCGACAGCAGGTAGTATGACGTCACTTCCCTCCCACGAGCAGCTCTATGATTGATTAAATTATGTTAATGAGGCCGGCCCATATGTCGAGGTATGGGGGCGTGGCTGCTGAATCCGTCGCAATATACTCGCTACGGCTTTAACGGACACATTATGTTAACGAGCCACCAGTCACTGGGCGTAGCTTTGCCCAAATAAGGATTGCCACTGGAACGATATCGGCATTGACCCAAGTGGAGGTGACGTCACGCTCAAGAGCGCGGTGGAAGGGGGAATACCTTGGTGACATGATGTCACTAGCGAGGTACACCTCCCCCTGGCGTTTCACGCCGATGAGGTATGCAGAGTGGTGACGTCACAGAGTTGAAGTTTAAGTTAATTTAGATTCATTTTCCATTGCTCCCTCCCGTGGGTGTGTGAGCTTAGCAACAACGTGGACATTATTGTGTATACACTGTGTGTGTGTGTACACTGTGTGTGTATGTGCACTATGTGTATACACTGTGTGTGTCACTGTGCCACTGTGTGTCACTGTGCCTGGCACAAGCGTCGTGGTGACGTCATCGCCACTTAGTGGCGAATGGCGGTTGTTGTTGTGTCACTGTGTGTGTCACTGTGTACACTGCGTGTATATACACTGTGTGTGTACCCTGTGTGTGTACACTGTGTCTATACAGTGTGTGTACACTGTGTGTGTACACTGTTTGTGTCCGCATTGAACCGAACCCCCGGCAAGGCCATCTACTTAATGACGAGAGAATATTCACACGAAATGTCCTTTTAAATTAAGTCTTCCACATGTAAATTGATACAAGCTTTTAATGAAGAAGTAAAATCATCTAATTCAAAACACAACACAATTCAACGATGTTTCATTTTAAAACTTCAAAACGGAGCATGGGGTACTTGCGTGAATGCGTCCTTCGTGTGCCGTAAATCTTGTGACTTTCCTGGCCTGAAGGCCGTCAATGTGTTGGACCCTCATTGGTGCACAGCGTCTCAACAACAGCAGTGGGGTTTGCTTCAACCGATGGTTACGAACATCCAGACGTGAATCAACAAGGAGCATTTCTAGTCCCAGTTAGACAAAATATACGTCAACACATAAGACAAAACTACAATTCGTGTTGTAGAGAATGTACCTCCTCCTATACGTGTACCTTTTAAGTGGTATGCCTTATAACTGATGAATGATCCGAGCATGCTCCCTATTTCAAAGACAATGAGTTGCTCCAGACACTTCGTGAAACACAAAAACACCGTTTGACCTGTATCACAAGAACAACGGGTCTCACCTGAGTTCTCTGTACAGGTTACTTTCAAACACACACACACACTTTGTCCTAACATCACTTATTCAATGTTTGACCCTTACAGATCAAATGTTACAAGAATGCTCAAAACCAGACAAGGAAACATTCTAAATTATTGACAGGCATATTAACAAAATTGGATTACTGCAGTGAAATATACTGCATCACGTTACATCGTATTAACAAGAAGCTTTAAAAAAAAGTTGCACATTCTGCTTGACAGTTTATGTAAAACATACTATTGTGTCATTCAAAACGAGTAGGCCATTGCATGCTGGCGGCTGAGTGAAAATGTAGCAAATTCTAAACATTACCTACAAACTACACAACTGAGATGACACATCAATCATCGCCCCCTACTGACAGGCTCTTGTCCACATGCAGGCCGGTGCAGGGCCACCACCTTGTGCCACACAGGGGCAGCTGCTACTTGGGGATGCTCTTCGAGTGCTTCAGACGAGGTACGACACAAAACTCCGAGTTGCTGAGGCGATTAAGCAAGCACCGTGTAAAAGCAATTATTATGATAACATAGTGAATGCTTGGGAGCTTATTGGCTCTTGTTCCTGGTTAGAGATCGACCCAACCCACGGGCCCACAAAGTGTTCAACTTCACATTCTTGTCATTAAAGGCCTGTGACAAAGGTGCATCTATTGTAGCGACATCGTCTCTGGCTTACACATCTACCGGGTCTCCACTTGACTTTGTATTGTCTAGGAAGTCCACCCACACCTCCACTTCCACCAACTGCTGGGAGTTGCCTCGCTCTGCCTCACAGTCAGAATTCTCCTCCTGCTTCACGATGTGAAGGTCCCATTTTGGAGTTGAATCTTCATCTTCAGATTTTACCTTCACTTCTTCGCTCTTCACCATCACCTCTTCACATTTCACCTTCACCTCTTCACATTTCACCTCGATACCTTTAAGTGTCCAAGCTGGGATTTTCTTCCGGTTCGTGTTTAATGAGGGATGGGCTCATTGCGTGCGGCACTTTGACTTTCACAAGCTGATTTCAGACTGCACTCCTTGTGGATCTTCTGATGCTTCTGTGTTCTCTGGTGTACATGAAGATTTGATGAAACTGCAAACGCCTTCCCGCATAGAGTGCACCTGAAGGGTTTCTCTCCCGTGTGTGTTCTCTGGTGTGTTTTAAGAGTAGATGACTGTGAAAATGTCTTCCCACACACAGTGCACTTGAAGGGTTTCTCTTCTGTGTGTGTTCTCTGGTGTTTTTTAAGAGTAGATGAATCTGAAAATGTCTTCCCACACACACTGCACCTGAAGTGTTTCTCTCCCGTGTGTGTTCTCTGGTGTGTTTTAAGAGCAAATGACTGTGAAAATGTCTTCCCACACACACTGCACCTGAAGGGTTTCTCTCCCGTGTGTGTTCTCTGGTGTTTTTTAAGAGTAGATGAATCTGAAAATGTCTTCCCACACACACTGCACTTGAAGGGTTTCTCTCCCGTGTGTGTTCTCTGGTGTGTTTTAAGAGCAGATGACCATGAAAATGTCTTCCCACACACACTGCACCTGAAGGATTTCTCTCCCGTGTGTTCTCTGGTGTTTTTTAAGAGTAGATGAATCTGAAAATGCCTTCCCACACACACTGCACTTGAAGGGTTTCTCTCCCGTGTGTGTTCTCTGGTGTGTTTTAAGAGCAAATGAATCTGAAAATGTCTTCCCACACACACTGCACTTGAAGGGTTTCTCTCCCGTGTGTGTTCTCTGGTGTCTTTGAAGATGAGATGAATCTGAAAATGCCTTCCCACACACACTGCACTTGAAGGGTTTCTCTCCCGTGTGTGTTCTCTGGTGTGTTTTAAGAGCAAATGAACCTGAAAATGTCTTCCGACACACACTGCACCTGAAGGGTTTCTCTCCTGTGTGTGTTCTCTGGTGTGTTTTAAGAGTAGATGAATCTGAAAATGTCTTCCCACACACACTGCACCTGAAGGGTTTCTCTCCCGTGTGTTCTCTGGTATGTTTTAAGAGCAAATGATTCTGAAAATGTCTTCCCACACACACTGCACTTGAAGGGTTTCTTTCCCATGTGTGTTCTCTGGTGTCTTTGAAGATGAGATGAATATGAAAATATCTTCCCACACACACTGCACTTGAAGGGTTTCTCTCCCGTGTGTGTTCTCTGGTGTGTTTTAAGAGCAAATGAACCTGAAAATGTCTTCCGACACACACTGCACCTGAAGGGTTTCTCTCCCGTGTGTGTTCTCTGGTGTTTTTTAAGAGTAGATGAATCTGAAAATGTCTTCCCACACACACTGCACTTGAAGGGTTTCTCTCCCGTGTGTGTTCTCTGGTGTCTTTGAAGATGAGATGAATCTGAAAATGTCTTCCCACACACACTGCACTTGAAGGGTTTCTCTCCCATGTGTGTTCTCTGGTGTGTTTTCAGAGCAAATGAATCTGAAAATGCCTTCCCACACACACTGCACTTGAAGGGTTTCTCTCCCATGTGTGTTCTCTGGTGCGTTTTAAGAGCAAATGAACCTGAAAATGTCTTCCGACACACACTGCACCTGAAGGGTTTCTCCCCCGTGTGTGTTCTCTGGTGTTTTTTAAGAGTAGATGAATATGAAAATGTCTTCCCACACACACTGCACCTGAAGGGTTTCTCTCCCGTGTGTGTTCTCTGGTGTCTTTGAAGATGAGATGAATCTGAAAATGTCTTTCCACACACACTGCACTTGAAGGGTTTCTCTCCCGTGTGTGTTCTCTGGTGTTTTTTAAGAGTAGATGAATCTGAAAATGTCTTCCCACACACACTGCACTTGAAGGGTTTCTCTCCCGTGTGTGTTCTCTGGTGTCTTTGAAGATGAGATGAATCTGAAAATGTCTTTCCACACACACTGCACTTGAAGGGTTTCTCTCCCGTGTGTGTTCTCTGGTGTTTTTTAAGAGTAGATGAATCTGAAAATGTCCTCCCACACACACCGCACCTGAAGGGTTTCTCTCCCGTGTGTTCTCTGGTGTGTTTTAAGAGCAAATGACTGTGAAAATGCCTTTCCACACACACTGCACTTGAAGGGTTTCTCTCCCGTGTGTGTTCTCTGGTGTGTTTTTAGAGCAAATGAATCTGAAAATGTCTTCCCACACACACTGCACTTGAAGGGTTTCTCTCCCGTGTGTGTTCTCTGGTGTCTTTGAAGATGAGATGAATCTGAAAATGCCTTCCCACACACACTGCACTTGAAGGGTTTCTCTCCCGTGTGTGTTCTCTGGTGTGTTTTAAGAGCAGATGACCGTGAAAATGCCTTCCCACACACACTGCACTTGAAGGGTTTCTCTCCCGTGTGTGTTCTCTGGTGTGTTTTAAAAGCAGATGAAACTGAAAAAGTCTTCCCACACACAGTGCATTTGAAGGGTTTCTCTCCCGTGTGTGTTCTCAGGTGTCTTTGAAGAGCAAATGACTGTGAAAATGCCTTCCCACACACGGTGCATTTCAAGGGTTTCTCTCCCGTGTGTGTTCTCTGGTGTCTTTGAAGAGCAAATGACTGTGAAAATGCCTTTCCACACACACTGCACTTGAAGGGTTTCTCTCCCGTGTGTGTTCTCTGGTGTGTTTTAAGAGCAAATGAATCTGAAAATGTCTTCCCACACACACTGCACTTGAAGGGTTTCTCTCCCGTGTGTGTTCTCTGGTGTCTTTGAAGATGAGATGAATCTGAAAATGTCTTCCCACACACACTGCACTTGAAGGGTTTCTCTCCCGTGTGTGTTCCCTGGTGTGTTTTAAGAGCAAATGAACCTGAAAATGTCTTCCGACACACACTGCACCTGAAGGGTTTCTCTCTCGTGTGTGTTCTCTGGTGTCTTTGAAGATGAGATGAATCTAAAAATGCCTTCCCACACACACTGCACTTGAAGGGTTTCTCTCCCGTGTGTGTTCTCTGGTGTGTTTTAAGAGCAAATGAATCTGAAAATGCCTTCCCCCACACACTGTACTCGAAGGGTTTCTCTCCCGTGTGTGTTCTCTGGTGTTTTTTAAGAGTAGATGAATCTGAAAATGCCTTCCCACACACACTGCACTTGAAAGGTGTCTCTCCCGTGTGTGTTCTCTGGTGTGTTTTAAGAGCAGATGAATCTGAAAATGCCTTCCCCCACACACTGCACTTGAAGGGTTTCTCTCCCGTGTGTGTTCTCTGGTGAATTTTAAGAGCAGATGACTGTGAAAATGCCTTCCCAAACACAGTGCACTTGAAGGGTTTCTCTCCTGTGTGTGTTCTCTGGTGTTTTTTAAGAGTCGATGAATCTGAAAATGCCTTGTCACACACAGTGCACTTGAAGGGTTTCTCTCCTGTGCGAGTTCTCTGGTGCTGTGTCAAATGTCCAGTCCGATCCGTGCTGTATGCACGCTGGTCGCATTGTTGACTTGTCGTACCCAGCTGCTGTGCTGACTGCCTTTGCTCCATCAGACCAGCGTCAGCTGCAGACAGAAAATAAGAATATCCACACCATCTACACGTCAGTATCGAGCCATGGAGGAATGAATATATACAGTCACAAGTGACTTACACGTCTATATTCATTTACGTATTCATGACTAGCTGTACTACCCGGCTTCGCCCGGGACTTGGATCTACCACGTCCGGCTGCCTTTGTCTCCCCAGTGGCGATGTTCACACCACAACAGTTACTCGTTTGAAGCTGAGTCGACCTAGGGGAGGCCCAGAAGCGATTCAAATAATCGTCACCGGTGGTGGCCGTGAGCGGGAATCGAACTCGGGTCGCCGATTTGTAGCGTAGCGTAGCGCTAACCGCTACACTACAATGCGTTACTCTTCCACACACACACAGACACACAGACAGACACACACAGACACACACACACAGACACAAACACACAGACACAAACACACAGACACACGCACACAGACACACGTACACACACACGTACACACACACGTACACACACGTACACACACACAGACACACACACATGGACACACACACACAGACACACACACACAAACACACAGACACAAACACACAGACACACACAGACACACGCACACAGACACACAGACACACACAGATACACACACAGACACACACAGACACAAAGACAAATATCCCCCGTATAGCCTTGACAGACTGTTGGGGCAAGTGCTGTTAGCGAGCAGCACCTATGAAGGCCGGAACGGTACACGAGGGGGTGGGTGGCCAGCACCACGCCCGACCGCCTTTGTCTCCCTAGTGGCAATGTTTACACACCGCACCAGGTACTCATTTGAGGCTGAGTCGACCTAGGGGAGGCCTGGGACCGGTTCAGATAATCGTCACTGGTGTTGGCCGTGAGCGGGAATCGAACCCGGGTCGCCGGGTTTGTAGCGTAGCGTAGCGCTAACCGCTACACTACAATGCGTTACTCTTCCACACACACACAGACACACACAGACACACACACAGACACACACACACACACAGACACACACACAGACACAAACACACAGACAGACACACGCACACAGACACACAGACACACACAGACACACACAGACAACGCTAACCACTACACTACAATGAGTTTCGCTTCCACGTGCGAGGGTCACGTGACAAATTTGACGTCACAGCTCACTTGCCGTGCAAAAAATCTATACATTATTGAGCTCCCCTCCCCCCCCCAAAAAAACCAAAAGTGTATTTGTATAATGTTAGTACGGTGTACAGTCTGGAAAGTACCCACATGGCAAATTTCCAGTTTGTTGCATGTCGGGAAGTACGCTAAACATTTTGAACAGACAACACACAATCACAACTTTGCCTTTTATATATATTTGGAGATGCAGTGAAAAACTTCACCAAATTCATCACGCGGTTTCAGTTTTTGATTTTCAGTTTGATTTATTTTGGTTATAGTCCCATGAGCCATTCTGCTCTTGAATCGGAGTGCAACCACAACAAGCAACAAAACAAAAACACGACCAAGAAACACATCTTACAGTGGCTAAGTGTGACTGTGCAAACAGCACTGTCATGGCACGCAATGAGAAGGCAAATGTCATAAATATTCCTGCAAGCCCTCGCATCTTCAACATTAATGTTGCCATAGAAACGTTGTGGGGTTTTTGCTTCATTGTAAAAAAGAAAAATTATTATCTGTTATTTTATTTTCTATCTACGTGACTTTACCGAAAGAACCAAGAATATTAATTCCTGCAGTCACCAAAGTTTTAAGTCAAAACATTCACACACGTTGACAAAGCCTCACCCTGTGTTGTTGTGGGCAGGTCGCTTCTGATAACAAGAGCGGAATAGCAGCTCAAGCGGGCTTGGCCTGCTAACAAAAGAAAATAAAAACTGCGTGAATATTTACAATAAAACAAAGTTACAAAGTGGCGAGCCGGGTGAAGACAAATTAAACTTAAGCGAGATAATTAAAGTAAACGCAATCAGGCGAGGGCAGGAGGCAAGGCCCCGCGTGGCTAGGCCCCGCGTTGTAAAGTTCCAACCTGGACATCGATTCCCATGCTCGCTGCTACTCAACTGACATCCCTACGAGAGAGAGCGAGGCTCTACCTTGGTAAACAACAACCACAACAACCACCACCACCACAACCACAATCGCAATGAGAATTTCTCACCTCGGATTTCAGTGCAGTGTTACCTCGTGACGTCACGCGGCAGCAGGTGACATGACGTCACATCCGGGGAACGATACACGCTCCTCCCACAACTAAATAGAGAATAAATAAATTATGTTAATGTTACTTGTCCCATGTGTCGTGGGCAATGAACTCGTCCGCTTTAACGAATAAATTATGTTAATGAGTTGCCGTCACTGGGCGTAGCTTTGCTCAAATAAGGATTGGCACTGGAACTCAATCGGCAGTGACCCAAGCGGAGGCGACGTCACGCTCAAGAGCGCAGAGGAATATCATGGTGACATGACGTCACTTGCGATGAACACCTCCCCCTGGCGTTTCACGCCGATGAAGCAATGCTGAGTGGTGACGTCACAGAGCGGGATTGGAGTTTAATTTGATTTAGATTAATTTTCATCGCTCCCTACCTTGGGTGCGTGGGCTCAGCTACAACAACGTGGACATTATTGTGTATACACCGTGTGTGTGTGTACACTGTGTGTGTGTACACTGTGTGTATACACTGTGTGTGTGTACACTGTGTGTGTGTACACTGTGTGTGTGTATACACTGTGTGTATACACTGTATACACACACATACAGTGTACACACAGTGTACACACACAGTGTACACACACAGTGTACACACACAGTGTATACACTGTGTGTATACACTGTGTGTGTACACTGTGTGTGTGTGTGCGTACACTGTGTGTATACACTGTGTGTGTACACTGTGTGTATGTGTGTGTGTACACTGTGTGTGTGTGTACACTGTGTGTGTACAGTGTGTGTGTGTACACTGTGTGTGTGTACACTGTGTGTGTACACTGTGTGTGTGTACACTGTGTGTATACACTGTGTGTGTACACTGTGTGTATGTGTGTGTACACTGTGTGTGTGTGTACACTGTGTGTGTACAGTGTGTGTGTGTACACTGTGTGTGTGTACACTGTGTGTGTGGACAGTGTGTGTGTGTACACTGTGTGTGTGTACATTGTGTGTACACTGTGTGTACACTGTGTGTGTGTACACTGTGTGTCTGTATATATATACTGTGTGTGTGCACACTGTGTGTATATACTGTGTGTGTGTACATTGTGTGTGTGTACACTGTGTGTATACACTGTTTGTGTGTACACCGTGTGTGTGTGTGTACACTGTGTGTGTGTACACTGTGTGTATGTACACAATATGTGTGTGTACACTGTGTGTGTACAGTGTTTGTGTACACTGTGTGTGTGTGCACTGTGTATGTACAGTGTGTGTGTACACTGTGTGTACACTGTATGTGTGTGTACACTGTGTGTGTACACTGTGTGTGTGTACACTGTGTGTACACTGTGTGTGTGTACACTGTGTGTGTACACTGTGTGTACACTGTATGTGTGTGTACACTGTGTGTACACTGTGTGTGTGTACACTGTGTGTACACTGTATGTGTGTGTACACTGTGTGTGTGTACACTGTGTGTGTACACAGTGTGTGTACACTGTGTGTGTGTACACTGTGTGTGTACACGTACACACTGTGTGTGTACACTGTGTGTGTGTGTACACTGTGTGTGTACACAATGTGTGTGTACACTGTGTGTGTGTACACTGTGTGTGTACACTGTGTGTGTACGCAATGTGTCTGTGTGTACACTGTGTGTGTACGCAATGTGTCTGTGTGTACACTGTGTGTGTGTACACTGTGTGTGTGTGTAAACTGTGTGCACAGTGTGTACACTGTGTGTGTGTACACTGTGTGTGTACACAATGTGTGTGTGTACATAATGTGTGTGTGTACACTGTGTGTGTACACTGTTTGTGTGTGTACACAATGCGTGTGTGTACACTGTGTGTGTACACTGTGTGTGTGTTTACACTGTGTTTAGACTGTGTGTGTTTACTGTGTGTTTACACTGTGTGTGTACACTCTGTGTGTTTACACTGTGTGTGTGTGTACACTCTGTGTGTGTTTATACTGTGTGTTTACACTGTGTGTACACTGTGTGTGTGTACACTGTGTGTGTGTACAGTGTGTGTGTGTACAATGTCTGTGTACACTGTTGTATATATAGGTCTTATAAAAACTGATGAAAATAATGAAAATTAAAGGAAATTTGAAATTTGCATAATTTATCCGAATGTATGTTAATTGGTGTAATTATGCGCATAAATTATGCTGATTCGAGAGATAATCTTATTAACTTATGCGAGTGGGCGTGGTTATGATAATGTAGGTAGTTATGGATTATCAGGTCGGTGACGAGGATTGTGTTATGAATTGAAATAACGCAATTAATCGTATGCAGTGACGCGGGCGTTGTGAGCGTGAATGAGAGAGAGTCGATTCGACTCTGCTCTTTAATTCCGTATTATCGATAAGGATACGATTACTCTTGATTGAACATTATGAATTATGTGTGTTATGGATTATGTTTGGTGATAGTGTGCTTATGATAGGTCCCCAGGATTCAGATCTCATACGCAGAACAATATTATGCAGAATTTCAGGAAGAATCACACACAAACCTTCTGCTTTAATCAATTTTATTTCTAGCTAACTTTAATTTTTGGATAATATGAAAACTCAATCTCGGGATTTTGGAATTTCAACACAGCGTTAACATGATACCATCACGATTGCGTTGTTTCACCTCGATAGCTGCACCTGTGGTTAATTCCCGACGCGTAACGCAATCGATCGGTTGTTGAGAGAGAGATTAAAAACATGCGAACTATTCTATCAAACCTTAACTTTATAATATGCAAACTCGTATACTTGAATTGTTACACAACACGGCACTCGGTCTTTGATTCGTATCCAATCCTTAACACATTCTGATATGCGAAGTTATTATGCTTGAAATCTTTAGCACAGTACCACGTCGATGTTCGTTCATTGATTCATAACGATTATGAAATTAAAGCGTTCGACTGAAATACTTCTAATTGCCTTATCAATACCACTCAATGGCCGCAATGTTTCGTTACTTGAATTGTCACACAACACAGCATTCGGTCATTGATCATGCGCGGCCCTTAATGCAATTATTGTCACGTTGCTAACAATAGGATGACTGATTATTATGCAACGCTACTCGTTGAAAGGGCACTCCAACCAGTATTATTCTTGAAGGCACAAATATAGACATTTTTTTCCTTCTAGATTTTAAGCTTTCGTGACTGCAAGGATTCATACTTTTTGGTTTTGTTCGGTAAAGTCACGTAGGTGAAAAATAAAGAAAAATAAATGAGAAAGTCGACAGGTGGTTTGGAGGTGTAATGCTGCGTCAAATGACTGAGCCCAGCACCGCCGATCCTGGATTCAAACCCAGGCGAGCGTGCAAAATTAAACCAGATTCTCAAGTGTAGCCAAGTTGAAGATCTTAGCCAAATCACCAACAAGAGCTCAAACAAACAGTCTTGTAAAACATTTATTTCTGCATTTACATATATGGTAGTTTACCTTTGAGCGATCAAAATACATTGCTGAATTATTGAAATGTGGTGAAGAACTGTTTAACACGTCGGCTTTTGCGACCAATATCATCCTTATTCTTGGTTTTATTGTTTCGCTTCTATGTGGTGGTGACTTTACCGAAAGAGCCAAGAATATGAATCCCTGCAGTCACGAAAGCTATAAATCAAAATATCATCCTCGTAGGTTTTATTGGGTTAGATCGCGTGAATACGTAACTGTGTCGTGAAACCTGCCACCATCCGACACAGCCAATTTGTAAGGTTCGTCACAAACAGAACATGCCAAGTCGTACTCAGATTGTTAATGTTGTGGCTTCGCTCCCCAACACACCGGCGTGAGTTGTACTAGTGACGAATTGGCGTCTTCTGTTTAAGTGAAACACCTTACTAGTTGGCTGCTCCGGGTGGTGGCAGATTTAACGACACAACATTTATATATAACCCCCCAAAATAACCCCCTGTGTCATGGTGAATAACTGTCTATTGGGTAAGAATGGCTCTTTCAAGCAACTTCAGAAGCAGCTGTGCAAGTGTAGTGGCCTTATTGACGACGGAGACTTATTCTTCAGAGGCAACACGTATTCATTACAAACACTTCACTCCACAGTGGCTAATCTGATACTTGAAGAGGTAACGGCCTCTTCGCCCGTACTCTACAGAGGGAAACGTTTCCCGAGCCTTAGCCCATGCTAGCTCCCTGGTTCCCTCTATCCTGGTCCTCTCTCAGGAGGCTGTCTGACCTGGCCCAGCTTGGGCGCAGGTCCCGATCACCAGCCACACGAGTCCGGCCCTCCGAAGGACATCGGCCCTCTTGGCTCTGGTGTCACACCCTGGCTTGCCTTGCCCGGCACTCAGAAGGGCAGCGGGCCAAAGGAGTTCCAGGGTCTGGCTAGTCGATCTTCATTCTTCACTGGCTCTTCATCTTGCTTGAGTCGAACTGCCTCTCAGCTCCCCGGGTCCCACCATTTATAGTGTCCCTCACTGAGGGGCGGGGCTGGGAGTGATCACAGCGTCCCCCACAGTCCCCCAGGGTGGTGGCCGTAGCGGATGTGTTTGTGGCCACCGTTATACAACCGCGTGTCACCCTCCCGTAATACCTCTACACGTGTTTGTGGCCACCGTTACACAACCGCGTGTCACCCTCCCGTAACACCTCTACAAGTGTTTGTGTGGCCACCGTTACACAACCGCGTGTCACCCTCCCGTAACACCTCTACACATGTTTGTGGCCACCGTTACACAACCGCGTGTCACCCTCCCGTAACGCCTCTACACGTGTTTGTGGCCACCGTTACACAACCGCGTGTCACCCTCCCGTAACACCTCTACACGTACAACACTCTTCATGTGCAAGGCAAGGTGGTCTGACCCGGAGAAAGACCTGCAAAGATCACAAGCTCGCATTACAATTGTGGACTGTGGGGATGAGAATGTGTTTTTCTGTCTCCACCACCATAACCACAACCTTAGTAACGTGTGAACAACAGATCAATGTTGGTGAACCGATATACATGGGTTATCTCCACTGTAATGAAGGTGAGCGGTGCTGTTCAACAAAGCTGTAAGTATATTTGTACAGCCACTATACTGCAGTCTTTTTTTGGAAAGACTGGTTCCCATTAAGTGAAAAATGGATCTCCCCTTCTCACGCATCAAATTAGAGCAGAAATGTAAATATATATACACACACAGCAGACTGAGCAGTTGCTAACATTCATCATCCATATTTCATTACAGACACCACAGTGCTGCCCTGCAAGTCGGGCGTGCAGAGTTTTACGATCTCTGCGTGATCCATAAACTCAAAGAGTTGCTGTGTAAGAGGAGTGTGGCACCGTACTCCGCTGATGAAAAAAGAGCTCCATCCTCTGCTTTCACAGATACCATTAAAACATTAACCTTGTTTATATAAAGTGTTTTAGAAATGCTTGACAAGTTTCTTCACTTGCTGGGAAGACTGTTATAAAGTTCACAGACCTTCAATAATGCACACCATAAATTTCATCAATGTGGTATACTTTCATAAAACGTATATTTGAGCTTATTTCCATTCACATTAATGAATGGCATCTCGGCTTAAATAAAATGAACGTTATGCACACTTGAAGGTCAGAAGCTGTATTCCTGTATAGTCATCTGTTTGAATGCAAAATGCAACCTATATGTTAACCTTATCCAGAAACACAAAGCAAAGTGTCACCATTGTCAAATATACATTTGACGGCTCTTATCTGAGCTCGAGGGTGGAAGTTACACATTTATTGGCAGGCACCGGTCTCTGCATAGGATGACTATTCTAGTCTTTTTAGGATGTATAGCAAGGTTGGCTACGTACTGTGCGAAAGGAGTTCAACATACACACATGAGAATTACAATAATCATGAGAATAACGCAAATGATTTTTATCCAGAATAGCCTTCTTGAGTCTCGAGATATTCGTGTCGAGAATACTGCCATTGGGATGCTGTGATGACGTTGATAGGCGCCTGCAAACGTGGGAGGAGGAGCACCCGGAGAAGATTCCTGACCTTCACGCTTCAAGGTCGCCCCTTCTTCATATTTCACCGTCACTCGTGGCCACGTAGCGAAGCGTTTTTATGGATTTTGTTGTTGTTGTTCTGTCTCTCACTGTTCAAATAAACGTATCATTAAAATTATAGACTGATCATTTCTTTGTCATGGGGCTAACGTACAAAACCAGCAGGGGATCAAATACTTTTTTCCCTCACTGTAGACTCAACACTACCATAGACACAACACTACCATAGACTCAACACTACCATAGACTCAACACTACCATAGACTCAACACTACCACAGACTCAACACTACCATAGACTCAACACTACCGCCCATAGACTCAACACTACCACCCATAGACTCAACACTACCATAGACACAACACTACCATAGACACAACACTACCACCCATAGACTCAACACTACCATAGACTCAACACTACCATAGACACAACACTACCATAGACACAACACTACCACCCATAGACTCAACACTACCATAGACTCAACACTACTATAGACTCAACACTACCATAGACTCAACACTACCACCCATAGACTCAACACTACTATAGACACAACACTATTATAGACTCAACACTGCACATACAATCAGCACTGCCCATAGACTCAGCACTACCCATGGACTCAACACTACCACCCATAGACTCAACACTACTATAGACTCAACACTGCCCATACACGCAGCACTGCCCATAGACTCAACACTGCCATAGACTCAACACTGCCCATAGACTCAACACTACCCATAGACTCAACACTGTCTACACACTCAGCACTACCCATAGACTCAACACTTCCATAGATTCAACACTGCCATAGACTCAACACTGCCCATAGAC
This sequence comes from Petromyzon marinus, assembly GCF_048934315.1. Lineage (NCBI taxonomy): Eukaryota > Metazoa > Chordata > Hyperoartia > Petromyzontiformes > Petromyzontidae > Petromyzon > Petromyzon marinus. Next base: position 611,100 of record NW_027423003.1, read on the forward strand.
TTATGGACCACAACGCCTTTGTCACCAGACTTATGGACCACAACGCCTCTGTGTCACCAGACTTATGGACCACAACGCCTCTGTCACCAGACTTATGGACCACAACGCCTGTGTCACCAGACTTATGGACCACAATGCCTCTGTCACCAGACTTATGGACCACAACGCCTCTGTGTCACCAGACTTATGGACCACAACGCCTCTGTGTCACCAGACTTATGGACCACAACGCCTGTACGTGTACAAATATTTTTTTACCAATTCCACTTAACGTATAAATAAAAAAGACTGCTTACAAATATCAGCTCTATGTTTTCAAGTAAATACAGTTTGGGTAGTGAATAAATTATAGTCTAAATAAGCTACACATGACGAATTGTAGGCAATTATAGTTATAATCAAAGACATTTTTAAACAATCACGTGGTCCCTGTTGTCACCATTAGAGACAATCTGCTTGAAAACAGTTTATCAACATATATGAATACATTGATTCGAATAAGCAGAGTTAATTTCCTATTTATGGCATGTCAGTTATGTGTCAGTTTTCGATATCAACATAACCTGACACGTGGAGCGATTTCATTGTTTCGTCTCCCCACTGGGCATCCTCTCGGATGACCCCCTCGCCGCCCATCGGCATCACTCGCCCCCTTCGCGCCCTCCACCGTCACCCTCAACTCCACCCGCGGTGGTTTCAACAGCCTGGTTGGCCACTGGAACGGTATCCCGGACAGTGCCGGATTAAGCTCGTGCGGGTCCTGTGGCATGTATTATAAAGGTGCCCAAAATAAAATAAAAAAACACAATTATTAAACGCAAAGTTTACACATCTACCGGGTCTCCATTTGACTTTGTATTGTCTAGGAAGTCCACCCACACCTCCACTTCCACAAACTGCTGGGAGTTGCCTCGCTCTGCCTCAGTCAGAATTCTCCTCCTGCTTCACGTTGCCTCCATCGATGTGAAGGTCCCATTTTGGAGTTGAATCTTCATCTTCACATTTCACCTTCACTTCTTCCCTCTTCACCATCACTTCTTCACATTTCACCGTCACTTCTTCACATTTCACCATCACCTCTTCATATTTCACCTCGATACCTTTAAAAGTGTCCAAGCTGGGATTTTCCTCCGGTTCGTGTTTCATGAGGGATGGGCTCATTGCGGCACTTTGACTTTCACAAGCTGATTTCAGACTGCACTCCTTGTGGATCTTCTGATGCTTGTGTGTTCTCTGGTGTACTTGAAGATTTGATGAATTTGCAAATGCCTTCCCACACACACTGCACTTGAAGGGTTTCTCTCCCATGTGTGTCCTCTGGTGTATTACAAGAGCAGATGACTGTGCAAACGCCTTTCCACACACACTGCACTTGAAGGGTTTCTCTCCCGTGTGTGTTCTCTGGTGTATTACAAAAGTACATGAATGTGCAAACGCCCTCCCACACACACTGCACTTGAAGGGTTTCTCTCCCGTGTGTGTTCTGTGGTGTGCTACAAGATTTGATGAACGTGCAAACGCCTTCCCACACACACTGCACCTGAAGGGTTTATCTCCCGTGTGTGTTCTCTGGTGTTCTACAAGATTAGATGAACGTGCAAACGCCTTCGCGCACACACTGCACCTGAAGGGTTTCTCTCCTGTGTGTGTCCTCTGGTGTATTACAAGAGTAGATGACTGTGCAAACGCCTTTCCACACACACTGCACTTGAAGGGTTTCTCTCCCGTGTGTGTTCTCTGGTGTACTTCAAGATTTGATGAACGTGCAAACGCCTTCCCACACACACTGCACCTGAAGGGTTTATCTCCCGTGTGTGTTCTCTGGTGTGCTACAAGAGTAGATGAATGTGCAAACGCCTTCCCACACACACTGCACTTGAAGGGTTTCTCTCCCGTGTGTGTTCTCTGGTGTGCTACAAGAGTAGATGAATGTGCAAACGCCTTCCCACACACACTGCACCTGAAGGGTTTCTCTCCCGTGTGAGTTCTCTCATGCCGTGTCAAATTTCCAGTCCGATCTGTGCTGTATGCACGCTGGTCGCATTGTTGACTTGTCCTACCGAGCTGCGCTGAGTGCATTTGCTCCATCAGACCAATTCTGCGGAGGAAGCGTCAGAGGAAGTGTCAGCTGCAGACAGAAAAAAATAATATCCACACCATCTACACGTCAGTATCGATGCACAGAGGAAAGCATATATACACAGTAGCACGTGACTTACACGTCTATACTTATTCATATATTCATGATATAGTGGAAAAGTGTCCCAAATTCATCACACGGGCTGTTATGGCACACACTGAGAGGGCAAATGGTCATAAACATGCCTGGAAGCCCTCGAATCTTCAAAATGAATGTTCACCCAAAACTCCGAGCACACAATTTCGGCTGTCTGGCTACAAAAGGAATATTTATGAGAGCTAAATTCAGCTGACATAGCAAAGGGTGTTGAAAACAATACTATTTGTGTTAGGCAGAAATGCATAAATTAACGTTCAATCGCAACTTAGAGGTGTGAATCCAGGCTCAGATGTCCTTAAATGCTGGGATGAACAGTTCCGACTTCAGCTGCATGTGTGTGCTGTGTTAACTTCCTGTTTACATTCATATAAAGAGTTCCAGAGGAAAACAAAAGTAAACAATTGTCATGATATAACCTCCGTGTTCAACAGAGTTAATAGATGTTACTGCAAACACAAACTGTACACTGTCACTGAGTAAACAGGCGGTGACGTGTCTAGAATCATGCCTGGCCACCTTCATCTGCTCGGCATGAATGCTTTCTCACTCCACCAAGTAATTAATTGAGGATCAACGAACATAGCCGTGGCTAACTGGAGTTTGCGTGTCTCTCTCCGTGGTGAGATGTTAACTACCTCACCTGGTATACAGGAAGTCATGGGTTCGATCCCAACCGTGACGCCTGCTGTATATTTGGAGTTTGCGCGTCTCTCCGTATAGCGTCTTTGACCGATAGACATTGACACACGTATTCTTGTTTCTTTCGGTAAAGTTACGTAGATAAAAAATAACAATAACAGATAATACAATTACATTAAATAAAGGCCACTTGTGTTGCGATCAAAACGACGTGAGTTGTTTTGCTTTAGTTACAATTTATTTTTTATTTATTTTCATTGTTATTTTTATTAATTTTCTATCTACATGACTTTACCGAAAAAACCAAGAATAATAATTCCTGCAGTCACCAAAGTTTTAAGTCAAAACATTCACACACGTTGACAAAGCCTCACCTTGTGTTGTTGTGGGCAGGTCGCTTCTGATAACAAGAGCGGTATAGCAGCTCAAGCGGGCTTGGCCTGCTAACAAAAAAACGAAAATAAAAACTGCGTGAATATTTACAATAAAACAAAGTTACAAAGTGGCGAGCCGGGTGAAGACAAATTAAACTTAAGCGAGATAATTAAAGCGAACGCAATCAGGTGAGGGCAGGAGGCAAGGCCCCGCGTGGCTAGGCCCCGCGTTGTAAAGTTCCAACCTGGACATCGATTCCCATGCTCGCTGCTACTCAACTGACATCCCTACGAGAGAGAGGCTCTACCTTGGTAAACAACAACAACCACCACAACGATGAGAATTTCTCATCTCGGATTTCAGTGCAAGCGCGGATCGGCAGCCTCCTGTTACCTCGCGACGTCACACGGGTAAGCAGGTAACATGACGTCACTGCCGGGATAAGAGACACGCCCCTCCCACAAAGAGCGGCTCTGTAACTGAATAAATTATGTTAATGAGCCCGGGCCATACGTCGAGGAATGGGGTGTGGCTGCTGAACCTGTCGCAATAAACACTCGACGGCTTCAACGGATACATTATGTTAATGAACCGCCAGTCACTGGGCGTACCTTTGCCCAAATAAGGATTGCCACTGGATTGATATCGGCAGTGACCCAAGCGGAGGTGACGTCACGATCAAGAGCACTGTGGACGGGGTTGGGGGAGTGTGAATACCTTGGTGACATGACGTCACTAGCGAGATACACCTCCCGCTGGCACTTTATGCCGATGAGGTCATGCTGAGTGGTGACGTCACAGAGCGGGGATGGAGTCTAAGTTGATTTAGCTTCATTTTCCATTGCCCCCTCCCTTGGGTGTGTGAACTCAGCAACAACGTGGACATTATTGCGTATGCAGTGTGTGTGTACACTGTGTGTACACACACACTGTATACAAACACACAGTGTGTGTGTGTACACACTCTGTGTGCGTACACGTGCACACACAGTGTGTGTACATGTACACAGTGTGTGTACATGTACACACACTGTGTGTGTGTAGTGGGGGGCAAAGGCGATGCATCGGCCAGTCATCTGAGTCAGTCGACCCATGGCATCTTATAATCAATTATTTTTTTTAATGTATTATTTTTATTTGTTATTTGTATTTTTTCATTTTTTTATCTTTTATTTTGTTTATTTTTTGTTTTCTATCTACGTGACTTTGCCGAAAGAACCAGGAATATGGTAGCGCATTCTTTATTTGTTGCAGAGATTCAAAGTTCAAATCCGACAGGCACACCTGGCAACCCCAGTAACATTCACCACATTATGCGCTGTTCTGCTTCACGGCGGATGTAAAACAGAGTATTGTGTCACTCACAACGCACAGATCATTGCATGTTGGTGTCACGGTCAAAATTGTGGTAATTCCAAAACATTATCCGGAAACTCCACAACGTAGATGACGTGTCAATGATCGCCCCCTACCGACAGACTCATGCCACGTGCAGGCCGGTGGAGGGCCACCTTGTGCCACACAGGGGCAGCTGCCACTTAGGGGCGCCCTTCGATTGTTTGAGATGAGATTCGATACGAAACACCAAGTTGCTGAGGCAATTAGGCAAGTGACTTATGAGTGTAAATATGTTGTGTATAACGTAGTGAATGCTTGGGAGCTTAATTGTCTCTCGCTCCTGCTCACAGATTTACCCAGCCCACAGATCTTACATATGAAAAGCTAATGGTCAGTGAGGTCAGCAGCACTGTAGACATGGGCCTGCATTCGCTGGTCCACTGCTATATAGTCCAGCGGATGTTCTTGCTTGGACCCGGCGTGAATCCATGATGTTGTCTGGATGCACAGATGCCAGAACAGCGTGTTGGCAATGACAAGCCCACAGGCTGCACAGAAGTCTAACAGCCTCCTACCATTGTTATTGAGTTGATCTGGCCCATGCCTTCCAATCGCTCCAGACCAGGTGCCAGCATCATGACCAACTCGGGCATTGAAGTCACCCAACAGGATGACTCTATCCCGAGGGGCCACTTTTAGCTAACACCTGTCACAGGAGGTTATAGAAGGAATCTGAATCCACGGGCTTGCCTGCATCCCTCCACTGATGTTCATCTTCGGTGGGGGCGTAAGCAGCCACCACCACCACCATTCTCTGCCTCCTGTTGATGGGGAGGCGAGCCCAAAGTAGCCTGGGGCTTACAGCTTCCCACACCTCGCCGCCACCTTCCCACGCCGCCTTCATTCTTTTATTCAGAATAAGAGCCACTCCTTGTTGTTTGGCAGTCTCCTGCCCCGAGTGGAGGACTCTGCACCCTCATGAGGAACCCCAAGGGTAAGGATTCAGGCATTGCTCCTCACAATGTTATCGTCTGGCATCACAACCACCAGCAACACACCTGTATTTGAATTGCAAGTAACTTTAAAGAACACAACGCAACCCAAACAACCGTTCGTTTGAAAAACATATCCTAAAGAATCGTCACTGGGTGTTGGCTGTGAGCGAGAATCAAACTCGGGTCGTCATGTTTGTAGAGCAGCGCACTAACCGCTAGACTACTGCCACACACGTTACACACGGTACACACACACACAGTGTACACACACACACACAGTACACACACACACGCATGGTACACACACACACGCATGGTACACACACATGCACAGTACACACGCACACGCACAGTACACACACACACGCACGGTACACACACATGCACAGTACACACGCACAGTATACACACGCACAGTACACACACACGGTACACACGCACACGCACAGTACACACACACGCACAGTACACACGCACAGTACACACGCACAGTACACACGCACAGTACACACACACGCACGGTACATGCACGGTACACACACACAGTACACACGCACAGTACACACACACGCACAGTACAAACACACACGGTACACACACACACACAGTACACGACACACACGCACGGCACGCCCACACTCCTTCAGTCACGTGACTAAGGTTGACGCGCCGCCCCATCTAACGAGGTGACCTCTTGGCTCTCTCGTCTCGCCTCGACACGTAGATTAATTTCTTACTCTTACCTAGAAACGTCATTGTCTGTCTGTCTGTCTCTGTGGACGCAACTTGCGAGGAATTTAACTCACACACTGTGGGGTTTACGTTTCAAATAAAGTGCCCAGATACCATGCGACAAGCCCCGTGGTGAGCCAGTGCTATTCCTATTTCCAATCAGTCAGCTTGAAAGTAGTTAAATTAACAATTTATTACCAATCTCCATATATATCAAAGGCAAAGTTGTGAATGTGTGCGTCTGTTCAAAATGTTTAGCGTACTTCCCGACACGCACCAAGCTTTAAATTTGCCATGTGGGTAATTTCCAGACTGTACACCGTGCAAACATTATAAAAATAGACTTTTGTATATTTTTGGGGGGGGGCACGCAATAATGGATATGCATGAAAACACCACGATACATAGGACTTACTTTGATTAGAATCTTGGAATTGATTGTGTACATGTTGAAATTGTTAAATGAGCATTTTGAGCACACTGCTGTTTTAATAAATGTTCATGATTCTGAGAATATAACTAATTCTGAGCATCATAATGACCATATTGGAATTGTCATCATGAATGGGGGTACAATGATTTTTTATAACAATAGGAATGCGGTTTTGAGCATGACTATTGATATTTCGGACTCATTTATGACAATAGATTCACGATTAAATTGCGATTTTGTTTAGCTCATCAATCAGGATACTGTTAATAATGCGCATGCCCATAAATTGTTGAAATGACTAGAAATGCAAGTTGTGTATACTCTCCAACCCCATTCCTCTACCTACCCATTCCCTTGACGGGCTCCGTGCCCACTTAAACCCATGACGATGGCGGTGATGATTCCACCTCTCGCTGTAACAATCAAAGCACCTCCAACTTCTGAATGCAAAGGTGCTGGTTGGTGTAACGCCAAAACACATCGTCAACGCCGCTCCCAAGCCCGCCCTACGTTAATTCAATCGTTAGAATCAACAAAATAAAAAGTTCCACAGAGGAAACTAAAATGACATTACGCAATCCCCAAAGTGGCACGCGGTAGGCTACACGACTCGGAGAACAACGTCAGACTTCAAGACTTGCATCGCCATCATCAGCATCATTCTTCCTCTCCACAAGTCATCGCACGTCAATATTCAACAAGCTGCACACACGTGCAAGTAACCTCTCGACCCGCCACCTGCACAGTTAACGCGATCAGACCCGGGGGTCAAATTAAAATTGTGTCTTTGGTGACGTATTGCAATCGGTGTAATTTTAATGATGTACGTACAGCAACTGCTGCAACTGCTGTACGTACATCGAATTATATCATTGACAACGGGGTCCGCTTTTGCGGTATCTGCGTGCGGTCTTATAATTATATAGATACGTAGTCAGTTCATTAGTATGGGGTTCCTCTATAAGGAATTGTAAAATGTATTACTTAATACGCTTCCAGGCCGCACTTAGCTTGTAGCAGTCAGAGCAGTTAAAATGACTGTACATGTGTAGGTATGAAATAAAATAAATTTAATTAAAAGAAAATAAATTTTAGTTATTAAAACATTTAACTTAACGTAGGTATAAAATAAATGTAATTTAAATAAAATAAATGTAATTTATTTTAAAAAATGTATTTAAATAAAATAAGATAATTTATAAAAAATGTAATTTAACGTAGGTATAAAATTAATTTAAATAAAATAATGTAATTTATTTTAAAAATTAAATTAAACGTAGGTATTAAATGAAATAAATGTAATTTAAATAAAATAAATTTAATTTATTAAAACATTTAATTTAACGTAGGTATAAGATAAAATAAATGTAAAAAGAATAATTTATAAAAAAAAATTACGTAGGTATAAAATAAATGTAATTAAAATAAATTTAATTTATAAAAAATTGATTTAACGTAGGTATAAAATAAAATTCATTGAAATAAATGTAATTAATACAAATTTTCAATTAAATTTTACGTAGGTATGAAATAAAATAAATTAAAAATTTTAATTTATTACAAAATTAAATTAAACGTAGATATAACAAAATAAATTTAATTTAAATTATAAAAAATATTCATTCATAAAAAAATACATAGGTATAAAATGAATTTTAATTTACTTCATTAAAATTTTAAATTAAATTTAACGTAGGTATAAAATAAAATGTAATTAAATTAAATAATAAATACATTTTATTTTCTACCTCCGTGACTTTACCGAAAGACGCAAAGAGTGTGGACCCACGTGACATCAAGGCTGTCCTAGTCTTAGTCTAGGCAAGGCCTCAGGGTGTACCGGGCCTTTCACAACAACCGCAGCCGCAGCAACAACGGTTCTCTTGAGAAAATGCTTTAAAAAAGTCAACGTAGCTTACCTTGACACTCGCGAACTTTAATGATTAAAATAATTAAAACAAAAACTAAACATTCACACGCACATGGGCGCGCGGCGTTCAGCGTGTAGGGCATTAAAAACGGTAGCGTCCTCCCGCGATCTTATTGGTCGCCGCGTGCCAAAGTGGGGAGGGGGGAGGGCCAGCGATCCGATTGGTCGAGAGGCAAACCTGGGCGCGTCTCCGGCGATGGTGCGCAGCGATTGGTCAACGGTTGTCCTATGCTAATTTTGGTATGCTAATTAATTTTAATATGTATGCTAATACAGTATATTTATTAATACTCATTAAGTTTAATGTTTATCCTAAATTAGTTAAAAATTTATGCTCGTTTAGTTAACATTCTATGATAGTATCGTTATATTTTTTTATGCTATGATTACAGCAGTACATACTAACCGTAGTGGTACATGCTATGATTACAGCAGGTATACTGACTGTGGTGGTACCTGATATGATTACAGCAGGTATAGTGACTGTGGTGGTACCTGCTATGATAGCAGGCATACTGACTAGTGGTACCTGCTATAATTACATCAGTGCATACTGACTGTGGTGGTACCTGCTATGATTACAGCAGGCATACTGACTGTGGTGGTACCTGCTAAGGTTACAGCAGTGCATACTGTGGTGGTACCTGCTATGATAACAGCAGGCATACTGACTAGTGGTACCTGCTATAATTACATCAGTGCATACTGTGGTGGTACCTGATTTCACTACAGCAGTGCATACTGACTGTGGTGGGTACCTGCTAAGGTTACAGCAGTGCATACTGTGGTGGTACCTGCTATGATAACAGCAGGCATACTGACTAGTGGTACCTGCTATAATTACATCAGTGCATGCTGTGGTGGTACCTGATTTCACTACAGCAGTGCATACTGACTGTGGTGGGTATCTGCTAAGGTTACAGCAGTGCATACTGCTTATATGCTTTATCACGTGTCGTGAATGTGATAGTTTCATCCCAGAAATGGTGCCCTTGACCGGCCCAGAGCAGACATTTCACTTTGCCTTAGAACCTGAGGTGGCACAGCATTAGCAATTCCAAGTTCTTTATGTGACCAATAGCAACGAATTATGTGGCAAGCATTTGAAATGAGTGGGTTATGACGTACTGTACTTCACTCTTATCGACCATTAACATAAGTCTGTGTTACTGGCGTTGTGCTGCCTTGGCCGGTACCAACTTCTTCTTTGACCACGTGAACCACGCGGATGAATGGTCTACGCGAGTCGAGCGACCGATGGAGAAGACCTATGGGGGCACGCGGCGGGAGACTCTCAGGCGAAATCGTGGAAGCCGCGTGACAGAAGCCACGAGTGGAGGATAGACGCATGCTGGCGAGACGTCGTCTTCAGTTTAATTTGTTTCACGTGTCAGGTGTAGAGTCCTGTGAGCCGTGCGGCCCTTGACTCGGGTGCAACCGCAACAAACAAAAGCGTGAACATACTCATGTTGTGGGTCACTGTTGACGATGTGGGTCCCTTCTGACGAGGTGAGTGTCCATATTCATGTTGTGGGTCACTGTTGACGATCTGGGTCCCTACTGACGAGGTGAGTGTGCATATTCATGTTGTGGGTCACTGTTGACGATGTGGGTCCCTACTGACGAGGTGAGTGTCCATATTCATGTTGTGGGTCACTGTTGACGATGTGGGTCCTGATTGAAGATATGGGTCCGGATTAAAGAGGTGAGCGTCCCTTTTGATGTGGGTCTCTATTGACGCGGCGAGCATCCCTGTTGACGATGTTGGTCGCTGATGACGATCTGGGTCCGTGTTACCGATGTTAGCACTGAATTGGTCCTCGTCTAATATCATATATGTTCTACCATATGTATACTGTTGTATATGTAGGTGTTATGAAAATTGATGAAAATAATGAAAATTAAATGAAATTTGAAATTAGCATAATTTATCCGAAATTATGTTAATTAGTGTAATTATGTGCATAAATTATGCGGATTCAAGAGATAATCGTATTAATTTATGCGAGTGGGCGTGGTTAGGATAATGCAGGTCGTTATGGATTATCAGGTCGAGCCTCAGTGACGAGGATTGTGTTATGAATTGGAATAACGCAATTAATCGTATGCAGTGACGCATGCGTTGTGAGCGTGAATGAGAGAGAGTCGATTCGACTCTGCTCTTTAATTCCGTATTATCGATAAGAATACGATTACTCTCGATTGAACATTACGGATTATGTGTGTTATGGATCATGTGGTGATAGTGTGCTTATGATAGGTCCCCAGGATTCAGATCTCATACGCAGAACAATATTATGCAGAATTTCAGGAAGAATCACACACAAACCTTCTGCTTTAATCAATTTTATTTCTAGCTAACTTTAATTTTTGGATAATATGAAAACTCAATCTCGGGATTTTGGAATTTCAACACAGCGTGAACATGATACCATCACGATTGCGTTGTTTCACCTCGATAGCGGCACCTGTGGTTAATTCCCGACGCGTAACGCAATTGATCGGTTGTTGAGAGAGAGATTAAAAACATGCGAACTATTCTATCAAACCTTAACTTTATAATATGCAAACTCGTATGCTTGAATTGTTACACAACACGGCACTTGGTCTTTGATTCGTATCCAATCCTTAATACATCCTGATATGCGAAGCTATTATGCTTGAAATCGTCAGCACAGTACCACGTTGATGTTCGTTCATTGATTCATAATGATTATGCATTTAAAGCGTTCGACTGAAATACTTCGAATTGCCTTATCAACACCACTCGTTGGCCACAATGCTTCGTTACTTGAATTGTCAGACAAAACAGCATTCGGTCATTGATCATGCGCGGCCCTTAATGCAATTATTGTCACGTTGTTAACAATAGGATGACTGATTATTATGCAACGCTACTCGTTGACAGGGCACTCCAACCAGTATTATTCTTGGAGGCACAAATATGCGTTTGAATTCGTTATTTCATTCGTGGATACCGGCAAGATTATGCAGAAAGACAAATATTAACGAACGACTCAAGTATTCCTAATCAACTTCTCAACGCGACTCAATGGGTGGCGATGTTTCCTTTTGAGATCCTTATCTCGGGCCAATCTTTTAATTGATTGTGGCCAGACCCCTGGCAGGGAACCGGTTGAACCCGCTCTTCAACCCCGCGAGCGGCGCTCCGTGGTGAGGTGCCAAGAACGAATCCTTGTTAATGGGTCAGTTGGTAATTTATGCGGTTAGAAGTACAGCCCCAGCACAACATTACAGAGAAAATTATGAACACTCTTAAAAACGATAGATTATTCACTCGGTCGTTGCGATGTTTCCACAATCACGGATGGTTCAATGGCTTGAGGTTTTTAGGCTTTGTTAATGACCCGTGTGTGTGTGTGTTGAATGGTGTGAGTGGTGAAAGAGTAGGCCAATGTTCGGAATCGATTCTTTGCGTCAAGCAGACGTCTGGTTTGTGTGTAGTGGGGGGCAGTGTATCATACGTATCAGTTGATTCTTCTTTCAGTAGTTGGTTCGGACTCGACGGACGTTGGTGAACGAGTAGATGCGTTGTTGTAGCTGAGATGACCGTCTGGTAGACGGCGTTAGAAGCACGCCCGCAGCGGCACGCTGGTGCTCCGTCGTCGGCGGTTGTAGATTGCAGGCTCACGATTCGCTCGTGGTGGCGCTGGTGCTGGTTCTGGTGGCACGCTGGTGGCGCGCTGTTGGCACGCTCTGGTGCTGATGCTGGTGCTGATGGCACGCTGGTGGCGCGCGCTCCCTCTCCTTGAAGATGCGCGAACGCGCCCGTGCTGGTTCGCTGATAGCAGTTTCTCTCCACTGCTGGCTGAGCTGCTGCACGCTCTTGCTTGGCGTTGCTGGCCGCGCTCTTTCTCCTTGAAGATGCGCGAAAGCGCCCGTGCTGGTTCGCTGACAGCAGTTTCCTCCACTGCTGGATGAGCTACGCCGGCGCGCGCTCTTTCCGCTGCTGTAGTATCTGACGCTGCTGTAGTATCTGACGCTGCGCTCGCGAGCGACAGGTCAAGTTTTTCTTCTGCTGAGTTGAGTTGAGATGAGTCTTCTTCTGTTGAGCTGAGTTGAGATGAGTCTTCTTCTGTTGAGCTGCCCCCGAGGGCTGATGAGTTGATTTCAATGCTGAAACGGCTCCTTTTTATGCCAAAAATCTCTCCCCTTCTCGGCTCCCCCTCACGAGGTGGAGCTATCTTTGATCTGATCGTATGTCGGTGGGGGGGGTTCGTGTGTCGGTGGTGGGGGGGGGTTCGTGTGTCAGTGTGTATGTTTGTGTGTGTGTCATTTATGACATGGCCCTGTTCGGGTCTTTCCTCAAGCCATAAACATCAAGACAACAGACACCTCGATTCATCTTGGTGGCATCTGGTTGTCTAATCCCTCCACCCAGAGAGAGGGGCGGGTTCCCCCCCCCCCCTTTTCCGTACGCGTTCCGACGCACAAAGAAATGGTTAAGATTTTTTTTTAAGTTTAACATTTCACATCACAGTTGGTATCTTATCATACACAGTTATGATCCTGCTTGTGATTCATAGTATTTGATTTATTTCCAAGTGAAGATGCTCTTCCGAGCGTATGCATTTTATCACGTGCTGCAGGGAAAGACAAAGGTGGCCGGGAGCACCTCTTTATACTTTTGACTTATATTTCTCAAATACCATTTGGTCCCATGTTCGCCAAGACTCGTGTTTGTAACTACGTCCTCCCGACACCTCTCGGTTTTACCGAGGTTCGAATTGTTATGATGGAATTATTAAAAAGAAAAATAATTATCATCCTGAGTTTAAGAGGTCCATTTCTTGATTGTTGGAATCCATATCCCTTGGTTCTGTAAGGTTCTATAATGGAATGTCGTGTAAGGTTAACACGTTGTTATTATTAATATTATTTTGCAATTTTCTTTAAAACTTTCTTTGCCTGGTTGCCGTGTGTGGGGTGGGTGTGTCTCCTCATCAAACCCGGCTGGCTTTTCCAGATGGCCCCTTGTGATAAGGTGTAATTCCTGCTTCTCCGCGCTGTGAGAGAGACAAATGTGGTCGGGGTTGCTTGGAATATTGTTTAAACTCTTTCGCAAGTTTGCTCGTTGTCTCATTCCTTCTCGATAACCTTTGATGTGACTCGGTTTTCTTGCTCCCAGCTTTGTTTTAACAGTAAAAGTATTAAAGGTGAAAATCATTTGATAGCGAATTAATCATTGGATAATAATTCACTGATGTGTCTGGTGGCCTGTTCTTAATTGGAGTGAGCGTTAGGCTCGCTACTTTTATCTTATTCTTGTTGTTGCCTTTTAATTTTTGTTGTTGTTGTTTTACTGGAAAATAAGGAAAAGAATATGTATACGATTTACCCTGTTGGCGTCTGGTGTCTGCTCTCTTGGTATTCTGACCTCGGGCCAGGGATATTAGGGCCAGGGATATTAGGGCCAGGGATATTAGGGCCTGGGATATTAGGGCCAGGGATGTTAGGGCCAGGGATATTAGGGCCAGGGATATTAGGGCCAGGGATATTAGGGCCAAGGATATTAGGGCCAGGGATATTAGGGCCAGTGATATTAGGGCCAGGGATATTAGGGCCAGGGATATTAGGGCCAGGGATATTAGAGCCAGGGATATTAGGGCCAGGGATATTAGGACCAGGGATATTAAGGCCAGGGATATTAGGGCCATGGATATTAGGGACAGGGATATTAGGGCCAGGGATATTAGGGCCAGGATTATTAGAGCCAGGGATATTAGGGCCAGGGATATTAGGGCCAGGGATATTAGGGCCAGGGATATTAGTGCCAGGGATATTAGGGCCAAGGATATTAGGGCCTGGGATATTATGGCCAGGAATATTAGGGCCAGGGATATTAGGGCCAAGGATATTAGGGCCAAGGATATTAGGGCCAGGGATATTAGAGCCAGGGATATTACGGCCAGGGATATTAGGGCCAGGGATTTTAGGGCCAGGAATATTAGGGCCAAGGATATTAGGGCCTGGGATATTAGGGCCAGGGATATTAGGGCCAGTGATATTATGGCCAGGGATTTTATGGCCAGGGATGTTAGGGCCAGGGATATTAGGGCCAGGGATTTTAGGGCCAGGGATATTAGGGCCAGGGATATTAGGGCCAGGGATTTTAGGGCCAGGGATATTACGGCCAGGGATATTAGGGACAGGGATATTAGAGCCAGGGATATTAGGGCCAGGGATATTAGGGCCAGAGATATTATGGCCAGGGATATTAGGGCCAGGGATATTAGGGCCAGGGATATTAGGGCCAGGGATATTAGGGCCAGGGGTATTAGGGCCAGGGGTAATAGGGCCAAGGGTATTATGGCCAGGGATATTAGGGCCAGGGATGTTAGGGCCAGAGATATTAGAGCCAGGGATATTAGGGCCAGGGATATTAGGGCCAGGGGTATTAGGGCCAGGGATATTAGGGCCAGGCATATTAGGGCCAGGGATATTAGGGCCAGGAATATTAGGGCCAGGGATATTAGTGCCAGGGATATTAGGGCTAGGGATATTAGGGCCAGGGATATTACGGCCAGGGATATTAGGGCCAAGGATATTAGGGCCAGGGATATTAGGGCCAGGGATATTAGGGCCAGGAATATAAGGGCCAAGGATATTAGGGCCAGGGATATTAGGGCCAGGGATATTAGGGCCAGGGATATTAGGGCCAGGGATTTTAGGTCCAGGGATATTAGGGCCAGGGATATTAGGGCCAGGGATTTTAGGGCCAGGGATATTAGGGCCAGGGATATTAGGGCCAGTGATATTAGGGCCAGGGATAATAGGGCCAGGGATATTAGGGCCAGGGATATTAGGGCCAGGGATATTAGGGCCAGGGATATTACGGCCAGGGATATTAGGACCAGGGATATTAAGGCCAGGGATATTAGGGCCAGGGATATTAGGGCCAGGGATGTTAGGGCCAGGGATATTAGGGCCAGGGATGTTAGGGCCAGGGATATTAGGGCCAGGAATTTTAGGGCCAGGGATATTAGGGCCAGGGATATTAGGGCCAGGGATATTAGGGCCAGGGATATTAGGGCCAGGGATATTAGGGCCAGGGATATTAGGGCCAGGGATATTAGGGCCAGGGATATTAGGGCCAGGGATAGTAGGGCGAGGGATATTAGGGCCAAGGATATTAGGGCCTGGGATATTACGGCCAGGAATATTAGGGCCAGGGATATTAGGGCCAGGGATATTAGGGCCAGGGATATTAGGGCCAGGGATATTAGGGCAAGGGATATTAGGGCCAGGGATTTTATGGCAAGGGATATCAGGGCCAGGGATATTAGGGCCAGGGATATTAGGGCCAGGGATATTAGGGCCAAGGATATTAGGGCCAGGGATATTAGGGTCATGGATATTAGAGCCAGGGATATTACGGCCAGGGATATTAGGGCCAGGGATATTAGGGCCAAGGATATTAGCGCCTGGGATATTAGGGCCAGGGATATTAGGGCCAGTGATATTATGGCCAGCGATTTTAGGGCCAGGGATGTTAGGGCCAGGAATATTAGGGCCAGGGATTTTAGGGCCAGGGATATTAGGGCCAGGGATATTAGGGCCAGGGATTTTAGGGCCAGGGATATTACGGCCAGGGATATTAGGGACAGGGATATTAGAGCCAGGGATATTAGGGCCAGGGATATTAGGGCCAGGGATATTAGGGCCAGGGATATTAGGGCCAGGGATATTAGGGCCAGGGATATTAGGGCCAGGGATATTAGGGCCAGGGGTATTAGGGCCAGGGGTAATAGGCCCAAGGGATATTAGGGCCAGGGATATTAGGGCCAGGGATATTAAGGCCAGGGTTATTAGGGCCAGGGATATTAGGGCCAGGGATATTAGGGCGAGGGATATTAGGGCCAGGGATATTAGGGCCAGGGATATTAGGGCCAGGGATATTAGGGCCAGGGGTATTAGGGCCAGGGATATTAGGGCCAGGCATATTAGGGCCAGGGATATTAGGGCCAGGAATATTAGGGCCAGGGATATTAGTGCCAGGGATATTATGGCCAGGGATATTAGGGCCATGGATATTAGGGCCAGAGATATTAGAGCCAGGGATATTAGGGCCAGGGATATTAGGGCCAGGGGTATTAGGGCCAGGGATATTAGGGCCAGGGATATTAGGGCCAGGGATATTAGGGCCAGGGATATTAGGGCCAGGGATTTTAGGGCCATGGATATTAGGGCCAGGGATATTAGGGCCATGGATATTAGGGCCAGGGATATTAGGGCCAGGGATATTAGGGCCAGGGATATTAGGGCCAGGGATATTAGGGCCTGGGATATTAGGGCCAGGGATATTAGGTCCAGGGATATTAGGGCCAGGGATATTAGTGCCAAGGATATTAGGGCCAGGGATATTAGGGCCAGGGATATTAGGGCCAGGGATATTAGGGCCAGGTTTGTTAGGGCCAGGGATATTAGCGCCAGGGATTTTAGGGCCAGGGATATTAGGGCCAGGGATATTAGGGCCAGGGATGTTAGGGCCAGGGATATTAAGGCCAAGGTTATTAGGGCCAGGGATTTTAGGGCCAGGGATTTTAGGGCCAGGGATATTAGGGCCAGGGATATTAGGGCCAGGGATATTAGGGCCAGCGATATTAGGGCCAGGGGTATTAGGGCCAGGGATATTAGGGCCCGGGATATTAGGGCCAGGGATATTAGGGCCAGGAATATTAGGGCCAGGGATATTAGTGCCAGGGATATTAGGGCCAGTGATATTAGGGCCAGGGATATTAGGGCCAGGGATATTAGGGCCAGGGATATTAGGGCCAGGGATATTAGGGCCAGGGATTTTAGGGCCAGGGATATTAGGGCCAGGGATATTAGGGCCAGGGATATTAGGGCCAGGGATATTAAGGCCAGGGTTATTAGGGCCAAGGATATTAGGGCCAGGGATATTAGGGCCAGGGATATTAGGGCCAGGGATTTTAGGGCCATGGATATTAGGGCCAGGGATATTAGGGCCAGGGATATTAGGGCCAGGGATATTAGGGCCAGGGATATTAGGGCCAGGGATATTAGGGCCTGGGATATTAGGGCCAGGGATATTAGGTCCAGGGATATTAGGGCCAGGGATATTAGTGCCAAGGATATTAGGGCCAGGGATATTAGGGCCAGGGATATTAGGGCCAGGGATATTAGGGCCAGGGATGTTAGGGCCAGGGATATTAGGGCCAGGGATTTTAGGGCCAGGGATATTAGGGCCAGGGATATTAGGGCCAGGGATGTTAGGGCCAGGGATATTAAGGCCAGGGTTATTAGGGCCAGGGATTTTAGGGCCAGGGATTTTAGGGCCAGGGATATTAGGGCCAGGGATATTAGGGCCAGGGATATTAGGGCCAGCGATATTAGGGCCAGGGGTATTAGGGCCAGGGATATTAGGGCCCGGGATATTAGGGCCAGGGATATTAGGGCCAGGAATATTAGGGCCAGGGATATTAGTGCCAGGGATATTAGGGCCAGGGATATTAGGGCCAGGGATATTAGGGCCAGGGATATTAGCGCCAGGGATATTAGGGCCAGGGATATTAGGGCCAGGGATTTTAGGGCCAGGGATATTAGGGCCAGGGATATTAGGGCCAGGGATATTAGGGCCAGGGATATTAAGGACAGGGTTATTAGGGCCAGGGATATTAGGGCCAGGGATATTAGGGCCAGGGATATTAGGGCCAGGAATATAAGGGCCAGGGATATTAGGGCCAGGGATATTAGGGCCAGGGATATTAGGGCCAGGGATATTAGGGCCAGGGATTTTAAGGGCCAGGGATATTAGGGCCATGGATATTAGGGCCAGGGATATTAGGGCCAGGGATATTAGGGCCAGGGATATTAGGGCCAGAGATATTAGGGCCTGGGATATTAGGGCCAGGGATATTAGGTCCAGGGATATTAGGGCCAGGGATATTAGTGCCAAGGATATTAGGGCCAGGGATATTAGGGCCAGGGATATTAGGGCCAGGGATATTAGGGCCAGGGATGTTAGGGCCAGGGATATTAGGGCCAGGGATTTTAGGGCCAGGGATATTAGGGCCAGGGATATTAGGGCCAGGGATATTAAGGCCAGGGTTATTAGGGCCAGGGATTTTAGGGCCAGGGATATTAGGGCCAGGGATATTAGGGCCCGGGATATTAGGGCCAGGAATATTAGGGCCAGGGATATTAGTGCCAGGGATATTAGGGCCAGGGATATTAGGGCCAGGGATATTAGGGCCAGGGATATTAGCACCAGGGATATTAGGGCCAGGGATATTAGGGCCAGGGATTTTAGGGCCAGGGATATTAGGGCCAGGGATATTAGGGCCAGGGATATTAGGGCCAGGGATATTAAGGCCAGGGTTATTAGGGCCAGGGATATTAGGGCCAGGGATATTAGGGCCAGGGATATTAAGGCCAGGGTTATTAGGGCCAGGGATTTTAGGGCCAGGGATTTTAGGGCCAGGGATATTAGGGCCAGGGATATTAGGGCCAGGGATATTAGGGCCAGCGATATTAGGGCCAGGGGTATTAGGGCCAGGGATATTAGGGCCCGGGATATTAGGGCCAGGGATATTAGGGCCAGGAATATTAGGGCCAGGGATATTAGTGCCAGGGATATTAGGGCCAGGGATATTAGGGCCAGGGATATTAGGGCCAGGGATATTAGCGCCAGGGATATTAGGGCCAGGGATATTAGGGCCAGGGATTTTAGGGCCAGGGATATTAGGGCCAGGGATATTAGGGCCAGGGATATTAGGGCCAGGGATATTAAGGACAGGGTTATTAGGGCCAGGGATATTAGGGCCAGGGATATTAGGGCCAGGGATATTAGGGCCAGGAATATAAGGGCCAGGGATATTAGGGCCAGGGATATTAGGGCCAGGGATATTAGGGCCAGGGATATTAGGGCCAGGGATTTTAAGGGCCAGGGATATTAGGGCCATGGATATTAGGGCCAGGGATATTAGGGCCAGGGATATTAGGGCCAGGGATATTAGGGCCAGAGATATTAGGGCCTGGGATATTAGGGCCAGGGATATTAGGTCCAGGGATATTAGGGCCAGGGATATTAGTGCCAAGGATATTAGGGCCAGGGATATTAGGGCCAGGGATATTAGGGCCAGGGATATTAGGGCCAGGGATGTTAGGGCCAGGGATATTAGGGCCAGGGATTTTAGGGCCAGGGATATTAGGGCCAGGGATATTAGGGCCAGGGATATTAAGGCCAGGGTTATTAGGGCCAGGGATTTTAGGGCCAGGGATATTAGGGCCAGGGATATTAGGGCCCGGGATATTAGGGCCAGGAATATTAGGGCCAGGGATATTAGTGCCAGGGATATTAGGGCCAGGGATATTAGGGCCAGGGATATTAGGGCCAGGGATATTAGCACCAGGGATATTAGGGCCAGGGATATTAGGGCCAGGGATTTTAGGGCCAGGGATATTAGGGCCAGGGATATTAGGGCCAGGGATATTAGGGCCAGGGATATTAAGGCCAGGGTTATTAGGGCCAGGGATATTAGGGCCAAGGATATTAGGGCCAGGGATATTAGGGCCAGGAATATAAGGGCCAGGGATATTAGGGCCAGGGATATTAGGGCCAGGGATATTAGGGCCAGGGATTTTAGGGCCAGGGATATTAGGGCCATGGATATTAGGGCCAGGGATATTAGGGCCAGGGATATTAGGGCCAGGGATATTAGGGCCAGAGATATTAGATCCTGGGATATTAGGGCCAGGGATATTAGGTCCAGGGATATTAGGGCCAGGGATATTAGTGCCACGGATATTAGGGCCAGGGATATTAGGGCCAGGGATATTAGGGCCAGGGATATTAGGGCCAGGGATGTTAGGGCCAGGGATATTAGGGCCAGGGATTTTAGGGCCAGGGATATTAGGGCCAGGGATATTAGGGCCAGGGATATTAATGCCAGGGTTATTAGGGCCAGGGATTTTAGGGCCAGGGATTTTAGGGCCAGGGATATTAGGGCCAGGGATATTAGGGCCAGGGATATTAGGGCCAGCGATATTAGGGCCAGGGGTATTAGGGCCAGGGATATTAGGGCCTGGGATATTAGGGCCAGGGATATTAGGGCCAGGAATATTAGGGCCAGGGATATTAGTGCCAGGGATATTAGGGCCAGGGATATTAGGGCCAGGGATATTAGGGCCAGGGATATTAGGGCCAGGGATATTAGGGCCAGGGATATTAGGCCAGGGATTTTAGGGTCAGGGATATTAGGGCCAGGGATATTAGGGCCAGGGATATTAGGGCCAGGGATATTAAGGCCAGGGTTATTAGGGCCAGGGATATTAGGGCCAGGGATATTAGGGCCAGGGATATTAGGGCCAGGGATATTAGGGCCAGGGATATTAGGACCAGGGATATTAGGGCCAGGGATATTAGGGCCAGGGATATTAGGGCCAGGGATATTAGGGCCAGGGATATTAGGGCCTGGGATATTAGGGCCAGGGATGTTAGGGCCAGGGATATTAGGGCCAGGGATATTAGGGCCAGGGATATTAGGGCCAAGGATATTAGGGCCAGGGATATTAGGGCCAGTGATATTAGGGCCAGGGATATTAGGGCCAGGGATATTAGGGCCAGGGATATTAGAGCCAGGGATATTAGGGCCAGGGATATTAGGGCCAGGGATATTAGGGCCTGGGATATTAGGGCCAGGGATGTTAGGGCCAGGGATATTAGGGCCAGGGATATTAGGGCCAGGGATATTAGGGCCAAGGATATTAGGGCCAGGGATATTAGGGCCAGTGATATTAGGGCCAGGGATATTAGGGCCAGGGATATTAGGGCCAGGGATATTAGAGCCAGGGATATTAGGGCCAGGGATATTAGGGCCAGGGATATTAGGGCCAGGGATATTAGGGCCAGGGATATTACGGCCAGGGATATTAGGACCAGGGATATTAGGGCCAGGGATATTAGGGCCAGGGATATTAGGGCCAGGGATATTAGGGCCATGGATATTAGGGCCAGGGATATTAGGGCCAGGGATATTAGGGCCAGGGATATTAGGGCCAGAGATATTAGGGCCTGGGATATTAGGGCCAGGGATATTAGGTCCAGGGATATTAGGGCCAGGGATATTAGTGCCAAGGATATTAGGGCCAGGGATATTAGGGCCAGGGATATTAGGGCCAGGGATATTAGGGCCAGGGATGTTAGGGCCAGGGATATTAGGGCCAGGGATTTTAGGGCCAGGGATTTTAGGGCCAGGGATATTAGGGCCAGGGATATTAATGCCAGGGTTATTAGGGCCAGGGATTTTAGGGCCAGGGATTTTAGGGCCAGGGATATTAGGGCCAGGGATATTAGGGCCAGGGATATTAGGGCCAGCGATATTAGGGCCAGGGGTATTAGGGCCAGGGATATTAGGGCCTGGGATATTAGGGCCAGGGATATTAGGGCCAGGAATATTAGGGCCAGGGATATTAGTGCCAGGGATATTAGGGCCAGGGATATTAGGGCCAGGGATATTAGGGCCAGGGATATTAGGGCCAGGGATATTAGGGCCAGGGATATTAGGCCAGGGATTTTAGGGCCAGGGATATTAGGGCCAGGGATATTAGGGCCAGGGATATTAGGGCCAGGGATATTAAGGCCAGGGTTATTAGGGCCAGGGATATTAGGGCCAGGGATATTAGGGCCAGGGATTTTAGGGCAAGGGATATTAGGACCAGGGATATTAGGGCCAGGGATATTAGGGCCAGGGATATTAGGTCCAGGGATATTAGGGCCAGGGATATTAGGGCCAGGGATATTAGGGCCAGGGATATTAGGGCCAGGGATATTAGGGCCTGGGATATTAGGGCCAGGGATGTTAGGGCCAGGGATATTAGGGCCAGGGATATTAGGGCCAGGGATATTAGGGCCAGGGATATTAGGGCCAGTGATATTAGGGCCAGGGATATTAGGGCCAGGGATATTAGGGCCAGGGATATTAGAGCCAGGGATATTAGGGCCAGGGATATTAGGACCAGGGATATTAGGGCCAGGGATATTAGGGCCAGGGATATTACGGCCAGGGATATTAGGACCAGGGATATTAGGGCCAGGGATATTAGGGCAGGGATATTAGGGCCAGGGATATTAGGGCCTGGGATATTAGGGCCAGGGATGTTAGGGCCAGGGATATTAGGGCCAGGGATATTAGGGCCAGGGATATTAGGGCCAAGGATATTAGGGCCAGGGATATTAGGGCCAGTGATATTAGGGCCAGGGATATTAGGGCCAGGGATATTAGGGCCAGGGATATTAGAGCCAGGGATATTAGGGCCAGGGATATTAGGGCCAGGGATATTAGGGCCAGGGATATTAGGGCCAGGGATATTACGGCCAGGGATATTAGGACCAGGGATATTAAGGCCAGGGATATTAGGGCCATGGATATTAGGGACAGGGATATTAGGGCCAGGGATATTAGGGCCAGGGTTATTAGAGCCAGGGATATTAGGGCCAGGGATATTAGGGCCAGGGATATTAGGGCCAGGGATATTAGTGCCAGGGATATTAGGGCCAAGGATATTAGGGCCTGGGATATTAGGGCCAGGAATATTAGGGCCAGGGATATTAGGGCCAAGGATATTAGGGCCAAGGATATTAGGGCCAGGGATATTAGAGCCAGGGATATTACGGCCAGGGATATTAGGGCCAGGGATTTTAGGGCCAGGAATATTAGGGCCAAGGATATTAGGGCCTGGGATATTAGGGCCAGGGATATTAGGGCCAGTGATATTATGGCCAGGGATTTTATGGCCAGGGATGTTAGGGCCAGGGATATTAGGGCCAGGGATTTTAGGGCCAGGGATATTAGGGCCAGGGATATTAGGGCCAGGGATTTTAGGGCCAGGGATATTACGGCCAGGGATATTAGGGACAGGGATATTAGAGCCAGGGATATTAGGGCCAGGGATATTAGGGCCAGGGATATTATGGCCAGGGATATTAGGGCCAGGGATATTAGGGCCAGGGATATTAGGGCCAGGGATATTAGGGCCAGGGGTATTAGGGCCAGGGGTAATAGGGCCAAGGGTATTATGGCCAGGGATATTAGGGCCAGGGATGTTAGGGCCAGAGATATTAGAGCCAGGGATATTAGGGCCAGGGATATTAGGGCCAGTTGTATTAGGGCCAGGGATATTAGGGCCAGGCATATTAGGGCCAGGGATATTAGGGCCAGGAATATTAGGGCCAGGGATATTAGTGCCAGGGATATTAGGGCCAGGGATATTAGGGCCAGGGATATTACGGCCAGGGATATTAGGGCCAAGGATATTAGGGCCAGGGATATTAGGGCCAGGGATATTAGGGCCAGGAATATAAGGGCCAGGGATATTAGGGCCAGGGATATTAGGGCCAGGGATATTAGGGCCAGGGATATTAGGGCCAGGGATTTTAGGGCCAGGGATATTAGGGCCAGGGATATTAGGGCCAGGGATTTTAGGGCCAGGGATATTAGGGCCAGGGATATTAGGGCCAGTGATATTAGGGCCAGGGATAATAGGGCCAGGGATATTAGGGCCAGGGATATTAGGGCCAGGGATATTAGGGCCAGGGATATTACGGCCAGGGATATTAGGACCAGGGATATTAAGGCCAGGGATATTAGGGCCAGGGATATTAGGGCCAGGGATGTTAGGGCCAGGGATATTAGGGCCAGGGATGTTAGGGCCAGGGATATTAGGGCCAGGAATTTTAGGGCCAGGGATATTAGGGCCAGGGATATTAGGGCCAGGGATATTAGGGCCAGGGATATTAGGGCCAGGGATATTAGGGCCAGGGATATTAGGGCCAGGGATATTAGGGCCAGGGATATTAGGGCCAAGGATATTAGGGCCTGGGATATTACGGCCAGGAATATTAGGGCCAGGGATATTAGGGCCAGGGATATTAGGGCCAGGGATATTAGGGCCAGGGATATTAGGGCAAGGGATATTAGGGCCAGGGATTTTATGGCAAGGGATATCAGGGCCAGGGATATTAGGGCCAGGGATATTAGGGCCAGGGATATTAGGGCCAAGGATATTAGGGCCAGGGATATTAGGGCCATGGATATTAGAGCCAGGGATATTACGGCCAGGGATATTAGGGCCAGGGATATTAGGGCCAAGGATATTAGGGCCTGGGATATTAGGGCCAGGGATATTAGGGCCAGTGATATTATGGCCAGCGATTTTAGGGCCAGGGATGTTAGGGCCAGGAATATTAGGGCCAGGGATTTTAGGGCCAGGGATATTATGGCCAGGGATATTAGGGCCAGGGATTTTAGGGCCAGGGATATTACGGCCAGGTATATTAGGGACAGGGATATTAGAGCCAGGGATATTAGGGCCAGGGATATTAGGGCCAGGGATATTAGGGCCAGGGATATTAGGGCCAGGGATATTAGGGCCAGGGATATTAGGGCCAGGGATATTAGGGCCAGGGGTATTAGGGCCAGGGGTAATAGGGCCAAGGGTATTATGGCCAGGGATATTAGGGCCAGAGATATTAGGGCCAGAGATATTAGAGCCAGGGATATTAGGGCCAGGGATTTTAGGGCCAGGGATATTGGGGCCAGGGATATTAGGGCCAGGGATATTAGGGCCAGGGATATTAAGGCCAGGGTTATTAGGGCCAGGGATATTAGGGCCAGGGATATTAGGGCGAGGGATATTAGGGCCAGGGATATTAGGGCCAGGGATTTTAGGGCCAGGGATATTAGGGCCAGGGGTATTAGGGCCAGGGATATTAGGGCCAGGCATATTAGGGCCAGGGATATTAGGGCCAGGAATATTAGGGCCAGGGATATTAGTGCCAGTGATATTATGGCCAGGGATATTAGGGCCATGGATATTAGGGCCAGAGATATTAGAGCCAGGGATATTAGGGCCAGGGATATTAGGGCCAGGGGTATTAGGGCCAGGGATATTAGGGCCAGGGATATTAGGGCCAGGGATATTAGGGCCAGGGATATTAGGGCCAGGGATTTTAGGGCCATGGATATTAGGGCCAGGGATATTAGGGCCATGGATATTAGGGCCAGGGATATTAGGGCCAGGGATATTAGGGCCAGGGATATTAGGGCCAGGGATATTAGGGCCTGGGATATTAGGGCCAGGGATATTAGGTCCAGGGATATTAGGGCCAGGGATATTAGTGCCAAGGATATTAGGGCCAGGGATATTAGGGCCAGGGATATTAGGGCCAGGGATATTAGGGCCAGGGATGTTAGGGCCAGGGATATTAGGGCCAGGGATTTTAGGGCCAGGGATATTAGGGCCAGGGATATTAGGGCCAGGGATGTTAGGGCCAGGGATTTTAGGGCCAGGGATTTTAGGGCCAGGGATATTAGGGCCAGGGATATTAGGGCCAGGGATATTAGGGCCAGCGATATTAGGGCCAGGGATATTAGGGCCAGGGATATTAGGGCCAGGGATATTAGTGCCAGGGACATTAGGGCCAGGGATATTAGGGCCAGGGATATTAGGGCCAGGGATATTAGGGCCAGGGATATTAGGGCCAGGGATATTAGGGCCAGGGGTATTAGGGCCAGGGGTAATAGGGCCAGGGATATTATGGCCAGGGATATTAGGGCCAGGGATATTAGGGCCAGAGATATTAGAGCCAGGGATATTAGGGCCAGGGATATTAGGGCCAGGGGTATTAGGGCCAGGGATATTAGGGCCAGGGATATTAGGGCCAGGGATATTAGGGCCAGGGATTTTAGGGTCAGGGATATTAGGGCCAGGGATATTAGGGCCATGGATATTAGGGCCAGGGATATTAGGGCCAGGGATATTAGGGCCAGGGATATTAGGGCCAGGGATATTAGGGCCTGGGATATTAGGGCCAGGGATATTAGGTGCAGGGATATTAGGGCCAGGGATATTAGTGCCAAGGATATTAGGGCCAGGGATATTAGGGCCAGGGATATTAGGGCCAGGGATATTAGGGCCAGGGATGTTAGGGCCAGGGATATTAGGGCCAGGGATTTTTGGGCCAGGGATATTAGGGCCAGGGATATTAGGGCCAGGGATATTAGGGCAAGGGATATTAGGGCCAGGGATTTTATGGCAAGGGATATCAGGGCCAGGGATATTAGGGCCAGGGATATTAGGGCCAGGGATATTAGGGCCAAGGATATTAGGGCCAGGGATATTAGGGCCATGGATATTAGAGCCAGGGATATTACGGCCAGGGATATTAGGGCCAGGGATATTAGGGCCAAGGATATTAGGGCCTGGGATATTAGAGCCAGGGATATTAGGGCCAGTGATATTATGGCCAGCGATTTTAGGGCCAGGGATGTTAGGGCCAGGAATATTAGGGCCAGGGATTTTAGGGCCAGGGATATTATGGCCAGGGATATTAGGGCCAGGGATTTTAGGGCCAGGGATATTACGGCCAGGGATATTAGGGACAGGGATATTAGAGCCAGGGATATTAGGGCCAGGGATATTAGGGCCAGGGATATTAGGGCCAGGGATATTAGGGCCAGGGATATTAGGGCCAGGGATATTAGGGCCAGGGATATTAGGGCCAGGGGTATTAGGGCCAGGGGTAATAGGGCCAAGGGTATTATGGCCAGGGATATTAGGGCCAGGGATATTAGGGCCAGAGATATTAGAGCCAGGGATATTAGGGCCAGGGATTTTAGGGCCAGGGATATTGGGGCCAGGGATATTAGGGCCAGGGATATTAGGGCCAGGGATATTAAGGCCAGGGTTATTAGGGCCAGGGATATTAGGGCCAGGGATATTAGGGCGAGGGATATTAGGGCCAGGGATATTAGGGCCAGGGATTTTAGGGCCAGGGATATTAGGGCCAGGGGTATTAGGGCCAGGGATATTAGGGCCAGGCATATTAGGGCCAGGGATATTAGGGCCAGGAATATTAGGGCCAGGGATATTAGTGCCAGGGATATTATGGCCAGGGATATTAGGGCCATGGATATTAGGGCCAGAGATATTAGAGCCAGGGATATTAGGGCCAGGGATATTAGGGCCAGGTGTATTAGGGCCAGGGATATTAGGGCCAGGGATATTAGGGCCAGGGATATTAGGGCCAGGGATATTAGGGCCAGGGATTTTAGGGCCATGGATATTAGGGCCAGGGATATTAGGGCCATGGATATTAGGGCCAGGGATATTAGGGCCAGGGATATTAGGGCCAGGGATATTAGGGCCAGGGATATTAGGGCCTGGGATATTAGGGCCAGGGATATTAGGTCCAGGGATATTAGGGCCAGGGATATTAGTGCCAAGGATATTAGGGCCAGGGATATTAGGGCCAGGGATATTAGGGCCAGGGATATTAGGGCCAGGGATGTTAGGGCCAGGGATATTAGGGCCAGGGATTTTAGGGCCAGGGATATTAGGGCCAGGGATATTAGGGCCAGGGATGTTAGGGCCAGGGATTTTAGGGCCAGGGATTTTAGGGCCAGGGATATTAGGGCCAGGGATATTAGGGCCAGGGATATTAGGGCCAGCGATATTAGGGCCAGGGATATTAGGGCCAGCGATATTAGGGCCAGGGATATTAGTGCCAGGGATATTAGGGCCAGGGATATTAGGGCCAGGGATATTAGGGCCAGGGATATTAGGGCCAGGGATATTAGGGCCAGGGATATTAGGGCCAGTGATATTATGGCCAGCGATTTTAGGGCCAGGGATGTTAGGGCCAGGAATATTAGGGCCAGGGATTTTAGGGCCAGGGATATTATGGCCAGGGATATTAGGGCCAGGGATTTTAGGGCCAGGGATATTACGGCCAGGTATATTAGGGACAGGGATATTAGAGCCAGGGATATTAGGGCCAGGGATATTAGGGCCAGGGATATTAGGGCCAGGGATATTAGGGCCAGGGATATTAGGGCCAGGGATATTAGGGCCAGGGATATTAGGGCCAGGGGTATTAGGGCCAGGGGTAATAGGGCCAAGGGTATTATGGCCAGGGATATTAGGGCCAGAGATATTAGGGCCAGAGATATTAGAGCCAGGGATATTAGGGCCAGGGATTTTAGGGCCAGGGATATTGGGGCCAGGGATATTAGGGCCAGGGATATTAGGGCCAGGGATATTAAGGCCAGGGTTATTAGGGCCAGGGATATTAGGGCCAGGGATATTAGGGCGAGGGATATTAGGGCCAGGGATATTAGGGCCAGGGATTTTAGGGCCAGGGATATTAGGGCCAGGGGTATTAGGGCCAGGGATATTAGGGCCAGGCATATTAGGGCCAGGGATATTAGGGCCAGGAATATTAGGGCCAGGGATATTAGTGCCAGGGATATTATGGCCAGGGATATTAGGGCCATGGATATTAGGGCCAGAGATATTAGAGCCAGGGATATTAGGGCCAGGGATATTAGGGCCAGGGGTATTAGGGCCAGGGATATTAGGGCCAGGGATATTAGGGCCAGGGATATTAGGGCCAGGGATATTAGGGCCAGGGATTTTAGGGCCATGGATATTAGGGCCAGGGATATTAGGGCCATGGATATTAGGGCCAGGGATATTAGGGCCAGGGATATTAGGGCCAGGGATATTAGGGCCAGGGATATTAGGGCCTGGGATATTAGGGCCAGGGATATTAGGTCCAGGGATATTAGGGCCAGGGATATTAGTGCCAAGGATATTAGGGCCAGGGATATTAGGGCCAGGGATATTAGGGCCAGGGATATTAGGGCCAGGGATGTTAGGGCCAGGGATATTAGGGCCAGGGATTTTAGGGCCAGGGATATTAGGGCCAGGGATATTAGGGCCAGGGATGTTAGGGCCAGGGATTTTAGGGCCAGGGATTTTAGGGCCAGGGATATTAGGGCCAGGGATATTAGGGCCAGGGATATTAGGGCCAGCGATATTAGGGCCAGGGATATTAGGGCCAGGGATATTAGGGCCAGGGATATTAGTGCCAGGGATATTAGGGCCAGGGATATTAGGGCCAGGGATATTAGGGCCAGGGATATTAGGGCCAGGGATATTAGGGCCAGGGATATTAGGGCCAGGGATATTAGGGCCAGGGGTATTAGGGCCAGGGGTAATAGGGCCAGGGATATTATGGCCAGGGATATTAGGGCCAGGGATATTAGGGCCAGAGATATTAGAGCCAGGGATATTAGGGCCAGGGATATTAGGGCCAGGGGTATTAGGGCCAGGGATATTAGGGCCAGGGATATTA
The DNA here is from genome assembly GCF_048934315.1 of Petromyzon marinus. Taxonomy (NCBI): domain Eukaryota; kingdom Metazoa; phylum Chordata; class Hyperoartia; order Petromyzontiformes; family Petromyzontidae; genus Petromyzon; species Petromyzon marinus. The sequence continues at coordinate 640,962 of NW_027423003.1, forward strand.
GGGCCAGGGATATTAGGGCCAGGGATTTTAGGGCCAGGGATATTAGGGCCAGGGATATTAGGGCCAGGGATATTAGGGCCAAGGATATTAGGGCCTGGGATATTAGGGCCAGGGATATTAGGGCCAGTGATATTATGGCCAGCGATTTTAGGGCCAGGGATGTTAGGGCCAGGAATATTAGGGCCAGGGATTTTAGGGCCAGGGATATTATGGCCAGGGATATTAGGGCCAGGGATTTTAGGGCCAGGGATATTACGGCCAGGGATATTAGGGACAGGGATATTAGAGCCAGGGATATTAGGGCCAGGGATATTAGGGCCAGGGATATTAGGGCCAGGGATATTAGGGCCAGGGATATTAGGGCCAGGGATATTAGGGCCAGGGATATTAGGGCCAGGGGTATTAGGGCCAGGGGTAATAGGGCCAAGGGTATTATGGCCAGGGATATTAGGGCCAGGGATATTAGGGCCAGAGATATTAGAGCCAGGGATATTAGGGCCAGGGATTTTAGGGCCAGGGATATTGGGGCCAGGGATATTAGGGCCAGGGATATTAGGGCCAGGGATATTAAGGCCAGGGTTATTAGGGCCAGGGATATTAGGGCCAGGGATATTAGGGCGAGGGATATTAGGGCCAGGGATATTAGGGCCAGGGATTTTAGGGCCAGGGATATTAGGGCCAGGGGTATTAGGGCCAGGGATATTAGGGCCAGGCATATTAGGGCCAGGGATATTAGGGCCAGGAATATTAGGGCCAGGGATATTAGTGCCAGGGATATTATGGCCAGGGATATTAGGGCCATGGATATTAGGGCCAGAGATATTAGAGCCAGGGATATTAGGGCCAGGGATATTAGGGCCAGGTGTATTAGGGCCAGGGATATTAGGGCCAGGGATATTAGGGCCAGGGATATTAGGGCCAGGGATATTAGGGCCAGGGATTTTAGGGCCATGGATATTAGGGCCAGGGATATTAGGGCCATGGATATTAGGGCCAGGGATATTAGGGCCAGGGATATTAGGGCCAGGGATATTAGGGCCAGGGATATTAGGGCCTGGGATATTAGGGCCAGGGATATTAGGTCCAGGGATATTAGGGCCAGGGATATTAGTGCCAAGGATATTAGGGCCAGGGATATTAGGGCCAGGGATATTAGGGCCAGGGATATTAGGGCCAGGGATGTTAGGGCCAGGGATATTAGGGCCAGGGATTTTAGGGCCAGGGATATTAGGGCCAGGGATATTAGGGCCAGGGATGTTAGGGCCAGGGATTTTAGGGCCAGGGATTTTAGGGCCAGGGATATTAGGGCCAGGGATATTAGGGCCAGGGATATTAGGGCCAGCGATATTAGGGCCAGGGATATTAGGGCCAGCGATATTAGGGCCAGGGATATTAGTGCCAGGGATATTAGGGCCAGGGATATTAGAGCCAGGGATATTAGGGCCAGGGATATTAGGGCCAGGGATATTAGGGCCAGGGATATTAGGGCCAGTGATATTATGGCCAGCGATTTTAGGGCCAGGGATGTTAGGGCCAGGAATATTAGGGCCAGGGATTTTAGGGCCAGGGATATTATGGCCAGGGATATTAGGGCCAGGGATTTTAGGGCCAGGGATATTACGGCCAGGTATATTAGGGACAGGGATATTAGAGCCAGGGATATTAGGGCCAGGGATATTAGGGCCAGGGATATTAGGGCCAGGGATATTAGGGCCAGGGATATTAGGGCCAGGGATATTAGGGCCAGGGATATTAGGGCCAGGGGTATTAGGGCCAGGGGTAATAGGGCCAAGGGTATTATGGCCAGGGATATTAGGGCCAGAGATATTAGGGCCAGAGATATTAGAGCCAGGGATATTAGGGCCAGGGATTTTAGGGCCAGGGATATTGGGGCCAGGGATATTAGGGCCAGGGATATTAGGGCCAGGGATATTAAGGCCAGGGTTATTAGGGCCAGGGATATTAGGGCCAGGGATATTAGGGCGAGGGATATTAGGGCCAGGGATATTAGGGCCAGGGATTTTAGGGCCAGGGATATTAGGGCCAGGGGTATTAGGGCCAGGGATATTAGGGCCAGGCATATTAGGGCCAGGGATATTAGGGCCAGGAATATTAGGGCCAGGGATATTAGTGCCAGGGATATTATGGCCAGGGATATTAGGGCCATGGATATTAGGGCCAGAGATATTAGAGCCAGGGATATTAGGGCCAGGGATATTAGGGCCAGGGGTATTAGGGCCAGGGATATTAGGGCCAGGGATATTAGGGCCAGGGATATTAGGGCCAGGGATATTAGGGCCAGGGATTTTAGGGCCATGGATATTAGGGCCAGGGATATTAGGGCCATGGATATTAGGGCCAGGGATATTAGGGCCAGGGATATTAGGGCCAGGGATATTAGGGCCAGGGATATTAGGGCCTGGGATATTAGGGCCAGGGATATTAGGTCCAGGGATATTAGGGCCAGGGATATTAGTGCCAAGGATATTAGGGCCAGGGATATTAGGGCCAGGGATATTAGGGCCAGGGATATTAGGGCCAGGGATGTTAGGGCCAGGGATATTAGGGCCAGGGATTTTAGGGCCAGGGATATTAGGGCCAGGGATATTAGGGCCAGGGATGTTAGGGCCAGGGATTTTAGGGACAGGGATTTTAGGGCCAGGGATATTAGGGCCAGGGATATTAGGGCCAGGGATATTAGGGCCAGCGATATTAGGGCCAGGGATATTAGGGCCAGGGATATTAGGGCCAGGGATATTAGTGCCAGGGATATTAGGGCCAGGGATATTAGGGCCAGGGATATTAGGGCCAGGGATATTAGGGCCAGGGATATTAGGGCCAGGGATATTAGGGCCAGGGATATTAGGGCCAGGGGTATTAGGGCCAGGGGTAATAGGGCCAGGGATATTATGGCCAGGGATATTAGGGCCAGGGATATTAGGGCCAGAGATATTAGAGCCAGGGATATTAGGGCCAGGGATATTAGGGCCAGGGGTATTAGGGCCAGGGATATTAGGGCCAGGGATATTAGGGCCAGGGATATTAGGGCCAGGGATTTTAGGGCCAGGGATATTAGGGCCAGGGATATTAGGGCCAGGGATATTAGGGCCAAGGATATTAGGGCCTGGGATATTAGGGCCAGGGATATTAGGGCCAAGGATATTAGGGCCAGGGATATTAGGGCCAAGGATATTAGGGCCAAGGGTATTATGGCCAGGGATATTAGGGCCAGGGATATTAGGGCCAGAGATATTAGAGCCAGGGATATTAGGGTCAGGGATATTAGGGCCAGGGGTATTAGGGCCAGGGATATTAGGGCCAGGCATATTAGGGCCAGGGATATTAGGGCCAGGAATATTAGGGCCAGGGATATTAGTGCCAGGGATATTATGGCCAGGGATATTAGGGCCATGGATATTAGGGCCAGAGATATTAGAGCCAGGGATATTAGGGCCAGGGATATTAGGGCCAGGGGTATTAGGGCCAGGGATATTAGGGCCAGGGATATTAGGGCCAGGGATATTAGGGCCAGGGATTTTAGGGCCAGGGATATTAGGGCCAGGGATATTAGGGCCATGGATATTAGGGCCAGGGATATTAGGGCCAGGGATATTAGGGCCAGGGATATTAGGGCCAGGGATATTAGGGCCTGGGATATTAGGGCCAGGGATATTAGGTGCAGGGATATTAGGGCCAGGGATATTAGTTCCAAGGATATTAGGGCCAGGGATATTAGGGCCAGGGATATTAGGGCCAGGGATATTAGGGCCAGGGATGTTAGGGCCAGGGATATTAGGGCCAGGGATTTTCGGGCCAGGGATATTAGGGCCAGGGATATTAGGGCCAGGGATGTTAGGGCCAGGGATATTAAGGCCAGGGTTATTAGGGCCAGGGATTTTAGGGCCAGGGATTTTAGGGCCAGGGATATTAGGGCCAGGGATATTAGGGCCAGGGATATTAGGGCCAGCGATATTAGGGCCAGGGGTATTAGGGCCAGGGATATTAGGGCCCGGGATATTAGGGCCAGGGATATTAGGGCCAGGAATATTAGGGCCAGGGATATTAGTGCCAGGGATATTAGGGCCAGGGATATTAGGGCCAGGGATATTAGGGCCAGGGATATTAGGGCCAGGGATATTAGGGCCAGGGATATTAGGGCCAGGGATTTTAGGGCCAGGGATATTGGGGCCAGGGATATTAGGGCCAGGGATATTAGGGCCAGGGATATTAAGGCCAGGGTTATTAGGGCCAGGGATATTTGGGCCAGGGATATTAGGGCGAGGGATATTAGGGCCAGGGATATTAGGGCCAGGGATATTAGGGCCAGGGATATTAGGGCCAGGGATATTAGGGCCAGCGATATTAGGGCCAGGGATATTAGGGCCAGGGATATTAGGGCCAGGGATATTAGGGCCAGGGATATTAGGGCCAGGGATATTAGGGCCAGGGATATTAGGGCCAGGGATATTAGGGCCAGGGGTATTAGGGCCAGGGGTAATAGGGCCAAGGGTATTATGGCCAGGGATATTAGGGCCAGGGATATTAGGGCCAGAGATATTAGAGCCAGGGATATTAGGGCCAGGGATATTAGGGCCAGGGGTATTAGGGCCAGGGATATTAGGGCCAGGCATATTAGGGCCAGGGATATTAGGGCCAGGAATATTAGGGCCAGGGATATTAGTGCCAGGGATATTATGGCCAGGGATATTAGGGCCATGGACATTAGGGCCAGGGATATTAGGGCCAGGGGTATTAGGGCCAGGGATATTAGGGCCAGGGATATTAGGGCCAGGGATATTAGGGCCAGGGATTTTAGGGCCAGGGATATTAGGGCCAGGGATATTAGGGCCATGGATATTAGGGCCAGGGATATTAGGGCCAGGGATATTAGGGCCAGGGATATTAGGGCCAGGGATATTAGGGCCTGGGATATTAGGGCCAGGGATATTAGGTGCAGGGATATTAGGGCCAGGGATATTAGTGCCAAGGATATTACGGCCAGGGATATTAGGGCCAGGGATATTAGGGCCAGGGATATTAGGGCCAGGGATATTAGGGCCAGGGATTTTAGGGCCAGGGATATTAGGGCCAGGGATATTAGGGCCATGGATATTAGGGCCAGGGATATTAGGGCCAGGGATATTAGGGCCAGGGATATTAGGGCCAGGGATATTAGGGCCTGGGATATTAGGGCCAGGGATATTAGGTGCAGGGATATTAGGGCCAGGGATATTAGTGCCAAGGATATTAGGGCCAGGGATATTAGGGCCAGGGATATTAGGGCCAGGGATATTAGGGCCAGGGATGTTAGGGCCAGGGATATTAGGGCCAGGGATTTTCGGGCCAGGGATATTAGGGCCAGGGATATTAGGGCCAGGGATGTTAGGGCCAGGGATATTAAGGCCAGGGTTATTAGGGCCAGGGATTTTAGGGCCAGGGATTTTAGGGCCAGGGATATTAGGGCCAGGGATATTAGGGCCAGGGATATTAGGGCCAGCAATATTAGGGCCAGGGGTATTAGGGCCAGGGATATTAGGGCCTGGGATATTAGGGCCAGGGATATTAGGGCCAGGAATATTAGGGCCAGGGATATTAGTGCCAGGGATATTAGGGCCAGGGATATTAGGGCCAGGGATATTAGGGCCAGGGATATTAGGGCCATGGATATTAGGGCCAGGGATATTAGGGCCAGGGATTTTAGGGCCAGGGATATTGGGGCCAGGGATATTAGGGCCAGGGATATTAGGGCCAGGGATATTAAGGCCAGGGTTATTAGGGCCAGGGATATTAGGGCCAGGGATATTAGGGTGAGGGATATTAGGGCCAGGGATATTAGGGCCAGGGATATTAGGGCCAGGGATATTAGGGCCAGGGGTATTAGGGCCAGGGATATTAGGGCCAGGCATATTAGGGCCAGGGATATTAGGGCCAGGAATATTAGGGCCAGGGATATTAGTGCCAGGGATATTATGGCCAGGGATATTAGGGCCATGGATATTAGGGCCAGAGATATTAGAGCCAGGGATATTAGGGCCAGGGATATTAGGGCCAGGGGTATTAGGGCCAGGGATATTAGGGCCAGGGATATTAGGGCCAGGGATATTAGGGCCAGGGATATTAGGGCCAGGGATTTTAGGGCCATGGATATTAGGGCCAGGGATATTAGGGCCATGGATATTAGGGCCAGGGATATTAGGGCCAGGGATATTAGGGCCAGGGATATTAGGGCCAGGGATATTAGGGCCTGGGATATTAGGGCCAGGGATATTAGGTCCAGGGATATTAGGGCCAGGGATATTAGTGCCAAGGATATTAGGGCCAGGGATATTAGGGCCAGGGATATTAGGGCCAGGGATATTAGGGCCAGGGATGTTAGGGCCAGGGATATTAGGGCCAGGGATTTTAGGGCCAGGGATATTAGGGCCAGGGATATTAGGGCCAGGGATGTTAGGGCCAGGGATATTAAGGCCAGGGTTATTAGGGCCAGGGATTTTAGGGCCAGGGATTTTAGGGCCAGGGATATTAGGGCCAGGGATATTAGGGCCAGGGATATTAGGGCCAGCGATATTAGGGCCAGGGGTATTAGGGCCAGGGATATTAGGGCCCAGGATATTAGGGCCAGGGATATTAGGGCCAGGAATATTAGGGCCAGGGATATTAGTGCCAGGGATATTAGGGCCAGTGATATTAGGGCCAGGGATATTAGGGCCAGGGATATTAGGGCCAGGGATATTAGGGCCAGGGATATTAGGGCCAGGGATTTTAGGGCCAGGGATATTAGGGCCAGGGATATTAGGGCCAGGGATATTAGGGCCAGGGATATTAAGGCCAGGGTTATTAGGGCCAGGGATATTAGGGCCAGGGATATTAGGGCCAGGGATATTAGGGCCAGGGATTTTAGGGCCATGGATATTAGGGCCAGGGATATTAGGGCCAGGGATATTAGGGCCAGGGATATTAGGGCCAGGGATATTAGGGCCAGGGATATTAGGGCCTGGGATATTAGGGCCAGGGATATTAGGTCCAGGGATATTAGGGCCAGGGATATTAGTGCCAAGGATATTAGGGCCAGGGATATTAGGGCCAGGGATATTAGGGCCAGGGATATTAGGGCCAGGGATGTTAGGGCCAGGGATATTAGGGCCAGGTATTTTAGGGCCAGGGATATTAGGGCCAGGGATATTAGGGCCAGGGATGTTAGGGCCAGGGATGTTAAGGCCAGGGTTATTAGGGCCAGGGATTTTAGGGCCAGGGATTTTAGGGCCAGGGATATTAGAGCCAGGGATATTAGGGCCAGGGATATTAGGGCCAGCGATATTAGGGCCAGGGGTATTAGGGCCAGGGATATTAGGGCCCGGGATATTAGGGCCAGGGATATTAGGGCCAGGAATATTAGGGCCAGGGATATTAGTGCCAGGGATATTAGGGCCAGGGATATTAGGGCCAGGGATATTAGGGCCAGGGATATTAGCGCCAGGGATATTAGGGCCAGGGATATTAGGGCCAGGGATTTTAGGGCCAGGGATATTAGGGCCAGGGATATTAGGGCCAGGGATATTAGGGCCAGGGATATTAAGGCCAGGGTTATTAGGGCCAGGGATATTAGGGCCAGGGATATTAGGGCCAGGGATATTAGGGCCAGGAATATAAGGGCCAGGAATATTAGGGCCAGGGATATTAGGGCCAGGGATATTAGGGCCAGGGATATTAGGGCCAGGGATTTTAGGGCCAGGGATATTAGGGCCATGGATATTAGGGCCAGGGATATTAGGGCCAGGGATATTAGGGCCAGGGATATTAGGGCCAGAGATATTAGGGCCTGGGATATTAGGGCCAGGGATATTAGGTCCAGGGATATTAGGGCCAGGGATATTAGTGCAAGGATATTAGGGCCAGGGATATTAGGGCCAGGGATATTAGGGCCAGGGATATTAGGGCCAGGGATGTTAGGGCCAGGGATATTAGGGCCAGGGATTTTAGGGCCAGGGATATTAGGGCCAGGGATATTAGGGCCAGGGATATTAAGGCCAGGGTTATTAGGGCCACGGATTTTAGGGCCAGGGATTTTAGGGCCAGGGATATTAGGGCCAGGGATATTAGGGCCAGGGATATTAGGGCCAGCGATATTAGGGCCAGGGGTATTAGGACCAGGGATATTAGGGCCTGGGATATTAGGGCCAGGGATATTAGGGCCAGGAATATTAGGGCCAGGGACATTAGTGCCAGGGATATTAGGGCCAGGGATATAAGGGCCAGGGATATTAGGGCCAGGGATATTAGGGCCAGGGATGTTAGGGCCAGGGATATTAGGCCAGGGATTTTAGGGCCAGGGATATTAGGGCCAGGGATATTAGGGCCAGGGATATTAGGGCCAGGGATATTAAGGCCAGGGTTATTAGGGCCAGGGATATTAGGGCCAGGGATATTAGGGCCAGGGATTTTAGGGCAAGGGATATTAGGGCCAGGGATATTAGGTCCAGGGATATTAGGGCCAGGGATATTAGGGCCAGGGATATTAGGACCAGGGATATTAGGGCCAGGGATATTAGGGCCAGGGATATTAGGGCCAGGGATATTAGGGCCTGGGATATTAGGGCCAGGGATGTTAGGGCCAGGGATATTAGGGCCAGGGATATTAGGGCCAGGGATATTAGGGCCAAGGATATTAGGGCCAGGGATATTAGGGCCAGTGATATTAGGGCCAGGGATATTAGGGCCAGGGATATTAGGGCCAGGGATATTAGAGCCAGGGATATTAGGGCCAGGGATATTAGGGCCAGGGATATTAGGGCCAGGGATATTAGGGCCAGGGATATTACGGCCAGGGATATTAGGACCAGGGATATTAAGGCCAGGGATATTAGGGCCATGGATATTAGGGACAGGGATATTAGGGCCAGGGATATTAGGGCCAGGGTTATTAGAGCCAGGGATATTAGGGCCAGGGATATTAGGGCCAGGGATATTAGGGCCAGGGATATTAGTGCCAGGGATATTAGGGCCAAGGATATTAGGGCCTGGGATATTAGGGCCAGGAATATTAGGGCCAGGGATATTAGGGCCAAGGATATTAGGGCCAAGGATATTAGGGCCAGGGATATTAGAGCCATGGATATTACGGCCAGGGATATTAGGGCCAGGGATTTTAGGGCCAGGAATATTAGGGCCAAGGATATTAGGGCCTGGGATATTAGGGCCAGGGATATTAGGGCCAGTGATATTATGGCCAGGGATTTTATGGCCAGGGATGTTAGGGCCAGGGATATTAGGGCCAGGGATTTTAGGGCCAGGGATATTAGGGCCAGGCATATTAGGGCCAGGGATTTTAGGGCCAGGGATATTACGGCCAGGGATATTAGGGACAGGGATATTAGAGCCAGGGATATTAGGGCCAGGGATATTAGGGCCAGGGATATTATGGCCAGGGATATTAGGGCCAGGGATATTAGGGCCAGGGATATTAGGGCCAGGGATATTAGGGCCAGGGGTATTAGGGCCAGGGGTAATAGGGCCAAGGGTATTATGGCCAGGGATATTAGGGCCAGGGATGTTAGGGCCAGAGATATTAGAGCCAGGGATATTAGGGCCAGGGATATTAGGGCCAGGGGTATTAGGGCCAGGGATATTAGGGCCAGGCATATTAGGGCCAGGGATATTAGGGCCAGGAATATTAGGGCCAGGGATATTAGTGCCAGGGATATTAGGGCCAGGGATATTAGGGCCAGGGATATTACGGCCAGGGATATTAGGGCCAAGGATATTAGGGCCAGGGATATTAGGGCCAGGGATATTAGGGCCAGGAATATAAGGGCCAGGGATATTAGGGCCAGGGATATTAGGGCCAGGGATATTAGGGCCAGGGATATTAGGGCCAGGGATTTTAGGGCCAGGGATATTAGGGCCAGGAATATTAGGGCCAGGGATTTTAGGGCCAGGGATATTAGGGCCAGGGATATTAGGGCCAGTGATATTAGGGCCAGGGATATTAGGGCCAGGGATATTAGGGCCAGGGATATTAGGGCCAGGGATATTACGGCCAGGGATATTAGGACCAGGGATATTAAGGCCAGGGATATTAGGGCCAGGGATATTAGGGCCAGGGATGTTAGGGCCAGGGATATTAGGGCCAGGGATGTTAGGGCCAGGGATATTAGGGCCAGGAATTTTAGGGCCAGGGATATTAGGGCCAGGGATATTAGGGCCAGGGATATTAGGGCCAGGGATATTAGGGCCAGGGATATTAGGGCCAGGGATATTAGGGCCAGGGATATTAGGGCCAGGGATATTAGGGCCAGGGATAGTAGGGCGAGGGATATTAGGGCCAAGGATATTAGGGCCTGGGATATTACGGCCAGGAATATTAGGGCCAGGGATATTAGGGTCAGGGATATTAGGGCCAGGGATATTAGGGCCAGGGATATTAGGGCAAGGGATATTAGGGCCAGGGATTTTATGGCAAGGGATATCAGGGCCAGGGATATTAGGGCCAGGGATATTAGGGCCAGGGATATTAGGGCCAAGGATATTAGGGCCAGGGATATTAGGGCCATGGATATTAGAGCCAGGGATATTACGGCCAGGGATATTAGGGCCAGGGATATTAGGGCCAAGGATATTAGGGCCTGGGATATTAGGGCCAGGGATATTAGGGCCAGTGATATTATGGCCAGCGATTTTAGGGCCAGGGATGTTAGGGCCAGGAATATTAGGGCCAGGGATTTTAGGGCCAGGGATATTAGGGCCAGGGATATTAGGGCCAGGGATTTTAGGGCCAGGGATAATACGGCCAGGGATATTAGGGACAGGGATATTAGAGCCAGGGATATTAGGGCCAGGGATATTAGGGCCAGGGTTATTAGGGCCAGGGATATTAGGGCCAGGGATATTAGGGCCAGGGATATTAGGGCCAGGGATATTAGGGCCAGGGGTATTAGGGCCAGGGGTAATAGGGCCAAGGGTATTATGGCCAGGGATATTAGGGCCAGGGATATTAGGGCCAGAGATATTAGAACCAGGGATATTAGGGCCAGGGATATTAGGGCCAGGGGTATTAGGGCCAGGGATATTAGGGCCAGGCATATTAGGGCCAGGGATATTAGGGCCAGGAATATTAGGGCCAGGGATATTAGGGCCAGGGATATTAGGGCCAGGGATATTAGGGCCAGGGATATTACGGCCAGGGATATTAGGGCCAGGGATATTAGGGCCAGGGATATTAGGGCCAGGGATATTAGGGCCAGGAATATTAGGGCCAGGGATATTAGGGCCAGGGATATTAGGGCCAGGGATATTAGGGCCAGGCATATTAGGGCCAGGGATTTTAGGGCCAGGGATATTAGGGCCAGGGATATTAGGGCCAGGGATTTTAGGGCCAGGGATATTAGGGCCAGTGATATTATGGCCAGGGATTTTAGGGCCAGGGATGTTAGGGCCAGGGATATTAGGGGCAGGGATTTTAGGGCCAGGAATATTAGGGCCAAGGATATTAGGGCCTGGGATATTAGGGCCAGGGATATTAGGGCCAGTGATATTATGGCCAGGGATTTTATGGCCAGGGATGTTAGGGCCAGGGATATTAGGGCCAGGGATTTTAGGGCCAGGGATATTAGGGCCAGGCATATTAGGGCCAGGGATTTTAGGGCCAGGGATATTACGGCCAGGGATATTAGGGACAGGGATATTAGAGCCAGGGATATTAGGGCCAGGGATATTAGGGCCAGGGATATTATGGCCAGGGATATTAGGGCCAGGGATATTAGGGCCAGGGATATTAGGGCCAGGGATATTAGGGCCAGGGGTATTAGGGCCAGGGGTAATAGGGCCAAGGGTATTATGGCCAGGGATATTAGGGCCAGGGATGTTAGGGCCAGAGATATTAGAGCCAGGGATATTAGGGCCAGGGATATTAGGGCCAGGGGTATTAGGGCCAGGGATATTAGGGCCAGGCATATTAGGGCCAGGGATATTAGGGCCAGGAATATTAGGGCCAGGGATATTAGTGCCAGGGATATTAGGGCCAGGGATATTAGGGCCAGGGATATTACGGCCAGGGATATTAGGGCCAAGGATATTAGGGCCAGGGATATTAGGGCCAGGGATATTAGGGCCAGGAATATAAGGGCCAGGGATATTAGGGCCAGGGATATTAGGGCCAGGGATATTAGGGCCAGGGATATTAGGGCCAGGGATTTTAGGGCCAGGGATATTAGGGCCAGGAATATTAGGGCCAGGGATTTTAGGGCCAGGGATATTAGGGCCAGGGATATTAGGGCCAGTGATATTAGGGCCAGGGATATTAGGGCCAGGGATATTAGGGCCAGGGATATTAGGGCCAGGGATATTACGGCCAGGGATATTAGGACCAGGGATATTAAGGCCAGGGATATTAGGGCCAGGGATATTAGGGCCAGGGATGTTAGGGCCAGGGATATTAGGGCCAGGGATGTTAGGGCCAGGGATATTAGGGCCAGGAATTTTAGGGCCAGGGATATTAGGGCCAGGGATATTAGGGCCAGGGATATTAGGGCCAGGGATATTAGGGCCAGGGATATTAGGGCCAGGGATATTAGGGCCAGGGATATTAGGGCCAGGGATATTAGGGCCAGGGATAGTAGGGCGAGGGATATTAGGGCCAAGGATATTAGGGCCTGGGATATTACGGCCAGGAATATTAGGGCCAGGGATATTAGGGTCAGGGATATTAGGGCCAGGGATATTAGGGCCAGGGATATTAGGGCAAGGGATATTAGGGCCAGGGATTTTATGGCAAGGGATATCAGGGCCAGGGATATTAGGGCCAGGGATATTAGGGCCAGGGATATTAGGGCCAAGGATATTAGGGCCAGGGATATTAGGGCCATGGATATTAGAGCCAGGGATATTACGGCCAGGGATATTAGGGCCAGGGATATTAGGGCCAAGGATATTAGGGCCTGGGATATTAGGGCCAGGGATATTAGGGCCAGTGATATTATGGCCAGCGATTTTAGGGCCAGGGATGTTAGGGCCAGGAATATTAGGGCCAGGGATTTTAGGGCCAGGGATATTAGGGCCAGGGATATTAGGGCCAGGGATTTTAGGGCCAGGGATAATACGGCCAGGGATATTAGGGACAGGGATATTAGAGCCAGGGATATTAGGGCCAGGGATATTAGGGCCAGGGATATTAGGGCCAGGGATATTAGGGCCAGGGATATTAGGGCCAGGGATATTAGGGCCAGGGATATTAGGGCCAGGGGTATTAGGGCCAGGGGTAATAGGGCCAAGGGTATTATGGCCAGGGATATTAGGGCCAGGGATATTAGGGCCAGAGATATTAGAACCAGGGATATTAGGGCCAGGGATATTAGGGCCAGGGGTATTAGGGCCAGGGATATTAGGGCCAGGCATATTAGGGCCAGGGATATTAGGGCCAGGAATATTAGGGCCAGGGATATTAGGGCCAGGGATATTAGGGCCAGGGATATTAGGGCCAGGGATATTACGGCCAGGGATATTAGGGCCAGGGATATTAGGGCCAGGGATATTAGGGCCAGGGATATTAGGGAGAGGAATATTAGGGCCAGGGATATTAGGGCCAGGGATATTAGGGCCAGGGATATTAGGGCCAGGCATATTAGGGCCAGGGATTTTAGGGCCAGGGATATTAGGGCCAGGGATATTAGGGCCAGGGATTTTAGGGCCAGGGATATTAGGGCCAGTGATATTATGGCCAGGGATTTTAGGGCCAGGGATGTTAGGGCCAGGGATATTAGGGGCAGGGATTTTAGGGCCAGGGATATTAGGGCCAGGGATATTAGGGCCAGGGATTTTAGGGCCACGGATATTACGGCCAGGGATATTAGGGACAGGGATAGTAGAGCCAGGGATATTAGGGCCAGGGATATTAGGGCCAGGGATATTAGGGCCAGGGATATTAGGGCCAGGGATATTAGGGCCAGGGGTATTAGGGCCAGGGGTAATAGGGCCAAGGGTATTATGGCCAGGGATATTAGGGCCAGGGATATTAGGGCCAGAGATATTAGAGCAAGGGATATTAGGGCCAGGGATATTAGGGCCAGGGGTATTAGGGCCAGGCATATTAGGGCCAGGCATATTAGGGCCAGGGATATTAGGGCCAGGAATATTAGGGCCAGGGATATTAGGGCCAGAGATATTAGGGCCAGGGATATTAGGGCCAGGGATATTACGGCCAGGGATATTAGGGCCAGGGATATTAGGGCCAGGGATATTAGGGCCAGGGATATTAGGGCCTGGGATATTAGGGCCAGGGATATTAGGGCCAGGAATATTAGGGCCAGGGATATTAGTGCCAGGGATATTAGGGCCAGGGATATTAGGGCCAGGGATATTAGGGCCAGGGATATTAGGGCCAGGGATATTAGGGCCAGGGATATTAGGCCAGGGATTTTAGGGCCAGGGATATTAGGGCCAGGGATATTAGGGCCAGGGATATTAGGGCCAGGGATATTAAGGCCAGGGTTATTAGGGCCAGGGATATTAGGGCCAGGGATATTAGGGCCAGGGATTTTAGGGCAAGGGATATTAGGGCCAGGGATATTAGGTCCAGGGATATTAGGGCCAGGGATATTAGGGCCAGGGATATTAGGACCAGGGATATTAGGGCCAGGGATATTAGGGCCAGGGATATTAGGGCCAGGGATATTAGGGCCTGGGATATTAGGGCCAGGGATGTTAGGGCCAGGGATATTAGGGCCAGGGATATTAGGGCCAGGGATATTAGGGCCAAGGATATTAGGGCCAGGGATATTAGGGCCAGTGATATTAGGGCAGGGATATTACGGCCAGGGATATTAGGGCCAGGGATATTAGAGCCAGGGATATTAGGGCCAGGGATATTAGGGCCAGGGATATTAGGGCCAGGGATATTACGGCCAGGGATATTAGGACCAGGGATATTAAGGCCAGGGATATTAGGGCCATGGATATTAGGGACAGGGATATTAGGGCCAGGGATATTAGGGCCAGGGTTATTAGAGCCAGGGATATTAGGGCCAGGGATATTAGGGCCAGGGATATTAGGGCCAGGGATATTAGTGCCAGGGATATTAGGGCCAAGGATATTAGGGCCTGGGATATTAGGGCCAGGAATATTAGGGCCAGGGATATTAGGGCCAAGGATATTAGGGCCAGGGATATAAGGGCCAGGGATATTAGGGCCAGGGACATTAGTGCCAGGGATATTAGGGCCAGGGATATAAGGGCCAGGGATATTAGGGCCAGGGATATTAGGGCCAGGGATGTTAGGGCCAGGGATATTAGGCCAGGGATTTTAGGGCCAGGGATATTAGGGCCAGGGATATTAGGGCCAGGGATATTAGGGCCAGGGATATTAAGGCCAGGGTTATTAGGGCCAGGGATATTAGGGCCAGGGATATTAGGGCCAGGGATTTTAGGGCAAGGGATATTAGGGCCAGGGATATTAGGTCCAGGGATATTAGGGCCAGGGATATTAGGGCCAGGGATATTAGGACCAGGGATATTAGGGCCAGGGATATTAGGGCCAGGGATATTAGGGCCAGGGATATTAGGGCCTGGGATATTAGGGCCAGGGATGTTAGGGCCAGGGATATTAGGGCCAGGGATATTAGGGCCAGGGATATTAGGGCCAAGGATATTAGGGCCAGGGATATTAGGGCCAGTGATATTAGGGCCAGGGATATTAGGGCCAGGGATATTAGGGCCAGGGATATTAGAGCCAGGGATATTAGGGCCAGGGATATTAGGGCCAGGGATATTAGGGCCAGGGATATTAGGGCCAGGGATATTACGGCCAGGGATATTAGGACCAGGGATATTAAGGCCAGGGATATTAGGGCCATGGATATTAGGGACAGGGATATTAGGGCCAGGGATATTAGGGCCAGGGTTATTAGAGCCAGGGATATTAGGGCCAGGGATATTAGGGCCAGGGATATTAGGGCCAGGGATATTAGTGCCAGGGATATTAGGGCCAAGGATATTAGGGCCTGGGATATTAGGGCCAGGAATATTAGGGCCAGGGATATTAGGGCCAAGGATATTAGGGCCAAGGATATTAGGGCCAGGGATATTAGAGCCATGGATATTACGGCCAGGGATATTAGGGCCAGGGATTTTAGGGCCAGGAATATTAGGGCCAAGGATATTAGGGCCTGGGATATTAGGGCCAGGGATATTAGGGCCAGTGATATTATGGCCAGGGATTTTATGGCCAGGGATGTTAGGGCCAGGGATATTAGGGCCAGGGATTTTAGGGCCAGGGATATTAGGGCCAGGCATATTAGGGCCAGGGATTTTAGGGCCAGGGATATTACGGCCAGGGATATTAGGGACAGGGATATTAGAGCCAGGGATATTAGGGCCAGGGATATTAGGGCCAGGGATATTATGGCCAGGGATATTAGGGCCAGGGATATTAGGGCCAGGGATATTAGGGCCAGGGATATTAGGGCCAGGGGTATTAGGGCCAGGGGTAATAGGGCCAAGGGTATTATGGCCAGGGATATTAGGGCCAGGGATGTTAGGGCCAGAGATATTAGAGCCAGGGATATTAGGGCCAGGGATATTAGGGCCAGGGGTATTAGGGCCAGGGATATTAGGGCCAGGCATATTAGGGCCAGGGATATTAGGGCCAGGAATATTAGGGCCAGGGATATTAGTGCCAGGGATATTAGGGCCAGGGATATTAGGGCCAGGGATATTACGGCCAGGGATATTAGGGCCAAGGATATTAGGGCCAGGGATATTAGGGCCAGGGATATTAGGGCCAGGAATATAAGGGCCAGGGATATTAGGGCCAGGGATATTAGGGCCAGGGATATTAGGGCCAGGGATATTAGGGCCAGGGATTTTAGGGCCAGGGATATTAGGGCCAGGAATATTAGGGCCAGGGATTTTAGGGCCAGGGATATTAGGGCCAGGGATATTAGGGCCAGTGATATTAGGGCCAGGGATATTAGGGCCAGGGATATTAGGGCCAGGGATATTAGGGCCAGGGATATTACGGCCAGGGATATTAGGACCAGGGATATTAAGGCCAGGGATATTAGGGCCAGGGATATTAGGGCCAGGGATGTTAGGGCCAGGGATATTAGGGCCAGGGATGTTAGGGCCAGGGATATTAGGGCCAGGAATTTTAGGGCCAGGGATATTAGGGCCAGGGATATTAGGGCCAGGGATATTAGGGCCAGGGATATTAGGGCCAGGGATATTAGGGCCAGGGATATTAGGGCCAGGGATATTAGGGCCAGGGATATTAGGGCCAGGGATAGTAGGGCGAGGGATATTAGGGCCAAGGATATTAGGGCCTGGGATATTACGGCCAGGAATATTAGGGCCAGGGATATTAGGGTCAGGGATATTAGGGCCAGGGATATTAGGGCCAGGGATATTAGGGCAAGGGATATTAGGGCCAGGGATTTTATGGCAAGGGATATCAGGGCCAGGGATATTAGGGCCAGGGATATTAGGGCCAGGGATATTAGGGCCAAGGATATTAGGGCCAGGGATATTAGGGCCATGGATATTAGAGCCAGGGATATTACGGCCAGGGATATTAGGGCCAGGGATATTAGGGCCAAGGATATTAGGGCCTGGGATATTAGGGCCAGGGATATTAGGGCCAGTGATATTATGGCCAGCGATTTTAGGGCCAGGGATGTTAGGGCCAGGAATATTAGGGCCAGGGATTTTAGGGCCAGGGATATTAGGGCCAGGGATATTAGGGCCAGGGATTTTAGGGCCAGGGATAATACGGCCAGGGATATTAGGGACAGGGATATTAGAGCCAGGGATATTAGGGCCAGGGATATTAGGGCCAGGGATATTAGGGCCAGGGATATTAGGGCCAGGGATATTAGGGCCAGGGATATTAGGGCCAGGGATATTAGGGCCAGGGGTATTAGGGCCAGGGGTAATAGGGCCAAGGGTATTATGGCCAGGGATATTAGGGCCAGGGATATTAGGGCCAGAGATATTAGAACCAGGGATATTAGGGCCAGGGATATTAGGGCCAGGGGTATTAGGGCCAGGGATATTAGGGCCAGGCATATTAGGGCCAGGGATATTAGGGCCAGGAATATTAGGGCCAGGGATATTAGGGCCAGGGATATTAGGGCCAGGGATATTAGGGCCAGGGATATTACGGCCAGGGATATTAGGGCCAGGGATATTAGGGCCAGGGATATTAGGGCCAGGGATATTAGGGCCAGGAATATTAGGGCCAGGGATATTAGGGCCAGGGATATTAGGGCCAGGGATATTAGGGCCAGGCATATTAGGGCCAGGGATTTTAGGGCCAGGGATATTAGGGCCAGGGATATTAGGGCCAGGGATTTTAGGGCCAGGGATATTAGGGCCAGTGATATTATGGCCAGGGATTTTAGGGCCAGGGATGTTAGGGCCAGGGATATTAGGGGCAGGGATTTTAGGGCCAGGGATATTAGGGCCAGGGATATTAGGGCCAGGGATTTTAGGGCCACGGATATTACGGCCAGGGATATTAGGGACAGGGATAGTAGAGCCAGGGATATTAGGGCCAGGGATATTAGGGCCAGGGATATTAGGGCCAGGGATATTAGGGCCAGGGATATTAGGGCCAGGGGTATTAGGGCCAGGGGTAATAGGGCCAAGGGTATTATGGCCAGGGATATTAGGGCCAGGGATATTAGGGCCAGAGATATTAGAGCAAGGGATATTAGGGCCAGGGATATTAGGGCCAGGGGTATTAGGGCCAGGCATATTAGGGCCAGGCATATTAGGGCCAGGGATATTAGGGCCAGGAATATTAGGGCCAGGGATATTAGGGCCAGAGATATTAGGGCCAGGGATATTAGGGCCAGGGATATTACGGCCAGGGATATTAGGGCCAGGGATATTAGGGCCAGGGATATTAGGGCCAGGGATATTAGGGCCTGGGATATTAGGGCCAGGGATATTAGGGCCAGGAATATTAGGGCCAGGGATATTAGTGCCAGGGATATTAGGGCCAGGGATATTAGGGCCAGGGATATTAGGGCCAGGGATATTAGGGCCAGGGATATTAGGGCCAGGGATATTAGGCCAGGGATTTTAGGGCCAGGGATATTAGGGCCAGGGATATTAGGGCCAGGGATATTAGGGCCAGGGATATTAAGGCCAGGGTTATTAGGGCCAGGGATATTAGGGCCAGGGATATTAGGGCCAGGGATTTTAGGGCAAGGGATATTAGGGCCAGGGATATTAGGTCCAGGGATATTAGGGCCAGGGATATTAGGGCCAGGGATATTAGGACCAGGGATATTAGGGCCAGGGATATTAGGGCCAGGGATATTAGGGCCAGGGATATTAGGGCCTGGGATATTAGGGCCAGGGATGTTAGGGCCAGGGATATTAGGGCCAGGGATATTAGGGCCAGGGATATTAGGGCCAAGGATATTAGGGCCAGGGATATTAGGGCCAGTGATATTAGGGCAGGGATATTACGGCCAGGGATATTAGGGCCAGGGATATTAGAGCCAGGGATATTAGGGCCAGGGATATTAGGGCCAGGGATATTAGGGCCAGGGATATTAGGGCCAGGGATATTACGGCCAGGGATATTAGGACCAGGGATATTAAGGCCAGGGATATTAGGGCCATGGATATTAGGGACAGGGATATTAGGGCCAGGGATATTAGGGCCAGGGTTATTAGAGCCAGGGATATTAGGGCCAGGGATATTAGGGCCAGGGATATTAGGGCCAGGGATATTAGTGCCAGGGATATTAGGGCCAAGGATATTAGGGCCTGGGATATTAGGGCCAGGAATATTAGGGCCAGGGATATTAGGGCCAAGGATATTAGGGCCAAGGATATTAGGGCCAGGGATATTAGAGCCAGGGATATTACGGCCAGGGATATTAGGGCCAGGGATTTTAGGGCCAGGAATATTAGGGCCAAGGATATTAGGGCCTGGGATATTAGGGCCAGGGATATTAGGGCCAGTGATATTATTGCCAGGGATTTTATGGCCAGGGATGTTAGGGCCAGGGATATTAGGGCCAGGGATTTTAGGGCCAGGGATATTAGGGCCAGGGATATTAGGGCCAGGGATTTTAGGGCCAGGGATATTACAGCCAGGGATATTAGGGACAGGGATATTAGAGCCAGGGATATTAGGGCCAGGGATATTAGGGCCAGGGATATTATGGCCAGGGATATTAGGGCCAGGGATATTAGGGCCAGGGATATTAGGGCCAGGGATATTAGGGCCAGGGGTATTAGGGCCAGGGGTAATAGGGCCAAGGGTATTATGGCCAGGGATATTAGGGCCAGGGATGTTAGGGCCAGAGATATTAGAGCCAGGGATATTAGGGCCAGGGATATTAGGGCCAGGGGTATTAGGGCCAGGGATATTAGGGCCAGGCATATTAGGGCCAGGGATATTAGGGCCAGGAATATTAGGGCCAGGGATATTAGTGCCAGGGATATTAGGGCCAGGGATATTAGGGCCAGGGATATTACGGCCAGGGATATTAGGGCCAAGGATATTAGGGCCAGGGATATTAGGGCCAGGGATATTAGGGCCAGGAATATAAGGGCCAGGGATATTAGGGCCAGGGATATTAGGGCCAGGGATATTAGGGCCAGGGATATTAGGGCCAGGGATTTTAGGGCCAGGGATATTAGGGCCAGGGATATTAGGGCCAGGGATTTTAGGGCCAGGGATATTAGGGCCAGGGATATTAGGGCCAGTGATATTAGGGCCAGGGATATTAGGGCCAGGGATATTAGGGCCAGGGATATTAGGGCCAGGGATATTACGGCCAGGGATATTACGGCCAGGGATATTAGGACCAGGGATATCAAGGCCAGGGATATTAGGGCCAGGGATATTAGGGCCAGGGATGTTAGGGCCAGGGATATTAGGGCCAGGGATGTTAGGGCCAGGGATATTAGGGCCAGGAATTTTAGGGCCAGGGATATTAGGGCCAGGGATATTAGGGCCAGGGATATTAGGGCCAGGGATATTAGGGCCAGGGATATTAGGGCCAGGGATATTAGGGCCAGGGATATTAGGGCCAGGGATATTAGGGCCAGGGATAGTAGGGCGAGGGATATTAGGGCCAAGGATATTAGGGCCTGGGATATTACGGCCAGGAATATTAGGGCCAGGGATATTAGGGTCAGGGATATTAGGGCCAGGGATATTAGGGCCAGGGATATTAGGGCAAGGGATATTAGGGCCAGGGATTTTATGGCAAGGGATATCAGGGCCAGGGATATTAGGGCCAGGGATATTAGGGCCAGGGATATTAGGGCCAAGGATATTAGGGCCAGGGATATTAGGGCCATGGATATTAGAGCCAGGGATATTACGGCCAGGAATATTAGGGCCAGGGATATTAGGGCCAAGGATATTAGGGCCTGGGATATTAGGGCCAGGGATATTAGGGCCAGGGATTTTAGGGCCACGGATATTACGGCCAGGGATATTAGGGACAGGGATAGTAGAGCCAGGGATATTAGGGCCAGGGATATTAGGGCCAGGGATATTAGGGCCAGGGATATTAGGGCCAGGGATATTAGGGCCAGGGGTATTAGGGCCAGGGGTAATAGGGCCAAGGGTATTATGGCCAGGGATATTAGGGCCAGGGATGTTAGGGCCAGAGATATTAGAGCCAGGGATATTAGGGCCAGGGATATTAGGGCCAGGGGTATTAGGGCCAAGGATATTAGGGCCAGGGATATTAGGGCCATGGATATTAGAGCCAGGGATATTACGGCCAGGGATATTAGGGCCAGGGATATTAGGGGCAGGGATTTTAGGGCCAGGGATATTAGGGCCAGGGATATTAGGGCCAGGGATATTAGGGCCAGGGATTTTAGGGCCACGGATATTACGGCCAGGGATATTAGGGACAGGGATAGTAGAGCCAGGGATATTAGGGCCAGGGATATTAGGGCCAGGGATATTAGGGCCAGGGATATTAGGGCCAGGGATATTAGGGCCAGGGATATTAGGGCCAGGGATTTTAGGGCCAGGGATATTAGGGCCAGGGATATTAGGGCCAGGGATTTTAGGGCCAGGGATATTAGGGCCAGGGATATTAGGGCCAGTGATATTAGGGCCAGGGATATTAGGGCCAGGGATATTAGGGCCAGGGATATTAGGGCCAGGGATATTACGGCCAGGGATATTACGGCCAGGGATATTAGGACCAGGGATATCAAGGCCAGGGATATTAGGGCCAGGGATATTAGGGCCAGGGATGTTAGGGCCAGGGATATTAGGGCCAGGGATGTTAGGGCCAGGGATATTAGGGCCAGGAATTTTAGGGCCAGGGATATTAGGGCCAGGGATATTAGGGCCAGGGATATTAGGGCCAGGGATATTAGGGCCAGGGATATTAGGGCCAGGGATATTAGGGCCAGGGATATTAGGGCCAGGGATATTAGGGCCAGGGATAGTAGGGCGAGGGATATTAGGGCCAAGGATATTAGGGCCTGGGATATTACGGCCAGGAATATTAGGGCCAGGGATATTAGGGCCAGGAATATTAGGGCCAGGGATATTAGGGCCAGGGATATTAGGGCCAGGGATATTAGGGCCAGGGATTTTAGGGCCAGGGATTTTAGGGCCAGGGATATTAGGGCCAGGGATATTAGGGCCAGGGATTTTAGGGCCAGGGACATTAGGGCCAGTGATATTATGGCCAGGGATTTTAGGGCCAGGGATGTTAGGGCCAGGGATATTAGGGCCAGGGATTTTAGGGCCAGGGATATTAGGGCCAGGGATATTAGGGCCAGGGATTTTAGGGCCAGGGATATTACAGCCAGGGATATTAGGGACAGGGATAGTAGAGCCAGGGATATTAGGGCCAGGGATAATAGGGCCAGGGATATTAGGGCCAGGGATATTAGGGCCAGGGATATTAGGGCCAGGGGTATTAGGGCCAGGGGTAATAGGGCCAAGGGTATTATGGCCAGGGATATTAGGGCCAGGGATATTAGGGCCAGAGATATTAGAGCAAGGGATATTAGGGCCAGGGATATTAGGGCCAGGGGTATTAGGGCCAGGCATATTAGGGCCAGGCATATTAGGGCCAGGGATATTAGGGCCAGGAATATTAGGGCCAGGGATATTAGGGCCAGAGATATTAGGGCCAGGGATATTAGGGCCAGGGATATTACGGCCAGGGATATTAGGGCCAGGGATATTAGGGCCAGGGATATTAGGGCCAGGGATATTAGGGCCAGGAATATTAGGGCCAGGGATATTAGGGCCAGGGATATTAGGGCCAAGGATATTAGGGCCTGGGATATTAGGGCCAGGAATATTAGGGCCAGGGATATTAAGGCCAGGGATATTAGGGCCAGGGATATTAGGGCCAGGGATATTAGGGCAAGGGATATTAGGGCCAGGGATTTTAGGGCAAGGGATATCAGGGCCAGGGATATTAGGGCCAGGGATATTAGGGCAAGGGATATTAGGGCCAGGGATTTTAGGGCAAGGGATATCAGGGCCAGGGATATTAGGGCCAGGGATATTAGGGCCAGGGATATTAGGGCCAGGGATATTAAGGCCAGGGATATTAGGGCCAGGGATATTAAGGCCAGGGATATTAGGGCCAAGGATATTAGGGCCAGGGATATTAGGGCCAGGGATATTAGAGCCAGGGATATTACGGCCAGGGATATGAGGGCCAGGGATATTAGGGCCAGGGATATTAGGGCCAAGGATATTAGGGCCTGGGATATTTGGGCCAGGGATGTTAGGGCCAGTGATATTATGGCCAGGGATTTTAGGGCCAGGGATGTAAGGGCCAGGGATATTAGGGCCAGGGATTTTAGGGCCAGGGATATTAGGGCCAGGGATATTAGGGCCAGGGATTTTAGGGCCAGGGATATTACGGCCAGGGATATTGGGGACAGGGACATTAGAGCCAGGGATATTAGGGCCAGGGATATTAGGGCCAGGGATATTAGGGCCAGGGATATTAGGGCCAGGGATATTAGGGCTAGGGATATTAGGGCCAGGGATATTAGGGCCAGGGGTATTAGGGCCAGTGATATTATGGCCAGGGATTTTAGGGCCAGGGATGTTAGGGCCAGGGATATTAGGGCCAGGGATTTTAGGGCCAGGGATATTAGGGCCAGGGATATTAGGGCCAGGGATTTTAGGGCCAGGGATATTACGGCCAGGGATATTAGGGACAGGGACATTAGAGCCAGGGATATTAGGGCCAGGGATATTAGGGCCAGGGATATTAGGGCCAGGGATATTAGGGCCAGGGATATTAGGGCTAGGGATATTAGGGCCAGGGGTATTAGGGCCAGGGGTATTAGGGCCAGGGGTAATAGGGCCAAGGGTATCATGGCCAGGGATATTAGGGCCAGGGATATTAGGGCCAGGGATATTAGGGCCAGGGTTATTAGGGCCAGGGATATTAGGGCCAGGGATATTATGGCCAGGGATATTAGGGCCAGGGATATTAGGGCCAGGGATATTAGGGCCAGGGATATTAGGGCCAGGAATATTAGGGCCAGGGATATTAGGGCCAGGGATATTAGGGCCAGGGATATTAGGGCCAGGGATATTAGGGCCAGGGATATTAGGGCCAGGGATATTAGGACCAGGGATATTAGGGGCAGGGATATTAGGGCCAGGGATATTAGGGCCAGGGATATTAGGGCCAGGGATATTGGGGCCTGGGATATTAGGGCCAGGGATGTTAGGTCCAGGGATATTAGGGCCAGGGATTTTAGGGCCAGGGATATTAGGACCAGGGATATTAGGGCCAGGGATATTAGGGCCAGGGATATTAGGGCCAGGGATATTAGGGCCAGGGATGTTAGGGCCAGGGATATTAGGGCCAGGGATTTTAGGGCCAGGGATATTAGGGCCAGGGATATTAGGGCCAGGGATATTAGGGCCAGGGATATTAGGGCCAGGGATTTTAGGGCCAGGGATATTACAGCCAGGGATATTAGGGACAGGGATAGTAGAGCCAGGGATATTAGGGCCAGGGATATTAGGGCCAGGGATATTAGGGCCAGGGATATTAGGGCCAGGGATATTAGGGCCAGGGGTATTAGGGCCAGGGGTAATAGGGCCAAGGGTATTATGGCCAGGGATATTAGGGCCAGGGATATTAGGGCCAGAGATATTAGAGCAAGGGATATTAGGGCCAGGGATATTAGGGCCAGGGGTATTAGGGCCAGGCATATTAGGGCCAGGCATATTAGGGCCAGGGATATTAGGGCCAGGAATATTAGGGCCAGGGATATTAGGGCCAGAGATATTAGGGCCAGGGATATTAGGGCCAGGGATATTACGGCCAGGGATATTAGGGCCAGGGATATTAGGGCCAGGGATATTAGGGCCAGGGATATTAGGGCCAGGAATATTAGGGCCAGGGATATTAGGGCCAGGGATATTAGGGCCAAGGATATTAGGGCCTGGGATATTAGGGCCAGGAATATTAGGGCCAGGGATATTAAGGCCAGGGATATTAGGGCCAGGGATATTAGGGCCAGGGATATTAGGGCAAGGGATATTAGGGCCAGGGATTTTAGGGCAAGGGATATCAGGGCCAGGGATATTAGGGCCAGGGATATTAGGGCAAGGGATATTAGGGCCAGGGATTTTAGGGCAAGGGATATCAGGGCCAGGGATATTAGGGCCAGGGATATTAGGGCCAGGGATATTAGGGCCAGGGATATTAAGGCCAGGGATATTAGGGCCAGGGATATTAAGGCCAGGGATATTAGGGCCAAGGATATTAGGGCCAGGGATATTAGGGCCAGGGATATTAGAGCCAGGGATATTACGGCCAGGGATATGAGGGCCAGGGATATTAGGGCCAGGGATATTAGGGCCAAGGATATTAGGGCCTGGGATATTCGGGCCAGGGATGTTAGGGCCAGTGATATTATGGCCAGGGATTTTAGGGCCAGGGATGTAAGGGCCAGGGATATTAGGGCCAGGGATTTTAGGGCCAGGGATATTACGGCCAGGGATATTAGGGACAGGGACATTAGAGCCAGGGATATTAGGGCCAGGGATATTAGGGCCAGGGATATTAGGGCCAGGGATATTAGGGCCAGGGATATTAGGGCTAGGGATATTAGGGCCAGGGGTATTAGGGCCAGGGGTATTAGGGCCAGGGGTAATAGGGCCAAGGGTATCATGGCCAGGGATATTAGGGCCAGGGATATTAGGGCCAGGGATATTAGGGCCAGGGTTATTAGGGCCAGGGATATTAGGGCCAGGGATATTATGGCCAGGGATATTAGGGCCAGGGATATTAGGGCCAGGGATATTAGGGCCAGGGATATTAGGGCCAGGAATATTAGGGCCAGGGATATTAGGGCCAGGGATATTAGGGCCAGGGATATTAGGGCCAGGGATATTAGGGCCAGGGATATTAGGGCCAGGGATATTAGGACCAGGGATATTAGGGGCAGGGATATTAGGGCCAGGGATATTAGGGCCAGGGATATTAGGGCCAGGGATATTAGGGCCTGGGATATTAGGGCCAGGGATGTTAGGTCCAGGGATATTAGGGCCAGGGATTTTAGGGCCAGGGATATTAGGACCAGGGATATTAGGGCCAGGGATATTAGGGCCAGGGATATTAGGGCCAGGGATATTAGGGCCAGGGATGTTAGGGCCAGGGATATTAGGGCCAGGGATTTTAGGGCCAGGGATATTAGGGCCAGGGATATTATGGCCAGGGATATTAGGGCCAGGGATATTAGGGCCAGGGATATTAGGGCCAGGGATATTAGGGCCAGGGATATTAGTGCCAGGGATATTAGGGCCAGGGATTTAAGGGCCAGGGATATTAGGGCCAGGGATATTAGGGCCAGGGATATTAGGGCCAGGGATATTAGGGCCAGGGATATTAGGGCCAGGGATATTAGGGCCTGGGATATTAGGGCCAGGGATATTAGGTCCAGGGATATTAGGGCCAGGGATATTAGGGCCAGGGATATTAGGACCAGGGATATTAGGGCCAGGGATATTAGGGCCAGGGATATTAGGGCCAGGGATGTTAGGGCCAGGGATATTAGGGCCAGGGATTTTAGGGCCAGGGATATTAGGACCAGGGATATTAGGGCCAGGGATGTTAGGGCCAGGGATATTAGGGCCAGGGTTATTAGGGCCAGGGATTTTAGGGCCAGGGATTTTAGGGCCAGGGATATTAGGGCCAGGGATATTAGGGCCAGGGATATTAGGGCCAGCGATATTAGGGCCAGGGGTATTAGGGCCAGGGATATTAGGGCCCGGGATATTAGGGCCAGGGATATTAGGGCCAGGAATATTAGGGCCATGGATATTAGTGCCAGGGATATTAGGGCCAGGGATATTAGGGCCAGGGATATTAGGGCCAGGGATATTAGGGCCAGGGATATTAGGGCCAGGGATATTAGGGCCAGGGATATTAGGGCCAGGGATTTTAGGGCCAGGGATATTAGGGCCAGGGATATTAGGGCCAGGGATATTAGGGCCAGGAATATTAAGGCCAGGGTTATTAGGGCCAGGGATATTAGGGCCAGGGATATTAGGGCGAGGGATATTAGGGCCAGGGATATTAGGGCCAGGGATATTAGGGCCAGGGATATTAGGGCCAGGGATTTTAGGGCAAGGGATATTATGGCCAGGGATATTAGGTCCAGGGATATTAGGGCCAGGGATATTAGGGCCAGGGATATTAGGACCAGGGATATTAGGGCCAGGGATATTAGGGCCAGGGATATTAAGGCCAGGGATATTAGGGCCTGGGATATTAGGGCCAGGGATGTTAGGGCCAGGGATATTAGGGCCAGGGATATTAGGGCCAGGGATATTAGGGCCAAGGATATTAGGGCCAGGGATATTAGGGCCAGTGATATTAGGGCCAGGGATATTAGGGCCAGGGATATTAGGGCCAGGGATATTAGAGCCAGGGATATTAGGGCCAGGGATATTAGGGCCAGGGATATTAGGGCCAGGGATATTAGGGCCAGGGATATTACGGCCAGGGATATTAGGACCAGGGATATTAAGGCCAGGGATATTAGGGCCAGGGATATTAGGGCCAGGGATATTAGGGCCAGGGATATTAGGGCCAGGGATGTTAGGGCCAGGGATATTAGGGCCAGGAATTTTAGGGCCAGGGATATTAGGGCCAGGGATATTAGGGCCAGGGATATTAGGGCCAGGGATATTAGGGCCAGGGATATTAGGGCCAGGGATATTAGGGCCAGCGATATTAGGGCCAGGGATATTAGGGCCAGGGATATTAGAGCCAGGGATATTAGGGCCAGGGATATTAGGGCCAGGGATATTAGGGCCAGGGATATTAGGGCCAGGGATATTAGGGCCAAGGATATTAGGGCCTGGGATATTAGGGCCAGGAATATTAGGGCCAGGGATATTAGGGCCAGGGATATTAGGGCCAGGGATATTAGGGCCAGGGATATTAGGGCAAGGGATATCAGGGCCAGGGATTTTAGGGCAAGGGATATCAGGGCCAGGGATATTAGGGCCAGGGATATTAGGACCAGGGATATTAAGGCCAGGGATATTAGGGCCAGGGATATTAGGGACAGGGATATTAGGGCCAGGGATATTAGGGCCAGGGATATTAGGGCCAGGGATATTAAGGCCAGGGATATTAGGGCCAGGGATATTAGGGCCAGGGATATTAGGGCCAAGGATATTAGGGCCAAGGATATTAGGGCCAGGGATATTAGAGCCAGGGATATTACGGCCAGGGATATTAGGGCCAGGGATTTTAGGGCCAGGAATATTAGGGCCAAGGATATTAGGGCCTGGGATATTAGGGCCAGGGATATTATGGCCAGTGATATTATGGCCAGGGATTTTAGGGCCAGGGATATTAGGGACAGGGATATTAGAGCCAGGGATATTAGGGCCAGGGATATTAGGGCCAGAAATATTAGGGTTAGGGAAATTAGGGCCAGGGATATTAGGGCCAGGGATATTAGGGCCAGGGATATTAGGGCCAGGGGTATTAGGGCCAGGGGTAATAGGGCCAAGGGTATTATGGCCAGGGATATTAGGGCCAGGGATATTAGGGCCAGAGATATTAGAGCCAGGGATATTAGGGCCAGGGATATTAGGGCCAGGGGTATTAGGGCCAGGGATATTAGGGCCAGGCATATTAGGGCCAGGGATATTAGGGCCAGGAATATTAGGGCCAGGGATATTAGGGCCAGGGATATTAGGGCCAGGGATATTAGGGCCAGGGATATTACGGCCAGGGATATTAGGGCCAGGGATATTAGGGCCAGGGATATTAGGGCCAGGGATATTAGGGCCAGGAATATAAGGGCCAGGGATATTAGGGCCAGGGATATTAGGGCCAGGGATATTAGGGCCAGGGATTTTAGGGCCAGGGATATTAGGGCCAGGGATTTTAGGGCCAGGGATTTTAGGGCCAGGGATATTAGGGCCAGTGATATTAGGGACAGGGATATTAGGGACAGGGATATTAGGGCCAGGGATATTAGAGCCAGGGATATTAGGGCCAGGGATATTAGGGCCAGGGATATTAGGGCCAGGGATATTAGGGCCAGGGATATTACAGCCAGGGATATTAGGACCAGGGATATTAGGGCCAGGGATATTAGGGCCAGGGATATTAGGGCCAGGGATATTAGGGCCAGGGATATTAGGGCAGGGATGTTAGGGCCAGGGATATTAGGGCCAGGAATTTTACGGCCAGGGATATTAGGGCCAGGGATATTAGGGCCAGGGATATTAGGGCCAGGGATATTAGGGCCAGGGATATTAGGGCCAGGGATATTAGGGCCAGCGATATTAGGGCCAGGGATATTAGGGCCAGGGATATTAGGGCCAGGGATACTAGAGCCAGGGATATTACGGCCAGGGATATTAGGGCCAGGGATATTAGGGCCAAGGATATTAGGGCCTGGGATATTAGGGCCAGGGATATTAGGGCCAGTGATATTATGGTCAGGGATTTTAGGGCCAGGGATGTTAGGGCCAGGGATATTAGGGCCAAGGATTTTAGGGCCAGGGATATTAGGGCCAGGGATATTAGGGCCAGGGATTTTAGGGCCAGGGAAATTACAGCCAGGGATATTAGGGACAGGGATATTAGAGCCAGGGATATTAGGGCCAGGGATATTAGGGCCAGGGATATTAGGGCCAGGGATATTAGGGCCAGGGATATTAGGGCCAGGGATATTAGGGCCAGGGATATTAGGGCCAGGGGTATTAGGGCCAGGGGTAATAGGGCCAAGGGTATTATGGCCAGGGATATTAGGGCCAGGGATATTAGGGCCAGAGATATTAGAGCCAGGGATATTAAGGCCAGGGATATTAGGGCCAGGGGTATTAGGGCCAGGGATATTAGGGCCAGGCATATTAGGGCCAGGGATATTAGGGCCAGGAATATTAGGGCCAGGGATATTAGGGCCAGGGATATTAGGGCCAGGGATATTAGGGCCAGGGATATTACGGCCAGGGATATTAGGGCCAGGGATATTAGGGCCAGGGATATTAGGGCCAGGGATATTAGGGCCAGGAATATTAGGGCCAGGGATATTAGGGCCAGGGATATTAGGGCCAGGGATATTAGGGCCAGGGATATTAGGGCCAGGGATTTTAGGGCCAGGGATATTAGGGCCAGGGATATTAGGGCCAGGGATTTTAGGGCCAGGGATATTAGGGCCAGTGATGTTATGGCCAGGGATTTTAGGGCCACGGATGTTAGGGCCAGGGATATTAGGGCCAGGGATTTTAGGGCCAGGGATATTAGGGCCAGGGATATTAGGGCCAGGGATTTTAGGGCCAGGGATATTACGGCCAGGGATTTTAGGGACAGGGATATTAGAGCCAGGGATATTAGGGCCAGGGATATTAGGGCCAGGGATATTAGGGCCAGGGATATTAGGGCCAGGGATATTAGGGCCAGGGATATTAGGGCCAGGGGTATTAGGGCCAGGGGTAATAGGGCCAAGGGTATTATGGCCAGGGATATTAGGGCCAGGGATATTAGGGCCAGAGATATTAGAGCCAGGGATATTTAGGGCCAGGGATATTAGGGCCAGGGGTATTAGGGCCAGGCATATTAGGGCCAGGCATATTAGGGCCAGGAATATTAGGGCCAGGGATATTAGGGCCAGGGATATTAGGGCCAGGGATATTAGGGCCACGGATATTACGGCCAGGGATATTAGGGCCAGGGATATTAGGGCCAGGGATATTAGGGCCAGGGATATTAAGGCCAGTGATGTTATGGCCAGGGATTTTAGGGCCATGGATGTTAGGGCCAGGGATATTAGGGCCAGGGATTTTAGGGCCAGGGATATTAGGGCCAGGGATATTAGGGCCAGGGATTTTAGGGCCAGGGATATTACGGCCAGGGATTTTAGGGACAGGGATATTAGAGCCAGGGATATTAGGGCCAGGGATATTAGGGCCAGGGATATTAGGGCCAGGGATATTAGGGCCAGGGATATTAGGGCCAGGGATATTAGGGCCAGGGGTATTAGGGCCAGGGGTAATAGGGCCAAGGGTATTATGGCCAGGGATATTAGGGCCAGGGATATTAGGGCCAGAGATATTAGAGCCAGGGATATTTAGGGCCAGGGATATTAGGGCCAGGGGTATTAGGGCCAGGCATATTAGGGCCAGGCATATTAGGGCCAGGAATATTAGGGCCAGGGATATTAGGGCCAGGGATATTAGGGCCAGGGATATTACGGCCAGGGATATTAGGGCCAGGGATATTAGGGCCAGGGATATTAGGGCCAGGGATATTAGAGCCAGGGATATTAGGGCCAGGGATATTAGGGCCAGGGATATTAGGGCCAGGGATATTAGGGCCAGGGATATTAGGGCCAAGGATATTAGGGCCTGGGATATTAGGGCTAGGAATATTAGGGCCAGGGATATTAGGGCCAGGGATATTAGGGCCAGGGATATTAGGGCCAGGGATATTAGGGCAAGGGATATTAGGGCCAGGGATTTTAGGGCAAGGGATATCAGGGCCAGGGATATTAGGGCCAGGAATATTAGGGCCAGGGATATTAGGGCCAGGGATATTAGGGCCAGGGATATTAGGGACAGGGATATTAGGGCCAGGGATATTAGGGCCAGGGATATTAGGGCCAGGGATATTAAGGCCAGGGATATTAGGGCCAGGGATATTAGGGCCAGGGATATTAGGGCCAAGGATATTAGGGCCAAGGATATTAGGGCCAGGGATATTAGAGCCAGGGATATTACGGCCAGGGATATTAGGGCCAAGGATTTTAGGGCCAGGAATATTAGGGCCAAGGATATTAGGGCCTGGGATATTAGGGCCAGGGATATTATGGCCAGTGATATTATGGCCAGGGATTTTAGGGCCAGGGATGTTATGGCCAGGGATATTAGGGCCAGGGATTTTAGGGCCAGGGATATTAGGGCCAGGGATATTAGGGCCAGGGATTTTAGGGCCAGGGATATTACGGCCAGGGATATTAGGGACAGGGATATTAGAGCCAGGGATATTAGGGCCAGGGATATTAGGGCCAGGGATATTAGGGCCAGGGATATTAGGGCCAGGGATATTAGGGCCTGGGATATTAGGGCCAGGGATGTTAGGGCCAGGGATATTAGGGCCAGGGATATTAGGGCCAGGGATATTAGGGCCAAGGATATTAGGGCCAGGGATATTAGGGCCAGTGATATTAGGGCCAGGGATATTAGGGCCAGGGATATTAGGGCCAGGGATATTAGAGCCAGGGATATTAGGGCCAGGGATATTAGGGCCAGGGATATTAGGGCCAGGGATATTAGGGCCAGGGATATTACGGCCAGGGATATTAGGACCAGGGATATTAAGGCCAGGGATATTAGGGCCAGGGATATTAGGGCCAGGGATATTAGGGCCAGGGATATTAGGGCCAGGGATGTTAGGGCCAGGGATATTAGGGCCAGGAATTTTAGGGCCAGGGATATTAGGGCCAGGGATATTAGGGCCAGGGATATTAGGGCCAGGGATATTAGGGCCAGGGATATTAGGGCCAGGGATATTAGGGCCAGCGATATTAGGGCCAGGGATATTAGGGCCAGAGATATTAGAGCCAGGGATATTAGGGCCAGGGATATTAGGGCCAGGGATATTAGGGCCAGGGATATTAGGGCCAGGGATATTAGGGCCAAGGATATTAGGGCCTGGGATATTAGGGCCAGGAATATTAGGGCCAGGGATATTAGGGCCAGGGATATTAGGGCCAGGGATATTAGGGCAAGGGATATCAGGGCCAGGGATTTTAGGGCAAGGGATATCAGGGCCAGGGATATTAGGGCCAGGGATATTAGGGCCAGGGATATTAAGGCCAGGAATATTAGGGCCAGGGATATTAGGGACAGGGATATTAGGGCCAGGGATATTAGGGCCAGGGATATTAGGGCCAGGGATATTAAGGCCAGGGATATTAGGGCCAGGGATATTAGGGCCAGGGATATTAGGGCCAAGGATATTAGGGCCAAGGATATTAGGTCCAGGGATATTAGAGCCAGGGATATTACGGCCAGGGATATTAGGGCCAGGGATTTTAGGGCCAGGAATATTAGGGCCAAGGATATTAGGGCCTGGGATATTAGGGGCAGGGATATTATGGCCAGTGATATTATGGCCAGGGATTTTAGGGCCAGGGATGTTAGGGCCAGGGATATTAGGGCCAGGGATTTTAGGGCCAGGGATATTAGGGCCAGGGATATTAGGGCCAGGGATTTTAGGGCCAGGGATATTACGGCCAGGGATATTAGGGACAGGGATATTAGAGCCAGGGATATTAGGGCCAGGGATATTAGGGCCAGGGATATTAGGGTTAGGGATATTAGGGCCAGGGATATTAGGGCCAGGGATATTAGGGCCAGGGATATTAGGGCCAGGGGTATTAGGGCCAGGGGTAATAGGGCCAAGGGTATTATGGCCAGGGATATTAGGGCCAGGGATATTAGGGCCAGAGATATTAGAGCCAGGGATATTAGGGCCAGGGATATTAGGGCCAGGGGTATTAGGGCCAGGGATATTAGGGCCAGGCATATTAGGGCCAGGGATATTAGGGCCAGGAATATTAGGGCCAGGGATATTAGGGCCAGGGATATTAGGGCCAAGGATATTAGGGCCAAGGATATTAGGGCCAGGGATATTAGAGCCAGGGATATTACGGCCAGGGATATTAGGGCCAAGGATTTTAGGGCCAGGAATATTAGGGCCAAGGATATTAGGGCCTGGGATATTAGGGCCAGGGATATTATGGCCAGTGATATTATGGCCAGGGATTTTAGGGCCAGGGATGTTAGGGCCAGGGATATTAGGGCCAGGGATTTTAGGGCCAGGGATATTAGGGCCAGGGATATTAGGGCCAGGGATTTTAGGGCCAGGGATATTACGGCCAGGGATATTAGGGACAGGGATATTAGAGCCAGGGATATTAGGGCCAGGGATATTAGGGCCAGGGATATTAGGGCCAGTGATATTAGGGCCAGGGATATTAGGGCCAGGGATATTAGGGCCAGGGATATTAGAGCCAGGGATATTAGGGCCAGGGATATTAGGGCCAGGGATATTAGGGCCAGGGATATTAGGGCCAGGGATATTACGGCCAGGGATATTAGGACCAGGGATATTAAGGCCAGGGATATTAGGGCCAGGGATATTAGGGCCAGGGATATTAGGGCCAGGGATATTAGGGCCAGGGATGTTAGGGCCAGGGATATTAGGGCCAGGAATTTTAGGGCCAGGGATATTAGGGCCAGGGATATTAGGGCCAGGTATATTAGGGCCAGGGATATTAGGGCCAGGGATATTAGGGCCAGGGATATTAGGGCCAGCGATATTAGGGCCAGGGATATTAGGGCCAGGGATATTAGAGCCAGGGATATTAGGGCCAGGGATATTAGGGCCAGGGATATTAGGGCCAGGGATATTAGGGCCAGGGATATTAGGGCCAAGGATATTAGGGCCTGGGATATTAGGGCCAGGAATATTAGGGCCAGGGATATTAGGGCCAGGGATATTAGGGCCAGGGATATTAGGGCCAGGGATATTAGGGCAAGGGATATCAGGGCCAGGGATTTTAGGGCAAGGGATATCAGGGCCAGGGATATTAGGGCCAGGGATATTAGGGCCAGGGATATTAAGGCCAGGGATATTAGGGCCAGGGATATTAGGGACAGGGATATTAGGGCCAGGGATATTAGGGCCAGGGATATTAGGGCCAGGGATATTAAGGCCAGGGATATTAGGGCCAGGGATATTAGGGCCAGGGATATTAGGGCCAAGGATATTAGGGCCAAGGATATTAGGGCCAGGGATATTAGAGCCAGGGATATTACGGCCAGGGATATTAGGGCCAGGGATTTTAGGGCCAGGAATATTAGGGCCAAGGATATTAGGGCCTGGGATATTAGGGCCAGGGATATTATGGCCAGTGATATTATGGCCAGGGATTTTAAGGCCAGGGATGTTAGGGCCAGGGATATTAGGGCCAGGGATTTTAGGGCCAGGGATATTAGGGCCAGGGATATTAGGCCAGGGATTTTAGGGCCAGGGATATTACGGCCAGGGATATTAGGGACAGGGATATTAGAGCCAGGGATATTAGGGCCAGGGATATTAGGGCCAGGGATATTAGGGTTAGGGATATTAGGGCCAGGGATATTAGGGCCAGGGATATTAGGGCCAGGGATATTAGGGCCAGGGGTATTATGGCCAGGGGTAATAGGGCCAAGGGTATTATGGCCAGGGATATTCGGGCCAGGGATATTAGGGCCAGAGATATTAGAGCCAGGGATATTAGGGC
Organism: Petromyzon marinus; assembly: GCF_048934315.1. Classification (NCBI taxonomy): domain Eukaryota; kingdom Metazoa; phylum Chordata; class Hyperoartia; order Petromyzontiformes; family Petromyzontidae; genus Petromyzon; species Petromyzon marinus. Next base: position 676,764 of record NW_027423003.1, read on the forward strand.
CAGGGATATTAGGGCCAGGGGTATTAGGGCCAGGGATATTAGGGCCAGGCATATTAGGGCCAGGGATATTAGGGCCAGGAATATTAGGGCCAGGGATATTAGGGCCAGGGATATTAGGGCCAGGGATATTAGGGCCAGGGATATTACGGCCAGGGATATTAGGGCCAGGGATATTAGGGCCAGGGATATTAGGGCCAGGGATATTAGGGCCAGGAATATAAGGGCCAGGGATATTAGGGCCAGGGATATTAGGGCCAGGGATATTAGGGCCAGGGATTTTAGGGCCAGGGATATTAGGGCCAGGGATATTAGGGCCAGGGATTTTAGGGCCAGGGATATTAGGGCCAGGGATATTAGGGCCAGTGATATTAGGGCCAGGGATATTAGGGCCAGGGATATTAGGGCCAGGGATATTAGAGCCAGGGATATTAGGGCCAGGGATATTAGGGCCAGGGATATTAGGGCCAGGGATATTAGGGCCAGGGATATTACAGCCAGGGATATTAGGACCAGGGATATTAGGGCCAGGGATATTAGGGCCAGGGATATTAGGGCCAGGGATATTAGGGCCAGGGATATTAGGGCAGGGATGTTAGGGCCAGGGATATTAGGGCCAGGAATTTTAGGGCCAGGGATATTAGGGCCAGGGATATTAGGGCCAGGGATATTAGGGCCAGGGATATTAGGGCCAGGGATATTAGGGCCAGGGATATTAGGGCCAGCGATATTAGGGCCAGGGATATTAGGGCCAGGGATATTAGGGCCAGGGATACTAGAGCCAGGGATATTACGGCCAGGGATATTAGGGCCAGGGATATTAGGGCCAAGGATATTAGGGCCTGGGATATTAGGGCCAGGGATATTAGGGCCAGTGATATTATGGCCAGGGATTTTAGGGCCAGGGATGTTAGGGCCAGGGATATTAGGGCCAAGGATTTTAGGGCCAGGGATATTAGGGCCAGGGATATTAGGGCCAGGGATTTTAGGGCCAGGGAAATTACAGCCAGGGATATTAGGGACAGGGATATTAGAGCCAGGGATATTAGGGCCAGGGATATTAGGGCCAGGGATATTAGGGCCAGGGATATTAGGGCCAGGGATATTAGGGCCAGGGATATTAGGGCCAGGGATATTAGGGCCAGGGGTATTAGGGCCAGGGGTAATAGGGCCAAGGGTATTATGGCCAGGGATATTAGGGCCAGGGATATTAGGGCCAGAGATATTAGAGCCAGGGATATTAAGGCCAGGGGTATTAGGGCCAGGGGTATTAGGGCCAGGGATATTAGGGCCAGGCATATTAGGGCCAGGGATATTAGGGCCAGGAATATTAGGGCCAGGGATATTAGGGCCAGGGATATTAGGGCCAGGGATATTAGGGCCAGGGATATTACGGCCAGGGATATTAGGGCCAGGGATATTAGGGCCAGGGATATTAGGGCCAGGGATATTAGGGCCAGGAATATTAGGGCCAGGGATATTAGGGCCAGGGATATTAGGGCCAGGGATATTAGGGCCAGGGATATTAGGGCCAGGGATTTTAGGGCCAGGGATATTAGGGCCAGGGATATTAGGGCCAGGGATTTTAGGGCCAGGGATATTAGGGCCAGTGATGTTATGGCCAGGGATTTTAGGGCCACGGATGTTAGGGCCAGGGATATTAGGGCCAGGGATTTTAGGGCCAGGGATATTAGGGCCAGGGATATTAGGGCCAGGGATTTTAGGGCCAGGGATATTACGGCCAGGGATTTTAGGGACAGGGATATTAGAGCCAGGGATATTAGGGCCAGGGATATTAGGGCCAGGGATATTAGGGCCATGGATATTAGGGCCAGGGATATTAGGGCCAGGGATATTAGGGCCAGGGGTATTAGGGCCAGGGGTAATAGGGCCAAGGGTATTATGGCCAGGGATATTAGGGCCAGGGATATTAGGGCCAGAGATATTAGAGCCAGGGATATTTAGGGCCAGGGATATTAGGGCCAGGGGTATTAGGGCCAGGCATATTAGGGCCAGGCATATTAGGGCCAGGAATATTAGGGCCAGGGATATTAGGGCCAGGGATATTAGGGCCAGGGATATTAGGGCCAGGGATATTAGGGCCAGGGATATTAGGGCCAGGGATATTAGGGCCAGGGATATTAGGGCCAGTGATGTTATGGCCAGGGATTTTAGGGCCACGGATGTTAGGGCCAGGGATATTAGGGCCAGGGATTTTAGGGCCAGGGATATTAGGGCCAGGGATATTAGGGCCAGGGATTTTAGGGCCAGGGATATTACGGCCAGGGATTTTAGGGACAGGGATATTAGAGCCAGGGATATTAGGGCCAGGGATATTAGGGCCAGGGATATTAGGGCCAGGGATATTAGGGCCAGGGATATTAGGGCCAGGGATATTAGGGCCAGGGGTATTAGGGCCAGGGGTAATAGGGCCAAGGGTATTATGGCCAGGGATATTAGGGCCAGGGATATTAGGGCCAGAGATATTAGAGCCAGGGATATTTAGGGCCAGGGATATTAGGGCCAGGGGTATTAGGGCCAGGCATATTAGGGCCAGGCATATTAGGGCCAGGAATAATAGGGCCAGGGATATTAGGGCCAGGGATATTAGGGCCAGGGATATTAGGGCCAGGGATATTACGGCCAGGGATATTAGGGCCAGGGATATTAGGGCCAGGGATATTAGGGCCAGGGATATTAGAGCCAGGGATATTAGGGCCAGGGATATTAGGGCCAGGGATATTAGGGCCAGGGATATTAGGGCCAGGGATATTAGGGCCAAGGATATTAGGGCCTGGGATATTAGGGCCAGGAATATTAGGGCCAGGGATATTAGAGCCAGGGATATTAGGGCCAGGGATATTAGGGCCAGGGATATTAGGGCAAGGGATATTAGGGCCAGGGATTTTAGGGCAAGGGATATCAGGGCCAGGGATATTAGGGCCAGGGATATTAGGGCCAGGGATATTAGGGCCAGGGATATTAGGGCCAGGGATATTAGGGACAGGGATATTAGGGCCAGGGATATTAGGGCCAGGGATATTAGGGCCAGGGATATTAAGGCCAGGGATATTAGGGCCAGGGATATTAGGGCCAGGGATATTAGGGCCAAGGATATTAGGGCCAAGGATATTAGGGCCAGGGATATTAGAGCCAGGGATATTACGGCCAGGGATATTAGGGCCAAGGATTTTAGGGCCAGGAATATTAGGGCCAAGGATATTAGGGCCTGGGATATTAGGGCCAGGGATATTATGGCCAGTGATATTATGGCCAGGGATTTTAGGGCCAGGGATGTTAGGGCCAGGGATATTAGGGCCAGGGATTTTAGGGCCAGGGATATTAGGGCCAGGGATATTAGGGCCAGGGATTTTAGGGCCAGGGATATTACGGCCAGGGATATTAGGGCCAGGGATATTAGGGCCAGGGATATTAGGGCCAGGGATTTTAGGGCCACGGATGTTAGGGCCAGGGATATTAGGGCCAGGGATTTTAGGGCCAGGGATATTAGGGCCAGGGATATTAGGGCCAGGGATATTAGGGCCAGGGATATTAGGGCCAGGGATATTAGGGCCAGGGATAATACGGCCAGGGATATTAGGGCCAGGGATATTAGGGCCAGGGATATTAGGGCCAGGGATATTAGGGCCAGGGATTTTAGGGCCAGGGATATTAGGGCCAGGGATATTAGGGCCAGGGATTTTAGGGCCAGGGATATTAGGGCCAGTGATGTTATGGCCAGGGATTTTAGGGCCACGGATGTTAGGGCCAGGGATATTAGGGCCAGGGATTTTAGGGCCAGGGATATTAGGGCCAGGGATATTAGGGCCAGGGATTTTAGGGCCAGGGATATTACGGCCAGGGATTTTAGGGACAGGGATATTAGAGCCAGGGATATTAGGGCCAGGGATATTAGGGCCAGGGATATTAGGGCCAAGGATATTAGGGCCAGGGATATTAGGGCCAGGGATATTAGGGCCAGGGGTATTAGGGCCAGGGGTAATAGGGCCAAGGGTATTATGGCCAGGGATATTAGGGCCAGGGATATTAGGGCCAGAGATATTAGAGCCAGGGATATTTAGGGCCAGGGATATTAGGGCCAGGGGTATTAGGGCCAGGCATATTAGGGCCAGGCATATTAGGGCCAGGAATATTAGGGCCAGGGATATTAGGGCCAGGGATATTAGGGCCAGGGATATTAGGGCCAGGGATATTAGAGCCAGGGATATTAGGGCCAGGGATATTAGGGCCAGGTATATTAGGGCCAGGGATATTAGGGCCAGGGATATTAGGGCCAAGGATATTAGGGCCTGGGATATTAGGGCCAGGAATATTAGGGCCAGGGATATTAGGGCCAGGGATATTAGGGCCAGGGATATTAGGGCCAGGGATATTAGGGCAAGGGATATTAGGGCCAGGGATTTTAGGGCAAGGGATATCAGGGCCAGGGATATTAGGGCCAGGGATATTAGGGCCAGGGATATTAGGGCCAGGGATATTAAGGCCAGGGATATTAGGGACAGGGATATTAGGGCCAGGGATATTAGGGCCAGGGATATTAGGGCCAGGGATATTAAGGCCAGGGATATTAGGGCCAGGGATATTAGGGCCAGGGATATTAGGGCCAAGGATATTAGGGCCAAGTATATTAGGTCCAGGGATATTACAGCCAGGGATATTATGGCCAGGGATATTAGGGCCAAGGATTTTAGGGCCAGGAATATTAGGGCCAAGGATATTAGGGCCTGGGATATTAGGGCCAGGGATATTATGGCCAGTGATATTATGGCCAGGGATTTTAGGGCCAGGGATGTTAGGGCCAGGGATATTAGGGCCAGGGATTTTAGGGCCAGGGATATTAGGGCCAGGGATATTAGGGCCAGGGATTTTAGGGCCAGGGATATTACGGCCAGGGATATTAGGGACAGGGATATTAGAGCCAGGGATATTAGGGCCAGGGATATTAGGGCCAGGGATGTTAGGGCCAGGGATATTAGGGCCAGGAATTTTAGGGCCAGGGATATTAGGGCCAGGGATATTAGGGCCAGGGATATTAGGGCCAGGGATATTAGGGCCAGGGATATTAGGGCCAGGGATATTAGGGCCAGGGATATTAGGGCCAGGGATATTAGGGCCAGGGATATTAGGGCCAGGGGTATTAGGGCCAGGGGTAATAGGGCCAAGGGAATTATGGCCAGGGATATTAGGGCCAGGGATATTAGGGCCAGAGATATTAGAACCAGGGATATTAGGGCCAGGGATATTAGGGCCAGGGGTATTAGGGCCAGGGATATTAGGGCCAGGCATATTAGGGCCAGGGATATTAGGGCCAGGAATATTAGGGCCAGGGATATTAGGGCCAGGGATATTAGGGCCAGGGATATTACGGCCAGGGATATTAGGGCCAGGGATATTAGGGCCAGGGATATTAGGGCCAGGGATATTAGGGCCAGGAATATTAGGGCCAGGGATATTAGGGCCAGGGATATTAGGGCCAGGGATATTAGGGCCAGGGATTTTAGGGCCAGGAATATTAGGGCCAGGGATATTAGGGCCAGGGATTTTAGGGCCAGGGATATTAGGGCCAGGGATATTAGGGCCAGTGATATTAGGGCCAGGGATATTAGGGCCAGGGATATTAGGGCCAGGGATATTAGAGCCAGGGATATTAGGGCCAGGGATATTAGGGCCAGGGATATTAGGGCCAGGGATATTAGGGCCAGGGATATTACGGCCAGGGATATTAGGACCAGGGATATTAGGGCCAGGGATATTAGGGCCAGGGATATTAGGGCCAGGGATATTAGGGCCAGGGATGTTAGGGCCAGGGATATTAGGGCCAGGAATTTTAGGGCCAGGGATATTAGGGCCAGGGATATTAGGGCCAGGGATATTAGGGCCAGGGATATTAGGGCCAGGGATATTAGGGCCAGGGATATTAGGGCCAGCGATATTAGGGCCAGGGATATTAGGGCCAGGGATATTAGGGCCAGGGATATTAGATCCAGGGATATTAGGGCCAGGGATATTAGGGCCAGGGATATTAGGGCCAGGGATATTAGGGCCAGGGATATTAGGGCCAGGGATATTAGGGCCAAGGATATTAGGGCCTGGGATATTAGGGCCAGGAATATTAGGGCCAGGGATATTGGGGCCAGGGATATTAGGGCCAGGGATATTAGGGCCAGGGATATTAGGGCAAGGGATATTAGGGCCAGGGATTTTAGGGCAAGGGATATCAGGGCCAGGGATATTAGGGCCAGGGATATTAGGGCCAGGGATATTAGGGCCAAGGATATTAGGGCCAGAGATATTAGGGCCAGGGATATTAGAGCCAGGGATATTACGGCCAGGGATATTAGGGCCAGGGATATTAGGGCCAAGGATATTAGGGCCTGGGATATTAGGGCCAGGGATATTAGGGCCAGTGATATTATGGCCAGGGATTTTAGGGCCAGGGATGTTAGGGCCAGGGATATTAGGGCCAGGGATTTTAGGGCCAGGGATATTAGGGCCAGGGATATTAGGGCCAGGGATTTTAGGGTCAGAGAAATTACAGCCAGGGATATTAGGGACAGGGATATTAGAGCCAGGGATATTAGGGCCAGGGATATTAGGGCCAGGGATATTAGGGCCAGCGATATTAGGGCCAGGGATATTAGGGCCAGGGATATTAGGGCCAGGGATATTAGGGCCAGGGGTATTAGGGCCAGGGGTAATAGGGCCAAGGGTATTATGGCCAGGGATATTAGGGCCAGGGATATTAGGGCCAGAGATATTAGAGCCAGGGATATTAAGGCCAGGGATATTAGGGCCAGGGGTATTAGGGCCAGGGATATTAGGGCCAGGCATATTAGGGCCAGGGATATTAGGGCCAGGAATATTAGGGCCAGGGATATTAGGGCCAGGGATATTAGGGCCAGGGATATTAGGGCCAGGGATATTACGGCCAGGGATATTAGGGCCAGGGATATTAGCGCCAGGGATATTAGGGCCAGGGATATTAGGGCCAGGAATATTAGGGCCAGGGATATTAGGGCCAGGGATATTAGGGCCAGGGAGATTAGGGCCAGGGATTTTAGGGCCAGGGATATTAGGGCCAGGGATATTAGGGCCAGGGATTTTAGGGCCAGGGATATTAGGGCCAGTGATATTATGGCAAGGGATTTTAGGGCCACGGATGTTAGGGCCAGGGATATTAGGGCCAGGGATTTTAGGGCCAGGGATATTAGGGCCAGGGATATTAGGGCCAGGGATTTAAGGGCCAGGGATATTACGGCCAGGGATATTAGGGACAGGGATATTAGAGCCAGGGATATTAGGGCCAGGGATATTAGGGCCAGGGATATTAGGGCCAGGGATATTAGGGCCAGGGATATTAGGGCCAGGGATATTAGGGCCAGGGGTATTAGGGCCAGGGGTAATAGGGCCAAGGGTATTATGGCCAGGGATATTAGGGCCAGGGATATTAGGGCCAGAGATATTAGAGCCAGGGATATTTAGGGCCAGGGATATTAGGGCCAGGGGTATTAGGGCCAGGCATATTAGGGCCAGGCATATTAGGGCCAGGAATATTAGGGCCAGGGATATTAGGGCCAGGGATATTAGGGCCAGGGATATTAGGGCCAGGGATATTACGGCCAGGGATATTAGGGCCAGGGATATTAGGGCCAGGGATATTAGGGCCAGGAATATTAGGGCCAGGGATATTAGGGCCAGGGATATTAGGGCCAGGGATATTAGGGCCAGGAATATTACGGCCAGGGATATTAGGGCCAGGGATATTAGGGCCAGGGATATTAGTGCCAGGGATATTAGGGCCAGGAATATTAGGGCCAGGGATATTAGGGCCAGGGATATTAGGGCCAGAGATATTAGGGCCAGGGATATTAGGGCCAGGGATATTAGGGCCAGGGATATTAGGGCCAGGGATATTAGGGCCAGGGATATTAGGGCCAGGGATATTAGGGCCAGGGATAATAGGGCCAGGGATATTAGGGCCAGGGATATTAGGGCCAGGGATATTAAGGCCAGGGATATTAGGGCCAGGGATATTAGGGCCAGGGATATTAGGGCCAAGGATATTAGGGCCAGGGATATTAGGGCCAGGGATATTAGAGCCAGGGATATTACGGCCAGGGATATGAGGGCCAGGGATATTAGGGCCAGGGATATTACGGCCAAGGATATTAGGGCCTGGGATATTAGGGCCAGGGATATTAGGGCCAGTGATATTATGGCCAGGGATTTTAGGGCCAGGGATGTTAGGGCCAGGGATATTAGGGCCAGGGATTTTAGTGCCAGGGATATTAGGGCCAGGGATATTAGGGCCAGGGATTTTAGGGCCAGGGATATTACGGCCAGGGATATTAGGGAAAGGGATATTAGGGCCAGGGGTATTAGGGCCAGGGGTAATAGGGCCAAGGGTATTATGGCCAGGGATATTAGGGCCAGGGATATTAGGGCCAGGGGTATTAGGGCCAGGGATATTAGGGCCAGGCATATTAGTGCCAGGGATATTAGGGCCAGGAATATTAGGGCCAGGGATATTAGGGCCAGGGTTATTAGGGCCAGGGATATTAGGGCCAGGGATATTACGGCCAGGGATATTAGGGCCAGGGATATTAGGGCCAGGGATATTAGGGCCAGGGATATTAGGGCCAGGGATATTAGGGCCAGGGATATTAGGGCCAGGGATATTAGGGCCAGGGATATTAGGGCCAGGGATTATTAGGGCCAGGGATATTAGGGCCAGGGATATTGGGGCCAGGGATATTAGGGCCCTGGATATTAGGGCCAGGGATATTAGGTCCAGAGATATTAGGGCCAGGGATATTAGGGCCAGGGATATTAGGACCAGGGATATTAGGGGCAGGGATATTAGGGCCAGGGATATTAGGGCCAGGGAACTTAGGGCCATGGATATTAGGGCCTGGGATATTAGGGCCAGGGATATTAGATCCAGGGATATTAGGGCCAGGGATTTTAGGGCCAGGGATATTAGGACCAGGTATATTAGGGCCAGGGATATTAGGGCCAGGGATATTAGGGCCAGGGATATTAGGGCCAGGGATGTTAGGGCCAGGGATATTAGGGCCAGGGATTTTAGGGCCAGGGATATTAGGGCCAGGGATATTAGTGCCAGGGATATTAAGGCCAGGGATATTAGGGCCAGGGAAATTAGGGCCAGGGATTTTAGGGCCAGGGATATTAGGGCCAGGGATACTAGGGCCAGGGATATTAAGGCCAGGGATATTAAGGCCAAGGATAATAGGGCCAGGGATATTAGGGCCAGGGATATTAGGACAGGGATATTAGGGCCAGGTATATTAGGGCCAGGGATATTAGGGCCAGGTGTATTAGGGCCAGGGATATTAGGGCCAGGGATATTAGGGGCAGGGATATTAGGGCCAGGGATATTAGGGCCAGGGATATTAGGGCCAGGGATATTAGGGCAAGGGATATTAGTGTCAGGGTTATTAGGGCCAGGTATATTAGGGCCAGGGATGATAGGGCCAGGGATATTAGGGCCAGGGATATTAGGGCCAGGGATATTAGGGCCAGGGATATTAGGGCGAGGGATATTAGGGCGAGGGATATTAGGGCCAGGGATATTAGGGCCAGGGATATTAGGGCCAGGGATATTAGTGCCAGGGATATTAGGGCCAGGGATATTAGGGCCAGGGATATTAGGGCCAGGGATATTAGGGCCAGGGATTTTAGGGCAAGGGATATTAGGACCAGAGATATTAGGGCCAGGGCTTTAGGGCCAGGGATATTAGGGCCAGGGATATTAGGGCCAGGGATATTAGGGCCAGGGATATTAGGGCCAGGGATATTCGGGCCAGGGATATTAGGGCCAGGGATATTAGGGCCAGGGATATTATGGCCAGGGATATTAGGGCCAGCAATATTAGGGCCAAGGATATTAGGGCCAGGTATATTAGGGCCAGGGATATTAGAGCCAGGGATATTAGGGCCAGGGATATTAGGGCCAGGGATATTAGGGCCAGGGATATTAGGGCCAGGGATATTAGGGCCAGGGATATTAGGGCCTGGGATATTAGGGCCAGGGATATTAGGGCCAGTGATATTATGGCCAGGGATTTTAGGGCCAGGGATATTAGGGCCAGGGATATTAGGGCCAGGGATTTTAGGGCCAGGGATATTAGGGCCAGTGATATTAGGGCCAGGAATATTAGGGACAGGGATATTAGGGCCACGGATATTAGGGCAAGGGATATTAGGGCCAGGGATATTAGGGCCAGGGATATTAGGGCCAGGGATATTAGGGCCAGGGATATTAAGGCCAGGGATATTAGTGCCAGGGATATTAGGGCCAGGGATATTAGGGCCAGGGATATTAGGGCCAGGGATATTAGGGCCAGTGATATTAGGGCCAGGGATTTTAGGGCAAGAGATATTAGGGCCAGGGATATTAGGGCCAGGGATATTAAGGCCAGGGATATTAAGGCCAGGGATATTAGGGCCAGGGATATTAGGGCCAGGGATATTAGGGCCAGGGATATTAGGGCCAGGTATATTAGGGCCAGGGATATTAGGGCCAGGGATATTAGGGCCAGGGATATTAGGGCCAGGGATATTAGGGCCAGGGATATTACAGCCAGGGATATTAGGGCCAGGGATATTAGGGCCAGGGATATTAGGGCCAGGGATATTAGGGCCAGGGATATTAGGGCCCAGGATATTAGGGCCAGGGATATTAGGGCCAGGAATATTAGGGCCAGGGATATTAGTGCCAGGGATATTAGGGCCAGGGATATTAGGGCCAGGGATATTAGGACCAGGGAAATTAGGGCCAGCGATATTAGGGCCAGGGATTTTAGGGCAAGAGATATTAGGGCCAGGGATATTAGAGCCAGGGATATTAAGGCCAGGGATATTAGGGTCAGGGATATTAGGGCCAGGGATATTAGGGCCAGGGATATTAGGACCAGGGATATTAGGGCCAGGGATATTAAGGCCAGGCATATTAGGGCCAGGGATATTAGGGCCAGGGATATTAGGGCCAGGGATATTAGGGCCAGGGATATTAGGGCCAGGGATATTGGGGACAGGGATATTACGGCCATGGATATTAGGTCCAGGGATATCATGGCCAGGGATGTTAGGGCCAGGGATATTAGAGGCCAGGAATATTAGTGCCAGGGATATTAGGGCCAGGGATATTACGGCCAGGGATATTAGGGCCAGGGATATCATGGCCAAGGATGTTAGGGCCAGGGATATTAGAGGCCAGGAATATTAGGGCCAGGGATATTAGGGCCAGGGATATTAGGGCCAGGGATATTAGGGCCAGGGATATTAAGGCCAGGGATATTAAGGCCAAGGATAATAGGGCCAGGGATAATAGGGCCAGGGATATTAGGGCCAGGGATATTAGGGCCAGGTATATTAGGGCCAGGGATATTAGGGCCAGGTGTATTAGGGCCAGGGATATTAGAGCCAGGGATATTAGGGGCAGGGATATTAGTGCCAGGGATATTAGGGCCAGGTATATTAGGGCCAGGGATAATAGGGCCAGGGATATTCGGGCCAGGGATATTAGGGCTAGGGATATTAGGGGCAGGAATATTAGGGCCAAGGATATTAGGGCCAGGGATTTTAGGGCCAGGGATATTAGAGCCAGGGATATTAGGGCCAGGGATATTAGGGCCAGGGATATTAGGGCCAGGGATATTAGGGCCAGAGATATTAGGGCCAGGAATACTAGGGCCAGGGATATTAGGGCCAGGGATTTTAGTGCCAGGGATATTAGGGCCAGGGATATTAGGGTCAGGGATATTAGGGCCAGGGATATCAGGGCCAGGGATATCAGGGCCAGGGATATTAGGGCCAGGGATATTAGCACCAGGGATATTAGGGCCAGGGATATTAGGGCCAGGGATTTTAGGGCCAGGGATTTTAGGGCCAGGGAGATTAGGGCCAGCGTTATTAGGGCCAGGGCTATTAGGGCCAGGGATATTATGGCCAGGGATATTATGGCTAGGGATATGAGGGCCAGGGATATTAGGGCCAGGGATATTAGGGCCAGGGATTTTAGGGCCAGGGATACTAGGGCCAGGGATATTAGGGCCAGGGATATTAGGGCCAGGGATATTAGGGCCAGAGATATTAGGGCCAGGAATACTAGGGCCAGGGATATTAGGGCCAGGGATTTTAGTGCCAGGGATATTAGGGCCAGGGATATTAGGGTCAGGGATATTAGGGCCAGGGATATCAGGGCCAGGGATATCAGGGCCAGGGATATTAGGGCCAGGGATATTAGCACCAGGGATATTAGGGCCAGGGATATTAGGGCCAGGGATTTTAGGGCCAGGGATTTTAGGGCCAGGGAGATTAGGGCCAGCGTTATTAGGGCCAGGGCTATTAGGGCCAGGGATATTATGGCCAGGGATATTATGGCTAGGGATATGAGGGCCAGGGATATTAGGGCCAGGGATATTAGGGCCAGGGATTTTAGGGCCAGGGATACTAGGGCCAGGGATATTAGGGCCAGGGATATTATGGCCAGGGATATTAGGGCCAGGGATATTAGGGCCAGGTATATTAGGGCCAGGGATATTAGAGCCAGGGATATTAGGGCCAGGGATATTAGGGCCAGGGATATTAGGGCCAGGGATATTAGGGCCAGGGATATTAGGGCCAGGGATATTAGGGCCTGGGATATTAGGGCCAGGGATATTAGGGCCAGTGATATTATGGCCAGGGATTTTAGGGCCAGGGATATTAGGGCCAGGGATATTAGGGCCAGGGATTTTAGGGCCAGGGATATTAGGGCCAGTGATATTAGGGCCAGGAATATTAGGGACAGGGATATTAGGGCCACGGATATTAGGGCAAGGGATATTAGGGCCAGGGATATTAGGGCCAGGGATATTAGGGCCAGGGATATTAGGGCCAGGGATATTAAGGCCAGGGATATTAGTGCCAGGGATATTAGGGCCAGGGATATTAGGGCCAGGGATATTAGGGCCAGGGATATTAGGGCCAGTGATATTAGGGCCAGGGATTTTAGGGCAAGAGATATTAGGGCCAGGGATATTAGAGCCAGGGATATTAAGGCCAGGGATATTAGGGTCAGGGATATTAGGGCCAGGGATATTAGGGCCAGGGATATTAGGACCAGGGATATTAGGGCCAGGGATATTAAGGCCAGGCATATTAGGGCCAGGGATATTAGGGCCAGGGATATTAGGGCCAGGGATATTAGGGCCAGGGATATTAGGGCCAGGGATATTGGGGACAGGGATATTACGGCCATGGATATTAGGTCCAGGGATATCATGGCCAGGGATGTTAGGGCCAGGGATATTAGAGGCCAGGAATATTAGTGCCAGGGATATTAGGGCCAGGGATATTACGGCCAGGGATATTAGGGCCAGGGATATCATGGCCAAGGATGTTAGGGCCAGGGATATTAGAGGCCAGGAATATTAGGGCCAGGGATATTAGGGCCAGGGATATTAGGGCCAGGGATATTAGGGCCAGGGATATTAAGGCCAGGGATATTAAGGCCAAGGATAATAGGGCCAGGGATAATAGGGCCAGGGATATTAGGGCCAGGGATATTAGGGCCAGGTATATTAGGGCCAGGGATATTAGGGCCAGGGATATTAGGGCCAGGAATACTAGGGCCAGGGATATTAGGGCCAGGGATTTTAGTGCCAGGGATATTAGGGCCAGGGATATTAGGGTCAGGGATATTAGGGCCAGGGATATCAGGGCCAGGGATATCAGGGCCAGGGATATTAGGGCCAGGGATATTAGCACCAGGGATATTAGGGCCAGGGATATTAGGGCCAGGGATTTTAGGGCCAGGGATTTTAGGGCCAGTGATATTATGGCCAGGGATTTTAGGGCCAGGGATGTTAGGGCCAGGGATATTAGGGCCAGGGATTTTAGTGCCAGGGATATTAGGGCCAGGGATATTAGGGCCAGGGATTTTAGGGCCAGGGATATTACGGCCAGGGATATTAGGGAAAGGGATATTAGGGCCAGGGGTATTAGGGCCAGGGGTAATAGGGCCAAGGGTATTATGGCCAGGGATATTAGGGCCAGGGATATTAGGGCCAGGGGTATTAGGGCCAGGGATATTAGGGCCAGGCATATTAGTGCCAGGGATATTAGGGCCAGGAATATTAGGGCCAGGGATATTAGGGCCAGGGTTATTAGGGCCAGGGATATTAGGGCCAGGGATATTACGGCCAGGGATATTAGGGCCAGGGATATTAGGGCCAGGGATATTAGGGCCAGGGATATTAGGGCCAGGGATATTAGGGCCAGGGATATTAGGGCCAGGGATATTAGGGCCAGGGATATTAGGGCCAGGGATTATTAGGGCCAGGGATATTAGGGCCAGGGATATTGGGGCCAGGGATATTAGGGCCCTGGATATTAGGGCCAGGGATATTAGGTCCAGAGATATTAGGGCCAGGGATATTAGGGCCAGGGATATTAGGACCAGGGATATTAGGGGCAGGGATATTAGGGCCAGGGATATTAGGGCCAGGGAACTTAGGGCCATGGATATTAGGGCCTGGGATATTAGGGCCAGGGATATTAGATCCAGGGATATTAGGGCCAGGGATTTTAGGGCCAGGGATATTAGGACCAGGTATATTAGGGCCAGGGATATTAGGGCCAGGGATATTAGGGCCAGGGATATTAGGGCCAGGGATGTTAGGGCCAGGGATATTAGGGCCAGGGATTTTAGGGCCAGGGATATTAGGGCCAGGGATATTAGTGCCAGGGATATTAAGGCCAGGGATATTAGGGCCAGGGAAATTAGGGCCAGGGATTTTAGGGCCAGGGATATTAGGGCCAGGGATACTAGGGCCAGGGATATTAAGGCCAGGGATATTAAGGCCAAGGATAATAGGGCCAGGGATATTAGGGCCAGGGATATTAGGACAGGGATATTAGGGCCAGGTATATTAGGGCCAGGGATATTAGGGCCAGGTGTATTAGGGCCAGGGATATTAGGGCCAGGGATATTAGGGGCAGGGATATTAGGGCCAGGGATATTAGGGCCAGGGATATTAGGGCCAGGGATATTAGGGCAAGGGATATTAGTGTCAGGGTTATTAGGGCCAGGTATATTAGGGCCAGGGATGATAGGGCCAGGGATATTAGGGCCAGGGATATTAGGGCCAGGGATATTAGGGCCAGGGATATTAGGGCGAGGGATATTAGGGCGAGGGATATTAGGGCCAGGGATATTAGGGCCAGGGATATTAGGGCCAGGGATATTAGTGCCAGGGATATTAGGGCCAGGGATATTAGGGCCAGGGATATTAGGGCCAGGGATATTAGGGCCAGGGATTTTAGGGCAAGGGATATTAGGACCAGAGATATTAGGGCCAGGGCTTTAGGGCCAGGGATATTAGGGCCAGGGATATTAGGGCCAGGGATATTAGGGCCAGGGATATTAGGGCCAGGGATATTCGGGCCAGGGATATTAGGGCCAGGGATATTAGGGCCAGGGATATTATGGCCAGGGATATTAGGGCCAGCAATATTAGGGCCAAGGATATTAGGGCCAGGTATATTAGGGCCAGGGATATTAGAGCCAGGGATATTAGGGCCAGGGATATTAGGGCCAGGGATATTAGGGCCAGGGATATTAGGGCCAGGGATATTAGGGCCAGGGATATTAGGGCCTGGGATATTAGGGCCAGGGATATTAGGGCCAGTGATATTATGGCCAGGGATTTTAGGGCCAGGGATATTAGGGCCAGGGATATTAGGGCCAGGGATTTTAGGGCCAGGGATATTAGGGCCAGTGATATTAGGGCCAGGAATATTAGGGACAGGGATATTAGGGCCACGGATATTAGGGCAAGGGATATTAGGGCCAGGGATATTAGGGCCAGGGATATTAGGGCCAGGGATATTAGGGCCAGGGATATTAAGGCCAGGGATATTAGTGCCAGGGATATTAGGGCCAGGGATATTAGGGCCAGGGATATTAGGGCCAGGGATATTAGGGCCAGTGATATTAGGGCCAGGGATTTTAGGGCAAGAGATATTAGGGCCAGGGATATTAGGGCCAGGGATATTAAGGCCAGGGATATTAAGGCCAGGGATATTAGGGCCAGGGATATTAGGGCCAGGGATATTAGGGCCAGGGATATTAGGGCCAGGTATATTAGGGCCAGGGATATTAGGGCCAGGGATATTAGGGCCAGGGATATTAGGGCCAGGGATATTAGGGCCAGGGATATTACAGCCAGGGATATTAGGGCCAGGGATATTAGGGCCAGGGATATTAGGGCCAGGGATATTAGGGCCAGGGATATTAGGGCCCAGGATATTAGGGCCAGGGATATTAGGGCCAGGAATATTAGGGCCAGGGATATTAGGGCCAGGGATTATTAGGGCCAGGGATATTAGGGCCAGGGATATTGGGGCCAGGGATATTAGGGCCCTGGATATTAGGGCCAGGGATATTAGGTCCAGAGATATTAGGGCCAGGGATATTAGGGCCAGGGATATTAGGACCAGGGATATTAGGGGCAGGGATATTAGGGCCAGGGATATTAGGGCCAGGGAACTTAGGGCCATGGATATTAGGGCCTGGGATATTAGGGCCAGGGATATTAGATCCAGGGATATTAGGGCCAGGGATTTTAGGGCCAGGGATATTAGGACCAGGTATATTAGGGCCAGGGATATTAGGGCCAGGGATATTAGGGCCAGGGATATTAGGGCCAGGGATGTTAGGGCCAGGGATATTAGGGCCAGGGATTTTAGGGCCAGGGATATTAGGGCCAGGGATATTAGTGCCAGGGATATTAAGGCCAGGGATATTAGGGCCAGGGAAATTAGGGCCAGGGATTTTAGGGCCAGGGATATTAGGGCCAGGGATACTAGGGCCAGGGATATTAAGGCCAGGGATATTAAGGCCAAGGATAATAGGGCCAGGGATATTAGGGCCAGGGATATTAGGACAGGGATATTAGGGCCAGGTATATTAGGGCCAGGGATATTAGGGCCAGGTGTATTAGGGCCAGGGATATTAGGGCCAGGGATATTAGGGGCAGGGATATTAGGGCCAGGGATATTAGGGCCAGGGATATTAGGGCCAGGGATATTAGGGCAAGGGATATTAGTGTCAGGGTTATTAGGGCCAGGTATATTAGGGCCAGGGATGATAGGGCCAGGGATATTAGGGCCAGGGATATTAGGGCCAGGGATATTAGGGCCAGGGATATTAGGGCGAGGGATATTAGGGCGAGGGATATTAGGGCCAGGGATATTAGGGCCAGGGATATTAGGGCCAGGGATATTAGTGCCAGGGATATTAGGGCCAGGGATATTAGGGCCAGGGATATTAGGGCCAGGGATATTAGGGCCAGGGATTTTAGGGCAAGGGATATTAGGACCAGAGATATTAGGGCCAGGGCTTTAGGGCCAGGGATATTAGGGCCAGGGATATTAGGGCCAGGGATATTAGGGCCAGGGATATTAGGGCCAGGGATATTCGGGCCAGGGATATTAGGGCCAGGGATATTAGGGCCAGGGATATTATGGCCAGGGATATTAGGGCCAGCAATATTAGGGCCAAGGATATTAGGGCCAGGTATATTAGGGCCAGGGATATTAGAGCCAGGGATATTAGGGCCAGGGATATTAGGGCCAGGGATATTAGGGCCAGGGATATTAGGGCCAGGGATATTAGGGCCAGGGATATTAGGGCCTGGGATATTAGGGCCAGGGATATTAGGGCCAGTGATATTATGGCCAGGGATTTTAGGGCCAGGGATATTAGGGCCAGGGATATTAGGGCCAGGGATTTTAGGGCCAGGGATATTAGGGCCAGTGATATTAGGGCCAGGAATATTAGGGACAGGGATATTAGGGCCACGGATATTAGGGCAAGGGATATTAGGGCCAGGGATATTAGGGCCAGGGATATTAGGGCCAGGGATATTAGGGCCAGGGATATTAAGGCCAGGGATATTAGTGCCAGGGATATTAGGGCCAGGGATATTAGGGCCAGGGATATTAGGGCCAGGGATATTAGGGCCAGTGATATTAGGGCCAGGGATTTTAGGGCAAGAGATATTAGGGCCAGGGATATTAGGGCCAGGGATATTAAGGCCAGGGATATTAAGGCCAGGGATATTAGGGCCAGGGATATTAGGGCCAGGGATATTAGGGCCAGGGATATTAGGGCCAGGTATATTAGGGCCAGGGATATTAGGGCCAGGGATATTAGGGCCAGGGATATTAGGGCCAGGGATATTAGGGCCAGGGATATTACAGCCAGGGATATTAGGGCCAGGGATATTAGGGCCAGGGATATTAGGGCCAGGGATATTAGGGCCAGGGATATTAGGGCCCAGGATATTAGGGCCAGGGATATTAGGGCCAGGAATATTAGGGCCAGGGATATTAGTGCCAGGGATATTAGGGCCAGGGATATTAGGGCCAGGGATATTAGGACCAGGGAAATTAGGGCCAGCGATATTAGGGCCAGGGATTTTAGGGCAAGAGATATTAGGGCCAGGGATATTAGAGCCAGGGATATTAAGGCCAGGGATATTAGGGTCAGGGATATTAGGGCCAGGGATATTAGGGCCAGGGATATTAGGACCAGGGATATTAGGGCCAGGGATATTAAGGCCAGGCATATTAGGGCCAGGGATATTAGGGCCAGGGATATTAGGGCCAGGGATATTAGGGCCAGGGATATTAGGGCCAGGGATATTGGGGACAGGGATATTACGGCCATGGATATTAGGTCCAGGGATATCATGGCCAGGGATGTTAGGGCCAGGGATATTAGAGGCCAGGAATATTAGTGCCAGGGATATTAGGGCCAGGGATATTACGGCCAGGGATATTAGGGCCAGGGATATCATGGCCAAGGATGTTAGGGCCAGGGATATTAGAGGCCAGGAATATTAGGGCCAGGGATATTAGGGCCAGGGATATTAGGGCCAGGGATATTAGGGCCAGGGATATTAAGGCCAGGGATATTAAGGCCAAGGATAATAGGGCCAGGGATAATAGGGCCAGGGATATTAGGGCCAGGGATATTAGGGCCAGGTATATTAGGGCCAGGGATATTAGGGCCAGGTGTATTAGGGCCAGGGATATTAGAGCCAGGGATATTAGGGGCAGGGATATTAGTGCCAGGGATATTAGGGCCAGGTATATTAGGGCCAGGGATAATAGGGCCAGGGATATTCGGGCCAGGGATATTAGGGCTAGGGATATTAGGGGCAGGAATATTAGGGCCAAGGATATTAGGGCCAGGGATTTTAGGGCCAGGGATATTAGAGCCAGGGATATTAGGGCCAGGGATATTAGGGCCAGGGATATTAGGGCCAGGGATATTAGGGCCAGAGATATTAGGGCCAGGAATACTAGGGCCAGGGATATTAGGGCCAGGGATTTTAGTGCCAGGGATATTAGGGCCAGGGATATTAGGGTCAGGGATATTAGGGCCAGGGATATCAGGGCCAGGGATATCAGGGCCAGGGATATTAGGGCCAGGGATATTAGCACCAGGGATATTAGGGCCAGGGATATTAGGGCCAGGGATTTTAGGGCCAGGGATTTTAGGGCCAGGGAGATTAGGGCCAGCGTTATTAGGGCCAGGGCTATTAGGGCCAGGGATATTATGGCCAGGGATATTATGGCTAGGGATATGAGGGCCAGGGATATTAGGGCCAGGGATATTAGGGCCAGGGATTTTAGGGCCAGGGATACTAGGGCCAGGGATATTAGGGCCAGGGATATTAGGGCCAGGGATATTAGGGCCAGAGATATTAGGGCCAGGAATACTAGGGCCAGGGATATTAGGGCCAGGGATTTTAGTGCCAGGGATATTAGGGCCAGGGATATTAGGGTCAGGGATATTAGGGCCAGGGATATCAGGGCCAGGGATATCAGGGCCAGGGATATTAGGGCCAGGGATATTAGCACCAGGGATATTAGGGCCAGGGATATTAGGGCCAGGGATTTTAGGGCCAGGGATTTTAGGGCCAGGGAGATTAGGGCCAGCGTTATTAGGGCCAGGGCTATTAGGGCCAGGGATATTATGGCCAGGGATATTATGGCTAGGGATATGAGGGCCAGGGATATTAGGGCCAGGGATATTAGGGCCAGGGATTTTAGGGCCAGGGATACTAGGGCCAGGGATATTAGGGCCAGGGATATTATGGCCAGGGATATTAGGGCCAGGGATATTAGGGCCAGGTATATTAGGGCCAGGGATATTAGAGCCAGGGATATTAGGGCCAGGGATATTAGGGCCAGGGATATTAGGGCCAGGGATATTAGGGCCAGGGATATTAGGGCCAGGGATATTAGGGCCTGGGATATTAGGGCCAGGGATATTAGGGCCAGTGATATTATGGCCAGGGATTTTAGGGCCAGGGATATTAGGGCCAGGGATATTAGGGCCAGGGATTTTAGGGCCAGGGATATTAGGGCCAGTGATATTAGGGCCAGGAATATTAGGGACAGGGATATTAGGGCCACGGATATTAGGGCAAGGGATATTAGGGCCAGGGATATTAGGGCCAGGGATATTAGGGCCAGGGATATTAGGGCCAGGGATATTAAGGCCAGGGATATTAGTGCCAGGGATATTAGGGCCAGGGATATTAGGGCCAGGGATATTAGGGCCAGGGATATTAGGGCCAGTGATATTAGGGCCAGGGATTTTAGGGCAAGAGATATTAGGGCCAGGGATATTAGAGCCAGGGATATTAAGGCCAGGGATATTAGGGTCAGGGATATTAGGGCCAGGGATATTAGGGCCAGGGATATTAGGACCAGGGATATTAGGGCCAGGGATATTAAGGCCAGGCATATTAGGGCCAGGGATATTAGGGCCAGGGATATTAGGGCCAGGGATATTAGGGCCAGGGATATTAGGGCCAGGGATATTGGGGACAGGGATATTACGGCCATGGATATTAGGTCCAGGGATATCATGGCCAGGGATGTTAGGGCCAGGGATATTAGAGGCCAGGAATATTAGTGCCAGGGATATTAGGGCCAGGGATATTACGGCCAGGGATATTAGGGCCAGGGATATCATGGCCAAGGATGTTAGGGCCAGGGATATTAGAGGCCAGGAATATTAGGGCCAGGGATATTAGGGCCAGGGATATTAGGGCCAGGGATATTAGGGCCAGGGATATTAAGGCCAGGGATATTAAGGCCAAGGATAATAGGGCCAGGGATAATAGGGCCAGGGATATTAGGGCCAGGGATATTAGGGCCAGGTATATTAGGGCCAGGGATATTAGGGCCAGGGATATTAGGGCCAGGAATACTAGGGCCAGGGATATTAGGGCCAGGGATTTTAGTGCCAGGGATATTAGGGCCAGGGATATTAGGGTCAGGGATATTAGGGCCAGGGATATCAGGGCCAGGGATATCAGGGCCAGGGATATTAGGGCCAGGGATATTAGCACCAGGGATATTAGGGCCAGGGATATTAGGGCCAGGGATTTTAGGGCCAGGGATTTTAGGGCCAGGGAGATTAGGGCCAGCGTTATTAGGGCCAGGGCTATTAGGGCCAGGGATATTATGGCCAGGGATATTATGGCTAGGGATATGAGGGCCAGGGATATTAGGGCCAGGGATATTAGGGCCAGGGATTTTAGGGCCAGGGATACTAGGGCCAGGGATATTAGGGCCAGGGATATTATGGCCAGGGATATTAGGGCCAGGGATATTAGGGCCAGGGATATTAGGGCCAGGGATATTAGGGCCAGGGATATTAGGGCCAGGGATATTAGGGCCAGGGAGATTAGGGCCAGCATTATTAGGGACAGGGATATTAGTGCCAGGGATATTATGGCCAGGGATATTAGGGCCAGGGATATTAGGGCAAGGGATATTAGGGCCAGGGATATTAGGGTCAGGGATATTAGTGTCAGGGATATTAGGGCCAGGGATATTAGGGCCAGGGATATTTGGGCCAGGGATATTAGGGCCACGGATATTAGGGCCAGGGATAATAGGGCCAGGGATATTAGGGCCAGAGATATTAGGGCCAGGGATATTAGGGCCAGGGATATTACGGTCAGGGATATTAGGGCCAGGGATATAATGGCTAGGGATATTAGCGCCAGGCATATTATGGCCAGGGATATTAGGGCCAGGGATATTAGGGCCAGGGATATTAGGGCCAGGGATATTAGGGCAAGGGATATTAATGCCAGGGATATGAGGGCCAGGGATATTAGGGCCAGGGATATTAGGGCCAGGGATATTAGGGCCAGGGATTTTAGGGCCAGGGATATTAGGGCCAGGGATATTAGAGCCAGGGATATTAGGGCCAGGGATATTAGGGCCAGGGATATTAGGGCCAGGGATATTAGGGCCAGGGATATAAGGACCAGGGATATTAGGGCCAGGGATATTATGGCCAGGGATATTAGGGCAAGGGATATTAGGGCCAGGGATATTAGGGCCAGGGATATTAGGGCCAGGGATATTAGGGCCAGAGATATTAGGTCCAGTGATATTAGGGCCAGGGATATTAGGGCCAGGGATATTAGGGCCGGGGATATTAGGGCCGGGGATATTAGGGCCAGGGATATTAGGGCCAGGGATATTAGGTCCAGGGATATTAGGGCCAGGGATATTAGGGCCAGGGATATTAGGGCCAGGGATATTAGGGCCAGGGTTATTAGGGCCAGGGATATTAGGGCCAGGGATATTAGGGCCAGGGATATTAGGGCCAGGGATATTAGGGCCAGGGATATTAGGGCCAGGGATATTAGGCCCAGTGATATTAGGGCCAGGGATTTTAGGGCAAGGGATATTAGGGACAGGGATATTAGGGCCAGGGATATTAGGGCCAGGGATGTTAGGTCCAGGGATATTAGGGCCAGGGATATTAGGGCCAGGGATATTAGGTCCAGGGATATTAGGGCCAGGGATATTAGGGCCAGGGTTATTAGGGCCAGGGATATTAGGGCCAGGGATATTAGGGCCAGGGATATTAGGTCCAGGGATATTAGGGCCAGGGATATTAGGGCCAGGGATATTAGGGCCAGGGATATTAGGGCCAAGGATATTAGGGCCAGGGATTTTAGGGCAAGGGATATTAGGGCCAGGGATATTAGGGCCATGGATATTAGGGCCAGGGATATTAGGGCCAGGGATATCAGGGCCAGGAATATTAGGGCCAGGGATATTAGGGCCAGGGATATTAGGGCCAGGGATATTAGGGCCAGGGATATTAGGGCCAGGGATATTAGGGCCAGGGATATTAGGGCCAGGGATATTAGGGCCAGGGAGATTAGGGCCAGCATTATTAGGGATAGGGATATTAGTGCCAGGGATATTATGGCCAGGGAAATTAGGGCCAGGGATATTAGGGCAAGGGATATTAGGGCCAAGGATATTAAGGCCAGGGATATTAGTGTCAGGGATATTAGGGCCAGGGATATTAGGGCCAGGGATATTTGGGCCAGGGATATTAGGGCCATGGATATTAGGGCCAGGGATATTAGGGCCAGGGATATTAGGGCCAGAGATATTAGGGCCAGGGATATTAGGGCCAGGGATATTATGGTCAGGGATATTAGGGCCAGGGATATAATGGCTAGGGATATTAGGGCCAGGCATATTATGGCCAGGGATATTAGGGCCAGGGATATTAGGGCCAGGGATATTAGGGCCAGGGATATTAGGGCAAGGGATATTAATGCCAGGGATATTAGGGCCAGGGATATTAGGGCCAGGGATATTAGGGCCAGGGATATTAGGTCCAGGGATATTAGGGCCAGGGATATTAGGGCCAGGGATATTAGGGCCAGGGATATTAGGGCCAGGGATATTAGGTCCACGGATATTATGGCCAGAGATATTAGGGCCAGGGATATTAGGGCCAGGGATATTAGGGCCAGGGATATTAGGGCCAGGGATATTAGGGCCAGGGATATTAGGGCCAGGGATGTTAGGGCCAGGGATGTTAGGGCCAGGGATATTAGGGCCAGGGATATTAGGGCCAGGGATATTATGGCCAGGGATATTAGGGCAAGGGATATTAGGGCCAGGGATATTAGGGCCAGGTATATTAGGGCCAGGGATATTAGGGGCAGAGATATTAGGGCCAGCGATATTAGGGCCAGGGATATTAGGGCCAGGGATATTAGGGCCAGGGATATTAGGGCCAGGGATATTAGGGCCAGGGATATTAGGGCCAGGGATATTAGGTCCAGGGATATTAGCGCCAGGGATATTAGGGCCAGGGATATTAGGGCCAGGGACATTAGGGCCAGGGATATTAGGGCCAGGGATATTAGGGCCAGGGTTATTAGGGCCAGGGATATTAGGGCCAGGAATTTTAGGGCCAGGGATATTAGGGCCAGGGATATTAGGGCCAGGGATATTAGGCCCAGTGATATTAGGCCAGGGATTTTAGGGCAAGGGATTTTAGGGCCAGGGATATTAGGGCCAGGGATATTAGGGCCAGGGATGTTAGGTCCAGGGATATTAGGGCCAGGGATATTAGGGCCAGGGATATTAGGGCCAGGGATATTAGGGCCAGGGATATTAGGGCCAGGGTTATTAGGGCCAGGGATATTAGGGCCAGGGATATTAGGGCCAGGGATATTAGGGCCAGGGATATTAGGGTCAGGGATATTAGGGCCAGGGATATTAGGGCCAGGGATATTTGGGCCAGGGATATTAGGGCTACGGATATTAGGGCCAGGGATATTAGGGCCAGGGATATTAGGGCCAGAGATATTGGGGCCAGGGATATTAGGGCCAGGGATATTACGGTCAGGGATATTAGGGCCAGGGATATAATGGCCAGGGATATTAGGGCCAGGCATATTATGGCCAGGGATATTAGGGCCAGGGTTATTAGGGCCAGGGATGTTATGGCCAGCGATATTAGGGCCAGGGATATTAGGGCCAGGGATATTAGGGCCAGGGATATTAGTGCCAGGGATATTAGGGCCAGGGATATTAGGGCCAGGGATATCAGGGCCAGGGATATCAGGGCCAGGGATATTAGGGCCAGGGATATTAGCACCAGGGATATTAGGGCCAGGGATATTAGGGCCAGGGATTTTAGGGCCAGGGATTTTAGGGCCAGGGAGATTAGGGCCAGCGTTATTAGGGCCAGGGCTATTAGGGCCAGGGATATTATGGCCAGGGATATTATGGCTAGGGATATGAGGGCCAGGGATATTAGGGCCAGGGATATTAGGGCCAGGGATTTTAGGGCCAGGGATACTAGGGCCAGGGATATTAGGGCCAGGGATATTATGGCCAGGGATATTAGGGCCAGGGATATTAGGGCCAGGTATATTAGGGCCAGGGATATTAGAGCCAGGGATATTAGGGCCAGGGATATTAGGGCCAGGGATATTAGGGCCAGGGATATTAGGGCCAGGGATATTAGGGCCAGGGATATTAGGGCCTGGGATATTAGGGCCAGGGATATTAGGGCCAGTGATATTATGGCCAGGGATTTTAGGGCCAGGGATATTAGTGCCAGGGATATTAGGGCCAGGGATTTTAGGGCCAGGGATATTAGGGCCAGTGATATTAGGGCCAGGAATATTAGGGACAGGGATATTAGGGCCACGGATATTAGGGCAAGGGATATTAGGGCCAGGGATATTAGGGCCAGGGATATTAGGGCCAGGGATATTAGGGCCAGGGATATTAAGGCCAGGGATATTAGTGCCAGGGATATTAGGGCCAGGGATATTAGGGCCAGGGATATTAGGGCCAGGGATATTAGGGCCAGTGATATTAGGGCCAGGGATTTTAGGGCAAGAGATATTAGGGCCAGGGATATTAGAGCCAGGGATATTAAGGCCAGGGATATTAGGGTCAGGGATATTAGGGCCAGGGATATTAGGGCCAGGGATATTAGGACCAGGGATATTAGGGCCAGGGATATTAAGGCCAGGCATATTAGGGCCAGGGATATTAGGGCCAGGGATATTAGGGCCAGGGATATTAGGGCCAGGGATATTAGGGCCAGGGATATTGGGGACAGGGATATTACGGCCATGGATATTAGGTCCAGGGATATCATGGCCAGGGATGTTAGGGCCAGGGATATTAGAGGCCAGGAATATTAGTGCCAGGGATATTAGGGCCAGGGATATTACGGCCAGGGATATTAGGGCCAGGGATATCATGGCCAAGGATGTTAGGGCCAGGGATATTAGAGGCCAGGAATATTAGGGCCAGGGATATTAGGGCCAGGGATATTAGGGCCAGGGATATTAGGGCCAGGGATATTAAGGCCAGGGATATTAAGGCCAAGGATAACAGGGCCAGGGATAATAGGGCCAGGGATATTAGGGCCAGGGATATTAGGGCCAGGTATATTAGGGCCAGGGATATTAGGGCCAGGGATATTAGGGCCAGGAATACTAGGGCCAGGGATATTAGGGCCAGGGATTTTAGTGCCAGGGATATTAGGGCCAGGGATATTAGGGTCAGGGATATTAGGGCCAGGGATATCAGGGCCAGGGATATCAGGGCCAGGGATATTAGGGCCAGGGATATTAGCACCAGGGATATTAGGGCCAGGGATATTAGGGCCAGGGATTTTAGGGCCAGGGATTTTAGGGCCAGGGAGATTAGGGCCAGCGTTATTAGGGCCAGGGCTATTAGGGCCAGGGATATTATGGCCAGGGATATTATGGCTAGGGATATGAGGGCCAGGGATATTAGGGCCAGGGATATTAGGGCCAGGGATTTTAGGGCCAGGGATACTAGGGCCAGGGATATTAGGGCCAGGGATATTATGGCCAGGGATATTAGGGCCAGGGATATTAGGGCCAGGGATATTAGGGCCAGGGATATTAGGGCCAGGGATATTAGGGCCAGGGATATTAGGGCCAGGGAGATTAGGGCCAGCATTATTAGGGACAGGGATATTAGTGCCAGGGATATTATGGCCAGGGATATTAGGGCCAGGGATATTAGGGCAAGGGATATTAGGGCCAGGGATATTAGGGTCAGGGATATTAGTGTCAGGGATATTAGGGCCAGGGATATTAGGGCCAGGGATATTTGGGCCAGGGATATTAGGGCCACGGATATTAGGGCCAGGGATAATAGGGCCAGGGATATTAGGGCCAGAGATATTAGGGCCAGGGATATTAGGGCCAGGGATATTACGGTCAGGGATATTAGGGCCAGGGATATAATGGCTAGGGATATTAGCGCCAGGCATATTATGGCCAGGGATATTAGGGCCAGGGATATTAGGGCCAGGGATATTAGGGCCAGGGATATTAGGGCAAGGGATATTAATGCCAGGGATATGAGGGCCAGGGATATTAGGGCCAGGGATATTAGGGCCAGGGATATTAGGGCCAGGGATTTTAGGGCCAGGGATATTAGGACCAGGGATATTAGGGCCAGGGATATTAGAGCCAGGGATATTAGGGCCAGGGATATTAGGGCCAGGGATATTAGGGCCAGGGATATTAGGGCCAGGGATATAAGGACCAGGGATATTAGGGCCAGGGATATTATGGCCAGGGATATTAGGGCAAGGGATATTAGGGCCAGGGATATTAGGGCCAGGGATATTAGGGCCAGGGATATTAGGGCCAGAGATATTAGGTCCAGTGATATTAGGGCCAGGGATATTAGGGCCAGGGATATTAGGGCCGGGGATATTAGGGCCGGGGATATTAGGGCCAGGGATATTAGGGCCAGGGATATTAGGTCCAGGGATATTAGGGCCAGGGATATTAGGGCCAGGGATATTAGGGCCAGGGATATTAGGGCCAGGGTTATTAGGGCCAGGGATATTAGGGCCAGGGATATTAGGGCCAGGGATATTAGGGCCAGGGATATTAGGGCCAGGGATATTAGGCCCAGTGATATTAGGGCCAGGGATTTTAGGGCAAGGGATATTAGGGACAGGGATATTAGGGCCAGGGATATTAGGGCCAGGGATGTTAGGTCCAGGGATATTAGGGCCAGGGATATTAGGGCCAGGGATATTAGGTCCAGGGATATTAGGGCCAGGGATATTAGGGCCAGGGTTATTAGGGCCAGGGATATTAGGGCCAGGGATATTAGGGCCAGGGATATTAGGTCCAGGGATATTAGGGCCAGGGATATTAGGGCCAGGGATATTAGGGCCAGGGATATTAGGGCCAAGGATATTAGGGCCAGGGATTTTAGGGCAAGGGATATTAGGGCCAGGGATATTAGGGCCATGGATATTAGGGCCAGGGATATTAGGGCCAGGGATATCAGGGCCAGGAATATTAGGGCCAGGGATATTAGGGCCAGGGATATTAGGGCCAGGGATATTAGGGCCAGGGATATTAGGGCCAGGGATATTAGGGCCAGGGATATTAGGGCCAGGGATATTAGGGCCAGGGAGATTAGGGCCAGCATTATTAGGGATAGGGATATTAGTGCCAGGGATATTATGGCCAGGGAAATTAGGGCCAGGGATATTAGGGCAAGGGATATTAGGGCCAAGGATATTAAGGCCAGGGATATTAGTGTCAGGGATATTAGGGCCAGGGATATTAGGGCCAGGGATATTTGGGCCAGGGATATTAGGGCCATGGATATTAGGGCCAGGGATATTAGGGCCAGGGATATTAGGGCCAGAGATATTAGGGCCAGGGATATTAGGGCCAGGGATATTATGGTCAGGGATATTAGGGCCAGGGATATAATGGCTAGGGATATTAGGGCCAGGCATATTATGGCCAGGGATATTAGGGCCAGGGATATTAGGGCCAGGGATATTAGGGCCAGGGATATTAGGGCAAGGGATATTAATGCCAGGGATATTAGGGCCAGGGATATTAGGGCCAGGGATATTATGGCCAGCGATATTAGGGCCAGGGATATTAGGGCCAGGGATATTAGGGCCAGGGATATTAGGTCCAGGGATATTAGGGCCAGGGATATTAGGGCCAGGGATATTAGGGCCAGGGATATTAGGGCCAGGGATATTAGGTCCACGGATATTATGGCCAGAGATATTAGGGCCAGGGATATTAGGGCCAGGGATATTAGGGCCAGGGATATTAGGGCCAGGGATATTAGGGCCAGGGATATTAGGGCCAGGGATGTTAGGGCCAGGGATGTTAGGGCCAGGGATATTAGGGCCAGGGATATTAGGGCCAGGGATATTATGGCCAGGGATATTAGGGCAAGGGATATTAGGGCCAGGGATATTAGGGCCAGGTATATTAGGGCCAGGGATATTAGGGGCAGAGATATTAGGGCCAGCGATATTAGGGCCAGGGATATTAGGGCCAGGGATATTAGGGCCAGGGATATTAGGGCCAGGGATATTAGGGCCAGGGATATTAGGGCCAGGGATATTAGGTCCAGGGATATTAGCGCCAGGGATATTAGGGCCAGGGATATTAGGGCCAGGGACATTAGGGCCAGGGATATTAGGGCCATGGATATTAGGGCCAGGGTTATTAGGGCCAGGGATATTAGGGCCAGGAATTTTAGGGCCAGGGATATTAGGGCCAGGGATATTAGGGCCAGGGATATTAGGCCCAGTGATATTAGGCCAGGGATTTTAGGGCAAGGGATTTTAGGGCCAGGGATATTAGGGCCAGGGATATTAGGGCCAGGGATGTTAGGTCCAGGGATATTAGGGCCAGGGATATTAGGGCCAGGGATATTAGGGCCAGGGATATTAGGGCCAGGGATATTAGGGCCAGGGTTATTAGGGCCAGGGATATTAGGGCCAGGGATATTAGGGCCAGGGATATTAGGGCCAGGGATATTAGGGTCAGGGATATTAGGGCCAGGGAAATTAGGGCCAGGGATATTTGGGCCAGGGATATTAGGGCTACGGATATTAGGGCCAGGGATATTAGGGCCAGGGATATTAGGGCCAGAGATATTAGGGCCAGGGATATTAGGGCCAGGGATATTACGGTCAGGGATATTAGGGCCAGGGATATAATGGCCAGGGATATTAGGGCCAGGCATATTATGGCCAGGGATATTAGGGCCAGGGTTATTAGGGCCAGGGATGTTATGGCCAGCGATATTAGGGCCAGGGATATTAGGGCCAGGGATATTAGGGCCAGGGATATTAGTGCCAGGGATATTAGGGCCAGGGATATTAGGGCCAGGGATATTAGGGCCAGGGATATTAGGGCCCGGGATATTAGGGCCAGGGATATTAGGTCCACGGATATTACGGCCAGGGTTATTAGGGCCAGGGATATTAGGGCCAGGGATATTAGGGCCAGGGATATTAGGGCCAGGGTTATTAGGGCCAGGGTTATTAAGGCCAGGGATATAATAGGGCCAGGGATATTAGGGCCAGGGATATTAGGGCCAGGGATATTAGGTCCAGGGATATTAGGGCCAGGGATATTAGGGCCAGGGATATTAGGGCCAGGGATATTAGGGCCAGGGATATTAGGGCCAGGGATTTTAGGGCAAGGGATATTAGGGCCAGGGATATTAGGGCCAGGGATATTAGTGCCAGGGTTATTAGGGCCAGGGATATTAGGGCCAGGGATATTAGGGCCAGGGATATTAGGTCCAGGGATATTAGGGCCAGGGATATTAGGGCCATGGATATTAGGGCCAGGGAAATTAGGGCCAGGGATATTAGGGCAAGGGATATTAGGGCCAGGGATATTAGGGCCAGGTATATTAGGGCCAGGGATATTAGGGGCAGAGATATTAGGGCCAGCGATATTAGGGCCAGGGATATTAGGGCCAGGGATATTAGGGCCAGGGATATTAGGGCCAGGGATATTAGGGCCAGGGATATTAGGGCCAGGGATATTAGGTCCAGGGATATTAGCGCCAGGGATATTAGGGCCAGGGATATTAGGGCCAGGGACATTAGGGCCAGGGATATTAGGGCCAGGGATATTAGGGCCAGGGTTATTAGGGCCAGGGATATTAGGGCCAGGAATTTTAGGGCCAGGGATATTAGGGCCAGGGATATTAGGGCCAGGGATATTAGGCCCAGTGATATTAGGCCAGGGATTTTAGGGCAAGGGATTTTAGGGCCAGGGATATTAGGGCCAGGGATATTAGGGCCAGGGATGTTAGGTCCAGGGATATTAGGGCCAGGGATATTAGGGCCAGGGATATTAGGGCCAGGGATATTAGGGCCAGGGATATTAGGGCCAGGGTTATTAGGGCCAGGGATATTAGGGCCAGGGATATTAGGGCCAGGGATATTAGGGCCAGGGATATTAGGGTCAGGGATATTAGGGCCAGGGATATTAGGGCCAGGGATATTTGGGCCAGGGATATTAGGGCTACGGATATTAGGGCCAGGGATATTAGGGCCAGGGATATTAGGGCCAGAGATATTAGGGCCAGGGATATTAGGGCCAGGGATATTACGGTCAGGGATATTAGGGCCAGGGATATAATGGCCAGGGATATTAGGGCCAGGCATATTATGGCCAGGGATATTAGGGCCAGGGTTATTAGGGCCAGGGATGTTATGGCCAGCGATATTAGGGCCAGGGATATTAGGGCCAGGGATATTAGGGCCAGGGATATTAGTGCCAGGGATATTAGGGCCAGGGATATTAGGGCCAGGGATATTAGGGCCAGGGATATTAGGGCCCGGGATATTAGGGCCAGGGATATTAGGTCCACGGATATTACGGCCAGGGTTATTAGGGCCAGGGATATTAGGGCCAGGGATATTAGGGCCAGGGATATTAGGGCCAGGGTTATTAGGGCAAGGGTTATTAAGGCCAGGGATATAATAGGGCCAGGGATATTAGGGCCAGGGATATTAGGGCCAGGGATATTAGGGCCAGGGATATTAGGGCCAGGGATATTATGGCCAGGGATATTAGGGCTAGGGACATTAGGGCCAGGGATATTAGGGCCAGGGATTTTAGGGCAAGGGATATTAGGGCCAGGGATATTAGGGCCAGGGATATTAGTGCCAGGGTTATTAGGGCCAGGGATATTAGGTCCAGGGATATTAGGGCCAGGGATATTAGGTCCAGGGATATTAGGGCCAGGGATATTAGGGCCATGGATATTAGGGCCAGGGAAATTAGGGCCAGGGATATTAGGGCCAGGGATATTAGGGCCAGGGATATTAGGGCCAGCGATATTAGGGCCAGGGATATTAGGGCCAGGGATATTAGGGCCAGGGATATTAGAGCCAGGCATATTAGGGCCAGGGATATTAGGACCAGGTATATTAGGGCCAGGGATATTAGGGCCAGGGATATTATGGCCAGGGATATTAGGGCAAGGGATATTAGGGCCAGGGATATTAGGGCCAGGGATATTAGGGCCAGGGATATTAGGGCCAGAGATATTAGGTCCAGTGATATTAGGGCCAGGGATATTAGGGCCAGGGATATTAGGGCCGGGGATATTAGGGCCGGGGATATTAGGGCCAGGGATATTAGGGCCAGGGATATTAGGTCCAGGGATATTAGGGCCAGGGATATTAGGGCCAGGGATATTAGGGCCAGGGATATTAGGGCCAGGGATATTAGGGCCAGGGTTATTAGGGCCAGGGATATTAGGGCCAGGGATATTAGGGCCAGGGATATTAGGGCCAGGGATATTAGGGCCAGGGATATTAGGGCCAGGGATATTAGGCCCAGTGATATTAGGGCCAGGGATTTTAGGGCAAGGGATATTAGGGACAGGGATATTAGGGCCAGGGATATTAGGGCCAGGGATGTTAGGTCCAGGGATATTAGGGCCAGGGATATTAGGGCCAGGGATATTAGGTCCAGGGATATTAGGGCCAGGGATATTAGGGCCAGGGTTATTAGGGCCAGGGATATTAGGGCCAGGGATATTAGGGCCAGGGATATTAGGTCCAGGGATATTAGGGCCAGGGATATTAGGGCCAGGGATATTAGGGCCAGGGATATTAGGGCCAAGGATATTAGGGCCAGGGATTTTAGGGCAAGGGATATTAGGGCCAGGGATATTAGGGCCATGGATATTAGGGCCAGGGATATTAGGGCCAGGGATATCAGGGCCAGGAATATTAGGGCCAGGGATATTAGGGCCAGGGATATTAGGGCCAGGGATATTAGGGCCAGGGATATTAGGGCCAGGGATATTAGGGCCAGGGATATTAGGGCCAGGGATATTAGGGCCAGGGAGATTAGGGCCAGCATTATTAGGGATAGGGATATTAGTGCCAGGGATATTATGGCCAGGGATATTAGGGCCAGGGATATTAGGGCAAGGGATATTAGGGCCAAGGATATTAAGGCCAGGGATATTAGTGTCAGGGATATTAGGGCCAGGGATATTAGGGCCAGGGATATTTGGGCCAGGGATATTAGGGCCATGGATATTAGGGCCAGGGATATTAGGGCCAGGGATATTAGGGCCAGAGATATTAGGGCCAGGGATATTAGGGCCAGGGATATTATGGTCAGGGATATTAGGGCCAGGGATATAATGGCTAGGGATATTAGGGCCAGGCATATTATGGCCAGGGATATTAGGGCCAGGGATATTAGGGCCAGGGATATTAGGGCCAGGGATATTAGGGCAAGGGATATTAATGCCAGGGATATTAGGGCCAGGGATATTAGGGCCAGCGATATTATGGCCAGCGATATTAGGGCCAGGGATATTAGGGCCAGGGATATTAGGGCCAGGGATATTAGGTCCAGGGATATTAGGGCCAGGGATATTAGGGCCAGGGATATTAGGGCCAGGGATATTAGGGCCAGGGATATTAGGTCCACGGATATTACGGCCAGAGATATTACGGCCAGGGATATTAGGGCCAGGGATATTAGGGCCAGGGATATTAGGGCCAGGGATATTAGGGCCAGGGATATTAGGGCCAGGGATGTTAGGGCCAGGGATGTTAGGGCCAGGGATATTAGGGCCAGGGATATTAGGGCCAGGGATATTATGGCCAGGGATATTAGGGCAAGGGATATTAGGGCCAGGGATATTAGGGCCAGGGATATTAGGGCCAGGGATATTAGGGGCAGAGATATTAGGGC
Organism: Petromyzon marinus; assembly: GCF_048934315.1. Lineage (NCBI taxonomy): Eukaryota > Metazoa > Chordata > Hyperoartia > Petromyzontiformes > Petromyzontidae > Petromyzon > Petromyzon marinus. The sequence continues at coordinate 710,735 of NW_027423003.1, forward strand.
CAGCGATATTAGGGCCAGGGATATTAGGGCCAGGGATATTAGGGCCAGGGATATTAGGGCCAGGGATATTAGGGCCAGGGATATTAGGGCCAGGGATATTAGGTCCAGGGATATTAGCGCCAGGGATATTAGGGCCAGGGATATTAGGGCCAGGGACATTAGGGCCAGGGATATTAGGGCCAGGGATATTAGGGCCAGGGTTATTAGGGCCAGGGATATTAGGGCCAGGAATTTTAGGGCCAGGGATATTAGGGCCAGGGATATTAGGGCCAGGGATATTAGGCCCAGTGATATTAGGCCAGGGATTTTAGAGCAAGGGATTTTAGGGCCAGGGATATTAGGGCCAGGGATATTAGGGCCAGGGATGTTAGGTCCAGGGATATTAGGGCCAGGGATATTAGGGCCAGGGATATTAGGGCCAGGGATATTAGGGCCAGGGATATTAGGGCCAGGGTTATTAGGGCCAGGGATATTAGGGCCAGGGATATTAGGGCCAGGGATATTAGGGCCAGGGATATTAGGGTCAGGGATATTAGGGCCAGGGATATTAGGGCCAGGGATATTTGGGCCAGGGATATTAGGGCTACGGATATTAGGGCCAGGGATATTAGGGCCAGGGATATTAGGGCCAGAGATATTAGGGCCAGGGATATTAGGGCCAGGGATATTACGGTCAGGGATATTAGGGCCAGGGATATAATGGCCAGGGATATTAGGGCCAGGCATATTATGGCCAGGGATATTAGGGCCAGGGTTATTAGGGCCAGGGATGTTATGGCCAGCGATATTAGGGCCAGGGATATTAGGGCCAGGGATATTAGGGCCAGGGATATTAGGGCCAGGGATATTAGGGCCAGGGATATTAGGGCCAGGGATATTAGGGCCAGGGATATTAGGGCCCGGGATATTAGGGCCAGGGATATTAGGTCCACGGATATTACGGCCAGGGTTATTAGGGCCAGGGATATTAGGGCCAGGGATATTAGGGCCAGGGATATTAGGGCCAGGGTTATTAGGGCCAGGGTTATTAAGGCCAGGGATATAATAGGGCCAGGGATATTAGGGCCAGGGATATTAGGGCCAGGGATATTAGGGCCAGGGATATTCGGGCCAGGGATATTATGGCCAGGGATATTAGGGCTAGGGATATTAGGGCCAGGGATATTAGGGCCAGGGATTTTAGGGCAAGGGATATTAGGGCCAGGGATATTAGGGCCAGGGATATTAGTGCCAGGGTTATTAGGGCCAGGGATATTAGGTCCAGGGATATTAGGGCCAGGGATATTAGGTCCAGGGATATTAGGGCCAGGGATATTAGGGCCATGGATATTAGGGCCAGGGAAATTAGGGCCAGGGATATTAGGGCCAGGGATATTAGGGCCAGGGATATTAGGGCCAGCGATATTAGGGCCAGGGATATTAGGGCCAGGGATATTAGGGCCAGGGATATTAGAGCCAGGCATATTAGGGCCAGGGATATTAGGACCAGGTATATTAGGGCCAGGGATATTAGGGCCAGGGATATTAGGGCCAGGGATATTAGGGCCAGCGATATTAGGGCCAGGGATATTAGGGCCAGGGATATTAGGGCCAGGGATATTAGAGCCAGGCATATTAGGGCCAGGGATATTAGGACCAGGTATATTAGGGCCAGGGATATTAGGGCCAGGGATATTATGGCCAGGGATATTAGGGCAAGGGATATTAGGGCCAGGGATATTAGGGCCAGGGATATTAGGGCCAGGGATATTAGGGCCAGAGATATTAGGTCCAGTGATATTAGGGCCAGGGATATTAGGGCCAGGGATATTAGGGCCGGGGATATTAGGGCCGGGGATATTAGGGCCAGGGATATTAGGGCCAGGGATATTAGGTCCAGGGATATTAGGGCCAGGGATATTAGGGCCAGGGATATTAGGGCCAGGGATATTAGGGCCAGGGATATTAGGGCCAGGGTTATTAGGGCCAGGGATATTAGGGCCAGGGATATTAGGGCCAGGGATATTAGGGCCAGGGATATTAGGGCCAGGGATATTAGGGCCAGGGATATTAGGCCCAGTGATATTAGGGCCAGGGATTTTAGGGCAAGGGATATTAGGGACAGGGATATTAGGGCCAGGGATATTAGGGCCAGGGATGTTAGGTCCAGGGATATTAGGGCCAGGGATATTAGGGCCAGGGATATTAGGTCCAGGGATATTAGGGCCAGGGATATTAGGGCCAGGGTTATTAGGGCCAGGGATATTAGGGCCAGGGATATTAGGGCCAGGGATATTAGGTCCAGGGATATTAGGGCCAGGGATATTAGGGCCAGGGATATTAGGGCCAGGGATATTAGGGCCAAGGATATTAGGGCCAGGGATTTTAGGGCAAGGGATATTAGGGCCAGGGATATTAGGGCCATGGATATTAGGGCCAGGGATATTAGGGCCAGGGATATCAGGGCCAGGAATATTAGGGCCAGGGATATTAGGGCCAGGGATATTAGGGCCAGGGATATTAGGGCCAGGGATATTAGGGCCAGGGATATTAGGGCCAGGGATATTAGGGCCAGGGATATTAGGGCCAGGGAGATTAGGGCCAGCATTATTAGGGATAGGGATATTAGTGCCAGGGATATTATGGCCAGGGATATTAGGGCCAGGGATATTAGGGCAAGGGATATTAGGGCCAAGGATATTAAGGCCAGGGATATTAGTGTCAGGGATATTAGGGCCAGGGATATTAGGGCCAGGGATATTTGGGCCAGGGATATTAGGGCCATGGATATTAGGGCCAGGGATATTAGGGCCAGGGATATTAGGGCCAGAGATATTAGGGCCAGGGATATTAGGGCCAGGGATATTATGGTCAGGGATATTAGGGCCAGGGATATAATGGCTAGGGATATTAGGGCCAGGCATATTATGGCCAGGGATATTAGGGCCAGGGATATTAGGGCCAGGGATATTAGGGCCAGGGATATTAGGGCAAGGGATATTAATGCCAGGGATATTAGGGCCAGGGATATTAGGGCCAGCGATATTATGGCCAGCGATATTAGGGCCAGGGATATTAGGGCCAGGGATATTAGGGCCAGGGATATTAGGTCCAGGGATATTAGGGCCAGGGATATTAGGGCCAGGGATATTAGGGCCAGGGATATTAGGGCCAGGGATATTAGGTCCACGGATATTACGGCCAGAGATATTACGGCCAGGGATATTAGGGCCAGGGATATTAGGGCCAGGGATATTAGGGCCAGGGATATTAGGGCCAGGGATATTAGGGCCAGGGATGTTAGGGCCAGGGATGTTAGGGCCAGGGATATTAGGGCCAGGGATATTAGGGCCAGGGATATTATGGCCAGGGATATTAGGGCAAGGGATATTAGGGCCAGGGATATTAGGGCCAGGGATATTAGGGCCAGGGATATTAGGGGCAGAGATATTAGGGCCAGCGATATTAGGGCCAGGGATATTAGGGCCAGGGATATTAGGGCCAGGGATATTAGGGCCAGGGATATTAGGGCCAGGGATATTAGGGCCAGGGATATTAGGTCCAGGGATATTAGCGCCAGGGATATTAGGGCCAGGGATATTAGGGCCAGGGACATTAGGGCCAGGGATATTAGGGCCAGGGATATTAGGGCCAGGGTTATTAGGGCCAGGGATATTAGGGCCAGGAATTTTAGGGCCAGGGATATTAGGGCCAGGGATATTAGGGCCAGGGATATTAGGCCCAGTGATATTAGGCCAGGGATTTTAGAGCAAGGGATTTTAGGGCCAGGGATATTAGGGCCAGGGATATTAGGGCCAGGGATGTTAGGTCCAGGGATATTAGGGCCAGGGATATTAGGGCCAGGGATATTAGGGCCAGGGATATTAGGGCCAGGGATATTAGGGCCAGGGTTATTAGGGCCAGGGATATTAGGGCCAGGGATATTAGGGCCAGGGATATTAGGGCCAGGGATATTAGGGTCAGGGATATTAGGGCCAGGGATATTAGGGCCAGGGATATTTGGGCCAGGGATATTAGGGCTACGGATATTAGGGCCAGGGATATTAGGGCCAGGGATATTAGGGCCAGAGATATTAGGGCCAGGGATATTAGGGCCAGGGATATTACGGTCAGGGATATTAGGGCCAGGGATATAATGGCCAGGGATATTAGGGCCAGGCATATTATGGCCAGGGATATTAGGGCCAGGGTTATTAGGGCCAGGGATGTTATGGCCAGCGATATTAGGGCCAGGGATATTAGGGCCAGGGATATTAGGGCCAGGGATATTAGGGCCAGGGATATTAGGGCCAGGGATATTAGGGCCAGGGATATTAGGGCCAGGGATATTAGGGCCCGGGATATTAGGGCCAGGGATATTAGGTCCACGGATATTACGGCCAGGGTTATTAGGGCCAGGGATATTAGGGCCAGGGATATTAGGGCCAGGGATATTAGGGCCAGGGTTATTAGGGCCAGGGTTATTAAGGCCAGGGATATAATAGGGCCAGGGATATTAGGGCCAGGGATATTAGGGCCAGGGATATTAGGGCCAGGGATATTCGGGCCAGGGATATTATGGCCAGGGATATTAGGGCTAGGGATATTAGGGCCAGGGATATTAGGGCCAGGGATTTTAGGGCAAGGGATATTAGGGCCAGGGATATTAGGGCCAGGGATATTAGTGCCAGGGTTATTAGGGCCAGGGATATTAGGTCCAGGGATATTAGGGCCAGGGATATTAGGTCCAGGGATATTAGGGCCAGGGATATTAGGGCCATGGATATTAGGGCCAGGGAAATTAGGGCCAGGGATATTAGGGCCAGGGATATTAGGGCCAGGGATATTAGGGCCAGCGATATTAGGGCCAGGGATATTAGGGCCAGGGATATTAGGGCCAGGGATATTAGAGCCAGGCATATTAGGGCCAGGGATATTAGGACCAGGTATATTAGGGCCAGGGATATTAGGGCCAGGGATATTAGGGCCTGGGATATTAGGGCCAGTGATATTAGGGCCAGGGATATTAGGGCCAGGGATATTAGGGCCAGGGATATTAGGGCCAGGGATATTTGGGCCAGGGATATTAGGGCCACGGATATTAGGGCCAGGGATATTAGGGCCAGGGATATTAGGGCCAGAGATATTAGGGCCAGGGATATTAGGGCCAGGGATATTACGGTCAGGGATATTAGGGCCAGGGATATAATGGCCAGGGATATTAGGGCCAGGCATATTATGGCCAGGGATATTAGGGCCAGGGATATTAGGGCCAGGGATATTAGGGCCAGGGATATTAGGGCCAGGGATATTAAGGCCAGGGATATTAGGGCCAGGGATATTAGGGCCAGGGATACTATGGCCAGGGATATTCGGGCCAGGGATATTAGGGCCAGGGATATTAGGGCCAGGGATATTAGTGCCAGGGTTATTAGGGCCAGGGATCTTAGGTCCAGGGATATTAGGGCCAGGGATATTAGGTCCAGGGATATTAGGGCCAGGGATATTAGGGCCATGGATATTAGGGCCAGGGAAATTAGGGCCAGGGATATTAGGGCCAGGGATGTTAGGGCCAGGGATTTTAGGGCCAGCGATATTAGGGCCAGGGATATTAGGGCCAGGGATATTAGGGCCAGGGATATTAGAGCCAGGCATATTAGGGCCAGGGATATTAGGACCAGGTATATTAGGGCCAGGGATATTAGGGCCAGGGATATTAGGGCCTGGGATATTAGGGCCAGTGATATTAGGGCCAGGGATATTAGGGCCAGGGATATTAGGGCCAGGGATATTAGGGCCAGGGATATTAGGGCCAGGGATATTTGGGCCAGGGATATTAGGGCCACGGATATTAGGGCCAGGGATATTAGGGCCAGGGATATTAGGGCCAGAGATATTAGGGCCAGGGATATTAGGGCCAGGGATATTACGGTCAGGGATATTAGGGCCAGGGATATAATGGCCAGGGATATTAGGGCCAGGCATATTATGGCCAGGGATATTAGGGCCAGGGATATTAGGGCCAGGGATATTAGGGCCAGGGATATTAGGGCCAGGGATATTAAGGCCAGGGATATTAGGGCCAGGGATATTAGGGCCAGGGATATTATGGCCAGGGATATTCGGGCCAGGGATATTAGGGCCAGGGATATTAGGGCCAGGGATATTAGGGCCAGGGATTTTAGGGCCAGGGATATTAGGGCCAGGGATATTAGGGCCAGGGATATTAGGGCCAGGGATATTAGGGCCAGGGATATTAGGGCCAGGGATATTATGGAAGGGATATTAAGCCTGGGATATTAGGGCCAGGTATATTAGGGCCAGGGATATTAGGGCCAGGGATATAAGGGCCAGGGATATTAGGGCCAGGGATATTATGGCCAGGGATATTAGGGCCAGGGATATTAGGGCCAGAGATATTAGGGCCAGGGATATTAGGGCCAGGGATATTAGGGCCAGGGATATTAGGGCCAGGGATATTAGGGCCCGGGATATTAGGGCCAGGGATATTAGGTCCACGGATATTACGGCCAGGGTTATTAGGGCCAGGGATATTAGGGCCAGGGATATTAGGGCCAGGGATATTAGGGCCAGGGATATTAGGGCTAGGGATATTAGGGCCCGGGATATTAGGGCCAGGGATATTAGGTCCACGGATATTACGGCCAGGGTTATTAGGGCCAGGGATATTAGGGCCAGGGATATTAGGGCCAGGGATATTAGGGCCAGGGTTATTAGGGCCAGGGTTATTAAGGCCAGGGATATAATAGGGCCAGGGATATTAGGGCCAGGGATATTAGGGCCAGGGATATTAGGGCCAGGGATATTAGGGCCAGGGATATTATGGCCAGGGATATTAGGGCTAGGGATATTAGGGCCAGGGATATTAGGGCCAGGGATTTTAGGGCAAGGGATATTAGGGCCAGGGATATTAGGGCCAGGGATATTAGTGCCAGGGTTATTAGGGCCAGGGATATTAGGTCCAGGGATATTAGGGCCAGGGATATTAGGTCCAGGGATATTAGGGCCAGGGATATTAGGGCCATGGATATTAGGGCCAGGGAAATTAGGGCCAGGGATATTAGGGCCAGGGATATTAGGGCCAGGGATATTAGGGCCAGCGATATTAGGGCCAGGGATATTAGGGCCAGGGATATTAGGGCCAGGGATATTAGAGCCAGGCATTTTAGGGCCAGGGATATTAGGACCAGGTATATTAGGGCCAGGGATATTAGGGCCAGGGATATTAGGGCCTGGGATATTAGGGCCAGTGATATTAGGGCCAGGGATATTAGGGCCAGGGATATTAGGGCCAGGGATATTAGGGCCAGGGATATTAGGGCCAGGGATATTAGGGCCAGGGATATTAGGGCCAGAGATATTAGGGCCAGGGATATTAGGGCCAGGGATATTACGGTCAGGGATATTAGGGACAGGGATATAATGGCCAGGGATATTAGGGCCAGGCATATTATGGCCAGGGATATTAGGGCCAGGGATATTAGGGCCAGGGATATTAGGGCCAGGGATATTAGGGCCAGGGATATTAAGGCCAGGGATATTAGGGCCAGGGATATTAGGGCCAGGGATACTATGGCCAGGGATATTCGGGCCAGGGATGTTAGGGCCATGGATATTAGGGCCAGGGAAATTAGGGCCAGGGATATTAGGGCCAGGGATGTTAGGGCCAGGGATATTAGGGCCAGCGATATTAGGGCCAGGGATATTAGGGCCAGGGATATTAGGGCCAGGGATATTAGAGCCAGGCATATTAGGGCCAGGGATATTAGGACCAGGTATATTAGGGCCAGGGATATTAGGGCCAGGGATATTAGGGCCTGGGATATTAGGGCCAGTGATATTAGGGCCAGGGATATTAGGGCCAGGGATATTAGGGCCAGGGATATTAGGGCCAGGGATATTAGGGCCAGGGATATTTGGGCCAGGGATATTAGGGCCACGGATATTAGGGCCAGGGATATTAGGGCCAGGGATATTAGGGCCAGAGATATTAGGGCCAGGGATATTAGGGCCAGGGATATTACGGTCAGGGATATTAGGGCCAGGGATATAATGGCCAGGGATATTAGGGCCAGGCATATTATGGCCAGGGATATTAGGGCCAGGGATATTAGGGCCAGGGATATTAGGGCCAGGGATATTAGGGCCAGGGATATTAAGGCCAGGGATATTAGGGCCAGGGATATTAGGGCCAGGGATATTATGGCCAGGGATATTCAGGCCAGGGATATTAGGGCCAGGGATATTAGGGCCAGGGATATTAGGGCCAGGGATTTTAGGGCCAGGGATATTAGGGCCAGGGATATTAGGGCCAGGGATATTAGGGCCAGGGATATTAGGGCCAGGGATATTAGGGCCAGGGATATTATGGAAGGGATATTAAGCCTGGGATATTAGGGCCAGGTATATTAGGGCCAGGGATATTAGGGCCAGGGATATAAGGGCCAGGGATATTAGGACCAGGGATATTATGGCCAGGGATATTAGGGCCAGGGATATTAGGGCCAGAGATATTAGGGCCAGGGATATTAGGGCCAGGGATATTAGGGCCAGGGATATTAGGGCCAGGAATATTAGGGCCAGGGATATTAGGGCCAGGGATTTTAGGGCCAGGGATATTAGGGCCAGGGATATTAGGGCCAGGGATATTAGGGCCAGGGATATCAGGGCCAGGGATATCAGGGCCAGGGATATTAGGGCCAGGGATATTAGCACCAGGGATATTAGGGCCAGGGATTTTAGGGCCAGGGATATTAGGGCCAGGGAGATTAGGGCCAGGGATATTAGGGCCAGGGATATTAGGGCCAGGGATATTAGGGCCAGGGATATTAGGGCCAGGGATATTAGGGCCAGGGATATTAGGGCCAGGGATATTAGGGCCAGGGATATTAGGCCCAGTGATATTAGGGCCAGGGATTTTAGGGCAAGGGATATTAGGGCCAGGGATATTAGGGCCAGGGTTATTAGGGCCAGGGATATTAGGGCCAGGGATATTAGGGCCAGGGATATTAGGGCCAGGGATATTAGGGCCAGGGATATTAGGTCCAGGGATATTAGGGCCAGGGATATTAGGGCCAGGGATATTAGGGCAAGGGATATTAGGGCCAGGGATATTAGGGCCAGGGATATTAGGGCCAGGGATATTAGGTCCAGGGATATTAGGGCCAGGGATATTAGGGCCAGGGATATTAGGACCAGGGATATCAGGGCCAGGAATATTAGGGCCAGGGATATTAGGGCCAGGGATATTAGGGCCAGGGATATTAGAGCCAGGCATATTAGGGCCAGGGATATTAGGACCAGGTATATTAGGGCCAGGGATATTAGGGCCAGGGATATTAGGGCCTGGGATATTAGGGCCAGTGATATTAGGGCCAGGGATATTAGGGCCAGGGATATTAGGGCCAGGGATATTAGGGCCAGGGATATTAGGGCCAGGGATATTTGGGCCAGGGATATTAGGGCCACGGATATTAGGGCCAGGGATATTAGGGCCAGGGATATTAGGGCCAGAGATATTAGGGCCAGGGATATTAGGGCCAGGGATATTACGGTCAGGGATATTAGGGCCAGGGATATAATGGCCAGGGATATTAGGGCCAGGCATATTATGGCCAGGGATATTAGGGCCAGGGATATTAGGGCCAGGGATATTAGGGCCAGGGATATTAGGGCCAGGGATATTAAGGCCAGGGATATTAGGGCCAGGGATATTAGGGCCAGGGATATTATGGCCAGGGATATTCGGGCCAGGGATATTAGGGCCAGGGATATTAGGGCCAGGGATATTAGGACCAGGGATTTTAGGGCCAGGGATATTAGGGCCAGGGATATTAGGGCCAGGGATATTAGGGCCAGGGATATTAGGGCCAGGGATATTAGGGCCAGGGATATTATGGAAGGGATATTAAGCCTGGGATATTAGGGCCAGGTATATTAGGGCCAGGGATATTAGGGCCAGGGATATAAGGGCCAGGGATATTAGGGCCAGGGATATTATGGCCAGGGATATTAGGGCCAGGGATATTAGGGCCAGAGATATTAGGGCCAGGGATATTAGGGCCAGGGATATTAGGGCCAGGGATATTAGGGCCAGGAATATTAGGGCCAGGGATATTAGGGCCAGGGATTTTAGGGCCAGGGATATTAGGGCCAGGGATATTAGGGCCAGGGATATTAGGGCCAGGGATATCAGGGCCAGGGATATCAGTGCCAGGGATATTAGGGCCAGGGATATTAGCACCAGGGATATTAGGGCCAGGGATATTAGGGCCAGGGATTTTAGGGCAAGGGATATTAGGGCCAGGGATATTAGGGCCAGGGATATTAGTGCCAGGGTTATTAGGGCCAGGGATATTAGGTCCAGGGATATTAGGGCCAGGGATATTAGGTCCAGGGATATTAGGGCCAGGGATATTAGGGCCATGGATATTAGGGCCAGGGAAATTAGGGCCAGGGATATTAGGGCCAGGGATATTAGGGCCAGGGATATTAGGGCCAGCGATATTAGGGCCAGGGATATTAGGGCCAGGGATATTAGGGCCAGGGATATTAGAGCCAGGCATTTTAGGGCCAGGGATATTAGGACCAGGTATATTAGGGCCAGGGATATTAGGGCCAGGGATATTAGGGCCTGGGATATTAGGGCCAGTGATATTAGGGCCAGGGATATTAGGGCCAGGGATATTAGGGCCAGGGATATTAGGGCCAGGGATATTAGGGCCAGGGATATTAGGGCCAGGGATATTAGGGCCAGGGATATTAGGGCCAGGGATATTACGGTCAGGGATATTAGGGACAGGGATATAATGGCCAGGGATATTAGGGCCAGGCATATTATGGCCAGGGATATTAGGGCCAGGGATATTAGGGCCAGGGATATTAGGGCCAGGGATATTAGGGCCAGGGATATTAAGGCCAGGGATATTAGGGCCAGGGATATTAGGGCCAGGGATACTATGGCCAGGGATATTCGGGCCAGGGATGTTAGGGCCATGGATATTAGGGCCAGGGAAATTAGGGCCAGGGATATTAGGGCCAGGGATGTTAGGGCCAGGGATATTAGGGCCAGCGATATTAGGGCCAGGGATATTAGGGCCAGGGATATTAGGGCCAGGGATATTAGAGCCAGGCATATTAGGGCCAGGGATATTAGGACCAGGTATATTAGGGCCAGGGATATTAGGGCCAGGGATATTAGGGCCTGGGATATTAGGGCCAGTGATATTAGGGCCAGGGATATTAGGGCCAGGGATATTAGGGCCAGGGATATTAGGGCCAGGGATATTAGGGCCAGGGATATTTGGGCCAGGGATATTAGGGCCACGGATATTAGGGCCAGGGATATTAGGGCCAGGGATATTAGGGCCAGAGATATTAGGGCCAGGGATATTAGGGCCAGGGATATTACGGTCAGGGATATTAGGGCCAGGGATATAATGGCCAGGGATATTAGGGCCAGGCATATTATGGCCAGGGATATTAGGGCCAGGGATATTAGGGCCAGGGATATTAGGGCCAGGGATATTAGGGCCAGGGATATTAAGGCCAGGGATATTAGGGCCAGGGATATTAGGGCCAGGGATATTATGGCCAGGGATATTCAGGCCAGGGATATTAGGGCCAGGGATATTAGGGCCAGGGATATTAGGGCCAGGGATTTTAGGGCCAGGGATATTAGGGCCAGGGATATTAGGGCCAGGGATATTAGGGCCAGGGATATTAGGGCCAGGGATATTAGGGCCAGGGATATTATGGAAGGGATATTAAGCCTGGGATATTAGGGCCAGGTATATTAGGGCCAGGGATATTAGGGCCAGGGATATAAGGGCCAGGGATATTAGGACCAGGGATATTATGGCCAGGGATATTAGGGCCAGGGATATTAGGGCCAGAGATATTAGGGCCAGGGATATTAGGGCCAGGGATATTAGGGCCAGGGATATTAGGGCCAGGAATATTAGGGCCAGGGATATTAGGGCCAGGGATTTTAGGGCCAGGGATATTAGGGCCAGGGATATTAGGGCCAGGGATATTAGGGCCAGGGATATCAGGGCCAGGGATATCAGGGCCAGGGATATTAGGGCCAGGGATATTAGCACCAGGGATATTAGGGCCAGGGATTTTAGGGCCAGGGATATTAGGGCCAGGGAGATTAGGGCCAGGGATATTAGGGCCAGGGATATTAGGGCCAGGGATATTAGGGCCAGGGATATTAGGGCCAGGGATATTAGGGCCAGGGATATTAGGGCCAGGGATATTAGGGCCAGGGATATTAGGCCCAGTGATATTAGGGCCAGGGATTTTAGGGCAAGGGATATTAGGGCCAGGGATATTAGGGCCAGGGTTATTAGGGCCAGGGATATTAGGGCCAGGGATATTAGGGCCAGGGATATTAGGGCCAGGGATATTAGGGCCAGGGATATTAGGTCCAGGGATATTAGGGCCAGGGATATTAGGGCCAGGGATATTAGGGCAAGGGATATTAGGGCCAGGGATATTAGGGCCAGGGATATTAGGGCCAGGGATATTAGGTCCAGGGATATTAGGGCCAGGGATATTAGGGCCAGGGATATTAGGACCAGGGATATCAGGGCCAGGAATATTAGGGCCAGGGATATTAGGGCCAGGGATATTAGGGCCAGGGATATTAGAGCCAGGCATATTAGGGCCAGGGATATTAGGACCAGGTATATTAGGGCCAGGGATATTAGGGCCAGGGATATTAGGGCCTGGGATATTAGGGCCAGTGATATTAGGGCCAGGGATATTAGGGCCAGGGATATTAGGGCCAGGGATATTAGGGCCAGGGATATTAGGGCCAGGGATATTTGGGCCAGGGATATTAGGGCCACGGATATTAGGGCCAGGGATATTAGGGCCAGGGATATTAGGGCCAGAGATATTAGGGCCAGGGATATTAGGGCCAGGGATATTACGGTCAGGGATATTAGGGCCAGGGATATAATGGCCAGGGATATTAGGGCCAGGCATATTATGGCCAGGGATATTAGGGCCAGGGATATTAGGGCCAGGGATATTAGGGCCAGGGATATTAGGGCCAGGGATATTAAGGCCAGGGATATTAGGGCCAGGGATATTAGGGCCAGGGATATTATGGCCAGGGATATTCGGGCCAGGGATATTAGGGCCAGGGATATTAGGGCCAGGGATATTAGGGCCAGGGATTTTAGGGCCAGGGATATTAGGGCCAGGGATATTAGGGCCAGGGATATTAGGGCCAGGGATATTAGGGCCAGGGATATTAGGGCCAGGGATATTATGGAAGGGATATTAAGCCTGGGATATTAGGGCCAGGTATATTAGGGCCAGGGATATTAGGGCCAGGGATATAAGGGCCAGGGATATTAGGGCCAGGGATATTATGGCCAGGGATATTAGGGCCAGGGATATTAGGGCCAGAGATATTAGGGCCAGGGATATTAGGGCCAGGGATATTAGGGCCAGGGATATTAGGGCCAGGAATATTAGGGCCAGGGATATTAGGGCCAGGGATTTTAGGGCCAGGGATATTAGGGCCAGGGATATTAGGGCCAGGGATATTAGGGCCAGGGATATCAGGGCCAGGGATATCAGTGCCAGGGATATTAGGGCCAGGGATATTAGCACCAGGGATATTAGGGCCAGGGATTTTAGGGCCAGGGATATTAGGGCCAGGGAGATTAGGGCCAGGGATATTAGGGCCAGGGATATTAGGGCCAGGGATATTAGGGCCAGGGATATTAGGGCCAGGGATATTAGGGCCAGGGATATTAGGGCCAGGGATATTAGGGCCAGGGATATTAGGCCCAGTGATATTAGGGCCAGGGATTTTAGGGCAAGGGATATTAGGGCCAGGGATATTAGGGCCAGGGTTATTAGGGCCAGGGATATTAGGGCCAGGGATATTAGGGCCAGGGATATTAGGGCCAGGGATATTAGGGCCAGGGATATTAGGGCCAGGGATATTAGGGCCAGGGATATTAGGGCAAGGGATATTAGGGCCAGGGATATTAGGGCCAGGGATATTAGGGCCAGGGATATTAGGTCCAGGGATATTAGGGCCAGGGATATTAGGGCCAGGGATATTAGGACCAGGGATATCAGGGCCAGGAATATTAGGGCCAGGGATATTAGGGCCAGGGATATTAGGGCCAGGGATATTAGGGCCAGGGATATTAGGGCCAGGGATATTAGGGCCAGGGATATTAGGGCCAGGGATATTAGGGCCAGGGATATTAGGGCCAGGGATATTAGGGCCAGGGATTTTAGGGCAAGGGATATTAGGGCCAGGGATATTAGGGCCAGGGATATTAGGGCCAGGGATATTACGTCCAGGGATATTAGGGCCAGGGATATTAGGGCCAGGGATATTAGGACCAGGGATATCAGGGCCAGGAATATTAGGGCCAGGGATATTAGGGCCAGGGATATTAGGGCCAGGGATATTAGGGCCAGGGATATTAGGGCCAGGGATATTAGGGCCAGGGATATTAGGGCCAGGGAGATTAGGGCCAGCATTATTAGGGACAGGGATATTAGTGCCAGGGATATTATGGCCAGGGATATTAGGCGCCAGGGATATTAGGGCCAGGGATATTAGGGCCAGGGATATTATGGCCAGGGATATTCGGGCCAGGGATATTAGGGCCAGGGATATTAGGGCCAGGGATATTAGGGCCAGGGATTTTAGGGCCAGGGATATTAGGGCCAGGGATATTAGGGCCAGGGATATTAGGGCCAGGGATATTAGGGCCAGGGATATTAGGGCCAGGGATATTATGGAAGGGATATTAAGCCTGGGATATTAGGGCCAGGTATATTAGGGCCAGGGATATTAGGGCCAGGGATATAAGGGCCAGGGATATTAGGGCCAGGGATATTATGGCCAGGGATATTAGGGCCAGGGATATTAGGGCCAGAGATATTAGGGCCAGGGATATTAGGGCCAGGGATATTAGGGCCAGGGATATTAGGGCCAGGAATATTAGGGCCAGGGATATTAGGGCCAGGGATTTTAGGGCCAGGGATATTAGGGCCAGGGATATTAGGGCCAGGGATATTAGGGCCAGGGATATCAGGGCCAGGGATATCAGTGCCAGGGATATTAGGGCCAGGGATATTAGCACCAGGGATATTAGGGCCAGGGATTTTAGGGCCAGGGATATTAGGGCCAGGGAGATTAGGGCCAGGGATATTAGGGCCAGGGATATTAGGGCCAGGGATATTAGGGCCAGGGATATTAGGGCCAGGGATATTAGGGCCAGGGATATTAGGGCCAGGGATATTAGGGCCAGGGATATTAGGCCCAGTGATATTAGGGCCAGGGATTTTAGGGCAAGGGATATTAGGGCCAGGGATTTTAGGGCCAGGGTTATTAGGGCCAGGGATATTAGGGCCAGGGATATTAGGGCCAGGGATATTAGGGCCAGGGATATTAGGGCCAGGGATATTAGGTCCAGGGATATTAGGGCCAGGGATATTAGGGCCAGGGATATTAGGGCAAGGGATATTAGGGCCAGGGATATTAGGGCCAGGGATATTAGGGCCAGGGATATTAGGTCCAGGGATATTAGGGCCAGGGATATTAGGGCCAGGGATATTAGGACCAGGGATATCAGGGCCAGGAATATTAGGGCCAGGGATATTAGGGCCAGGGATATTAGGGCCAGGGATATTAGGGCCAGGGATATTAGGGCCAGGGATATTAGGGCCAGGGATATTAGGGCCAGGGATATTAGGGCCAGGGATATTAGGGCCAGGGATATTAGGGCCAGGTATTTTAGGGCAAGGGATATTAGGGCCAGGGATATTAGGGCCAGGGATATTAGGGCCAGGGATATTACGTCCAGGGATATTAGGGCCAGGGATATTAGGGCCAGGGATATTAGGACCAGGGATATCAGGGCCAGGAATATTAGGGCCAGGGATATTAGGGCCAGGGATATTAGGGCCAGGGATATTAGGGCCAGGGATATTAGGGCCAGGGATATTAGGGCCAGGGATATTAGGGCCAGGGAGATTAGGGCCAGCATTATTAGGGACAGGGATATTAGTGCCAGGGATATTATGGCCAGGGATATTAGGCGCCAGGGATATTAGGGCAAGGGATATTACGGCCAGGGATATTAGGGCCAGGGATATTAGGGTCAGGGATATTAGGGCCAGGGATATTAGGGCCAGGGATATTTGGGCCAGGGATATTAGGGCCACGGATATTAGGGCCAGGGATATTAGGGCCAGGGATATTAGGGCCAGAGATATTAGGGCCAGGGATATTAGGGCCACGGATATTACGGTCAGGGATATTAGGGCCAGGGATATAATGGCTAGAGATATTAGGGAAAGGCATATTATGGCCAGGGATATTAGGGCCGGGGATATTAGGGCCAGGGATATTAGGGCCAGGGATATTAGGGCCAGGGATATTAATGCCAGGGATATTAGGGCCAGGGATATTAGGGCCAGGGATATTATGGCCAGTGATATTAGGGCCAGGAATATTAGGGCCAGGGATATTAGGGCCAGGGATATTAGGGCCAGGGATATTAGGTCCAGGGATATTAGGGCCAGGGATATTAGGGCCAGGGATATTAGGGCCAGGGATATTAGGGCCAGGGATATTAGGTCCACGGATATTACGGCCAGAGATATTAGGGCGAGGGATATTAGGGCCAGGGATATTAGGGCCAGGGATATTAGGGTCAGGGATATTAGGGCCATGGATATTAGGGCCAGGGATATTTGGGCCAGGGATATTAGGGCCACGGATATTAGGGCCAGGGATATTAGGGCCAGGGATATTAGGGCCAGAGATATTAGGGCCAGGGATATTAGGGCCAGGGATATTACAGTCAGGGATATTAGGGCCAGGGATATAATGGCCAGGGATATTAGGGCCAGGCATATTATGGCCAGGGATATTAGGGCCAGGGATATTAGGGCCAGGGATATTAGGGCCAGGGATATTAGGGCCAGGGATATTAAGGCCAGGGATATTAGGGCCAGGGATATTAGGGCCAGGGATATTAGGGCCAGGGATATTAGGGCCAGGGATATTAGGGCCAGGGATATTAGGGCCAGGGATATTAGGTCCAGGGATATTAGGGCCAGGGATATTAGGGCCAGGGATATTAGGGCCAGGGATATTAGGGCCAGGGATATTAGGGCCAGGGATATTAGGGCCAGGGATATTAGGGCCAGGGATATTACGGCCAGGGATATTAGGGCCAGGGATATTAGGGCCAGGGATATTAGGGCCAGGGATATTAGGCCCAGTGATATTAGGGCCAGGGATTTTAGGGCCAGGGATATTAGGGCCAGGGATATTAGGGCCAGGGATATTAGGTCCAGGGATATTAGGGCCAGGGATATTAGGGCCAGGGATATTAGGGCCAGGGATATTAGGGCCAGGGATATTAGGTCCACGGATATTACGGCCAGAGATATTAGGGCGAGGGATATTAGGGCCAGGGATATTAAGGCCAGGGATATTAGGGTCAGGGATATTAGGGCCATGGATATTAGGGCCAGGGATATTTGGGCCAGGGATATTAGGGCCACGGATATTAGGGCCAGGGATATTAGGGCCAGGGATATTAGGGCCAGAGATATTAGGGCCAGGGATATTAGGGCCAGGGATATTACGGTCAGGGATATTAGGGCCAGGGATATAATGGCCAGGGATATTAGGGCCAGGCATATTATGGCCAGGGATATTAGGGCCAGGGATATTAGGGCCAGGGATATTAGGGCCAGGGATATTAGGGCCAGGGATATTAGGGCCAGGGATATTAGGTCCAGGGATATTAGGGCCAGGGATATTAGGGCCAGGGATATTAGGGCCAGGGATATTAGGGCCAGGGATATTAGGTCCACGGATATTACGGCCAGAGATATTAGGGCGAGGGATATTAGGGCCAGGGATATTAGGGCCAGGGATATTAGGGTCAGGGATATTAGGGCCATGGATATTAGGGCCAGGGATATTTGGGCCAGGGATATTAGGGCCACGGATATTAGGGCCAGGGATATTAGGGCCAGGGATATTAGGGCCAGAGATATTAGGGCCAGGGATATTAGGGCCAGGGATATTACAGTCAGGGATATTAGGGCCAGGGATATAATGGCCAGGGATATTAGGGCCAGGCATATTATGGCCAGGGATATTAGGGCCAGGGATATTAGGGCCAGGGATATTAGGGCCAGGGATATTAGGGCCAGGGATATTAAGGCCAGGGATATTAGGGCCAGGGATATTAGGGCCAGGGATATTAGGGCCAGGGATATTAGGGCCAGGGATATTAGGGCCAGGGATATTAGGGCCAGGGATATTAGGTCCAGGGATATTAGGGCCAGGGATATTAGGGCCAGGGATATTAGGGCCAGGGATATTAGGGCCAGGGATATTAGGGCCAGGGATATTAGGGCCAGGGATATTAGGGCCAGGGATATTAGGGCCAGGGATATTAGGGCCAGGGATATTAGGGCCAGGGATATTAGGCCCAGTGATATTAGGGCCAGGGATTTTAGGGCAAGGGATATTAGGGACAGGGATATTAGGGCCAGGGATATTAGGGCCAGGGATGTTAGGTCCACGGATATTAGGGCCAGGGATATTAGGGCCAGGGATATTAGGGCCAGGGATATTAGGGCCAGGGATATTAGGGCCAGGGTTATTAGGGCCAGGGATATTAGGGCCAGGGATATTAGGGCCAGGGATATTAGGGCCAGGGATATTAGGGCCAGGGATATTAGGGCCAGGGATATTAGGGCCAGGGATATTAGGGCCAGGGATTTTAGGGCAAGGGATATTAGGGCCAGGGATATTAGGGCCAGGGATATTAGGGCCAGGGATATTAGGTCCAGGGATATTAGGGCCAGGGATATTAGGGCCAGGGATATTAGGACCAGGGATATCAGGGCCAGGAATATTAGGGCCAGGGATATTAGGGCCAGGGATATTAGGGCCAGGGATATTAGGGCCAGGGATATTAGGGCCAGGGATACTAGGGCCAGGGATATTAGGGCCAGGGATATTAGGGCCAGGGATATTAGGGCCAGGGATATTAGGGCCAGGGATTTTAGGGCAAGGGATATTAGGGCCAGGGATATTAGGGCCAGGGATATTAGGGCCAGGGATATTAGGTCCAGGGATATTAGGGCCAGGGATATTAGGGCCAGGGATAATAGGACCAGGGATATCAGGGCCAGGAATATTAGGGCCAGGGATATTAGGGCCAGGGATATTAGGGCCAGGGATATTAGGGCCAGGGATATTAGGACCAGGGATATTAGGGCCAGGGATATTAGGGCCAGGGAGATTAGGGCCAGCATTAATAGGGACAGGGATATTAGTGCCAGGGATATTATGGCCAGGGATATTAGGCGCCAGGGATATTAGGGCAAGGGATATTAGGGCCAGGGATATTAGGGCCAGGGATATTAGGGTCAGGGATATTAGGGCCAGGGATATTAGGGCCAGGGATATTTGGGCCAGGGATATTAGGGCCACGGATATTAGGGCCAGGGATATTAGGGCCAGGGATATTAGGGCCAGAGATATTAGGGCCAGGGATATTAGGGCCACGGATATTACGGTCAGGGATATTAGGGCCAGGGATATAATGGCTAGAGATATTAGGGAAAGGCATATTATGGCCAGGGATATTAGGGCCGGGGATATTAGGGCCAGGGATATTAGGGCCAGGGATATTAGGGCCAGGGATATTAATGCCAGGGATATTAGGGCCAGGGATATTAGGGCCAGGGATATTATGGCCAGTGATATTAGGGCCAGGGATATTAGGGCCAGGGATATTAGGGCCAGGGATATTAGGGCCAGGGATATTAGGTCCAGGGATATTAGGGCCAGGGATATTAGGGCCAGGGATATTAGGGCCAGGGATATTAGGGCCAGGGATATTAGGTCCACGGATATTACGGCCAGAGATATTAGGGCGAGGGATATTAGGGCCAGGGATATTAGGGCCAGGGATATTAGGGTCAGGGATATTAGGGCCATGAATATTAGGGCCAGGGATATTTGGGCCAGGGATATTAGGGCCACGGATATTAGGGCCAGGGATACTAGGGCCAGGGATATTAGGGCCAGAGATATTAGGGCCAGGGATATTAGGGCCAGGGATATTACGGTCAGGGATATTAGGGCCAGGGATATTAGGGCCAGGGATATTAGGGCCAGAGATATTAGGGCCAGGGATATTAGGGCCAGGGATATTAGGGCCAGGGTTATTAGGGCCAGGGTTATTAAGGCCAGGGATATTAGGGCCAGGGATATTAGGGCCAGGGATATTAGGGCCAGGGATATTAGGGCCAGGGATATTAGGGCCAGGGATATTAGGGCCAGGGATATTAGGGCCAGGGATATTAGGGCCAGGGATTTTAGGGCAAGGGATATTAGGGCCAGGGATATTAGGGCCAGGGATATTAGTGCCAGGGATATTAGGGCCAGGGATATTAGGTCCAGGGATGTTAGGGCCAGGGATATTAGGTCCAGGGATATTAGGGCCAGGGATATTAGGGCCAGGGATATTAGGGCCAGGGATATTAGGTCCAGGGATATTAGGGCCAGGGATATTAGGGCCAGGGATATTAGGGCCAGGGATATTAGGGCCAGGGATATTAGGTCCACAGATATTACGGCCAGAGATATTAGGGCGAGGGATATTAGGGCCAGGGATATTAGGGCCAGGGATATTAGGGTCAGGGATATTAGGGCCAGGGATATTAGGGCCAGGGATATTTGGGCCAGGGATATTAGGGCCACGGATATTAGGGCCAGGGATATTAGGGCCAGGGATATTAGGGCCAGAGATATTAGGGCCAGGGATATTAGGGCCACGGATATTACGGTCAGGGATATTAGGGCCAGGGATATAATGGCTAGAGATATTAGGGAAAGGCATATTATGGCCAGGGATATTAGGGCCGGGGATATTAGGGCCAGGGATATTAGGGCCAGGGATATTAGGGCCAGGGATATTAATGCCAGGGATATTAGGGCCAGGGATATTAGGGCCAGGGATATTATGGCCAGTGATATTAGGGCCAGGGATATTAGGGCCAGGGATATTAGGGCCAGGGATATTAGGTCCACGGATATTACGGCCAGAGATATTAGGGCGAGGGATATTAGGGCCAGGGATATTAGGGCCAGGGATATTAGGGTCAGGGATATTAGGGCCATGGATATTAGGGCCAGGGATATTTGGGCCAGGGATATTAGGGCCACGGATATTAGGGCCAGGGATATTAGGGCCAGGGATATTAGGGCAAGAGATATTAGGGCCAGGGATATTAGGGACAGGGATATTACGGTCAGGGATATTAGGGCCAGGGATATAATGGCCAGGGATATTAGGGCCAGGCATATTATGGCCAGGGATATTAGGGCCAGGGATATTAGGGCCAGGGATATTAGGGCCAGGGATATTAGGGCCAGGGATATTAGGGCCAGGGATATTAGGGCCAGGGATATTAGGGCCAGGGATATTAGGGCCAGGGATATTAGGGCCAGGGATATTAGGTCCAGGGATATTAGGGCCAGGGATATTAGGGCCAGGGATATTAGGGCCAGGGATATTAGGGCCAGGGATATTAGGGCCAGGGATATTAGGGCCAGGGATATTAGGGCCAGGGATATTAGGGCCAGGGATATTAGGGCCAGGGATTTTAGGGCCAGGGATATTAGGGCCAGGGATATTAGGCCCAGTGATATTAGGGCCAGGGATTTTAGGGCAAGGGATATTAGGGACAGGGATATTAGGGCCAGGGATATTAGGGCCAGGGATGTTAGGTCCACGGATATTAGGGCCAGGGATATTAGGGCCAGGGATATTAGGGCCAGGGATATTAGGGCCAGGGATATTAGGGCCAGGCTTATTAGGGCCAGGGATATTAGGGCCAGGGATATTAGGGCCAGGGATATTAGGGCCAGGGATATTAGGGCCAGGGATATTAGGGCCAGGGATATTAGGGCCAGGGATATTAGGGCCAGGGATATTAGGGCCAGGGATATTAGGGCCAGGGATTTTAGGGCAAGGGATATTAGGGCCAGGAATATTAGGGCCAGGGATATTAGGGCCAGGGATATTAGGTCCAGGGATATTAGGGCCAGGGATATTAGGGCCAGGGATATTAGGACCAGGGATATCAGGGCCAGGAATATTAGGGCCAGGGATATTAGGGCCAGGGATATTAGGGCCAGGGATATTAGGGCCAGGGATATTAGGGCCAGGGATATTAGGGCCAGGGATATTAGGGCCAGGGATATTAGGGCCAGGGATATTAGGGCCAGGGATATTAGGGCCAGGGATATTAGGGCCAGGGATTTTAGGGCAAGGGATATTAGGGCCAGGGATATTAGGGCCAGGGATATTAGGGCCAGGGATATTAGGTCCAGGGATATTAGGGCCAGGGATATTAGGGCCAGGGATATTAGGACCAGGGATATCAGGGCCAGGAATATTAGGGCCAGGGATATTAGGGCCAGGGATATTAGGGCCAGGGATATTAGGGCCAGGGATATTAGGGCCAGGGATATTAGGGCCAGGGATATTAGGGCCAGGGAGATTAGGGCCAGCATTATTAGGGACAGGGATATTAGTGCCAGGGATATTATGGCCAGGGATATTAGGCGCCAGGGATATTAGGGCAAGGGATATTAGGGCCAGGGATATTAGGGCCAGGGATATTAGGGTCAGGGATATTAGGGCCAGGGATATTAGGGCCAGGGATATTTGGGCCAGGGATATTAGGGCCACGGATATTAGGGCCAGGGATATTAGGGCCAGGGATATTAGGGCCAGAGATATTAGGGCCAGGGATATTAGGGCCACGGATATTACGGTCAGGGATATTAGGGCCAGGGATATAATGGCTAGAGATATTAGGGAAAGGCATATTATGGCCAGGGATATTAGGGCCGGGGATATTAGGGCCAGGGATATTAGGGCCAGGGATATTAGGGCCAGGGATATTAATGCCAGGGATATTAGGGCCAGGGATATTAGGGCCAGGGATATTATGGCCAGTGATATTAGGGCCAGGGATATTAGGGCCAGGGATATTAGGGCCAGGGATATTAGGGCCAGGGATATTAGGTCCAGGGATATTAGGGCCAGGGATATTAGGGCCAGGGATATTAGGGCCAGGGATATTAGGGCCAGGGATATTAGGTCCACGGATATTACGGCCAGAGATATTAGGGCGAGGGATATTAGGGCCAGGGATATTAGGGCCAGGGATATTAGGGTCAGGGATATTAGGGCTATGGATATTAGGGCCAGGGATATTTGGGCCAGGGATATTAGGGCCACGGATATTAGGGCCAGGGATATTAGGGCCAGGGATATTAGGGCCAGAGATAATAGGGCCAGGGATATTAGGGCCAGGGATATTACGGTCAGGGATATTAGGGCCAGGGATATAATGGCCAGGGATATTAGGGCCAGGCATATTATGGCCAGGGATATTAGGGCCAGGGATATTAGGGCCAGGGATATTAGGGCCAGGGATATTAGGGCCAGGGATATTAAGGCCAGGGATATTAGGGCCAGGGATATTAGGGCCAGGGATATTATGGCCAGCGATATTAGGGCCAGGGATATTAGGGCCAAGGATATTAGGGCCAGGGATATTAGGGCCAGAAATATTAGGGCCAGGGATATTAGGGCCAGGGATATTAGGGCCAGGGATATTAGGGCCAGGGATATTAGGGCCAGGGATATCAGGTCCACGGATATTACAGCCAGGGATATTAGGGCCAGGGATATTAGGGCCAGAGATATTAGGGCCAGGGATATTAGGGCCAGGGATATTAGGGCCAGGGTTATTAGGGCCAGGGTTATTAAGGCCAGGGATATTAGGGCCAGGGATATTAGGGCCAGGGATATTAGGGCCAGGGATATTAGGGCCAGGGATATTAGGGCCAGGGATATTAGGGCCAGGGATATTAGGGCCATGGATATTAGGGCCAGGGATATTAGGGCCAGGGATATTAGGTCCAGGGATATTAGGGCCAGGGATATTAGGGCCAGGGATATTAGGGCCAGGGATATTAGGGCCAGGGATATTAGGTCCACAGATATTACGGCCAGAGATATTAGGGCGAGGGATATTAGGGCCAGGGATATTAGGGCCAGGGAGATTAGGGTCATGGATATTAGGGCCAGGAATATTAGGGCCAGGGATATTTGGGCCAGGGATATTAGGGCCATGGATATTAGGGCCAGGGATATTAGGGCCAGGGATATTAGGGCCAGAGATATTAGGGCCAGGGATATTAGGGCCAGGGATATTACGGTCAGGGATATTAGGGCCAGGGATATAATGGCCAGGGATATTAGGGCCAGGCATATTATGGCCAGGGATATTAGGGCCAGGGATATTAGGGCCAGGGATATTAGGGCCAGGGATATTAGGGCCAAGGATATTAAGGCCAGGGATATTAGGGCCAGGGATATTAGGGCCAGGGATATTATGGCCAGCGATATTAGGGCCAGGGATATTAGGGCCAGGGTTATTAGGGCCAGGGATATTAGGGCCAGAAATATTAGGGCCAGGGATATTAGGGCCAGGGATATTAGGGCCAGGGATATTAGGGCCAGGGATATTAGGTCCACAGATATTACGGCCAGGGATATTAGGGCCAGGGATATTAGGGCCAGAGATATTAGGGCCAGGGATATTAGGGCCAGGGATATTAGGGCCAGGGTTATTAGGGCCAGGGTTATTAAGGCCAGGGATATTAGGGCCAGGGATATTAGGGCCAGGGATATTAGGGCCAGGGATATTAGGGCCAGGGATATTAGGGCCAGGGGTATTGGGGCCAGGGATATTAGGGCCAGGGATTTAAGGGCAAGGGATATTAGGGCCAGGGATATTAGGGCCAGGGATATTAGTGCCAGGGATATTAGGGCCAGGGATATTAGGTCCTGGGATATTAGGGCCAGGGATATTAGGTCCAGGGATATTAGTGCCAGGGATATTAGGGCCATGGATATTAGGGCCAGGGATATTAGGGCCAGGGATATTAGGTCCAGGGATATTAGGGCCAGGGATATTAGGGCCAGGGATATTAGGGCCAGGGATATTAGGGCCAGGGATATTAGGTCCACGGATATTATGGCCAGAGATATTAGGGCGAGGGATATTAGGGCCAGGGATATTAGGGCCAGGGATATTAGGGTCAGGGATATTAGGGCCAGGGATATTAGGGCCAGGGATATTTGGGCCAGGGATATTAGGGCCACGGATATTAGGGCCAGGGATATTAGGGCCAGGGAAATTAGGGCCAGAGATATTAGGGCCAGGGATATTAGGGCCAGGGATATTACGGTCAGGGATATTAGGGCCAGGGATATAATATCCAGGGATATTAGGGCCAGGCATATTATGGCCAGGGATATTAGGGCCAGGGATATTAGGGCCAGGGATATTAGGGCCAGGGATATTAGGGCCAGGGATATTAAGGCCAGGGATATTAGGGCCAGGGATATTATGGCCAGAGATATTATGGCCAGCAATATTAGGGCCAGGGATATTAGGGCCAGGGATATTAGGGCCAGGGATATTAGGGCCAGAAATATTAGGGCCAGGGATATTAGGGCCAGGGATATTAGGGCCAGGGATATTAGGGCCAGGGATATTAGGTCCACGGATATTACGGCCAGGGATATTACGGCCAGGGATATTAGGGCCAGAGATATTAGGGCCAGGGATATTACGGCCAGGGATATTAGGGCCAGGGTTATTAGGGCCAGGGTTATTAAGGCCAGGGATATTAGGGCCAGGGATATTAGGTCCAGGGATATTAGGGCCAGGGATATTAGGGCCAGGGATATTAGGGCCAGGGATATTAGGTCCACGGATATTACGGCCAGAGATATTAGGGCGAGGGATATTAGGGCCAGGGATATTAGGGCCAGGGATATTAGGGTCAGGGATATTAGGGCCAGGGATATTAGGGCCAGGGATATTTGGGCCAGGGATATTAGGGCCACGGATATTAGGGCCAGGGATATTAGGGCCAGGAAAATTAGGGCCAGAGATATTAGGGCCAGGGATATTAGGGCCAGGGATATTACGGTCAGGGATATTAGGGCCAGGGATATAATGGCCAGGGATATTAGGGCCAGGCATATTATGGCCAGGGATATTAGGGCCAGGGATATTAGGGCCAGGGATATTAGGGCCAGGGATATTAGGGCCAGGGATATTAAGGCCAGGGATATTAGGGCCAGGGATATTAGGGCCAGGGATATTATGGCCAGCAATATTAGGGCCAGGGATATTAGGGCCAGGGATATTAGGGCCAGGGATATTAGGGCCAGAAATATTAGGGCCAGGGATATTAGGGCCAGGGATATTAGGGCCAGGGATATTAGGGCCAGGGATATTAGGTCCACGGATATTACGGCCAGGGATATTAGGGCCAGGGATATTAGGGCCAGAGATAATAGGGCCAGGGATATTAGGGCCAGGGATATTAGGGCCAGGGTTATTAGGGCCAGGGTTATTAAGGCCAGGGATATTAGGGCCAGGGATATTAGGGCCAGGGATATTAGGGCCAGGGATATTAGGGCCAGGGACGTTAGGGCCAGGGATATTAGGGCCAGGGATATTTGGGCCAGGGATATTAGGGCCAGGGATATTAGGGCCAGGGATTTTAGGGTAAGGAATATTAGGGCCAGGGATATTAGGGCCAGGGATATTAGTGCCAGGGATATTAGGGCCGGGGATATTAGGTCCAGGGATATTAGGGCCAGGGATATTAGGTCCACTGATATTAGGGCCAGGGATATTAGGGCCATGGATATTAGGGCCAGGGATATTAGGGCCAGGGATATTAGGGCCAGGGATATTAGGGCCAGGGATATTAGGTCCAGGGATATTAGGGCCAGGGATATTAGGGCCAGGGATATTAGGGCCAGGGATATTAGGGCCAGGGATATTAGGGCCAGAGATATTAGGGCCAGGGATATTAGGGCCAGGGATATTATGGTCAGGGATATTAGGGCCAGGGATATAATGGCCAGGGATAATAGGGCCAGGCATATTATGGCCAGAGA
Organism: Petromyzon marinus; assembly: GCF_048934315.1. Taxonomy (NCBI): domain Eukaryota; kingdom Metazoa; phylum Chordata; class Hyperoartia; order Petromyzontiformes; family Petromyzontidae; genus Petromyzon; species Petromyzon marinus. The sequence continues at coordinate 737,827 of NW_027423003.1, forward strand.
TATTAGGGCCAGGGATATTAGGGCCAGGGATATTAGGGCCAGGGATATTAGGGCCAAGGATATTAAGGCCAGGGATATTAGGGCCAGGGATATTAGGGCCAGGGATATTATGGCCAGCGATATTAGGGCCAGGGATATTAGGGCCAGGGATATTAGGGCCAGGGATATTAGGGCCAGAAATATTAGGGCCAGGGATATTAGGGCCAGGGATATTAGGGCCAGGGATATTAGGTCCACAGATATTACGGCCAGGGATATTAGGGCCAGGGATATTAGGGCCAGAGATATTAGGGCCAGGGATATTAGGGCCAGGGATATTAGGGCCAGGGTTATTAGGGCCAGGGTTATTAAGGCCAAGGATATTAGGGCCAGGGATATTAGGGCCAGGGATATTAGGGCCAGGGATATTAGGGCCAGGGATATTAGGGCCAGGGATATTGGGGCCAGGGATATTAGGGCCAGGGATTTTAGGGCAAGGGATATTAGGGCCAGGGATATTAGGGCCAGGGATATTAGTGCCAGGGATATTAGGGCCAGGGATATTAGGTCCTGGGATATTAGGGCCAGGGATATTAGGTCCAGGGATATTAGTGCCAGGGATATTAGGGCCATGGATATTAGGGCCAGGGATATTAGGGCCAGGGATATTAGGTCCAGGGATATTAGGGCCAGGGATATTAGGGCCAGGGATATTAGGGCCAGGGATATTAGGGCCAGGGATATTAGGTCCACGGATATTACGGCCAGAGATATTAGGGCGAGGGATATTAGGGCCAGGGATATTAGGGCCAGGGATATTAGGGTCAGGGATATTAGGGCCAGGGATATTAGGGCCAGGGATATTTGGGCCAGGGATATTAGGGCCACGGATATTAGGGCCAGGGATATTAGGGCCAGGGAAATTAGGGCCAGAGATATTAGGGCCAGGGATATTAGGGCCAGGGATATTACGGTCAGGGATATTAGGGCCAGGGATATAATATCCAGGGATATTAGGGCCAGGCATATTATGGCCAGGGATATTAGGGCCAGGGATATTAGGGCCAGGGATATTAGGGCCAGAGATATTAGGGCCAGGGATATTAAGGCCAGGGATATTAGGGCCAGGGATATGAGGGCCAGAGATATTATGGCCAGCAATATTAGGGCCAGGGATATTAGGGCCAGGGATATTAGGGCCAGGGATATTAGGGCCAGAAATATTAGGGCCAGGGATATTAGGGCCAGGGATATTAGGGCCAGGGATATTAGGGCCAGGGATATTAGGTCCACGGATATTACGGCCAGGGATATTAGGGCCAGGGATATTAGGGCCAGAGATATTAGGGCCAGGGATATTAGGGCCAGGGATATTAGGGCCAGGGTTATTAGGGCCAGGGTTATTAAGGCCAGGGATATTAGGGCCAGGGATATTAGGTCCAGGGATATTAGGGCCAGGGATATTAGGGCCAGGGATATTAAGGCCAGGGATATTAGGGCCAGGGATATTAGGTCCACGGATATTACGGCCAGAGATATTAGGGCGAGGGATATTAGGTCCAGGGATATTAGGGCCAGGGATATTAGGGTCAGGGATATTAGGGCCAGGGATATTAGGGCCAGGGATATTTGGGCCAGGGATATTAGGGCCACGGATATTAGGGCCAGGGATATTAGGGCCAGGAAAATTAGGGCCAGAGATATTAGGGCCAGGGATATTAGGGCCAGGGATATTACGGTCAGGGATATTAGGGCCAGGGATATAATGGCCAGGGATATTAGGGCCAGGCATATTATGGCCAGGGATATTAGGGCCAGGGATATTAGGGCCAGGGATATTAGGGCCAGGGATATTAGGGCCAGGGATATTAAGGCCAGGGATATTAGGGCCAGGGATATTAGGGCCAGGAATATTATGGCCAGCAATATTAGGGCCAGGGATATTAGGGCCAGGGATATTAGGGCCAGGGATATTAGGGCCAGAAATATTAGGGCCAGGGATATTAGGGCCAGGGATATTAGGGCCAGGGATATTAGGGCCAGGGATTTTAGGTCCACGGATATTACGGCCAGGGATATTAGGGCCAGGGATATTAGGGCCAGAGATAATAGGGCCAGGGATATTCGGGCCAGGGATATTAGGGCCAGGGTTATTAGGGCCAGGGTTATTAAGGCCAGGGATATTAGGGCCAGGGATATTAGGGCCAGGGATATTAGGGCCAGGGATATTACGGCCAGGGACATTAGGGCCAGGGATATTAGGGCCAGGGATATTTGGGCCAGGGATATTAGGGCCAGGGATATTAGGGCCAGGGATTTTAGGGTAAGGGATATTAGGGCCAGGGATATTAGGGCCAGGGATATTAGTGCCAGGGATATTAGGGCCAGGGATATTAGGTCCAGGGATATTAGGGCCAGGGATATTAGGTCCACTGATATTAGGGCCAGGGATATTAGGGCCATGGATATTAGGGCCAGGGATATTAGGGCCAGGGATATTAGGGCCAGGGATATTAGGTCCAGGGATATTAGGGCCAGGGATATTAGGGCCAGGGATATTAGGGCCAGGGATATTAGGGCCAGGGATATTAGGTCCACGGATATTACGGCCAGAGATATTAGGGCGAGGGATATTAGGGCCAGGGATATTAGGGCCAGGGATATTAGGGTCAGGGATATTAGGGCCATGGATATTAGGGCCAGGGATATTTGGGCCAGGGATATTAGGGCCACGGATATTAGGGCCAGGGATATTAGGGCCAGGGATATTAGGGCCAGAGATATTAGGGCCAGGGATATTAGGGCCAGGGATATTACGGTCAGGGATATTAGGGCCAGGGATATAATGGCCAGGGATATTAGGGCCAGGCATATTATGGCCAGGGATATTAGCGCCAGGGATATTAGGGCCAGGGATATTAGGGCCAGGGATATTAGGGCCAGGGATATTAAGGCCAGGGATATTAGGGCCAGGGATATTAGGGCCAGGGATATTAGGGCCAGGGATATTAGGGCCAGGGATATTAGGGCCAGGGATATTAGGGCCAGGGATATTAGGTCCAGGGATATTAGGGCCAGGGATATTAGGGCCAGGGATATTAGGGCCAGGGATATTAGGGCCAGGGATATTAGGGCCAGGGATATTAGGGCCAGGGATATTAGGGCCAGGGATATTAGGGCCAGGGATATTAGGGCCAGGGATATTAGGGCCAGGGATATTAGGCCCAGTGATATTAGGGCCAGGGATTTTAGGGCAAGGGATATTAGGGACAGGGATATTAGGGCCAGGGATATTAGGGCCAGGGATGTTAGGTCCACGGATATTAGGGCCAGAGATATTAGGGCCAGGGATATTAGGGCCAGGGATATTAGGGCCAGGGATATTAGGGCCAGGGTTATTAGGGCCAGGGATATTAGGGCCAGGGATATTAGGGCCAGGGATATTAGGGCCAGGGATATTAGGGCCAGGGATATTAGGGCCAGGGATATTAGGGCCAGGGATATTAGGGCCAGGGATATTAGGGCCAGGGATATTAGGGCCAGGGATTTTAGGGCAAGGGATATTAGGGCCAGGGATATTAGGGCCAGGGATATTAGGGCCAGGGATATTAGGTCCAGGGATATTAGGGCCAGGGATATTAGGGCCAGGGATATTAGGACCAGGGATATCAGGGCCAGGAATATTAGGGCCAGGGATATTAGGGCCAGGGATATTAGGGCCAGGGATATTAGGGCCAGGGATATTAGGGCCAGGGATATTAGGGCCAGGGATATTAGGACCAGGGATATTAGGGCCAGGGATATTAGGGCCAGGGATATTAGGGCCAGGGATATTAGGGCCAGGGATTTTAGGGCAAGGGATATTAGGGCCAGGGATATTAGGGCCAGGGATATTAGGGCCAGGGATATTAGGTCCAGGGATATTAGGGCCAGGGATATTAGGGCCAGGGATATTAGGACCAGGGATATCAGGGCCAGGAATATTAGGGCCAGGAATATTAGGGCCTGGGATATTAGGGCCAGGGATATTAGGGCCAGGGATATTAGGGCCAGGGATATTAGGGCCAGGGATATTAGGGCCAGGGAGATTAGGGCCAGCATTATTAGGGACAGGGATATTAGTGCCAGGGATATTATGGCCAGGGATATTAGGCGCCAGGGATATTAGGGCAAGGGATATTAGGGCCAGGGATATTAGGGCCAGGGATATTAAGGTCAGGGATATTAGGGCCTGGGATATTAGGGCCAGGGATATTTGGGCCAGGGATATTAGGGCCACGGATATTAGGGCCAGGGATATTAGGGCCAGGGATATTAGGGCCAGAGATATTAGGGCCAGGGATATTAGGGCCACGGATATTACGGTCAGGGATATTAGGGCCAGGGATATAATGGCTAGAGATATTAGGGAAAGGCATATTATGGCCAGGGATATTAGGGCCAGGGATATTAGGGCCAGGGATATTAGGGTCAGGGATATTAGGGCCAGGGATATTAATGCCAGGGATATTAGGGCCAGGGATATTAGGGCCAGGGATATTATGGCCAGTGATATTAGGGCCAGGGATATTAGGGCCAGGGATATTAGGGCCAGGGATATTAGGGCCAGGGATATTAGGTCCAGGGATATTAGGGCCAGGGATATTAGGGCCAGGGATATTAGGGCCAGGGATATTTGGTCCAGGGATATTAGGTCCACGGATATTACGGCCAGAGATATTAGGGCGAGGGATATTAGGGCCAGGGATATTAGGGCCAGGGATATTAGGGTCAGGGATATTAGGGCCATGGATATTAGGTCCAGGGATATTAGGGCCAGGGATATTAGGGCCAGGGATATTAGGGCCAGGGATATTAGGGCCAGGGATATTAGGGCCAGGGATATTAGGGCCAGGGATATTAGGGCCAGGGATATTAGGGCCAGGGATATTAGGGCCAGGGATATTAGGGCCAGGGATATTAGGCCCAGTGATATTAGTGCCAGGGATTTTAGGGCAAGGGATATTAGGGCCAGGGATATTAGGGCCAGGGATATTAGGGCCAGGGATGTTAGGTCCACGGATATTAGGGCCAGGGATATTAGGGCCAGGGATATTAGGGCCAGGGATATTAGGGCCAGGGATATTAGGGCCAGGGTTATTAGGGCCAGGGATATTAGGGCCAGGGATATTAGGGCCAGGGATATTAGGGCCAGGGATATTAGGGCCAGGGATATTAGGGCCAGGGATATTAGGGCCAGGGATATTAGGGCCAGGGATATTAGGGCCAGGGATATTAGGGCCAGGGATTTTAGGGCAAGGGATATTAGGGCCAGGGATATTAGGGCCAGGGATTTTAGGGCCAGGGATATTAGGTCCAGGGATATTAGGGCCAGGGATATTAGGGCCAGGGATATTAGGACCTGGGATATCAGGGCCAGGAATATTAGGGCCAGGGATATTAGGGCCAGGGATATTAGGGCCAGGGATATTAGGGCCAGGGATATTAGGGCCAGGGATATTAGGGCCAGGGATATTAGGGCCAGGGATATTAGGGCCAGGGATATTAGGGCCAGGGATATTAGGGCCAGGGATATTAGGGCCAGGGATTTTAGGGCAAGGGATATTAGGGCCAGGGATATTAGGGCCAGGGATATTAGGTCCAGGGATATTAGGGCCAGGGATATTAGGGCCAGGGATATTAGGACCAGGGATATCAGGGCCAGGAATATTAGGGCCAGGGATATTAGGGCCAGGGATATTAGGGCCAGGGATATTAGGGCCAGGGATATTAGGGCCAGGGATATTAGGGCCAGGGATATTAGGGCCAGGGAGATTAGGGCCAGCATTATTAGGGACAGGGATATTAGTGCCAGGGATATTATGGCCAGGGATATTAGGCGCCAGGGATATTAGGGCAAGGGATATTATGGCCAGGGATATTAGGGCCAGGGATATTAAGGTCAGGGATATTAGGGCCAGGGATATTAGGGCCAGGGATATTTGGGCCAGGGATATTAGGGCCACGGATATTAGGGCCAGGGATATTAGGGCCAGGGATATTAGGGCCAGAGATATTAGGGCCAGGGATATTAGGGCCACGGATATTACGGTCAGGGATATTAGGGCCAGGGATATAATGGCTAGAGATATTAGGGAAAGGCATATTATGGCCAGGGATATTAGGGCCAGGGATATTAGGGCCAGGGATATTAGGGCCAGGGATATTAGGGCCAGGGATATTAATGCCAGGGATATTAGGGCCAGGGATATTAGGGCCAGGGATATTATGGCCAGTGATATTAGGGCCAGGGATATTAGGGCCAGGGATATTAGGGCCAGGGATATTAGGGCCAGGGATATTAGGTCCAGGGATATTAGGGCCAGGGATATTAGGGCCAGGGATATTAGGGCCAAGGATATAAGGGCCAGGGATATTAGGTCCACGGATATTACGGCCAGAGATATTAGGGCGAGGGATATTAGGGCCAGGGATATTAGGGCCAGGGATATTAGGGTCAGGGATATTAGGGCCATGGATATTAGGGCCAGGGATATTTGGGCCAGGGATATTAGGGCCAGGGATATTAGGGCCAAGGATATTAGGGCCAGGGATATTAGGGCCAGGGATATTAGGGCCAGGGATATTAGGGCCAGGGATTTTAGGGCAAGGGATATTAGGGCCAGGGATATTAGGGCCAGGGATATTAGGGCCAGGGATATTAGGTCCAGGGATATAAGGGCCAGGGATATTAGGGCCAGGGATATTAGGACCAGGGATATCAGGGCCAGGAACATTAGGGCCAGGGATATTAGGGCCAGGGATATTAGGGCCAGGGATATTAGGGCCAGGGATATTAGGGCCAGGGATATTAGGGCCAGGGATATTAGGGCCAGGGATATTAGGGCCAGGGATATTAGGGCCAGGGATATTAGGGCCAGGGATTTTAGGGCAAGGGATATTAGGGCCAGGGATATTAGGGCCAGGGATATTAGGGCCAGGGATATTAGGTCCAGGGATATTAGGGCCAGGGATATTAGGGCCAGGGATATTAGGACCAGGGATATCAGGGCCAGGAATATTAGGGCCAGGGATATTAGGTCCAGGGATATTAGGGCCAGGGATATTAGGGCCAGGGATATTAGGGCCAGGGATATTAGGGCCAGGGATATTAGGGCCAGCATTATTAGGGACAGGGATATTAGTGCCAGGGATATTATGGCCAGGGATATTAGGCGCCAGGGATATTAGGGCAAGGGATATTAGGGCCAGGGATATTAGGGCCAGGGATATTAAGGTCAGGGATATTAGGGCCAGGGATATTAGGGCCAGGGATATTTGGGCCAGGGATATTAGGGCCACGGATATTAGGGCCAGGGATATTAGGGCCAGGGATATTAGGGCCAGAGATATTAGGGCCAGGGATATTAGGGCCACGGATATTACGGTCAGGGATATTAGGGCCAGGGATATAATGGCTAGAGATATTAGGGAAAGGCATATTATGGCCAGGGATATTAGGGCCAGGGATATTAGGGCCAGGGATATTAGGGCCAGGGATATTAGGGCCAGGGATATTAATGCCAGGGATATTAGGGCCAGGGATATTAGGGCCAGGGATATTATGGCCAGTGATATTAGGGCCAGGGATATTAGGGCCAGGGATATTAGGGCCAGGGATATTAGGGCCAGGGATATTAGGGCCAGGGATATTAGGGCCAGGGATATTAGGGCCAGGGATATTAGGGCCAGGGATATTAGGTCCACGGATATTACGGCCAGAGATATTAGGGCGAGGGATATTAGGGCCAGGGATATTAGGGCCAGGGATATTAGGGTCAGGGATATTAGGGCCATGGATATTAGGTCCAGGGATATTAGGGCCAGGGATATTAGGGCCAGGGATATTAGGGCCAGGGATATTAGGGCCAGGGATATTAGGGCCAGGGATATTAGGGCCAGGGATATTAGGGCCAGGGATATTAGGGCCAGGGATATTAGGGCCAGGGATATTAGGGCCAGGGATATTAGGGCCAGGGATATTAGGCCCAGTGATATTAGGGCCAGGGATTTTAGGGCAAGGGATATTAGGGCCAGGGATATTAGGGCCAGGGATATTAGGGCCAGGGATGTTAGGTCCACGGATATTAGGGCCAGGGATATTAGGGCCAGGGATATTAGGGCCAGGGATATTAGGGCCAGGGATATTAGGGCTAGGGATATTAGGGCCAGGGATATTAGGGCCAGGGATATTAGGGCCAGGGATATTAGGGCCAGGGATATTAGGGCCAGGGATATTAGGGTCAGGGATATTAGGGCCATGGATATTAGGGCCAGGGATATTTGGGCCAGGGATATTAGGGCCAGGGATATTAGGGCCAGGGATATTAGGGCCAGGGATATTAGGGCCAGGGATATTAGGGCCAGGGATATTAGGGCCAGGGATATTAGGGCCAGGGATTTTAGGGCAAGGGATATTAGGGCCAGGGATATTAGGGCCAGGGATATTAGGGCCACGGATATTAGGTCCAGGGATATTAGGGCCAGGGATATTAGGGCCAGGGATATTAGGACCAGGGATATCAGGGCCAGGAATATTAGGGCCAGGGATATTAGGGCCAGGGATATTAGGGCCAGGGATATTAGGGCCAGGGATATTAGGGCCAGGGATATTAGGGCCAGGGATATTAGGGCCAGGGATATTAGGGCCAGGGATATTAGGGCCAGGGATATTAGGGCCAGGGATTTTAGGGCAAGGGATATTAGGGCCAGGGATATTAGGGCCAGGGATATTAGGGCCAGGGATATTAGGTCCAGGGATATTAGGGCCAGGGATATTAGGGCCAGGGATATTAGGACCAGGGATATCAGGGCCAGGAATATTAGGGCCAGGGATATTAGGGCCAGGGATATTAGGGCCAGGGATATTAGGGCCAGGGATATTAGGGCCAGGGATATTAGGGCCAGGGATATTAGGGCCAGGGAGATTAGGGCCAGCATTATTAGGGACAGGGATATTAGTGCCAGGGATATTATGGCCAGGGATATTAGGCGCCAGGGATATTAGGGCAAGGGATATTAGGGCCAGGGATATTAGGGCCAGGGATATTAAGGTCAGGGATATTAGGGCCAGGGATATTAGGGCCAGGGATATTTGGGCCAGGGATATTAGGGCCACGGATATTAGGGCCAGGGATATTAGGGCCAGGGATATTAGGGCCAGAGATATTAGGGCCAGGGATATTAGGGCCACGGATATTACGGTCAGGGATATTAGGACCAGGGATATAATGGCTAGAGATATTAGGGAAAGGCATATTATGGCCAGGGATATTAGGGCCAGGGATATTAGGGCCAGGGATATTAGGGCCAGGGATATTAGGGCCAGGGATATTAATGCCAGGGATATTAGGGCCAGGGATATTAGGGCCAGGGATATTATGGCCAGTGATATTAGGGCCAGGGATATTAGGGCCAGGGATATTAGGGCCAGGGATATTAGGGCCAGGGATATTAGGGCCAGGGATATTAGGGCCAGGGATATTAGGGCCAGGGATATTAGGGCCAGGGATATTAGGGCCAGGGATATTAGGTCCACGGATATTACGGCCAGAGATATTAGGGCGAGGGATATTAGGGCCAGGGATATTAGGGCCAGGGATATTAGGGTCAGGGATATTAGGGCCATGGATATTAGGTCCAGGGATATTAGGGCCAGGGATATTAGGGCCAGGGATATTAGGGCCAGGGATATTAGGGCCAGGGATATTAGGGCCAGGGATATTAGGGCCAGGGATATTAGGGCCAGGGATATTAGGGCCAGGGATATTAGGGCCAGGGATATTAGGGCCAGGGATATTAGGGCCAGGGATATTAGGCCCAGTGATATTAGGGCCAGGGATTTTAGGGCAAGGGATATTAGGGACAGGGATATTAGGGCCAGGGATATTAGGGCCAGGGATGTTAGGTCCATGGATATTAGGGCCAGGGATATTAGGGCCAGGGATATTAGGGCCAGGGATATTAGGGCCAGGGATATTAGGGCCAGGGTTATTAGGGCCAGGGATATTAGGGCCAGGGATATTAGGGCCAGGGATATTAGGGCCAGGGATATTAGGGCCAGGGATATTAGGGCCAGGGATATTAGGGCCAGGGATATTAGGGCCAGGGATATTAGGGCCAGGGATTTTAGGGCAAGGGATATTAGGGCCAGGGATATTAGGGCCAGGGATATTAGGGCCAGGGATATTAGGTCCAGGGATATTAGGGCCAGGGATATTAGGGCCAGGGATATTAGGACCAGGGATATCAGGGCCAGGAATATTAGGGCCAGGGATATTAGGGCCAGGGATATTAGGGCCAGGGATATTAGGGCCAGGGATATTAGGGCCAGGGATATTAGGGCCAGGGATATTAGGGCCAGGGATATTAGGGCCAGGGATATTAGGGCCAGGGATATTAGGGCCAGGGATTTTAGGGCAAGGGATATTAGGGCCAGGGATATTAGGGCCAGGGATATTAGGGCCAGGGATATTAGGTCCAGGGATATTAGGGCCAGGGATATTAGGGCCAGGGATATTAGGACCAGGGATATCAGGGCCAGGAATATTAGGGCCAGGGATATTAGGGCCAGGGATATTAGGGCCAGGGATATTAGGGCCAGGGATATTAGGGCCAGGGATATTAGGGCCAGGGATATTAGGGACAGGGAGATTAGGGCCAGCATTATTAGGGACAGGGATATTAGTGCCAGGGATATTATGGCCAGGGATATTAGGCGCCAGGGATATTAGGGCAAGGGATATTAGGGCCAGGGATATTAGGGCCAGGGATATCAAGGTCAGGGATATTAGGGCCAGGGATATTAGGGCCAGGGATATTTGGGCCAGGGATATTAGGGCCACGGATATTAGGGCCAGGGATATTAGGGCCAGGGATATTAGGGCCAGAGATATTAGGGCCAGGGATATTAGGGCCACGGATATTACGGTCAGGGATATTAGGGCCAGGGATATAATGGCTAGAGATATTAGGGAAAGGCATATTATGGCCAGGGATATTAGGGCCAGGGATATTAGGGCCAGGGATATTAGGGCCAGGGATATTAATGCCGGGGATATTAGGGCCAGGGATATTAGGGCCAGGGATATTATGGCCAGTGATATTAGGGCCAGGGATATTAGGGCCAGGGATATTAGGGCCAGGGATATTAGGGCCAGGGATATTAGGTCCAGGGATATTATGGCCAGGGATATTAGGGCCAGGGATATTAGGGCCAGGGATATTAGGGCCAGGGATATTAGGTCCACGGATATTACGGCCAGAGATATTAGGGCGAGGGATATTAGGGCCAGGGATATTAGGGCCAGGGATATTAGGGTCAGGGATATTAGGGCCATGGATATTAGGGCCAGGGATATTTGGGCCAGGGATATTAGGGCCAGGGATATTAGGGCCAGGGATATTAGGGCCAGGGATATTAGGGCCAGGGATATTAGGGCCAGGGATATTAGGGCCAGGGATATTAGGGCCAGGGATATTAGGGCCAGGGATTTTAGGGCAAGGGATATTAGGGCCAGGGATATTAGGGCCAGGGATATTAGGGCCAGGGATATTAGGTCCAGGGATATTAGGGCCAGGGATATTAGGGCCAGGGATATTAGGACCAGGGATATCAGGGCCAGGAATATTAGGGCCAGGGATATAAGGGCCAGGGATATTAGGGCCAGGGATATTAGGGCCAGGGATATTAGGGCCAGGGATATTAGGGCCAGCGATATTAGGGCCAGGGATATTAGGGCCAGGGATATTAGGGCCAGGGATATTAGGTCCAGGGATATTAGGGCCAGGGATATTAGGGCCAGGGATATTAGGGCCAGGGATATTAGGACCAGGGATATCAGGGCCAGGAATATTAGGGCCAGGGATATTAGGGCCAGGGATATTAGGGCCAGGGATATTAAGGCCAGGGATATTAGGGCCAGGGATATTAGGGTCAGGGATATTAGGGCCATGGATATTAGGGCCAGGGATATTTGGGCCAGGGATATTAGGGCCAGGGATATTAGGGCCAGGGATATTAGGGCCAGGGATATTAGGGCCAGGGATATTAGGGCCAGGGATATTAGGGCCAGGGATATTAGGGCCAGGGATTTTAGGGCAAGGGATATTAGGGCCAGGGATATTAGGGCCAGGGATATTAGGGCCAGGGATATTAGGTCCAGGGATATTAGGGCCAGGGATATTAGGGCCAGGGATATTAGGACCAGGGATATCAGGGCCAGGAATATTAGGGCCAGGGATATTAGGGCCAGGGATATTAGGGCCAGGGATATTAGGGCCAGGGATATTAGGGCCAGGGATATTAGGGCCAGGGATATTAGGGCCAGGGATATTAGGGCCAGGGATATTAGGGCCAGGGATATTAGGGCCAGGGATTTTAGGGCAAGGGATATTAGGGCCAGGGATATTAGGTCCAGGGATATTAGGGCCAGGGATATTAGGGCCAGGGATATTAGGGCCAGGGATATTAGGGCCAGGGAGATTAGGGCCAGCATTATTAGGGACAGGGATATTAGTGCCAGGGATATTATGGCCAGGGATATTAGGCGCCAGGGATATTAGGGAAAGGGATATTAGGGCCAGGGATATTAGGGCCAGGGATATTAAGGTCAGGGATATTAGGGCCAGGGATATTAGGGCCAGGGATATTTGGGCCAGGGATATTAGGGCCACGGATATTAGGGCCAGGGATATTAGGGCCAGGGATATTAGGGCTAGAGATATTAGGGCCAGGGATATTAGGGCCACGGATATTACGGTCAGGGATATTAGGGCCAGGGATATAATGGCTAGAGATATTAGGGAAAGGCATATAATGGCCAGGGATATTAGGGCCAGGGATATTAGGGCCAGGGATATTAGGGCCAGGGATATTAGGGCCAGTGATATTAATGCCAGGGATATTAGGGCCAGGGATATTAGGGCCAGGGATATTATGGCCAGTGATATTAGGGCCAGGGATATTAGGGCCAGGGATATTAGGGCCAGCCATATTAGGGCCAGGGATATTAGGGCCAGGGATATTAGGGCCAGGGATATTAGGGCCAGGGATATTAGGGCCAGGGATATTAGGTCCACGGATATTACGGCCAGAGATATTAGGGCGAGGGATATTAGGGCCAGGGATATTAGGGCCAGGGATATTAGGGTCAGGGATATTAGGGCCATGGATATTAGGTCCAGGGATATTAGGGCCAGGGATATTAGGGCCAGGGATATTAGGGCCAGGGATATTAGGGCCAGGGATATTAGGGCCAGGGATATTAGGGCCAGGGATATTAGGGCCAGGGATATTAGGGCCAGGGATATTAGGGCCAGGGATATTAGGGCCAGGGATATTAGGGCCAGGGATATTAGGCCCAGTGATATTAGGGCCAGGGATTTTAGGGCAAGGGATATTAGGGACTGGGATATTAGGGCCAGGGATATTAGGGCCAGGGATGTTAGGTCCACGGATATTAGGGCCAGGGATATTAGGGCCAGGGATATTAGGGCCAGGGATATTAGGGCCAGGGATATTAGGGCCAGGGTTATTAGGGCCAGGGATATTAGGGCCAGGGATATTAGGGCCAGGGATATTAGGGCCAGGGATATTAGGGCCAGGGATATTAGGGCCAGGGATATTAGGGCCAGGGATATTAGGGCCAGGGATATTAGGGCCAGGGATATTAGGGCCAGGGATTTTAGGGCAAGGGATATTAGGGCCAGGGATATTAGGGCCAGGGATATTAGGGCCAGGGATATTAGGTCCAGGGATATTAGGGCCAGGGATATTAGGGCCAGGGATATTAGGACCAGGGATATCAGGGCCAGGAATATTAGGGCCAGGGATATTAGGGCCAGGGATATTAGGGCCAGGGATATTAGGGCCAGGGATATTAGGGCCAGGGATATTAGGGCCAGGGATATTAGGGCCAGGGATATTAGGGCCAGGGATATTAGGGCCAGGGATATTAGGGCAAGGGATATTAGGGCCAGGGATATTAGGGCCAGGGATATTAGGGCCAGGGATATTAGGTCCAGGGATATTAGGGCCAGGGATATTAGGGCCAGGGATATTAGGACCAGGGATATCAGGGCCAGGAATATTAGGGCCAGGGATATTAGGGCCAGGGATATTAGGGCCAGGGATATTAGGGCCAGGGATATTAGGGCCAGGGATATTAGGGCCAGGGATATTAGGGCCAGGGATATTAATGCCGGGGATATTAGGGCCAGGGATATTAGGGCCAGGGATATTATGGCCAGTGATATTAGGGCCAGGGATATTAGGGCCAGGGATATTAGGGCCAGGGATATTAGGGCCAGGGATATTAGGTCCAGGGATATTAGGGCCAGGGATATTAGGGCCAGGGATATTAGGGCCAGGGATATTAGGGCCAGGGATATTAGGTCCACGGATATTACGGCCAGAGATATTAGGGCGAGGGATATTAGGGCCAGGGATATTAGGGCCAGGGATATTAGGGTCAGGGATATTAGGGCCATGGATATTAGGGCCAGGGATATTTGGGCCAGGGATATTAGGGCCAGGGATATTAGGGCCAGGGATATTAGGGCCAGGGATATTAGGGCCAGGGATATTAGGGCCAGGGATATTAGGTCCAGGGATATTAGGGCCAGGGATATTAGGGCCAGGGATATTAGGGCCAGGGATATTAGGGCCAGGGATATTAGGTCCACGGATATTACGGCCAGAGATATTAGGGCGAGGGATATTAGGGCCAGGGATATTAGGGCCAGGGACATTAGGGTCAGGGATATTAGGGCCATGGATATTAGGGCCAGGGATATTTGGGCCAGGGATATTAGGGCCAGGGATATTAGGGCCAGGGATATTAGGGCCAGGGATATTAGGGCCAGGGATATTAGGGCCAGGGATATTAGGGCCAGGGATATTAGGGCCAGGGATATTAGGGCCAGGGATTTTAGGGCAAGGGATATTAGGGCCAGGGATATTAGGGCCAGGGATATTAGGGCCAGGGATATTAGGTCCAGGGATATTAGGGCCAGGGATATTAGGGCCAGGGATATTAGGACCAGGGATATCAGGGCCAGGAATATTAGGGCCAGGGATATTAGGGTCAGGGATATTAGGGCCAGGGATATTAGGGCCAGGGATATTAGGGCCAGGGATATTAGGGCCAGCGATATTAGGGCCAGGGATATTAGGGCCAGGGATATTAGGGCCAGGGATATTAGGTCCAGGGATATTAGGGCCAGGGATATTAGGGCCAGGGATATTAGGGCCAGGGATATTAGGACCAGGGATATCAGGGCCAGGAATATTAGGGCCAGGGATATTAGGGCCAGGGATATTAGGGCCAGGGATATTAGGGCCAGGGATATTAGGGCCAGGGATATTAGGGTCAGGGATATTAGGGCCATGGATATTAGGGCCAGGGATATTTGGGCCAGGGATATTAGGGCCAGGGATATTAGGGCCAGGGATATTAGGGCCAGGGATATTAGGGCCAGGGATATTAGGGCCAGGGATATTAGGGCCAGGGATATTAGGGCCAGGAATATAAGGGCCAGGGATATTAGGGCCAGGGATATTAGGGCCAGGGATATTAGGGCCAGGGATTTTAGGGCCAGGGATATTAGGGCCAGGGATATTAGGGCCAGGGATTTTAGGGCCAGGGATATTAGGGCCAGGGATATTAGGGCCAGTGATATTAGGGCCAGGGATATTAGGGCCAGGGATATTAGGGCCAGGGATATTAGGGCCAGGGATATTAGGTCCAGGGATATTAGGGCCAGGGATATTAGGGCCAGGGATATTAGGGCCAGGGATATTAGGGCCAGGGATATTAGGTCCACGGATATTACGGCCAGAGATATTAGGGCGAGGGATATTAGGGCCAGGGATATTAGGGCCAGGGACATTAGGGTCAGGGATATTAGGGCCATGGATATTAGGGCCAGGGATATTTGGGCCAGGGATATTAGGGCCAGGGATATTAGGGCCAGGGATATTAGGGCCAGGTATATTAGGGCCAGGGATATTAGGGCCAGGGATATTAGGGCCAGGGATATTAGGGCCAGGGATATTAGGGCCAGGGATTTTAGGGCAAGGGATATTAGGGCCAGGGATATTAGGGCCAGGGATATTAGGGCCAGGGATATTAGGTCCAGGGATATTAGGGCCAGGGATATTAGGGCCAGGGATATTAGGACCAGGGATATCAGGGCCAGGAATATTAGGGCCAGGGATATTAGGGTCAGGGATATTAGGGCCAGGGATATTAGGGCCAGGGATATTAGGGCCAGGGATATTAGGGCCAGCGATATTAGGGCCAGGGATATTAGGGCCAGGGATATTAGGGCCAGGGATATTAGGTCCAGGGATATTAGGGCCAGGGATATTAGGGCCAGGGATATTAGGGCCAGGGATATTAGGACCAGGGATATCAGGGCCAGGAATATTAGGGCCAGGGATATTAGGGCCAGGGATATTAGGGCCAGGGATATTAGGGCCAGGGATATTAGGGCCAGGGATATTAGGGTCAGGGATATTAGGGCCATGGATATTAGGGCCAGGGATATTTGGGCCAGGGATATTAGGGCCAGGGATATTAGGGCCAGGGATATTAGGGCCAGGGATATTAGGGCCAGGGATATTAGGGCCAGGGATATTAGGGCCAGGGATATTAGGGCCAGGGATTTTAGGGCAAGGGAAATTAGGGCCAGGGATATTAGGGCCAGGGATATTAGGGCCAGGGATATTAGGTCCAGGGATATTAGGGCCAGGGATATTAGGGCCAGGGATATTAGGACCAGGGATATCAGGGCCAGGAATATTAGGGCCAGGGATATTAGGGCCAGGGATATTAGGGCCAGGGATATTAGGGCCAGGGATATTAGGGCCAGGGATATTAGGGCCAGGGATATTAGGGCCAGGGATATTAGGGCCAGGGATATTAGGGCCAGGGATATTAGGGCCAGGGATTTTAGGGCAAGGGATATTAGGGCCAGGGATATTAGGGCCAGGGATATTAGGGCCAGGGATATTAGGTCCAGGGATATTAGGGCCAGGGATATTAGGGCCAGGGATATTAGGACCAGGGATATCAGGGCCAGGAATATTAGGGCCAGGGATATTAAGGCCAGGGATATTAGGGCCAGGGATATTAGGGCCAGGGATATTAGGGCCAGGGATATTAGGGCCAGGGATATTAGGGCCAGGGAGATTAGGGCCAGCATTATTAGGGACAGGGATATTAGTGCCAGGGATATTATGGCCAGGGATATTAGGCGCCAGGGATATTAGGGCAAGGGATATTAGGGCCAGGGATATTAGGGCCAGGGATATTAAGGTCAGGGATATTAGGGCCAGGGATATTAGGGCCAGGGATATTTGGGCCAGGGATATTAGGGCCACGGATATTAGGGCCAGGGATATTAGGGCTAGGGATATTAGGGCCAGAGATATTAGGGCCAGGGATATTAGGGCCACGGATATTACGGTCAGGGATATTAGGGCCAGGGATATAATGGCTAGAGATATTAGGGAAAGGCATATTATGGCCAGGGATATTAGGGCCAGGGATATTAGGGCCAGGGATATTAGGGCCAGGGATATTAGGGCCAGGGATATTAATGCCAGGGATATTAGGGCCAGGGATATTAGGGCCAGGGATATTATGGCCAGTGATATTAGGGCCAGGGATATTAGGGCCAGGGATATTAGGGCCAGCCATATTAGGGCCAGGGATATTAGGGCCAGGGATATTAGGGCCAGGGATATTAGG
Organism: Petromyzon marinus; assembly: GCF_048934315.1. Taxonomy (NCBI): domain Eukaryota; kingdom Metazoa; phylum Chordata; class Hyperoartia; order Petromyzontiformes; family Petromyzontidae; genus Petromyzon; species Petromyzon marinus. The sequence continues at coordinate 755,601 of NW_027423003.1, forward strand.
GCCAGGGATATTAGGTCCAGGGATATTAGGTCCACGGATATTACGGCCAGAGATATTAGGGCGAGGGATATTAGGGCCAGGGATATTAGGTCCAGGGATATTAGGGCCAGGGATATTAGGGCCAGGGATATTAGGGCCAGGGATATTAGGGCCAGGGATATTAGGGCCAGGGAGATTAGGGCCAGCATTATTAGGGACAGGGATATTAGTGCCAGGGATATTATGGCCAGGGATATTAGGCGCCAGGGATATTAGGGCAAGGGATATTAGGGCCAGGGATATTAGGGCCATGGATATTAGGTCCAGGGATATTAGGGCCAGGGATATTAGGGCCAGGGATATTAGGGTCAGGGATATTAGGGCCATGGATATTAGGTCCAGGGATATTAGGGCCAGGGATATTAGGGCCAGGGATATTAGGGCCAGGGATCTTAGGGCCAGGGATATTAGGGCCAGGGATATTAGGGCCAGGGATATTAGGGCCAGGGATATTAGGGCCAGGGATATTAGGGCCAGGGATATTAGGGCCAGGGATATTAGGGCCAGGGATATTAGGCCCAGTGATATTAGGGCCAGGGATTTTAGGGCAAGGGATATCAGGGCCAGGAATATTAGGGCCAGGGATATTAGGGCCAGGGATATTAGGGCCAGGGATATTAGGGCCAGGGATATTAGGGCCAGGGATATTAGGGCCAGGGATATTAGGGCCAGGGAGATTAGGGCCAGCATTATTAGGGACAGGGATATTAGTGCCAGGGATATTATGGCCAGGGATATTAGGCGCCAGGGATATTAGGGCAAGGGATATTAGGGCCAGGGATATTAGGGCCAGGGATATTAAGGTCAGGGATATTAGGGCCAGGGATATTAGGGCCAGGGATATTTGGGCCAGGGATATTAGGGCCACGGATATTAGGGCCAGGGATATTAGGGCCAGGGATATTAGGGCCAGAGATATTAGGGCCAGGGATATTAGGGCCACGGATATTACGGTCAGGGATATTAGGGCCAGGGATATAATGGCTAGAGATATTAGGGAAAGGCATATTATGGCCAGGGATATTAGGGCCAGGGATATTAGGGCCAGGGATATTAGGGCCAGGGATATTAGGGCCAGGGATATTAATGCCAGGGATATTAGGGCCAGGGATATTAGGGCCAGGGATATTATGGCCAGTGATATTAGGGCCAGGGATATTAGGGCCAGGGATATTAGGGCCAGCCATATTAGGGCCAGGGATATTAGGGCCAGGGATATTAGGGCCAGGGATATTAGGGCCAGGGATATTAGGGCCAGGGATATTAGGTCCACGGATATTACGGCCAGAGATATTAGGGCGAGGGATATTAGGGCCAGGGATATTAGGGCCAGGGATATTAGGGTCAGGGATATTAGGGCCATGGATATTAGGTCCAGGGATATTAGGGCCAGGGATATTAGGGCCAGGGATATTAGGGCCAGGGATATTAGGGCCAGGGATATTAGGGCCAGGGATATTAGGGCCAGGGATATTAGGTCCAGGGATATTAGGGCCAGGGATATTAGGGCCAGGGATATTAGGGCCAGGGATATTAGGGCCAGGGATATTAGGCCCAGTGATATTAGGGCCAGGGATTTTAGGGCAAGGGATATTAGGGACAGGGATATTAGGGCCAGGGATATTAGGGCCAGGGATGTTAGGTCCACGGATATTAGGGCCAGGGATATTAGGGCCAGGGATATTAGGGCCAGGGATATTAGGGCCAGGGATATTAGGGCCAGGGTTATTAGGGCCAGGGATATTAGGGCCAGGGATATTAGGGCCAGGGATATTAGGGCCAGGGATATTTAGGCCAGGGATATTAGGGCCAGGGATATTAGGGCCAGGGATTTTAGGGCAAGGGATATTAGGGCCAGGGATATTAGGGCCAGGGATATTAGGGCCAGGGATATTAGGTCCAGGGATATTAGGGCCAGGGATATTAGGGCCAGGGATATTAGGACCAGGGATATCAGGGCCAGGAATATTAGGGCCAGGGATATTAGGGCCAGGGATATTAGGGCCAGGGATATTAGGGCCAGGGATATTAGGGCCAGGGATATTAGGGCCAGGGATATTAGGGCCAGGGATATTAGGGCCAGGGATATTAGGGCCAGGGATATTAGGGCAAGGGATATTAGGGCCAGGGATATTAGGGCCAGGGATATTAGGGCCAGGGATATTAGGTCCAGGGATATTAGGGCCAGGGATATTAGGGCCAGGGATATTAGGACCAGGAATATCAGGGCCAGGAATATTAGGGCCAGGGATATTAGGGCCAGGGATATTAGGGCCAGGGATATTAGGGCCAGGGATATTAGGGCCAGGGATATTAGGGCCAGGGATATTAGGGCCAGGGAGATTAGGGCCAGCATTATTAGGGACAGGGATATTAGTGCCAGGGATATTATGGCCAGGGATATTAGGCGCCAGGGATATTAGGGCAAGGGATATTAGGGCCAGGGATATTAGGGCCAGGGATATTAAGGTCAGGGATATTAGGGCCAGGGATATTAGGGCCAGGGATATTTGGGCCAGGGATATTAGGGCCACGGATATTAGGGCCAGGGATATTAGGGCCAGGGATATTAGGGCCAGAGATATTAGGGCCAGGGATATTAGGGCCACGGATATTACGGTCAGGGATATTAGGGCCAGGGATATTAGGGCCAGGGATATTTGGGCCAGGGATATTAGGGCCAGGGATATTAGGGCCAGGGATATTAGGGCCAGGGATATTAGGGCCAGGGATATTAGGGCCAGGGATATTAGGGCCAGGGATATTAGGGCCAGGGATATTAGGGCCAGGGATTTTAGGGCAAGGGATATTAGGGCCAGGGATATTAGGGCCAGGGATATTAGGGCCAGGGATATTAGGTCCAGGGATATTAGGGCCAGGGATATTAGGGCCAGGGATATTAGGACCAGGGATATCAGGGCCAGGAATATTAGGGCCAGGGATATTAGGGTCAGGGATATTAGGGCCAGGGATATTAGGGCCAGGGATATTAGGGCCAGGGATATTAGGGCCAGCGATATTAGGGCCAGGGATATTAGGGCCAGGGATATTAGGGCCAGGGATATTAGGTCCAGGGATATTAGGGCCAGGGATATTAGGGCCAGGGATATTAGGGCCAGGGATATTAGGACCAGGGATATCAGGGCCAGGAATATTAGGGCCAGGGATATTAGGGCCAGGGATATTAGGGCCAGGGATATTAGGGCCAGGGATATTAGGGCCAGGGATATTAGGGTCAGGGATATTAGGGCCATGGATATTAGGGCCAGGGATATTTGGGCCAGGGATATTAGGGCCAGGGATATTAGGGCCAGGGATATTAGGGCCAGGGATATTAGGGCCAGGGATATTAGGGCCAGGGATATTAGGGCCAGGGATATTAGGGCCAGGAATATAAGGGCCAGGGATATTAGGGCCAGGGATATTAGGGCCAGGGATATTAGGGCCAGGGATTTTAGGGCCAGGGATATTAGGGCCAGGGATATTAGGGCCAGGGATTTTAGGGCCAGGGATATTAGGGCCAGGGATATTAGGGCCAGTGATATTAGGGCCAGGGATATTAGGGCCAGGGATATTAGGGCCAGGGATATTAGGGCCAGGGATATTAGGTCCAGGGATATTAGGGCCAGGGATATTAGGGCCAGGGATATTAGGGCCAGGGATATTAGGGCCAGGGATATTAGGGCCAGGGATATTAGGGCCAGGGATATTAGGGCCAGGGATATTAGGGCCAGGGATATTAGGGCCAGGGATATTAGGGCCAGGGATATTAGGGCCAGGGATATTAGGGCAAGGGATATTAGGGCCAGGGATATTAGGGCCAGGGATATTAGGGCCAGGGATATTAGGTCCAGGGATATTAGGGCCAGGGATATTAGGGCCAGGGATATTAGGACCAGGAATATCAGGGCCAGGAATATTAGGGCCAGGGATATTAGGGCCAGGGATATTAGGGCCAGGGATATTAGGGCCAGGGATATTAGGGCCAGGGATATTAGGGCCAGGGATATTAGGGCCAGGGAGATTAGGGCCAGCATTATTAGGGACAGGGATATTAGTGCCAGGGATATTATGGCCAGGGATATTAGGCGCCAGGGATATTAGGGCAAGGGATATTAGGGCCAGGGATATTAGGGCCAGGGATATTAAGGTCAGGGATATTAGGGCCAGGGATATTAGGGCCAGGGATATTTGGGCCAGGGATATTAGGGCCACGGATATTAGGGCCAGGGATATTAGGGCCAGGGATATTAGGGCCAGAGATATTAGGGCCAGGGATATTAGGGCCACGGATATTACGGTCAGGGATATTAGGGCCAGGGATATTAGGGCCAGGGATATTTGGGCCAGGGATATTAGGGCCAGGGATATTAGGGCCAGGGATATTAGGGCCAGGGATATTAGGGCCAGGGATATTAGGGCCAGGGATATTAGGGCCAGGGATATTAGGGCCAGGGATATTAGGGCCAGGGATTTTAGGGCAAGGGATATTAGGGCCAGGGATATTAGGGCCAGGGATATTAGGGCCAGGGATATTAGGTCCAGGGATATTAGGGCCAGGGATATTAGGGCCAGGGATATTAGGACCAGGGATATCAGGGCCAGGAATATTAGGGCCAGGGATATTAGGGTCAGGGATATTAGGGCCAGGGATATTAGGGCCAGGGATATTAGGGCCAGGGATATTAGGGCCAGCGATATTAGGGCCAGGGATATTAGGGCCAGGGATATTAGGGCCAGGGATATTAGGTCCAGGGATATTAGGGCCAGGGATATTAGGGCCAGGGATATTAGGGCCAGGGATATTAGGACCAGGGATATCAGGGCCAGGAATATTAGGGCCAGGGATATTAGGGCCAGGGATATTAGGGCCAGGGATATTAGGGCCAGGGATATTAGGGCCAGGGATATTAGGGTCAGGGATATTAGGGCCATGGATATTAGGGCCAGGGATATTTGGGCCAGGGATATTAGGGCCAGGGATATTAGGGCCAGGGATATTAGGGCCAGGGATATTAGGGCCAGGGATATTAGGGCCAGGGATATTAGGGCCAGGGATATTAGGGCCAGGAATATAAGGGCCAGGGATATTAGGGCCAGGGATATTAGGGCCAGGGATATTAGGGCCAGGGATTTTAGGGCCATGGATATTAGGGCCAGGGATATTAGGGCCAGGGATTTTAGGGCCAGGGATATTAGGGCCAGGGATATTAGGGCCAGTGATATTAGGGCCAGGGATATTAGGGCCAGGGATATTAGGGCCAGGGATATTAGGGCCAGGGATATTAGGTCCAGGGATATTAGGGCCAGGGATATTAGGGCCAGGGATATTAGGGCCAGGGATATTAGGGCCAGGGATATTAGGTCCACGGATATTACGGCCAGAGATATTAGGGCGAGGGATATTAGGGCCAGGGATATTAGGGCCAGGGACATTAGGGTCAGGGATATTAGGGCCATGGATATTAGGGCCAGGGATATTTGGGCCAGGGATATTAGGGCCAGGGATATTAGGGCCAGGGATATTAGGGCCAGGGATATTAGGGCCAGGGATATTAGGGCCAGGGATATTAGGGCCAGGGATATTAGGGCCAGGGATATTAGGGCCAGGGATTTTAGGGCAAGGGATATTAGGGCCAGGGATATTAGGGCCAGGGATATTAGGGCCAGGGATATTAGGTCCAGGGATATTAGGGCCAGGGATATTAGGGCCAGGGATATTAGGACCAGGGATATCAGGGCCAGGAATATTAGGGCCAGGGATATTAGGGTCAGGGATATTAGGGCCAGGGATATTAGGGCCAGGGATATTAGGGCCAGGGATATTAGGGCCAGCGATATTAGGGCCAGGGATATTAGGGCCAGGGATATTAGGGCCAGGGATATTAGGTCCAGGGATATTAGGGCCAGGGATATTAGGGCCAGGGATATTAGGGCCAGGGATATTAGGACCAGGGATATCAGGGCCAGGAATATTAGGGCCAGGGATATTAGGGCCAGGGATATTAGGGCCAGGGATATTAGGGCCAGGGATATTAGGGCCAGGGATATTAGGGTCAGGGATATTAGGGCCATGGATATTAGGGCCAGGGATATTTGGGCCAGGGATATTAGGGCCAGGGATATTAGGGCCAGGGATATTAGGGCCAGGGATATTAGGGCCAGGGATATTAGGGCCAGGGATATTAGGGCCAGGGATATTAGGGCCAGGGATTTTAGGGCAAGGGAAATTAGGGCCAGGGATATTAGGGCCAGGGATATTAGGGCCAGGGATATTAGGTCCAGGGATATTAGGGCCAGGGATATTAGGGCCAGGGATATTAGGACCAGGGATATCAGGGCCAGGAATATTAGGGCCAGGGATATTAGGGCCAGGGATATTAGGGCCAGGGATATTAGGGCCAGGGATATTAGGGCCAGGGATATTAGGGCCAGGGATATTAGGGCCAGGGATATTAGGGCCAGGGATATTAGGGCCAGGGATATTAGGGCCAGGGATTTTAGGGCAAGGGATATTAGGGCCAGGGATATTAGGGCCAGGGATATTAGGGCCAGGGATATTAGGTCCAGGGATATTAGGGCCAGGGATATTAGGGCCAGGGATATTAGGACCAGGGATATCAGGGCCAGGAATATTAGGGCCAGGGATATTAAGGCCAGGGATATTAGGGCCAGGGATATTAGGGCCAGGGATATTAGGGCCAGGGATATTAGGGCCAGGGATATTAGGGCCAGGGAGATTAGGGCCAGCATTATTAGGGACAGGGATATTAGTGCCAGGGATATTATGGCCAGGGATATTAGGCGCCAGGGATATTAGGGCAAGGGATATTAGGGCCAGGGATATTAGGGCCAGGGATATTAAGGTCAGGGATATTAGGGCCAGGGATATTAGGGCCAGGGATATTTGGGCCAGGGATATTAGGGCCACGGATATTAGGGCCAGGGATATTAGGGCTAGGGATATTAGGGCCAGAGATATTAGGGCCAGGGATATTAGGGCCACGGATATTACGGTCAGGGATATTAGGGCCAGGGATATAATGGCTAGAGATATTAGGGAAAGGCATATTATGGCCAGGGATATTAGGGCCAGGGATATTAGGGCCAGGGATATTAGGGCCAGGGATATTAGGGCCAGGGATATTAATGCCAGGGATATTAGGGCCAGGGATATTAGGGCCAGGGATATTATGGCCAGTGATATTAGGGCCAGGGATATTAGGGCCAGGGATATTAGGGCCAGCCATATTAGGGCCAGGGATATTAGGGCCAGGGATATTAGGGCCAGGGATATTAGGGCCAGGGATATTAGGTCCAGGGATATTAGGTCCACGGATATTACGGCCAGAGATATTAGGGCGAGGGATATTAGGGCCAGGGATATTAGGTCCAGGGATATTAGGGCCAGGGATATTAGGGCCAGGGATATTAGGGCCAGGGATATTAGGGCCAGGGATATTAGGGCCAGGGAGATTAGGGCCAGCATTATTAGGGACAGGGATATTAGTGCCAGGGATATTATGGCCAGGGATATTAGGCGCCAGGGATATTAGGGCAAGGGATATTAGGGCCAGGGATATTAGGGCAAGGGATATTAGGGCCAGGGATATTAGGGCCATGGATATTAGGTCCAGGGATATTAGGGCCAGGGATATTAGGGCCAGGGATATTAGGGTCAGGGATATTAGGGCCATGGATATTAGGTCCAGGGATATTAGGGCCAGGGATATTAGGGCCAGGGATATTAGGGCCAGGGATATTAGGGCCAGGGATATTAGGGCCAGGGATATTAGGGCCAGGGATATTAGGGCCAGGGATATTAGGGCCAGGGATATTAGGGCCAGGGATATTAGGGCCAGGGATATTAGGGCCAGGGATATTAGGCCCAGTGATATTAGGGCCAGGGATTTTAGGGCAAGGGATATCAGGGCCAGGAATATTAGGGCCAGGGATATTAGGGCCAGGGATATTAGGGCCAGGGATATTAGGGCCAGGGATATTAGGGCCAGGGATATTAGGGCCAGGGATATTAGGGCCAGGGAGATTAGGGCCAGCATTATTAGGGACAGGGATATTAGTGCCAGGGATATTATGGCCAGGGATATTAGGCGCCAGGGATATTAGGGCAAGGGATATTAGGGCCAGGGATATTAGGGCCAGGGATATTAAGGTCAGGGATATTAGGGCCAGGGATATTAGGGCCAGGGATATTTGGGCCAGGGATATTAGGGCCACGGATATTAGGGCCAGGGATATTAGGGCCAGGGATATTAGGGCCAGAGATATTAGGGCCAGGGATATTAGGGCCACGGATATTACGGTCAGGGATATTAGGGCCAGGGATATAATGGCTAGAGATATTAGGGAAAGGCATATTATGGCCAGGGATATTAGGGCCAGGGATATTAGGGCCAGGGATATTAGGGCCAGGGATATTAGGGCCAGGGATATTAATGCCAGGGATATTAGGGCCAGGGATATTAGGGCCAGGGATATTATGGCCAGTGATATTAGGGCCAGGGATATTAGGGCCAGGGATATTAGGGCCAGCCATATTAGGGCCAGGGATATTAGGGCCAGGGATATTAGGGCCAGGGATATTAGGGCCAGGGATATTAGGGCCAGGGATATTAGGTCCACGGATATTACGGCCAGAGATATTAGGGCGAGGGATATTAGGGCCAGGGATATTAGGGCCAGGGATATTAGGGTCAGGGATATTAGGGCCATGGATATTAGGTCCAGGGATATTAGGGCCAGGGATATTAGGGCCAGGGATATTAGGGCCAGGGATATTAGGGCCAGGGATATTAGGGCCAGGGATATTAGGGCCAGGGATATTAGGTCCAGGGATATTAGGGCCAGGGATATTAGGGCCAGGGATATTAGGGCCAGGGATATTAGGGCCAGGGATATTAGGCCCAGTGATATTAGGGCCAGGGATTTTAGGGCAAGGGATATTAGGGACAGGGATATTAGGGCCAGGGATATTAGGGCCAGGGATGTTAGGTCCACGGATATTAGGGCCAGGGATATTAGGGCCAGGGATATTAGGGCCAGGGATATTAGGGCCAGGGATATTAGGGCCAGGGTTATTAGGGCCAGGGATATTAGGGCCAGGGATATTAGGGCCAGGGATATTAGGGCCAGGGATATTTAGGCCAGGGATATTAGGGCCAGGGATATTAGGGCCAGGGATTTTAGGGCAAGGGATATTAGGGCCAGGGATATTAGGGCCAGGGATATTAGGGCCAGGGATATTAGGTCCAGGGATATTAGGGCCAGGGATATTAGGGCCAGGGATATTAGGACCAGGGATATCAGGGCCAGGAATATTAGGGCCAGGGATATTAGGGCCAGGGATATTAGGGCCAGGGATATTAGGGCCAGGGATATTAGGGCCAGGGATATTAGGGCCAGGGATATTAGGGCCAGGGATATTAGGGCCAGGGATATTAGGGCCAGGGATATTAGGGCAAGGGATATTAGGGCCAGGGATATTAGGGCCAGGGATATTAGGGCCAGGGATATTAGGTCCAGGGATATTAGGGCCAGGGATATTAGGGCCAGGGATATTAGGACCAGGAATATCAGGGCCAGGAATATTAGGGCCAGGGATATTAGGGCCAGGGATATTAGGGCCAGGGATATTAGGGCCAGGGATATTAGGGCCAGGGATATTAGGGCCAGGGATATTAGGGCCAGGGAGATTAGGGCCAGCATTATTAGGGACAGGGATATTAGTGCCAGGGATATTATGGCCAGGGATATTAGGCGCCAGGGATATTAGGGCAAGGGATATTAGGGCCAGGGATATTAGGGCCAGGGATATTAAGGTCAGGGATATTAGGGCCAGGGATATTAGGGCCAGGGATATTTGGGCCAGGGATATTAGGGCCACGGATATTAGGGCCAGGGATATTAGGGCCAGGGATATTAGGGCCAGAGATATTAGGGCCAGGGATATTAGGGCCACGGATATTACGGTCAGGGATATTAGGGCCAGGGATATAATGGCTAGAGATATTAGGGAAAGGCATATTATGGCCAGGGATATTAGGGCCAGGGATATTAGGGCCAGGGATATTAGGGCCAGGGATATTAGGGCCAGGGATATTAATGCCGGGGATATTAGGGCCAGGGATATTAGGGCCAGGGATATTATGGCCAGTGATATTAGGGCCAGGGATATTAGGGCCAGGGATATTAGGGCCAGGGATATTAGGGCCAGGGATATTAGGTCCAGGGATATTAGGGCCAGGGATATTAGGGCCAGGGATATTAGGGCCAGGGATATTAGGGCCAGGGATATTAGGTCCACGGATATTACGGCCAGAGATATTAGGGCGAGGGATATTAGGGCCAGGGATATTAGGGCCAGGGATATTAGGGTCAGGGATATTAGGGCCATGGATATTAGGGCCAGGGATATTTGGGCCAGGGATATTAGGGCCAGGGATATTAGGGCCAGGGATATTAGGGCCAGGGATATTAGGGCCAGGGATATTAGGGCCAGGGATATTAGGGCCAGGGATATTAGGGCCAGGGATTTTAGGGCAAGGGATATTAGGGCCAGGGATATTAGGGCCAGGGATATTAGGGCCAGGGATATTAGGTCCAGGGATATTAGGGCCAGGGATATTAGGGCCAGGGATATTAGGACCAGGGATATCAGGGCCAGGAATATTAGGGCCAGGGATATTAGGGCCAGGGATATTAGGGCCAGGGATATTAGGGCCAGGGATATTAGGGCCAGGGATATTAGGGCCAGGGATATTAGGGCCAGGGATATTAGGGCCAGGGATATTAGGGCCAGGGATATTAGGGCCAGGGATTTTAGGGCAAGGGATATTAGGGCCAGGGATATTAGGGCCAGGGATATTAGGGCCAGGGATATTAGGTCCAGGGATATTAGGGCCAGGGATATTAGGGCCAGGGATATTAGGGCCAGGGATATTAGGGCCAGGAATATTAGGGCCAGGGATATTAGGGCCAGGGATATTAGGGCCAGGGATATTAGGGCCAGGGATATTAGGGCCAGGGATATTAGGGCCAGGGAGATTAGGGCCAGCATTATTAGTGACAGGGATATTAGTGCAGGGATATTAGGGCCAGGGATATTAGGGCCAGGGATATTAGGGCAAGGGATATTAGGGCCAGGGATATTAGGGCCAGGGATATTAGGGCCAGGGATATTAGGGCCAGGGATATTAGGGCCAGGGATATTTGCGCCAGGGATATTAGGGCCACGGATATTAGGGCCAGGGATATTAAGGCCAGGGATATTAGGGCAAGGGATATTAGGGACAGGGATATTAGGGCCAGGGATATTAGGGCCAGGGATGTTAGGTCCACGGATATTAGGGCCAGGGATATTAGGGCCAGGGATATTAGGGCCAGGGATATTAGGGCCAGGGATATTAGGGCCAGGGATATTAGGGCCAGGGATATTAGGGCCAGGGATATTAGGGCCAGGGATATTAGGGCCAGGGATATTAGGGCCAGGGATATTAGGGCCAGGGATATTAGGGCCAGGGATATTAGGGCCAGGGATATTAGGGCCAGGGATATTAGGGCCAGGGATATTAGGGCCAGGGATATTAGGGCCAGAGATATTAGGGCCAGGGATATTAGGGCCAGGGATATTACGGTCAGGGATATTAGGGCCAGGGATATAATGGCCAGGGATATTAGGGCCAGGCATATTATGGCCAGGGATATTAGGGTCAGGGATATTAGGGCCATGGATATTAGGTCCAGGGATATTAGGGCCAGGGATATTAGGGCCAGGGATATTAGGGCCAGGGATATTAGGGCCAGGGATATTAGGGCCAGGGATATTAGGGCCAGGGATATTAGGGCCAGGGATATTAGGGCCAGGGATATTAGGGCCAGGGATATTAGGGCCAGGGATATTAGGGCCAGGGATATTAGGCCCAGTGATATTAGGGCCAGGGATTTTAGGGCAAGGGATATCAGGGCCAGGAATATTAGGGCCAGGGATATTAGGGCCAGGGATATTAGGGCCAGGGATATTAGGGCCAGGGATATTAGGGCCAGGGATATTAGGGCCAGGGATATTAGGGCCAGGGAGATTAGGGCCAGCATTATTAGGGACAGGGATATTAGTGCCAGGGATATTATGGCCAGGGATATTAGGCGCCAGGGATATTAGGGCAAGGGATATTAGGGCCAGGGATATTAGGGCCAGGGATATTAAGGTCAGGGATATTAGGGCCAGGGATATTAGGGCCAGGGATATTTGGGCCAGGGATATTAGGGCCACGGATATTAGGGCCAGGGATATTAGGGCCAGGGATATTAGGGCCAGAGATATTAGGGCCAGGGATATTAGGGCCACGGATATTACGGTCAGGGATATTAGGGCCAGGGATATAATGGCTAGAGATATTAGGGAAAGGCATATTATGGCCAGGGATATTAGGGCCAGGGATATTAGGGCCAGGGATATTAGGGCCAGGGATATTAGGGCCAGGGATATTAATGCCAGGGATATTAGGGCCAGGGATATTAGGGCCAGGGATATTATGGCCAGTGATATTAGGGCCAGGGATATTAGGGCCAGGGATATTAGGGCCAGCCATATTAGGGCCAGGGATATTAGGGCCAGGGATATTAGGGCCAGGGATATTAGGGCCAGGGATATTAGGGCCAGGGATATTAGGTCCACGGATATTACGGCCAGAGATATTAGGGCGAGGGATATTAGGGCCAGGGATATTAGGGCCAGGGATATTAGGGTCAGGGATATTAGGGCCATGGATATTAGGTCCAGGGATATTAGGGCCAGGGATATTAGGGCCAGGGATATTAGGGCCAGGGATATTAGGGCCAGGGATATTAGGGCCCGGGATATTAGGGCCAGGGATATTAGGTCCAGGGATATTAGGGCCAGGGATATTAGGGCCAGGGATATTAGGGCCAGGGATATTAGGGCCAGGGATATTAGGCCCAGTGATATTAGGGCCAGGGATTTTAGGGCAAGGGATATTAGGGACAGGGATATTAGGGCCAGGGATATTAGGGCCAGGGATGTTAGGTCCACGGATATTAGGGCCAGGGATATTAGGGCCAGGGATATTAGGGCCAGGGATATTAGGGCCAGGGATATTAGGGCCAGGGTTATTAGGGCCAGGGATATTAGGGCCAGGGATATTAGGGCCAGGGATATTAGGGCCAGGGATATTTAGGCCAGGGATATTAGGGCCAGGGATATTAGGGCCAGGGATTTTAGGGCAAGGGATATTAGGGCCAGGGATATTAGGGCCAGGGATATTAGGGCCAGGGATATTAGGTCCAGGGATATTAGGGCCAGGGATATTAGGGCCAGGGATATTAGGACCAGGGATATCAGGGCCAGGAATATTAGGGCCAGGGATATTAGGGCCAGGGATATTAGGGCCAGGGATATTAGGGCCAGGGATATTAGGGCCAGGGATATTAGGGCCAGGGATATTAGGGCCAGGGATATTAGGGCCAGGGATATTAGGGCCAGGGATATTAGGGCAAGGGATATTAGGGCCAGGGATATTAGGGCCAGGGATATTAGGGCCAGGGATATTAGGTCCAGGGATATTAGGGCCAGGGATATTAGGGCCAGGGATATTAGGACCAGGAATATCAGGGCCAGGAATATTAGGGCCAGGGATATTAGGGCCAGGGATATTAGGGCCAGGGATATTAGGGCCAGGGATATTAGGGCCAGGGATATTAGGGCCAGGGATATTAGGGCCAGGGAGATTAGGGCCAGCATTATTAGGGACAGGGATATTAGTGCCAGGGATATTATGGCCAGGGATATTAGGCGCCAGGGATATTAGGGCAAGGGATATTAGGGCCAGGGATATTAGGGCCAGGGATATTAAGGTCAGGGATATTAGGGCCAGGGATATTAGGGCCAGGGATATTTGGGCCAGGGATATTAGGGCCACGGATATTAGGGCCAGGGATATTAGGGCCAGGGATATTAGGGCCAGAGATATTAGGGCCAGGGATATTAGGGCCACGGATATTACGGTCAGGGATATTAGGGCCAGGGATATAATGGCTAGAGATATTAGGGAAAGGCATATTATGGCCAGGGATATTAGGGCCAGGGATATTAGGGCCAGGGATATTAGGGCCAGGGATATTAGGGCCAGGGATATTAATGCCGGGGATATTAGGGCCAGGGATATTAGGGCCAGGGATATTATGGCCAGTGATATTAGGGCCAGGGATATTAGGGCCAGGGATATTAGGGCCAGGGATATTAGGGCCAGGGATATTAGGTCCAGGGATATTAGGGCCAGGGATATTAGGGCCAGGGATATTAGGGCCAGGGATATTAGGGCCAGGGATATTAGGTCCACGGATATTACGGCCAGAGATATTAGGGCGAGGGATATTAGGGCCAGGGATATTAGGGCAAGGGATATTAGGGTCAGGGATATTAGGGCCATGGATATTAGGGCCAGGGATATTTGGGCCAGGGATATTAGGGCCAGGGATATTAGGGCCAGGGATATTAGGGCCAGGGATATTAGGGCCAGGGATATTAGGGCCAGGGATATTAGGGCCAGGGATATTAGGGCCAGGGATTTTAGGGCAAGGGATATTAGGGCCAGGGATATTAGGGCCAGGGATATTAGGGCCAGGGATATTAGGTCCAGGGATATTAGGGCCAGGGATATTAGGGCCAGGGATATTAGGACCAGGGATATCAGGGCCAGGAATATTAGGGCCAGGGATATTAGGGCCAGGGATATTAGGGCCAGGGATATTAGGGCCAGGGATATTAGGGCCAGGGATATTAGGGCCAGGGATATTAGGGCCAGGGATATTAGGGCCAGGGATATTAGGGCCAGGGATATTAGGGCCAGGGATTTTAGGGCAAGGGATATTAGGGCCAGGGATATTAGGGCCAGGGATATTAGGGCCAGGGATATTAGGTCCAGGGATATTAGGGCCAGGGATATTAGGGCCAGGGATATTAGGGCCAGGGATATTAGGGCCAGGAATATTAGGGCCAGGGATATTAGGGCCAGGGATATTAGGGCCAGGGATATTAGGGCCAGGGATATTAGGGCCAGGGATATTAGGGCCAGGGAGATTAGGGCCAGCATTATTAGTGACAGGGATATTAGTGCAGGGATATTAGGGCCAGGGATATTAGGGCCAGGGATATTAGGGCAAGGGATATTAGGGCCAGGGATATTAGGGCCAGGGATATTAGGGCCAGGGATATTAGGGCCAGGGATATTAGGGCCAGGGATATTTGCGCCAGGGATATTAGGGCCACGGATATTAGGGCCAGGGATATTAAGGCCAGGGATATTAGGGCAAGGGATATTAGGGACAGGGATATTAGGGCCAGGGATATTAGGGCCAGGGATGTTAGGTCCACGGATATTAGGGCCAGGGATATTAGGGCCAGGGATATTAGGGCCAGGGATATTAGGGCCAGGGATATTAGGGCCAGGGATATTAGGGCCAGGGATATTAGGGCCAGGGATATTAGGGCCAGGGATATTAGGGCCAGGGATATTAGGGCCAGGGATATTAGGGCCAGGGATATTAGGGCCAGGGATATTAGGGCCAGGGATATTAGGGCCAGGGATATTAGGGCCAGGGATATTAGGGCCAGGGATATTAGGGCCAGAGATATTAGGGCCAGGGATATTAGGGCCAGGGATATTACGGTCAGGGATATTAGGGCCAGGGATATAATGGCCAGGGATATTAGGGCCAGGCATATTATGGCCAGGGATATTAGGGCCAGGGATATTAGGGCCAGGGATATTAGGGCCAGGGATATTAGGGCCAGGGATATTAAGGCCAGGGTATTAGGGCCAGGGATATTAGGGCCAGGGATATTATGGCCAGCGATATTAGGGCCAGGGATATTAGGGCCAAGGATATTAGGGCCAGGGATATTAGGGCCAGAAATATTAGGGCCAGGGATATTAGGGCAGGGATATTAGGGCCAGGGATATTAGGGCCAGGGATATTAGGGCCAGGGATATCAGTTCCACGGATATTACGGCCAGGGATATTAGGGCCAGGGATATTAGGGCCAGAGATATTAGGGCCAGGGATATTAGGGCCAGGGATATTAGGGCCAGGGTTATTAGGGCCAGGGTTATTAAGGCCAGGGATATTAGGGCCAGGGATATTAGGGCCAGGGATATTAGGGCCAGGGATATTAGGGCCAGGGATATTAGGGCAAGGGATATTATGGGCCAGGGATATTAGGGCCAAGGATATTAGGGCCAGGGATTTTAGGGCAAGGGATATTAGGGCCAGGGATATTAGGGCCAGGGATATTAGTGCCAGGGATATTAGGGCCATGGATATTAGGTCCAGGGATGTTAGGGCCAGGGATATTAGGGCCAGGGATATTAGGTCCACGGATATTACGGCCAGAGATATTAGGGCGAGGGATATTAGGGCCAGGGATATTAGGGCCAGGGATATTAGGGTCAGGAATATTAGGGCCATGGATATTAGGGCCAGGGATATTTGGGCCAGGGATATTAGGGCCACGGATATTAGGGCCAGGGATATTAGGGCCAGGGATATTAGGGCCAGAGATATTAGGGCCAGGGATATTAGGGCCAGGGATATTACGGTCAGGGATATTAGGGCCAGGGATATAATGGCCAGGGATATTAGGGCCAGGCATATTATGGCCAGGGATATTAGGGCCAGGGATATTAGGGCCAGGGATATTAGGGCCAGGGATATTAGGGCCAGGGATATTAAGGCCAGGGATATTAGGGCCAGGGATATTAGGGCCAGGGATATTATGGCCAGCGATATTAGGGCCAGGGATATTAGGGCCAAGGATATTAGGGCCAGGGATATTAGGGCCAGAAATATTAGGGCCAGGGATATTAGGGCCAGGGATATTAGGGCCAGGGATATTAGGGCCAGGGATATTAGGGCCAGGGATATCAGTTCCACGGATATTACGGCCAGGGATATTAGGGCCAGGGATATTAGGGCCAGAGATATTAGGGCCAGGGATATTAGGGCCAGGGATATTAGGGCCAGGGTTATTAGGGCCAGGGTTATTAAGGCCAGGGATATTAGGGCCAGGGATATTAGGGCCAGGGATATTAGGGCCAGGGATATTAGGGCCAGGGATATTAGGGCAAGGGATATTATGGGCCAGGGATATTAGGGCCAAGGATATTAGGGCCAGGGATTTTAGGGCAAGGGATATTAGGGCCAGGGATATTAGGGCCAGGGATATTAGTGCCAGGGATATTAGGGCCATGGATATTAGGTCCAGGGATGTTAGGGCCAGGGATATTAGGTCCAGGGATATTAGGGCCAGGGATATTAGGTCCACGGATATTACGGCCAGAGATATTAGGGCGAGGGATATTAGGGCCAGGGATATTAGGGCCAGGGATATTAGGGTCATGGATATTAGGGCCAGGGATATTAGGGCCAGGGATATTTGGGCCAGGGATATTAGGGCCACGGATATTAGGGCCAGGGATATTAGGGCCAGGAATATTAGGGCCAGAGATATTAGGGCCAGGGATATTAGGGCCAGGGATATTACGGTCAGGGATATTAGGGCCAGGGATATAATGGCCAGGGATATTAGGGCCAGGCATATTATGGCCAGGGATATTAGGGCCAGGGATATTAGGGCCAGGGATATTAGGGCCAGGGATATTAGGGCCAGGGATATTAAGGCCAGGGATATTAGGGCCAGGGATATTAGGGCCAGGGATATTATGGCCAGCGATATTAGGGCCAGGGATATTAGGGCCAGGGATATTAGGGCCAGGGATATTAGGGCCAGAAATATTAGGGCCAGGGATATTAGGGCCAGGGATATTAGGGCCAGGGATATTAGGGCCAGGGATATTAGGGCCAGGGATATTAGGGCCAGGGATATTAAGGCCAGGGATATTAGGGCCAGGGATATTAGGGCCAGGGATATTATGGCCAGCGATATTAGGGCCAGGGATATTAGGGCCAGGGATATTAGGGCCAGGGATATTAGGGCCAGAAATATTAGGGCCAGGGATATTAGGGCCAGGGATATTAGGGCCAGGGATATTAGGGCCACGGATATTAGGGCCAGGGATATTAGGGCCAGGGATATTAGGGCCAGAGATATTAGGGCCAGGGATATTAGGGCCAGGGATATTACGGTCAGGGATATTAGGGCCAGGGATATAATGGCCAGGGATATTAGGGCCAGGCATATTTTGGCCAAGGATATTAGGGCCAGGGATATTAGGGCCAGGGATATTAGGGCCAGGGATATTAGGGCCAGGGATATTAAGGCCAGGGATATTAGGGCCAGGGATATTAGGGCCAGGGATATTATGGCCAGCGATATTAGGGCCAGGGATATTAGGGCCAAGGATATTAGGGCCAGGGATATTAGGGCCAGAAATATTAGGGCCAGGGATATTAGGGCCAGGGATATTAGGGCCAGGGATATTAGGGCCAGGGATATTAGGGCCAGGGATATCAGTTCCACGGATATTACGGCCAGGGATATTAGGGCCAGGGATATTAGGGCCAGAGATATTAGGGCCAGGGATATTAGGGCCAGGGATATTAGGGCCAGGGTTATTAGGGCCAGGGTTATTAAGGCCAGGGATATTAGGGCCAGGGATATTAGGGCCAGGGATATTAGGGCCAGGGATATTAGGGCCAGGGATATTAGGGCAAGGGATATTATGGGCCAGGGATATTAGGGCCAGGGATATTAGTGCCAGGGATATTAGGGCCATGGATATTAGGTCCAGGGATGTTAGGGCCAGGGATATTAGGTCCAGGGATATTAGGGCCAGGGATATTAGGGCCATGGATATTAGGGCCAGGGATATTAGGGCCAGGGATATTAGGTCCAGGGATATTAGGGCCAGGGATATTAGAGCCAGGGATATTAGGGCCAGGGATATTAGGGCCAGGGATATTAGGTCCACGGATATTACGGCCAGAGATATTAGGGCGAGGGATATTAGGGCCAGGGATATTAGGGCCAGGGATATTAGGGTCATGGATATTAGGGCCAGGGATATTAGGGCCAGGGATATTTGGGCCAGGGATATTAGGGCCACGGATATTAGGGCCAGGGATATTAGGGCCAGGGATATTAGGGCCAGAGATATTAGGGCCAGGGATATTAGGGCCAGGGATATTACGGTCAGGGATATTAGGGCCAGGGATATAATGGCCAGGGATATTAGGGCCAGGCATATTATGGCCAGGGATATTAGGGCCAGGGATATTAGGGCCAGGGATATTAGGGCCAGGGATATTAGGGCCAGGGATATTAAGGCCAGGGATATTAGGGCCAGGGATATTAGGGCCAGGGATATTATGGCCAGCGATATTAGGGCCAGGGATATTAGGGCCAGGGATATTAGGGCCAGGGATATTAGGGCCAGAAATATTAGGGCCAGAGATATTAGGGCCAGGGATATTAGGGCCAGGGATATTAGGGCCAGGGATATTACGTCCACGGATATTACGGCCAGGGATATTAGGGCCAGGGATATTAGGGCCAGAGATATTAGGGCCAGGGATATTAGGGCCAGGGATATTAGGGCCAGGGTTATTAGGGCCAGGGTTATTAAGGCCAGGGATATTAGGGCCAGGGATATTAGGGCCAGGGATATTAGGGCCATGGATATTAGGGCCAGGGATATTAGGGCCAGGGATATTAGGGCCAGGGATATTGGGGCCAGGGATATTAGGGCCAGGGATTTTAGGGCAAGGGATATTAGGGCCAGGGATTTTAGGGCCAGGGATATTAGTGCCAGGGATATTAGGGCCAGGGATATTAGGTCCTGGGATATTAGGGCCAGGGATATTAGGTCCAGGGATATTAGTGCCAGGGATATTAGGGCCCTGGATATTAGGGCCAGGGATATTAGGGCCAGGGATATTAGGTCCAGGGATATTAGGGCCAGGGATATTAGGGCCAGGGATATTAGGGCCAGGGATATTAGGGCCAGGGATATTAGGTCCACGGATATTACGGCCAGAGATATTAGGGTGAGGGATATTAGGGCCAGGGATATTAGGGCCAGGGATATTAGGGTCAGGGATATTAGGGCCAGGGATATTAGGGCCAGGGATATTTGGGCCAGGGATATTAGGGCCACGGATATTAGGGCCAGGGATATTAGGGCCAGGGAAATTAGGGCCAAAGATATTAGGGCCAGGGATATTAGGGCCAGGGATATTACGGTCAGGGATATTAGGGCCAGGGATATAATATCCAGGGATATTAGGGCCAGGCATATTATGGCCAGGGATATTAGGGCCAGGGATATTAGGGCCAGGGATATTAGGGCCAGGGATATTAGGGCCAGGGATATTAAGGCCAGGGATATTAGGGCCAGGGATATTAGGGCCAGGGATATTATGGCCAGCAATATTAGGGCCAGGGATATTAGGGCCAGGGATATTAGGGCCAGAAATATTAGGGCCAGGGATATTAGGGCCAGGGATATTAGGGCCAGGGATATTAGGGCCAGGGATATTAGGTCCACGGATATTACGGCCAGGGATATTAGGGCCAGGGATATTAGGGCCAGAGATATTAGGGCCAGGGATATTAGGGCCAGGGATATTAGGGCCAGGGTTATTAGGGCCAGGGTTATTAAGGCCAGGGATATTAGGGCCAGGGATATTAGGTCCAGGGATATTAGGGCCAGGGATATTAGGGCCAGGGATATTAGGGCCAGGGATATTAGGGCCAGGGATATTAGGTCCACGGATATTATGGCCAGAGATATTAGGGCGAGGGATATTAGGGCCAGGGAAATTAGGGCCAGGGATATTAGGGTCAGGGATATTAGGGCCAGGGATATTAGGGCCAGGGATATTTGGGCCAGGGATATTAGGGCCACGGATATTAGGGCCAGGGATATTAGGGCCATGAAAATTAGGGCCAGAGATATTAGGGCCAGGGATATTAGGGCCAGGGATATTACGGTCAGGGATATTAGGGCCAGGGATATAATGGCCAGGGATATTAGGGCCAGGAATATTATGGCCAGGGATATTAGGGCCAGGGATATTAGGGCCAGGGATATTAGGGCCAGGGATATTAGGGCCAGGGATATTAAGGCCAGGGATATTAGGGCCAGGGATATTAGGGCCAGGGATATTATGGCCAGCAATATTAGGGCCAGGGATATTAGGGCCAGGGATATTAGGGCCAGGGATATTAGGGCCAGAAATATTAGGGCCAGGGATATTAGGGCCAGGGATATTAGGGCCAGGGATATTAGGGCCAGGGATATTAGGTCCACGGATATTACGGCCAGGGATATTAGGGCCAGAGATATTAGGGCCAGGGATATTAGGGCCAGGGATATTAGGGCCAGGGTTATTAGGGCCAGGGTTATTAAGGCCAGGGATATTAGGGCCAGGGATGTTAGGGCCAGGGATATTAGGGACAGGGATATTAGGGCCAGGGACATTAGGGCCAGGGATATTAGGGCCAGGGATATTTGGGCCAGGGATATTAGGGCCAGGGATATTAGCGCCAGGGATTTTAGGGTAAGGGATATTAGGGCCAGGGATATTAGGGCCAGGGATATTAGTGCCAGGGATATTAGGGCCAGGGATATTAGGTCCAGGGATATTAGGGCCAGGGATATTAGGTCCACTGATATTAGGGCCAGAGATATTAGGGCCATGGATATTAGGGCCAGGGATATTAGGGCCAGGGATATTAGGGCCAGGAATATTAGGGCCAGGGATATTAGGGCCAGCGATATTAGGGCCAGGGATATTAGGGCCAGGGATATTAGGGCCAGGGATATTAGGGCCAGGGATATTAGGGCCAGGAATATTAGGGCCAGGGATATTATATCCAGGGATATTAGGGCCAGGGATATTAGGGCCAGGGATATTAGGGCCAGGGATATTATGGCCAGGGATATTATGGAAGGGATAAAAAGCCTGGGATATTAGGGCCAGGTATATTAGGGCCAGGGATATTAGGGCCAGGGATATAAGGGCCAGGGATATTAGGGCCAGGGATATTAGGGCCAGGGATATTAGGGCCAGGGATATTAGGGCCAGGGATATTAGGGCCAGGGATATTAGGGCCAGGGATTTTAGGGCAAGGGATATTAGGGCCAGGGATATTAGGGCCAGGGATATTAGTGCCAGGGATATGAGGGCCAGGGATATTAGGTCCAGGGATATTAGGGCCAGGGATATTAGGTCCAGGGATATTAGGGCCAGGGATATTAGGGCCATGGATATTAGGGCCAGGGATATTAGGGCCAGGGATATTAGGTCCAGGGATATTAGGGCCAGGGATATTAGGGCCAGGGATATTAGGGCCAGGGATATTAGGGCCAGGGATATTAGGTCCACGGATATTACGGCCAGAGATATTAGGGCGAGGGATATTAGGGCCAGGGATATTAGAGCCAGGGATATTAGGGTCAGGGATATTAGGGCCAGGGATATTAGGGCCAGGGATATTAGGGCCAGGGATATTAGGGCCAGGGATATTATGGCCAGGGATATTAGGGCCAGGGATATTAGGGCCAGGGAGATTAGGGCCAGCATTATTAGGGACAGGGATATTAGTGCCAGGGATATTATGGCCACGGATATTAGGGCCAGGGATATTAGGGCAAGGGATATTAGGGCCAAGGATATTAGGGCCAGGGATATTAGTGTCAGGGATATTAGGGCCAGGGATATTAGGGCCAGGGATATTTGGGCCAGGGATATTAGGGCCACGGATATTAGGGCCAGGGATATTAGGGCCAGGGATATTAGGGCCAGAGATATTAGGGCCAGGGATATTAGGGCCAGGGATATTATGGTCAGGGATATTAGGGACAGGGATATAATGGCTAGGGATATTAGGGCCAGGCATATTATGGCCAGGGATATTAGGGCCAGGGATATTAGGGCCAGGGATATTAGGGCCAGGGATATTAGGGCAAGGGATATTAATGCCAGGGATATTAGGGCCAGGGATATTAGGGCCAGGGATATTATGGCCAGCGATATTAGAGCCAGGGATATTAGGGCCAGGGATATTAGGTCCAGGGATATTATGGCCAGGGATATTAGGGCCAGGGATATTAGGGCCAGGGATATTAGGGCCAGGGATATTAGGTCCACGGATATTACGGCCAGAGATATTAGGGCGAGGGATATTAGGGCCAGGGATATTAGGGCCAGGGATATTAGGGTCATGGATATTATGGCCAGGGATATTAGGGCCAGGGATATTAGGGCCAGGGATATTAGGGCCAGCGATATTAGGGCCAGGGATATTAGGGCCAGGGATATTAGGGCCAGGGATATTAGGGCCAGGGATATTAGGGCCAGGAATATTAGGGCCAGGGATATTATATCCAGGGATATTAGGGCCAGGGATATTAGGGCCAGGGATATTAGGGCCAGGGATATTATGGCCAGGGATATTATGGAAGGGATAAAAAGCCTGGGATATTAGGGCCAGGTATATTAGGGCCAGGGATATTAGGGCCAGGGATATAAGGGCCAGGGATATTAGGGCCAGGGATATTAGGGCCAGGGATATTAGGGCCAGGGATATTAGGGCCAGGGATATTAGGGCCAGGGATATTAGGGCCAGGGATTTTAGGGCAAGGGATATTAGGGCCAGGGATATTAGGGCCAGGGATATTAGTGCCAGGGATATGAGGGCCAGGGATATTAGGTCCAGGGATTTTAGGGCCAGGGATATTAGGTCCAGGGATATTAGGGCCAGGGATATTAGGGCCATGGATATTAGGGCCAGGGATATTAGGGCCAGGGATATTAGGTCCAGGGATATTAGGGCCAGGGATATTAGGGCCAGGGATATTAGGGCCAGGGATATTAGGGCCAGGGATATTAGGTCCACGGATATTACGGCCAGAGATATTAGGGCGAGGGATATTAGGGCCAGGGATATTAGAGCCAGGGATATTAGGGTCAGGGATATTAGGGCCAGGGATATTAGGGCCAGGGATATTAGGGCCAGGGATATTAGGGCCAGGGATATTATGGCCAGGGATATTAGGGCCAGGGATATTAGGGCCAGGGAGATTAGGGCCAGCATTATTAGGGACAGGGATATTAGTGCCAGGGATATTATGGCCACGGATATTAGGGCCAGGGATATTAGGGCAAGGGATATTAGGGCCAAGGATATTAGGGCCAGGGATATTAGTGTCAGGGATATTAGGGCCAGGGATATTAGGGCCAGGGATATTTGGGCCAGGGATATTAGGGCCACGGATATTAGGGCCAGGGATATTAGGGCCAGGGATATTAGGGCCAGAGATATTAGGGCCAGGGATATTAGGGCCAGGGATATTATGGTCAGGGATATTAGGGACAGGGATATAATGGCTAGGGATATTAGGGCCAGGCATATTATGGCCAGGGATATTAGGGCCAGGGATATTAGGGCCAGGGATATTAGGGCCAGGGATATTAGGGCAAGGGATATTAATGCCAGGGATATTAGGGCCAGGGATATTAGGGCCAGGGATATTATGGCCAGCGATATTAGAGCCAGGGATATTAGGGCCAGGGATATTAGGTCCAGGGATATTATGGCCAGGGATATTAGGGCCAGGGATATTAGGGCCAGGGATATTAGGGCCAGGGATATTAGGTCCACGGATATTACGGCCAGAGATATTAGGGCGAGGGATATTAGGGCCAGGGATATTAGGGCCAGGGATATTAGGGTCATGGATATTATGGCCAGGGATATTAGGGCCAGGGATATTAGGGCCAGGGATATTAGGGCCAGGGATATTAGGGCCAGGGATATTAGGGCCAGGGATGTTAGGGCCAGGGATGTTAGGGCCAGGGATATTAGGGCCAGGGATTTTAGGGCCAGGGATATTATGGCCAGGGATATTAGGGCAAGGGATATTAGGGCCAGGGATATTAGGGTCAGGGATATTAGGGCCAGGGATATTAGGGCCAGGGATATTAGGGCCAGGGATATTAGGGCCAGGGATATTATGGCCAGGGATATTAGGGCCAGGGATATTAGGGCCAGGGAGATTAGGGCCAGCATTATTAGGGACAGGGATATTAGTGCCAGGGATATTATGGCCACGGATATTAGGGCCAGGGATATTAGGGCAAGGGATATTAGGGCCAAGGATATTAGGGCCAGGGATATTAGTGTCAGGGATATTAGGGCCAGGGATATTAGGGCCAGGGATATTTGGGCCAGGGATATTAGGGCCACGGATATTAGGGCCAGGGATATTAGGGCCAGGGATATTAGGGCCAGAGATATTAGGGCCAGGGATATTAGGGCCAGGGATATTATGGTCAGGGATATTAGGGACAGGGATATAATGGCTAGGGATATTAGGGCCAGGCATATTATGGCCAGGGATATTAGGGCCAGGGATATTAGGGCCAGGGATATTAGGGCCAGGGATATTAGGGCAAGGGATATTAATGCCAGGGATATTAGGGCCAGGGATATTAGGGCCAGGGATATTATGGCCAGCGATATTAGAGCCAGGGATATTAGGGCCAGGGATATTAGGTCCAGGGATATTATGGCCAGGGATATTAGGGCCAGGGATATTAGGGCCAGGGATATTAGGGCCAGGGATATTAGGTCCACGGATATTACGGCCAGAGATATTAGGGCGAGGGATATTAGGGCCAGGGATATTAGGGCCAGGGATATTAGGGTCATGGATATTATGGCCAGGGATATTAGGGCCAGGGATATTAGGGCCAGGGATATTAGGGCCAGGGATATTAGGGCCAGGGATATTAGGGCCAGGGATGTTAGGGCCAGGGATGTTAGGGCCAGGGATATTAGGGCCAGGGATATTAGGGCCAGGGATATTATGGCCAGGGATATTAGGGCAAGGGATATTAGGGCCAGGGATATTAGGGCCAGGGATATTAGGGCCAGGGATATTAGGGGCAGAGATATTAGGGCCAGCAATATTAGGGCCAGGGATATTAGGGCCAGGGATATTAAGGCCAGGGATATTAGGGCCGGGGATATTAGGGCCAGGGATATTAGGGCCAGGGATATTAGGGCCAGGGATATTAGGGCCAGGGATATTAGGTCCAGGGATATTAGGGCCAGGGATATTACGGCCAGGGATATTAGGGCCAGGGATATTAGGGCCAGGGATATTAGGGCCAGGGATATTAGGGCCAGGGTTATTAGGGCCAGGGATATTAGGGCCAGGGATATTAGGGCCAGGGATATTAGGGCCAGGGATATTAGGGCCAGGGATATTAGGCCCAGTGATATTAGGGCCAGGGATTTTAGGGCAAGGGATTTTAGGGCCAGGGATATTAGGGCCAGGGATATTAGGGCCAGGGATGTTAGGTCCAGGGATATTAGGGCCAGGGATATTAGGGCCAGGGATATTAGGGCCAGGGATATTAGGGCCAGGGATATTAGGGCCAGGGTTATTAGGGCCAGGGATATTAGGGCCAGGGATATTAGGGCCAGGGATATTAGGGCCAGGGATATTAGGGTCAGGGATATTAGGGCCAGGGATATTAGGGCCAGGGATATTTGGGCCAGGGATATTAGGGCTACGGATATTAGGGCCAGGGATATTAGGGCCAGGGATATTAGGGCCAGAGATATTAGGGCCAGGGATATTAGGGCCAGGGATATTTCGGTCAGGGATATTAGGGCCAGGGATATAATGGCCAGGGATATTAGGGCCAGGCATATTATGGCCAGGGATTTTAGGGCCAGGGATATTAGGGCCAGGGATATTAGGGCCAGGGATATTAAGGCCAGGGATATTAGGGCCAGGGTTATTAGGGCCAGGGATATTAGGGCCAGGGATTTTAGGGTAAGGGATATTAGGGCCAGGGATATTAGGGCCAGGGATTTTAGGGCCAGGGATTTTAGGGTAAGGGATATTAGGGCCAGGGATATTAGGGCCAGGGATATTAGTGCCAGGGATATTAGGGCCAGGGATATTAGGGCCAGGGATTTTAGGGTAAGGGATATTAGGTCCAGGGATATTAGGGCCAGGGATATTAGTGCCAGGGATATTAGGGCCAGGGATATTAGGTCCAGGGATATTAGGGCCAGGGATATTAGGTCCACTGATATTAGGGCCAGAGATATTAGGGCCATGGATATTAGGGCCAGGGATATTAGGGCCAGGGATATTAGGGCCAGGGATATTAGGGCCAGGGATATTAGGGCCAGCGATATTAGGGCCAGGGATATTAGGGCCAGGGATATTAGGGCCAGGGATATTAGGGCCAGGGATATTAGGGCCAGGGATAGTAGGGCCAAAGATATTATATCCAGGGATATTAGGGCCAGGGATATTAGGGCCAGGGATATTAGGGCCAGGGATATTATGGCCAGGGATATTATGGAAGGGATAATAAGCCTGGGATATTAGGGCCAGGTATATTAGGGCCAGGGATATTAGGGCCAGGGATATAAGGGCCAGGGATATTAGGGCCAGGGATATTAGGGCCAGGGATATTAGGGCCAGGGATATTAGGGCCAGGGATATTAGGGCCAGGGATATTAGGGCCAGAGATTTTAGGGCAAGGGATATTAGGGCCAGGGATATTAGGGCCAGGGATATTAGTGCCAGGGATATGAGGGCCAGGGATATTAGGTCCAGGGATATTAGGGCCAGGGATATTAGGTCCAGGGATATTAGGGCCAGGGATATTAGGGCCATGGATATTAGGGCCAGGGATATTAGGGCCAGGGATATTAGGTCCAGGGATATTAGGGCCAGGGATATTAGGGCCAGGGATATTAGGGCCAGGGATATTAGGGCCAGGGATATTAGGTCCACGGATATTACGGCCAGAGATATTAGGGCGAGGGATATTAGGGCCAGGGATATTAGAGCCAGGAATATTAGGGTCAGGGATATTAGGGCCAGGGATATTAGGGCCAGGGAGATTAGGGCCAGCATTATTAGGGACAGGGATATTAGTGCCAGGGATATTATGGCCAGGGATATTAGGGCCAGGGATATTAGGGCAAGGGATATTAGGGCCAAGGATATTAGGGCCAGGGATATTAGTGTCAGGGATATTAGGGCCAGGGATATTAGGGCCAGGGATATTTGGGCCAGGGATATTAGGGCCACGGATATTAGGGCCAGGGATATTAGGGCCAGGGATATTAGGGCCAGAGATATTAGGGCCAGGGATATTAGGGCCAGGGATATTATGGTCAGGGATATTAGGGCCAGGGATATAATGGCTAGGGATATTAGGGCCAGGCATATTATGGCCAGGGATATTAGGGCCAGGGATATTAGGGCCAGGGATATTAGGGCCAGGGATATTAGGGCAAGGGATATTAATGCCAGGGATATTAGGGCCAGGGATATTAGGGCCAGGGATATTATGGCCAGCGATATTAGGGCCAGGGATATTAGGGCCAGGGATATTAGGTCCAGGGATATTAGGGCCAGGGATATTAGGGCCAGGGATATTAGGGCCAGGGATATTAGGGCCAGGGATATTAGGTCCACGGATATTACGGCCAGAGATATTAGGGCGAGGGATATTAGGGCCAGGGATATTAGGGCCAGGGATATTAGGGTCATGGATATTAGGGCCAGGGATATTAGGGCCAGGGATATTAGGGCCAGGGATATTAGGGTCAGGGATATTAGGGCCAGGGATATTAGGGCCAGGGATGTTAGGGCCAGGGATGTTAGGGCCAGGGATATTAGGGCCAGGGATATTAGGGCCAGGGATATTATGGCCAGGGATATTAGGGCAAGGGATATTAGGGCCAGGGATATTAGGGCCAGGGATATTAGGTCCAGGGATATTAGGGGCAGAGATATTAGGGCCAGCGATATTAGGGCCAGGGATATTAGGGCCAGGGATATTAAGGCCAGGGATATTAGGGCCGGGGATATTAGGGCCAAGGATATTAGGGCCAGGGATATTAGGGCCAGGGATATTAGGGCCAGGGATATTAGGTCCAGGGATATTAGGGCCAGGGATATTACGGCCAGGGATATTAGGGCCAGGGATATTAGGGCCAGGGATATTAGGGCCAGGGATATTAGGGCCAGGGTTATTAGGGCCAGGGATATTAGGGCCAGGGATATTAGGGCCAGGGATATTAGGGCCAGGGATATTAGGGCCAGGGATATTAGGCCCAGTGATATTAGGGCCAGGGATTTTAGGGCAAGGGATTTTAGGGCCAGGGATATTAGGGCCAGGGATATTAGGGCCAGGGATGTTAGGTCCAGGGATATTAGGGCCAGGGATATTAGGGCCAGGGATATTAGGGCCAGGGATATTAGGGCCAGGGATATTAGGGCCAGGGTTATTAGGGCCAGGGATATTAGGGCCAGGGATATTAGGGCCAGGGATATTAGGGCCAGGGATATTAGGGTCAGGGATAGTAGGGCCAGGGATATTAGGGCCAGGGATATTTGGGCCAGGGATATTAGGGCTACGGATATTAGGGCCAGGGATATTAGGGCCAGGGATATTAGGGCCAGAGATATTAGGGCCAGGGATATTAGGGCCAGGGATATTTCGGTCAGGGATATTAGGGCCAGGGATATAATGGCCAGGGATATTAGGGCCAGGCATATTATGGCCAGGGATATTAGGGCCAGGGATATTAGGGCCAGGGATATTAGGGCCAGGGATATTAAGGCCAGGGATATTAGGGCCAGGGTTATTAGGGCCAGGGATATTAGGGCCAGGGATTTTAGGGTAAGGGATATTAGGGCCAGGGATATTAGGGCCAGGGATTTTAGGGCCAGGGATTTTAGGGTAAGGGATATTAGGGCCAGGGATATTAGGGCCAGGGATATTAGTGCCAGGGATATTAGGGCCAGGGATATTAGGGCCAGGGATTTTAGGGTAAGGGATATTAGGGCCAGGGATATTAGGGCCAGGGATATTAGTGCCAGGGATATTAGGGCCAGGGATATTAGGTCCAGGGATATTAGGGCCAGGGATATTAGGTCCACTGATATTAGGGCCAGAGATATTAGGGCCATGGATATTAGGGCCAGGGATATTAGGGCCAGGGATATTAGGGCCAGGGATATTAGGGCCAGGGATATTATGGCCAGCGATATTAGGGCCAGGGATATTAGGGCCAGGGATATTAGGTCCAGGGATATTAGGGCCAGGGATATTAGGGCCAGGGATATTAGGGCCAGGGATATTAGGGCCAGGGATATTAGGTCCACAGATATTACGGCCAGAGATATTAGGGCGAGGGATATTAGGGCCAGGGATATTAGGGCCAGGGATATTAGGGTCATGGATATTAGGGCCAGGGATATTAGGGCCAGGGATATTAGGGCCAGGGATATTAGGGCCAGGGATATTAGGGCCAGGGATATTAGGGCCAGGGATGTTAGGGCCAGGGATGTTAGGGCCAGGGATATTAGGGCCAGGGATATTAGGGCCAGGGATATTATGGCCAGGGATATTAGGGCAAGGGATATTAGGGCCAGGGATATTAGGGCAAGGGACATTAGGGCCAGGGATATTAGGGGCAGAGATATTAGGGCCAGCGATAATAGGGCCAGGGATATTAGGGCCAGGGATATTAAGGCCAGGGATATTAGGGCCGGGGATATTAGGGCCAGGGATATTAGGGCCAGGGATATTAGGGCCAGGGATATTAGGGCCAGGGATATTAGGTCCAGGGATATTAGGGCCAGGGATATTACGGCCAGGGATATTAGGGCCAGGGATATTAGGGCCAGGGATATTAGGGCCAGGGATATTAGGGCCAGGGTTATTAGGGCCAGGGATATTAGGGCCAGGGATATTAGGGCCAGGGATATTAGGGCCAGGGATATTAGGGCCAGGGATATTAGGCCCAGTGATATTAGGGCCAGGGATTTTAGGGCAAGGGATTTTAGGGCCAGGGATATTAGGGCCAGGGATATTAGGGCCAGGGATGTTAGGTCCAGGGATATTAGGGCCAGGGATATTAGGGCCAGGGATATTAGGGCCAGGGATATTAGGGCCAGGGATATTAGGGCCAGGGTTATTAGGGCCAGGGATATTAGGGCCAGGGATATTAGGGCCAGGGATATTAGGGCCAGGGATATTAGGGTCAGGGATATTAGGGCCAGGGATATTAGGGCCAGGGATATTTGGGCCAGGGATATTAGGGCTACGGATATTAGGGCCAGGGATATTAGGGCCAGGGATATTAGGGCCAGAGATATTAGGGCCAGGGATATTAGGGCCAGGGATATTTCGGTCAGGGATATTAGGGCCAGGGATATAATGGCCAGGGATATTAGGGCCAGGCATATTATGGCCAGGGATATTAGGGCCAGGGATATTAGGGCCAGGGATATTAGGGCCAGGGATATTAAGGCCAGGGATATTAGGGCCAGGGTTATTAGGGCCAGGGATATTAGGGCCAGGGATTTTAGGGTAAGGGATATTAGGGCCAGGGATATTAGGGCCAGGGATTTTAGGGCCAGGGATTTTAGGGTAAGGGATATTAGGGCCAGGGATATTAGGGCCAGGGATATTAGTGCCAGCGATATTAGGGCCAGGGATATTAGGGCCAGGGATTTCAGGGTAAGGGATATTAGGGCCAGGGATATTAGGGCCAGGGATATTAGTGCCAGGGATATTAGGGCCAGGGATATTAGGTCCAGGGATATTAGGGCCAGGGATATTAGGTCCACTGATATTAGGGCCAGAGATATTAGGGCCATGGATATTAGGGCCAGGGATATTAGGGCCAGGGATATTAGGGCCAGGGATATTAGGGCCAGGGATATTAGGGCCAGCGATATTAGGGCCAGGGATATTAGGGCCAGGGATATTAGGGCCAGGGATATTAGGGCCAGGGATATTAGGGCCAGGGATATTAGGTCCACGGATATTACGGCCAGAGATATTAGGGCGAGGGATATTAGGGCCAGGGATATTAGGGCCAGGGATATTAGGGTCATGGATATTATGGCCAGGGATATTAGGGCCAGGGATATTAGGGCCAGGGATATTAGGGCCAGGGATATTAGGGCCAGGGATATTAGGGCCAGGGATGTTAGGGCCAGGGATGTTAGGGCCAGGGATATTAGGGCCAGGGATATTAGGGCCAGGGATATTATGGCCAGGGATATTAGGGCAAGGGATATTAGGGCCAGGGATATTAGGGCCAGGGATATTAGGGCCAGGGATATTTCGGTCAGGGATATTAGGGCCAGGGATATAATGGCCAGGGATATTAGGGCCAGGCATATTATGGCCAGGGATATTAGGGCCAGGGATATTAGGGCCAGGGATATTAGGGCCAGGGATATTAAGGCCAGGGATATTAGGGCCAGGGTTATTAGGGCCAGGGATATTAGGGCCAGGGATTTTAGGGTAAGGGATATTAGGGCCAGGGATATTAGGGCCAGGGATTTTAGGGCCAGGGATTTTAGGGTAAGGGATATTAGGGCCAGGGATATTAGGGCCAGGGATATTAGTGCCAGCGATATTAGGGCCAGGGATATTAGGGCCAGGGATTTCAGGGTAAGGGATATTAGGGCCAGGGATATTAGGGCCAGGGATATTAGTGCCAGGGATATTAGGGCCAGGGATATTAGGTCCAGGGATATTAGGGCCAGGGATATTAGGTCCACTGATATTAGGGCCAGAGATATTAGGGCCATGGATATTAGGGCCAGGGATATTAGGGCCAGGGATATTAGGGCCAGGGATATTAGGGCCAGGGATATTAGGGCCAGCGATATTAGGGCCAGGGATATTAGGGCCAGGGATATTAGGGCCAGGGATATTAGGGCCAGGGATATTAGGGCCAGGGATATTAGGTCCACGGATATTACGGCCAGAGATATTAGGGCGAGGGATATTAGGGCCAGGGATATTAGGGCCAGGGATATTAGGGTCATGGATATTATGGCCAGGGATATTAGGGCCAGGGATATTAGGGCCAGGGATATTAGGGCCAGGGATATTAGGGCCAGGGATATTAGGGCCAGGGATGTTAGGGCCAGGGATGTTAGGGCCAGGGATATTAGGGCCAGGGATATTAGGGCCAGGGATATTATGGCCAGGGATATTAGGGCAAGGGATATTAGGGCCAGGGATATTAGGGCCAGGGATATTAGGGCCAGGGATATTAGGGGCAGAGATATTAGGGCCAGCAATATTAGGGCCAGGGATATTAGGGCCAGGGATATTAAGGCCAGGGATATTAGGGCCAGGGATATTAGGGCCAGGGATATTAGGGCCAGGGATATTAGGGCCAGGGATATTAGGGCCAGGGATATTAGGTCCAGGGATATTAGGGCCAGGGATATTACGGCCAGGGATATTAGGGCCAGGGATATTAGGGCCAGGGATATTAGGGCCAGGGATATTAGGGCCAGGGTTATTAGGGCCAGGGATATTAGGGCCAGGGATATTAGGGCCAGGGATATTAGGGCCAGGGATATTAGGGCCAGGGATATTAGGCCCAGTGATATTAGGGCCAGGGATTTTAGGGCAAGGGATTTTAGGGCCAGGGATATTAGGGCCAGGGATATTAGGGCCAGGGATGTTAGGTCCAGGGATATTAGGGCCAGGGATATTAGGGCCAGGGATATTAGGGCCAGGGATATTAGGGCCAGGGATATTAGGGCCAGGGTTATTAGGGCCAGGGATATTAGGGCCAGGGATATTAGGGCCAGGGATATTAGGGCCAGGGATATTAGGGTCAGGGATATTAGGGCCAGGGATATTAGGGCCAGGGATATTTGGGCCAGGGATATTAGGGCTACGGATATTAGGGCCAGGGATATTAGGGCCAGGGATATTAGGGCCAGAGATATTAGGGCCAGGGATATTAGGGCCAGGGATATTTCGGTCAGGGATATTAGGGCCAGGGATATAATGGCCAGGGATATTAGGGCCAGGCATATTATGGCCAGGGATT
The DNA here is from genome assembly GCF_048934315.1 of Petromyzon marinus. Classification (NCBI taxonomy): domain Eukaryota; kingdom Metazoa; phylum Chordata; class Hyperoartia; order Petromyzontiformes; family Petromyzontidae; genus Petromyzon; species Petromyzon marinus. The sequence goes on from NW_027423003.1 coordinate 789,559, forward strand.
TTAGGGCCAGGGATATTAGGGCCAGGGATATTAGGGCCAGGGATATTAAGGCCAGGGATATTAGGGCCAGGGTTATTAGGGCCAGGGATATTAGGGCCAGGGATTTTAGGGTAAGGGATATTAGGGCCAGGGATATTAGGGCCAGGGATTTTAGGGCCAGGGATTTTAGGGTAAGGGATATTAGGGCCAGGGATATTAGGGCCAGGGATATTAGTGCCAGGGATATTAGGGCCAGGGATATTAGGGCCAGGGATTTTAGGGTAAGGGATATTAGGTCCAGGGATATTAGGGCCAGGGATATTAGTGCCAGGGATATTAGGGCCAGGGATATTAGGTCCAGGGATATTAGGGCCAGGGATATTAGGTCCACTGATATTAGGGCCAGAGATATTAGGGCCATGGATATTAGGGCCAGGGATATTAGGGCCAGGGATATTAGGGCCAGGGATATTAGGGCCAGGGATATTAGGGCCAGCGATATTAGGGCCAGGGATATTAGGGCCAGGGATATTAGGGCCAGGGATATTAGGGCCAGGGATATTAGGGCCAGGGATAGTAGGGCCAAAGATATTATATCCAGGGATATTAGGGCCAGGGATATTAGGGCCAGGGATATTAGGGCCAGGGATATTATGGCCAGGGATATTATGGAAGGGATAATAAGCCTGGGATATTAGGGCCAGGTATATTAGGGCCAGGGATATTAGGGCCAGGGATATAAGGGCCAGGGATATTAGGGCCAGGGATATTAGGGCCAGGGATATTAGGGCCAGGGATATTAGGGCCAGGGATATTAGGGCCAGGGATATTAGGGCCAGAGATTTTAGGGCAAGGGATATTAGGGCCAGGGATATTAGGGCCAGGGATATTAGTGCCAGGGATATGAGGGCCAGGGATATTAGGTCCAGGGATATTAGGGCCAGGGATATTAGGTCCAGGGATATTAGGGCCAGGGATATTAGGGCCATGGATATTAGGGCCAGGGATATTAGGGCCAGGGATATTAGGTCCAGGGATATTAGGGCCAGGGATATTAGGGCCAGGGATATTAGGGCCAGGGATATTAGGGCCAGGGATATTAGGTCCACGGATATTACGGCCAGAGATATTAGGGCGAGGGATATTAGGGCCAGGGATATTAGAGCCAGGAATATTAGGGTCAGGGATATTAGGGCCAGGGATATTAGGGCCAGGGAGATTAGGGCCAGCATTATTAGGGACAGGGATATTAGTGCCAGGGATATTATGGCCAGGGATATTAGGGCCAGGGATATTAGGGCAAGGGATATTAGGGCCAAGGATATTAGGGCCAGGGATATTAGTGTCAGGGATATTAGGGCCAGGGATATTAGGGCCAGGGATATTTGGGCCAGGGATATTAGGGCCACGGATATTAGGGCCAGGGATATTAGGGCCAGGGATATTAGGGCCAGAGATATTAGGGCCAGGGATATTAGGGCCAGGGATATTATGGTCAGGGATATTAGGGCCAGGGATATAATGGCTAGGGATATTAGGGCCAGGCATATTATGGCCAGGGATATTAGGGCCAGGGATATTAGGGCCAGGGATATTAGGGCCAGGGATATTAGGGCAAGGGATATTAATGCCAGGGATATTAGGGCCAGGGATATTAGGGCCAGGGATATTATGGCCAGCGATATTAGGGCCAGGGATATTAGGGCCAGGGATATTAGGTCCAGGGATATTAGGGCCAGGGATATTAGGGCCAGGGATATTAGGGCCAGGGATTTTAGGGCCAGGGATATTAGGTCCACGGATATTACGGCCAGAGATATTAGGGCGAGGGATATTAGGGCCAGGGATATTAGGGCCAGGGATATTAGGGTCATGGATATTAGGGCCAGGGATATTAGGGCCAGGGATATTAGGGCCAGGGATATTAGGGCCAGGGATATTAGGGCCAGGGATATTAGGGCCAGGGATGTTAGGGCCAGGGATGTTAGGGCCAGGGATATTAGGGCCAGGGATATTAGGGCCAGGGATATTATGGCCAGGGATATTAGGGCAAGGGATATTAGGGCCAGGGATATTAGGGCCAGGGATATTAGGTCCAGGGATATTAGGGGCAGAGATATTAGGGCCAGCGATATTAGGGCCAGGGATATTAGGGCCAGGGATATTAAGGCCAGGGATATTAGGGCCGGGGATATTAGGGCCAAGGATATTAGGGCCAGGGATATTAGGGCCAGGGATATTAGGGCCAGGGATATTAGGGCCAGGGATTTTAGGGCCAGGGATATTAGGTCCACGGATATTACGGCCAGAGATATTAGGGCGAGGGATATTAGGGCCAGGGATATTAGGGCCAGGGATATTAGGGTCATGGATATTAGGGCCAGGGATATTAGGGCCAGGGATATTAGGGCCAGGGATATTAGGGCCAGGGATATTAGGGCCAGGGATATTAGGGCCAGGGATGTTAGGGCCAGGGATGTTAGGGCCAGGGATATTAGGGCCAGGGATATTAGGGCCAGGGATATTATGGCCAGGGATATTAGGGCAAGGGATATTAGGGCCAGGGATATTAGGGCCAGGGATATTAGGTCCAGGGATATTAGGGGCAGAGATATTAGGGCCAGCGATATTAGGGCCAGGGATATTAGGGCCAGGGATATTAAGGCCAGGGATATTAGGGCCGGGGATATTAGGGCCAAGGATATTAGGGCCAGGGATATTAGGGCCAGGGATATTAGGGCCAGGGATATTAGGTCCAGGGATATTAGGGCCAGGGATATTACGGCCAGGGATATTAGGGCCAGGGATATTAGGGCCAGGGATATTAGGGCCAGGGATATTAGGGCCAGGGTTATTAGGGCCAGGGATATTAGGGCCAGGGATATTAGGGCCAGGGATATTAGGGCCAGGGATATTAGGGCCAGGGATATTAGGCCCAGTGATATTAGGGCCAGGGATTTTAGGGCAAGGGATTTTAGGGCCAGGGATATTAGGGCCAGGGATATTAGGGCCAGGGATGTTAGGTCCAGGGATATTAGGGCCAGGGATATTAGGGCCAGGGATATTAGGGCCAGGGATATTAGGGCCAGGGATATTAGGGCCAGGGTTATTAGGGCCAGGGATATTAGGGCCAGGGATATTAGGGCCAGTGATATTAGGGCCAGGGATATTAGGGTCAGGGATATTAGGGCCAGGGATATTAGGGCCAGGGATATTTGGGCCAGGGATATTAGGGCTACGGATATTAGGGCCAGGGATATTAGGGCCAGGGATATTAGGGCCAGAGATATTAGGGCCAGGGATATTAGGGCCAGGGATATTTCGGTCAGGGATATTAGGGCCAGGGATATAATGGCCAGGGATATTAGGGCCAGGCATATTATGGCCAGGGATATTAGGGCCAGGGATATTAGGGCCAGGGATATTAGGGCCAGGGATATTAAGGCCAGGGATATTAGGGCCAGGGTTATTAGGGCCAGGGATATTAGGGCCAGGGATTTTAGGGTAAGGGATATTAGGGCCAGGGATATTAGGGCCAGGGATTTTAGGGCCAGGGATTTTAGGGTAAGGGATATTAGGGCCAGGGATATTAGGGCCAGGGATATTAGTGCCAGGGATATTAGGGCCAGGGATATTAGGGCCAGAGATTTTAGGGTAAGGGATATTAGGGCCAGGGATATTAGGGCCAGGGATATTAGTGCCAGGGATATTAGGGCCAGGGATATTAGGTCCAGGGATATTAGGGCCAGGGATATTAGGTCCACTGATATTAGGGCCAGAGATATTAGGGCCATGGATATTAGGGCCAGGGATATTAGGGCCAGGGATATTAGGGCCAGGGATATTAGGGCCAGGGATATTATGGCCAGCGATATTAGGGCCAGGGATATTAGGGCCATGGATATTAGGTCCAGGGATATTAGGGCCAGGGATATTAGGGCCAGGGATATTAGGGCCAGGGATATTAGGGCCAGGGATATTAGGTCCACGGATATTACGGCCAGAGATATTAGGGCGAGGGATATTAGGGCCAGGGATATTAGGGCCAGGGATATTAGGGTCATGGATATTAGGGCCAGGGATATTAGGGCCAGGGATATTAGGGCCAGGGATATTAGGGCCAGGGATATTAGGGCCAGGGATATTAGGGCCAGGGATGTTAGGGCCAGGGATGTTAGGGCCAGGGATATTAGGGCCAGGGATATTAGGGCCAGGGATATTATGGCCAGGGATATTAGGGCAAGGGATATTAGGGCCAGGGATATTAGGGCAAGGGACATTAGGGCCAGGGATATTAGGGGCAGAGATATTAGGGCCAGCGATAATAGGGCCAGGGATATTAGGGCCAGGGATATTAAGGCCAGGGATATTAGGGCCGGGGATATTAGGGCCAGGGATATTAGGGCCAGGGATATTAGGGCCAGGGATATTAGGGCCAGGGATATTAGGTCCAGGGATATTAGGGCCAGGGATATTACGGCCAGGGATATTAGGGCCAGGGATATTAGGGCCAGGGATATTAGGGCCAGGGATATTAGGGCCAGGGTTATTAGGGCCAGGGATATTAGGGCCAGGGATATTAGGGCCAGGGATATTAGGGCCAGGGATATTAGGCCCAGTGATATTAGGGCCAGGGATTTTAGGGCAAGGGATTTTAGGGCCAGGGATATTAGGGCCAGGGATATTAGGGCCAGGGATGTTAGGTCCAGGGATATTAGGGCCAGGGATATTAGGGCCAGGGATATTAGGGCCAGGGATATTAGGGCCAGGGATATTAGGGCCAGGGTTATTAGGGCCAGGGATATTAGGGCCAGGGATATTAGGGCCAGGGATATTAGGGCCAGGGATATTAGGGTCAGGGATATTAGGGCCAGGGATATTAGGGCCAGGGATATTTGGGCCAGGGATATTAGGGCTACGGATATTAGGGCCAGGGATATTAGGGCCAGGGATATTAGGGCCAGAGATATTAGGGCCAGGGATATTAGGGCCAGGGATATTTCGGTCAGGGATATTAGGGCCAGGGATATAATGGCCAGGGATATTAGGGCCAGGCATATTATGGCCAGGGATATTAGGGCCAGGGATATTAGGGCCAGGGATATTAGGGCCAGGGATATTAAGGCCAGGGATATTAGGGCCAGGGTTATTAGGGCCAGGGATATTAGGGCCAGGGATTTTAGGGTAAGGGATATTAGGGCCAGGGATATTAGGGCCAGGGATTTTAGGGCCAGGGATTTTAGGGTAAGGGATATTAGGGCCAGGGATATTAGGGCCAGGGATATTAGTGCCAGCGATATTAGGGCCAGGGATATTAGGGCCAGGGATTTCAGGGTAAGGGATATTAGGGCCAGGGATATTAGGGCCAGGGATATTAGTGCCAGGGATATTAGGGCCAGGGATATTAGGTCCAGGGATATTAGGGCCAGGGATATTAGGTCCACTGATATTAGGGCCAGAGATATTAGGGCCATGGATATTAGGGCCAGGGATATTAGGGCCAGGGATATTAGGGCCAGGGATATTAGGGCCAGGGATATTAGGGCCAGCGATATTAGGGCCAGGGATATTAGGGCCAGGGATATTAGGGCCAGGGATATTAGGGCCAGGGATATTAGGGCCAGGGATATTAGGGCCAGGGATATTATATCCAGGGATATTAGGGCCAGGGATATTAGGGCCAGGGATATTAGGGCCAGGGATATTATGGCCAGGGATATTATGGAAGGGATAATAAGCCTGGGATATTAGGGCCAGGTATATTAGGGCCAGGGATATTAGGGCCAGGGATATAAGGGCCAGGGATATTAGGGCCAGGGATATTAGGGCCAGGGATATTAGGGCCAGGGATATTAGGGCCAGGGATATTAGGGCCAGGGATATTAGGGCCAGGGATTTTAGGGCAAGGGATATTAGGGCCAGGGATATTAGGGCCAGGGATATTAGTGCCAGGGATATGAGGGCAAGGGATATTAGGTCCAGGGATATTAGGGCCAGGGATATTAGGTCCAGGGATATTAGGGCCAGGGATATTAGGGCCATGGATATTAGGGCCAGGGATATTAGGGCCAGGGATAGTAGGTCCAGGGATATTAGGGCCAGGGATATTAGGGCCAGGGATATTAGGGCCAGGGATATTAGGGCCAGGGATATTAGGTCCACGGATATTACGGCCAGAGATATTAGGGCGAGGGATATTAGGGCCAGGGATATTAGAGCCAGGGATATTAGGGTCAGGGATATTAGGGCCAGGGATATTAGGGCCAGGGATATTAGGGCCAGGGATATTAGGGCCAGGGATATTAGGGCCAGGGATATTAGGGCCAGTGATATTAGGGCCAGGGAGATTAGGGCCAGCATTATTAGGGACAGGGATATTAGTGCCAGGGATATTATGGCCAGGGATATTAGGGCCAGGGATATTAGGGCAAGGGATATTAGGGCCAAGGATATTAGGGCCAGGGATATTAGTGTCAGGGATATTAGGGCCAGGGATATTAGGGCCAGGGATATTTGGGCCAGGGATATTAGGGCCACGGATATTAGGGCCAGGGATATTAGGGCCAGGGATATTAGGGCCAGAGATATTAGGGCCAGGGATATTAGGGCCAGGGATATTATGGTCAGGGATATTAGGGCCAGGGATATAATGGCTAGGGATATTAGGGCCAGGCATATTATGGCCAGGGATATTAGGGCCAGGGATATTAGGGCCAGGGATATTAGGGCCAGGGATATTAGGGCAAGGGATATTAATGCCAGGGATATTAGGGCCAGGGATATTAGGGCCAGGGATATTATGGCCAGCGATGTTAGGGCCAGGGATATTAGGGCCAGGGATATTAGGTCCAGGGATATTAGGGCCAGGGATATTAGGGCCAGGGATATTAGGGCCAGGGATATTAGGGCCAGGGATATTAGGTCCACGGATATTACGGCCAGAAATATTAGGGCGAGGGATATTAGGGCCAGGGATATTAGGGCCAGGGATATTAGGGTCATGGATATTAGGGCCAGGGATATTAGGGCCAGGGATATTAGGGCCAGGGATATTAGGGCCAGGGATATTAGGGCCAGGGATATTAGGGCCAGGGATGTTAGGGCCAGGGATGTTAGGGCCAGGGATATTAGGGCCAGGGATATTAGGTCCAGGGATATTAGGGCCAGGGATATTAGGGCCAGGGATATTAGGGCCAGGGATATTAGGGCCAGGGATATTAGGTCCACGGATATTACGGCCAGAAATATTAGGGCGAGGGATATTAGGGCCAGGGATATTAGGGCCAGGGATATTAGGGTCATGGATATTAGGGCCAGGGATATTAGGGCCAGGGATATTAGGGCCAGGGATATTAGGGCCAGGGATATTAGGGCCAGGGATATTAGGGCCAGGGATGTTAGGGCCAGGGATGTTAGGGCCAGGGATATTAGGGCCAGGGATATTATGGCCAGGGATATTAGGGCAAGGGATATTAGGGCCAGGGATATTAGGGCCAGGGATATTAGGGCCAGGGATATTAGGGGCAGAGATATTAGGGCCAGCGATATTAGGGCCAGGGATATTAGGGCCAGGGATATTAAGGCCAGGGATATTAGGGCCGGGGATATTAGGGCCAGCGATATTAGGGCCAGGGTTATTAGGGCCAGGGATATTAGGGCCAGGGATATTAGGGCCAGGGATATTAGGGCCAGGGATATTAGGGCCAGGGATATTAGGCCCAGTGATATTAGGGCCAGGGATTTTAGGGCAAGGGATTTTAGGGCCAGGGATATTAGGGCCAGGGATATTAGGGCCAGGGATGTTAGGTCCAGGGATATTAGGGCCAGGGATATTAGGGCCAGGGATATTAGGGCCAGGGATATTAGGGCCAGGGATATTAGGGCCAGGGTTATTAGGGCCAGGGATATTAGGGCCAGGGATATTAGGGCCAGGGATATTAGGGCCAGGGATATTAGGGTCAGGGATATTAGGGCCAGGGATATTAGGGCCAGGGATATTTGGGCCAGGGATATTAGGGCTACGGATATTAGGGCCAGGGATATTAGGGCCAGGGATATTAGGGCCAGAGATATTAGGGCCAGGGATATTAGGGCCAGGGATATTACGGTCAGGGATATTAGGGCCAGGGATATAATGGCCAGGGATATTAGGGCCACGGATATTAGGGCCAGGGATATTAGGGCCAGGGATATTAGGGCCAGAGATATTAGGGCCAGGGATATTAGGGCCAGGGATATTATGGTCAGGGATATTAGGGCCAGGGATATAATGGCTAGGGATATTAGGGCCAGGCATATTATGGCCAGGGATATTAGGGCCAGGGATATTAGGGCCAGGGATATTAGGGCCAGGGATATTAGGGCAAGGGATATTAATGCCAGGGATATTAGGGCCAGGGATATTAGGGCCAGGGATATTATGGCCAGCGATATTAGGGCCAGGGATATTAGGGCCAGGGATATTAGGTCCAGGGATATTAGGGCCAGGGATATTAGGGCCACGGATATTAGGGCCAGGGATATTAGGGCCAGGGATATTAGGTCCACGGATATTACGGCCAGAGATATTAGGGCGAGGGATATTAGGGCCAGGGATATTAGGGCCAGGGATATTAGGGTCATGGATATTAGGGCCAGGGATATTAGGGCCAGGGATATTAGGGCCAGGGATATTAGGGCCAGGGATATTAGGGCCAGGGATATTAGGGCCAGGGATGTTAGGGCCAGGGATGTTAGGGCCAGGGATATTAGGGCCAGGGATATTATGGCCAGGGATATTAGGGCAAGGGATATTAGGGCCAGGGATATTAGGGCCAGGGATATTAGGGCCAGGGATATTAGGGGCAGAGATATTAGGGCCAGCGATATTAGGGCCAGGGATATTAGGGCCAGGGATTTTAAGGCCAGGGATATTAGGGCCAGGGATATTAGGCCCAGTGATATTAGGGCCAGGGATTTTAGGGCAAGGGATTTTAGGGCCAGGGATATTATGGTCAGGGATATTAGGGCCAGGGATATAATGGCCAGGGATATTAGGGCCAGGCATATTATGGCCAGGGATATTAGGGCCAGGGATATTAGGGCCAGGGATATTAGGGCCAGGGATATTAAGGCCAGGGATATTAGGGCCAGGGTTATTAGGGCCAGGGATGTTATGGCCAGCGATATTAGGGCCAGGGATATTAGGGCCAGGGATATTAGGGCCAGGGATATTAGGGCCAGGGATATTAGGGCCAGGGATATTAGGGCCAGGGATATTAGGGCCAGGGATATTAGGGCCAGGGATATTAGGTCCACGGATATTACGGCCAGGGTTATTAGGGCCAGGGATATTAGGGCCAGGGATATTAGGGCCAGGGATATTAGGGCCAGGGATATTAGGGCCAGGGTTATTAGGGCCAGGGTTATTAAGGCCAGGGATATTAGGGCCAGGGATATTAGGGCCAGGGATATTAGGGCCAGGGATATTAGGGCCAGGGATATTGGGGCCAGGGATATTATGGCCAGGGATATTAGGGCCAGGGATATTAGGGCCAGGGATATTAGGGCCAGGGATTTTAGGGCAAGGGATATTAGGGCCAGGGATATTAGGGCCAGGGATATTAGTGCCAGGGTTATTAGGGCCAGGGATATTAGGTCCAGGGATAGTAGGGCCAGGGATATTAGGTCCAGGGATATTAGGGCCAGGGATATTAGGGCCATGGATATTAGGGCCAGGGATATTAGGGCCAGGGATATTAGGGCCAGGGATATTAGGGCCAGGGATATTAGGGCCAGCGATATTAGGGCCAGGGATATTAGGGCCAGGGATATTAGGGCCAGGGATATTAGAGCCAGGCATATTAGGGCCAGGGATATTAGGACCAGGTATATTAGGGCCAGGGATATTAGGGCCAGGGATATTAGGGCCAGGGATATTAGGGCCAGGGATATTAGGGCCAGGGATATTAGGGCCAGGGATATTTGGGCCAGGGATATTAGGGCCACGGATATTAGGACCAGGGATATTAGGGCCAGGGATATTAGGGCCAGAGATATTAGGGCCAGGGATATTAGGGCCAGGGATATTATGGTCAGGGATATTAGGGCCAGGGATATAATGGCCAGGGATATTAGGGCCAGGCATATTATGGCCAGGGATATTAGGGCCAGGGATATTAGGGCCAGGGATATTAGGGCCAGGTATATTAGGGCCAGGGATATTAAGGCCAAGGATATTAGGGCCAGAGATATTATGGCCAGGGATATTAGGGCCAGGGATATTAGGGCCAGGGATATTATGGCCAGGGATATCAGGTCCACGGATATTACGGCCAGGGATATTAGGGCCAGGGATATTAGGGCCAGAGATATTAGGGCCAGGGATATTAGGGCCAGGGATATTAGGGCCAGGGTTATTAGGGCCAGGGATATTAGGGCCAGGGATATTATGGCCAGGGATATTATGGAAGGGATATTAAGCCTGGGATATTAGGGCCAGGTATATTAGGGCCAGGGATATTAGGACCAGGGATATAAGGGCCAGGGATATTAGGGCCAGGGATATTATGGCCAGGGATATTAGGGCCAGGGATATTAGGGCCAGGGATATTGGGGCCAGGGATATTAGGGCCAAGGATATTAGGGCCAGGGATATTAGGGCCAGGAATATTAGGGCCAGGGATATTAGGGCCAGGGATTTTAGGGCCAGGGATATTAGGGCCAGGGATATTAGGGCCAGGGATATTAGGGCCAGGGATATCAGGGCCAGGGATATCAGGGCCAGGGATATTAGGGCCAGGGATATTAGCGCCAGGGATATTAGGGCCAGGGATTTTAGGGCCAGGGATATTAGGGCCAGGGATATTATGGCCAGGGATATTATGGCTAGGGATATGAGGGCCAGGGATATGAGGGCCAGGGATATTAGGGCCAGGGATATTAGGGCCAGGGATTTTAGGGCCAGGGATATTAGGGCCAGGGATATTAGGGCCAGGGATATTAGGGCCAGGGATATTAGGGCCAGGGATATTAGAGCCAGGGATATTAGGGCCAGGGATATTAGGGCCAGGGATATTAGGGCCAGGGATATTAGGGCCAGGGATATTAGGGCCAGGGATATTAGGGCCAGGGATATTAGGGCCAGGGATATTAGGGCCAGGGATATTAGGGCCAGGGATATTAGGGCCAGGGATATTAGGGGCAGGGATATTAGGGCCAGGGATATTAGGCCCAGTGATATTAGGGCCAGGGATTTTAGGGCAAGGGATATTAGGGACAGGGATATTAGGGCCAGGGATATTAGGGCCAGGGATGTTAGGTCCACGGATATTAGGGCCAGGGATATTAGGACCAGGGATATTAGGGCCAGGGATATTAGGGCCAGGGATATTAGGGCCAGGGTTATTAGGGCCAGGGATATTAGGGTCAGGGATATTAGGGCCAGGGATATTAGGGCCAGGGATATTAGGGCCAGGGATATTAGGGCCAGGGATATTAGGGCCAGGGATATTAGGGCCAGGGATATTAGGGCCATGGATTTTAGGGCAAGGGATATTAGGGCCAGGGATATTAGGGCCAGGGATATTAGGGCCAGGGATATTAGGTCCAGGGATATTAGGGCCAGGGATATTAGGGCCAGGGATATTAGGACCAGGGATATCAGGGCCAGGAATATTAGGGCCAGGGATATTAGGGCCAGGGATATTAGGGCCAGGGATATTAGGGCCAGGGATATTAGGGCCAGGGATATTAGGGCCAGGGATATTAGGGCCAGGGAGATTAGGGCCAGCATTATTAGGGACAGGGATATTAGTGCCAGGGATATTATGGCCAGGGATATTAGGCGCCAGGGATATTAGGGCAAGGGATATTAGGGCCAGGGATATTAGGGCCAGGGATATTAGGGTCAGGGATATTAGGGCCAGGGATATTAGGGCCAGGGATATTTGGGCCAGGGATATTAGGGCCACGGATATTAGGGCCAGGGATATTAGGGCCAGGGATATTAGGGCCAGAGATATTAGGGCCAGGGATATTAGGGCCACGGATATTACGGTCAGGGATATTAGGGCCAGGGATATAATGGCTAGAGATATTAGGGAAAGGCATATTATGTCCAGGGATATTAGGGCCAGGGATATTAGGGCCAGGGATATTAGGGCCAGGGATATTAGGGCCAGGGATATTAATGCCAGGGATATTAGGGCCAGGGATATTAGGGCCAGGGATATTATGGCCAGTGATATTAGGGCCAGGGATATTAGGGCCAGGGATATTAGGGCCAGGGATATTAGGGCCAGGGATATTAGGTCCAGGGATATTAGGGCCAGGGATATTAGGGCCAGGGATATTAGGGCCAGGGATATTAGGTCCACGGATATTGCGGCCAGAGATATTAGGGCGAGGGATATTAGGGCCAGGGATATTAGGGCCAGGGATATTAGGGTCAGGGATATTAGGGCCATGGATATTAGGGCCAGGGATATTTGGGCCAGGGATATTAGGACCACGGATATTAGGGCCAGGGATATTAGGGCCAGGGATATTAGGGCCAGAGATATTAGGGCCAGGGATATTAGGGCCAGGGATATTACAGTCAGGGATATTAGGGCCAGGGATATAATGGCCAGGGATATTAGGGCCAGGCATATTATGGCCAGGGATATTAGGGCCAGGGATATTAGGGCCAGGGATATTAGAGCCAGGGATATTAGGGCCAGGGATATTAAGGCCAGGGATATTAGGGCCAGGGATATTAGGGCCAGGGATATTATGGCCAGCGATATTAGGGCCAGGGATATTAGGGCCAAGGATATTAGGGCCAGGGATATTAGGGCCAGAAATATTAGGTCCAGGGATATTAGGGCCAGGGATATTAGGGCCAGGGATATTACGGCCAGGGATATCAGGTCCACGGACATTACGGCCAGGGATATTAGGGCCAGGGATATTAGGGCCAGAGATATTAGGGCCAGGGATATTAGGGCCAGGGATATTAGGGCCAGGGTTATTAGGGCCAGGGTTATTAAGGCCAGGGATATTAGGGCCAGGGATATTAGGGCCAGGGATATTAGGGCCAGGGATATTAGGGCCAGGGATATTAGGGCCAGGGTTATTAGGGCCAGGGTTATTAAGGCCAGGGATATTAGGGCCAGGGATATTAGGGCCAGGGATATTGGGGCCAGGGATATTATGGCCAGGGATATTAGGGCCAGGGATATTAGGGCCAGGGATATTAGGGCCAGGGATTTTAGGGCAAGGGATATTAGGGCCAGGGATATTAGGGCCAGGGATATTAGTGCCAGGGTTATTAGGGCCAGGGATATTAGGTCCAGGGATAGTAGGGCCAGGGATATTAGGTCCAGGGATATTAGGGCCAGGGATATTAGGGCCATGGATATTAGGGCCAGGGATATTAGGGCCAGGGATATTAGGGCCAGGGATATTAGGGCCAGGGATATTAGGGCCAGCGATATTAGGGCCAGGGATATTAGGGCCAGGGATATTAGGGCCAGGGATATTAGAGCCAGGCATATTAGGGCCAGGGATATTAGGACCAGGTATATTAGGGCCAGGGATATTAGGGCCAGGGATATTAGGGCCAGGGATATTAGGGCCAGGGATATTAGGGCCAGGGATATTAGGGCCAGGGATATTAGGGCCAGGGATATTTGGGCCAGGGATATTAGGGCCACGGATATTAGGACCAGGGATATTAGGGCCAGGGATATTAGGGCCAGAGATATTAGGGCCAGGGATATTAGGGCCAGGGATATTACGGTCAGGGATATTAGGGCCAGGGATATAATGGCCAGGGATATTAGGGCCAGGCATATTATGGCCAGGGATATTAGGGCCAGGGATATTAGGGCCAGGGATATTAGGGCCAGGGTTATTAGGGCCAGGGATATTAGGGCCAGGGATATTAGGGCCAGGGATATTAGGGCCAGGGATATTAGGGCCAGGGATATTAGGGCCAGGGATATTAGGGCCAGGGATATTAGGGCCAGGGATATTAGGGCCAGGGATTTTAGGGCAAGGGATATTAGGGCCAGGGATATTAGGGCCAGGGATATTAGGGCCAGGGATATTAGGTCCAGGGATATTAGGGCCAGGGATATTAGGGCCAGGGATATTAGGACCAGGGATATCAGGGCCAGGAATATTAGGGCCAGGGATATTAGGGCCAGGGATATTAGGGCCAGGGATATTAGGGCCAGGGATATTAGGGCCAGGGATATTAGGGCCAGGGATACTAGGGCCAGGGAGATTGGGGCCAGCATTATTAGGGACAGGGATATTAGTGCCAGGGATATTATGGCCAGGGATATTAGGCGCTAGGGATATTAGGGCAAGGGATATTAGGGCCAGGGATATTAGGGCCAGGGATATTAGGGTCAGGGAGATTAGGGCCAGGGATATTAGGGCCAGGGATATTTGGGCCAGGGATATTAGGGCCACGGATATTAGGGCCAGGGATATTAGGGCCAGGGATATTAGGGCCAGAGATATTAGGGCCAGGGATATTAGGGCCACGGATATTACGGTCAGGGATATTAGGGCCAGGGATATAATGGCTAGAGATATTAGGGAAAGGCATATTATGTCCAGGGATATTAGGGCCAGGGATATTAGGGCCAGGGATATTAGGGCCAGGGATATTAGGGCCAGGGATATTAATGCCAGGGATATTAGGGCCAGGGATATTAGGGCCAGGGATATTATGGCCAGTGATATTAGGGCCAGGGATATTAGGGCCAGGGATATTAGGGCCAGGGATATTAGGGCCAGGGATATTAGGTCCAGGGATATTAGGGCCAGGGATATTAGGGCCAGGGATATTAGGGCCAGGGATATTAGGGTCAGGGATATTAGGGCCATGGATATTAGGGCCAGGGATATTTGGGCCAGGGATATTAGGACCACGGATATTAGGGCCAGGGATATTAGGGCCAGGGATATTAGGGCCAGAGATATTAGGGCCAGGGATATTAGGGCCAGGGATATTACGGTCAGGGATATTAGGGCCAGGGATATAATGGCCAGGGATATTAGGGCCAGGCATATTATGGCCAGGGATATTAGGGCCAGGGTTATTAGGGCCAGGGATATTAGGGCCAGGGATATTAGGGCCAGGGATATTAAGGCCAGGGATATTAGGGCCAGGGATATTAGGGCCAGGGTTATTAGGGCCAGGGATATTAGGGTCAGGGATATTAGGGCCAGGGATATTAGGGCCAGGGATATTAGGGCCAGGGATATTAGGGCCAGGGATATTAGGGCCAGGGATATTAGGGCCAGGGATATTAGGGCCATGGATTTTAGGGCAAGGGATATTAGGGCCAGGGATATTAGGGCCAGGGATATTAGGGCCAGGGATATTAGGTCCAGGGATATTAGGGCCAGGGATATTAGGGCCAGGGATATTAGGACCAGGGATATCAGGGCCAGGAATATTAGGGCCAGGGATATTAGGGCCAGGGATATTAGGGCCAGGGATATTAGGGCCAGGGATATTAGGGCCAGGGATATTAGGGCCAGGGATATTAGGGCCAGGGAGATTAGGGCCAGCATTATTAGGGACAGGGATATTAGTGCCAGGGATATTATGGCCAGGGATATTAGGCGCCAGGGATATTAGGGCAAGGGATATTAGGGCCAGGGATATTAGGGCCAGGGATATTAGGGTCAGGGATATTAGGGCCAGGGATATTAGGGCCAGGGATATTTGGGCCAGGGATATTAGGGCCACGGATATTAGGGCCAGGGATATTAGGGCCAGGGATATTAGGGCCAGAGATATTAGGGCCAGGGATATTAGGGCCACGGATATTACGGTCAGGGATATTAGGGCCAGGGATATAATGGCTAGAGATATTAGGGAAAGGCATATTATGTCCAGGGATATTAGGGCCAGGGATATTAGGGCCAGGGATATTAGGGCCAGGGATATTAGGGCCAGGGATATTAATGCCAGGGATATTAGGGCCAGGGATATTAGGGCCAGGGATATTATGGCCAGTGATATTAGGGCCAGGGATATTAGGGCCAGGGATATTAGGGCCAGGGATATTAGGGCCAGGGATATTAGGTCCAGGGATATTAGGGCCAGGGATATTAGGGCCAGGGATATTAGGGCCAGGGATATTAGGTCCACGGATATTGCGGCCAGAGATATTAGGGCGAGGGATATTAGGGCCAGGGATATTAGGGCCAGGGATATTAGGGTCAGGGATATTAGGGCCATGGATATTAGGGCCAGGGATATTTGGGCCAGGGATATTAGGACCACGGATATTAGGGCCAGGGATATTAGGGCCAGGGATATTAGGGCCAGGGATACTAGGGCCAGGGAGATTGGGGCCAGCATTATTAGGGACAGGGATATTAGTGCCAGGGATATTATGGCCAGGGATATTAGGCGCTAGGGATATTAGGGCAAGGGATATTAGGGCCAGGGATATTAGGGCCAGGGATATTAGGGTCAGGGAGATTAGGGCCAGGGATATTAGGGCCAGGGATATTTGGGCCAGGGATTTTAGGGCCACGGATATTAGGGCCAGGGATATTAGGGCCAGGGATATTAGGGCCAGAGATATTAGGGCCAGGGATATTAGGGCCACGGATATTACGGTCAGGGATATTAGGGCCAGGGATATAATGGCTAGAGATATTAGGGAAAGGCATATTATGTCCAGGGATATTAGGGCCAGGGATATTAGGGCCAGGGATATTAGGGCCAGGGATATTAGGGCCAGGGATATTAATGCCAGGGATATTAGGGCCAGGGATATTAGGGCCAGGGATATTATGGCCAGTGATATTAGGGCCAGGGATATTAGGGCCAGGGATATTATAGGGCCAGGGATATTAGGGCCAGGGATATTAGGTCCAGGGATATTAGGGCCAGGGATATTAGGGCCAGGGATATTAGGGCCAGGGATATTAGGGTCAGGGATATTAGGGCCATGGATATTAGGGCCAGGGATATTTGGGCCAGGGATATTAGGACCACGGATATTAGGGCCAGGGATATTAGGGCCAGGGATATTAGGGCCAGAGATATTAGGGCCAGGGATATTAGGGCCAGGGATATTACGGTCAGGGATATTAGGGCCAGGGATATAATGGCCAGGGATATTAGGGCCAGGCATATTATGGCCAGGGATATTAGGGCCAGGGTTATTAGGGCCAGGGATATTAGGGCCAGGGATATTAGGGCCAGGGATATTAAGGCCAGGGATATTAGGGCCAGGGATATTAGGGCCAGGGTTATTAGGGCCAGGGATATTAGGGTCAGGGATATTAGGGCCAGGGATATTAGGGCCAGGGATATTAGGGCCAGGGATATTAGGGCCAGGGATATTAGGGCCAGGGATATTAGGGCCAGGGATATTAGGGCCATGGATTTTAGGGCAAGGGATATTAGGGCCAGGGATATTAGGGCCAGGGATATTAGGGCCAGGGATATTAGGTCCAGGGATATTAGGGCCAGGGATATTAGGGCCAGGGATATTAGGACCAGGGATATCAGGGCCAGGAATATTAGGGCCAGGGATATTAGGGCCAGGGATATTAGGGCCAGGGATATTAGGGCCAGGGATATTAGGGCCAGGGATATTAGGGCCAGGGATATTAGGGCCAGGGAGATTAGGGCCAGCATTATTAGGGACAGGGATATTAGTGCCAGGGATATTATGGCCAGGGATATTAGGCGCCAGGGATATTAGGGCAAGGGATATTAGGGCCAGGGATATTAGGGCCAGGGATATTAGGGTCAGGGATATTAGGGCCAGGGATATTAGGGCCAGGGATATTTGGGCCAGGGATATTAGGGCCACGGATATTAGGGCCAGGGATATTAGGGCCAGGGATATTAGGGCCAGAGATATTAGGGCCAGGGATATTAGGGCCACGGATATTACGGTCAGGGATATTAGTGCCAGGGATATAATGGCTAGAGATATTAGGGAAAGGCATATTATGTCCAGGGATATTAGGGCCAGGGATATTAGGGCCAGGGATATTAGGGCCAGGGATATTAGGGCCAGGGATATTAATGCCAGGGATATTAGGGCCAGGGATATTAGGGCCAGGGATATTATGGCCAGTGATATTAGGGCCAGGGATATTAGGGCCAGGGATATTAGGGCCAGGGATATTAGGGCCAGGGATATTAGGTCCAGGGATATTAGGGCCAGGGATATTAGGGCCAGGGATATTAGGGCCAGGGATATTAGGTCCACGGATATTGCGGCCAGAGATATTAGGGCGAGGGATATTAGGGCCAGGGATATTAGGGCCAGGGATATTAGGGTCAGGGATATTAGGGCCATGGATATTAGGGCCAGGGATATTTGGGCCAGGGATATTAGGACCACGGATATTAGGGCCAGGGATATTAGGGCCAGGGATATTAGGGCCAGAGATATTAGGGCCAGGGATATTAGGGCCAGGGATATTACAGTCAGGGATATTAGGGCCAGGGATATAATGGCCAGGGATATTAGGGCCAGGCATATTATGGCCAGGGATATTAGGGCCAGGGATATTAGGGCCAGGGATATTAGAGCCAGGGATATTAGGGCCAGGGATATTAAGGCCAGGGATATTAGGGCCAGGGATATTAGGGCCAGGGATATTATGGCCAGCGATATTAGGGCCAGGGATATTAGGGCCAAGGATATTAGGGCCAGGGATATTAGGGCCAGAAATATTAGGTCCAGGGATATTAGGGCCAGGGATATTAGGGCCAGGGATATTACGGCCAGGGATATCAGGTCCACGGATATTACGGCCAGGGATATTAGGGCCAGGGATATTAGGGCCAGAGATATTAGGGCCAGGGATATTAGGGCCAGGGATATTAGGGCCAGGGTTATTAGGGCCAGAGTTATTAAGGCCAGGGATATTAGGGCCAGGGATATTAGGGCCAGGGATATTAGGGCCAGGGATATTAGGGCCAGGGATATTAGGGCCAGGGTTATTAGGGCCAGGGTTATTAAGGCCAGGGATATTAGGGCCAGGGATATTAGGGCCAGGGATATTGGGGCCAGGGATATTATGGCCAGGGATATTAGGGCCAGGGATATTAGGGCCAGGGATATTAGGGCCAGGGATTTTAGGGCAAGGGATATTAGGGCCAGGGATATTAGGGCCAGGGATATTAGTGCCAGGGTTATTAGGGCCAGGGATATTAGGTCCAGGGATAGTAGGGCCAGGGATATTAGGTCCAGGGATATTAGGGCCAGGGATATTAGGGCCATGGATATTAGGGCCAGGGATATTAGGGCCAGGGATATTAGGGCCAGGGATATTAGGGCCAGGGATATTAGGGCCAGCGATATTAGGGCCAGGGATATTAGGGCCAGGGATATTAGGGCCAGGGATATTAGAGCCAGGCATATTAGGGCCAGGGATATTAGGACCAGGTATATTAGGGCCAGGGATATTAGGGCCAGGGATATTAGGGCCAGGGATATTAGGGCCAGGGATATTAGGGCCAGGGATATTAGGGCCAGGGATATTAGGGCCAGGGATATTTGGGCCAGGGATATTAGGGCCACGGATATTAGGACCAGGGATATTAGGGCCAGGGATATTAGGGCCAGAGATATTAGGGCCAGGGATATTAGGGCCAGGGATATTACGGTCAGGGATATTAGGGCCAGGGATATAATGGCCAGGGATATTAGGGCCAGGCATATTATGGCCAGGGATATTAGGGCCAGGGATATTAGGGCCAGGGATATTAGGGCCAGGGTTATTAGGGCCAGGGATATTAGGGCCAGGGATATTAGGGCCAGGGATATTAGGGCCAAGGATATTAGGGCCAGGGATATTAGGGCCAGGGATATTAGGGCCAGGGATATTAGGGCCAGGGATATTAGGGACAGGGATTTTAGGGCAAGGGATATTAGGGCCAGGGATATTAGGGCCAGGGATATTAGGGCCAGGGATATTAGGTCCAGGGATATTAGGGCCAGGGATATTAGGGCCAGGGATATTAGGACCAGGGATATCAGGGCCAGGAATATTAGGGCCAGGGATATTAGGGCCAGGGATATTAGGGCCAGGGATATTAGGGCCAGGGATATTAGGGCCAGGGATATTAGGGCCAGGGATACTAGGGCCAGGGAGATTGGGGCCAGCATTATTAGGGACAGGGATATTAGTGCCAGGGATATTATGGCCAGGGATATTAGGCGCTAGGGATATTAGGGCAAGGGATATTAGGGCCAGGGATATTAGGGCCAGGGATATTAGGGTCAGGGAGATTAGGGCCAGGGATATTAGGGCCAGGGATATTTGGGCCAGGGATATTAGGGCCACGGATATTAGGGCCAGGGATATTAGGGCCAGGGATATTAGGGCCAGAGATATTAGGGCCAGGGATATTAGGGCCACGGATATTACGGTCAGGGATATTAGGGCCAGGGATATAATGGCTAGAGATATTAGGGAAAGGCATATTATGTCCAGGGATATTAGGGCCAGGGATATTAGGGCCAGGGATATTAGGGCCAGGAATATTAGGGCCAGGGATATTAATGCCAGGGATATTAGGGCCAGGGATATTAGGGCCAGGGATATTATGGCCAGTGATATTAGGGCCAGGGATATTAGGGCCATGGATATTAGGGCCAGGGATATTAGGGCCAGGGATATTAGGTCCAGGGATATTAGGGCCAGGGATATTAGGGCCAGGGATATTAGGGCCAGGGATATTAGGGTCAGGGATATTAGGGCCATGGATATTAGGGCCAGGGATATTTGGGCCAGGGATATTAGGACCACGGATATTAGGGCCAGGGATATTAGGGCCAGGGATATTAGGGCCAGAGATATTAGGGCCAGGGATATTAGGGCCAGGGATATTACGGTCAGGGATATTAGGGCCAGGGATATAATGGCCAGGGATATTAGGGCCAGGCATATTATGGCCAGGGATATTAGGGCCAGGGATATTAGGGCCAGGGATATTAGGGCCAGGGATATTAGGGCCAGGGATATTAAGGCCAGGGATATTAGGGCCAGGGATATTAGGGCCAGGGATATTATGGCCAGCGATATTAGGGCCAGGGATATTAGGACCAAGGATATTAGGGCCAGGGATATTAGGGCCAGAAATATTAGGGCCAGGGATATTAGGGCCAGGGATATTAGGGCCAGGGATATTACGGCCAGGGATATCAGGTCCACGGATATTACGGCCAGGGATATTAGGGCCAGGGATATTAGGGCCAGAGATATTAGGGCCAGGGATATTAGGGCCAGGGATATTAGTGCCAGGGTTATTAGGGCCAGGGTTATTAAGGCCAGGGATATTAGGGCCAGGGATATTAGGGCCAGGGATATTAGGGCCAGGGATATTAGGGCCAGGGATATTAGGGCCAGGGATATTAGGGCAAGGGATATTAGGGCCAGGGATATTAGTGCCAGGGATATTAGTGCCAGGGATATTAGGGCCAGGGATATTAGGTCCAGGGATATTAGGGCCAGGGTTATTAGGGCCAGGGATATTAGGGCCAGGGATATTAGGGCCAGGGATATTAGGGCCAGGGATATTAGGGCCAGGGATATTAGGGCCAGGGATATTAGGGCCAGGGATATTAGGGCCAGGGATTTTAGGGCAAGGGATATTAGGGCCAGGGATATTAGGGCCAGGGATATTAGGGCCAGGGATATTAGGTCCAGGGATATTAGGGCCAGGGATATTAGGGCCAGGGATATTAGGACCAGGGATATCAGGGCCAGGAATATGAGGGCCAGGGATATTAGGGCCAGGGATATTAGGGCCAGGGATATTAGGGCCAGGGATATTAGGGCCAGGGATATTAGGGCCAGGGATATTAGGGCCAGGGATATTAGGGCCAGGGAGATTAGGGCCAGCATTATTAGGGACAGGGATATTAGTGCCAGGGATATTATGGCCAGGGATATTAGGCGCCAGGGATATTAGGGCAAGGGATATTAGGGCCAGGGATATTAGGGCCAGGGATATTAGGGTCAGGGATATTAGGGGCAGAGATATTAGGGCCAGCGATATTAGGGCCAGGCATATTAGGGCCAGGGATATTAAGGCCAGGGATATTAGGGCCGGGGATATTAGGGCCAGGGATATTAGGGCCAGGGATATTAGGGCCAGGGATATTAGGGCCAGGGATATTAGGTCCAGGGATATTAGGGCCAGGGATATTACGGCCAGGGATATTAGGGCCAGGGATATTAGGGCCAGGGATATTAGGGCCAGGGATATTAGGGCCAGGGTTATTAGGGCCAGGGATATTAGGGCCAGGGATATTAGGGCCAGGGATATTAGGGCCAGGGATATTAGGGCCAGGGATATTAGGCCCAGTGATATTAGGGCCAGGGATTTTAGGGCAAGGGATTTTAGGCCAGGGATATTAGGGCCAGGGATGTTAGGTCCAGGGATATTAGGACCAGGGATATCAGGGCCAGGAATATGAGGGCCAGGGATATTAGGGCCAGGGATATTAGGGCCAGGGATATTAGGGCCAGGGATATTAGGGCCAGGGATATTAGGGCCAGGGATATTAGGGCCAGGGATATTAGGTCCAGGGATATTAGGGCCAGGGATATTACGGCCAGGGATATTAGGGCCAGGGATATTAGGGCCAGGGATATTAGGGCCAGGGATATTAGGGCCAGGGTTATTAGGGCCAGGGATATTAGGGCCAGGGATATTAGGGCCAGGGATATTAGGGCCAGGGATATTAGGGCCAGGGATATTAGGCCCAGTGATATTAGGGCCAGGGATTTTAGGGCAAGGGATTTTAGGCCAGGGATATTAGGGCCAGGGATGTTAGGTCCAGGGATATTAGGACCAGGGATATCAGGGCCAGGAATATGAGGGCCAGGGATATTAGGGCCAGGGATATTAGGGCCAGGGATATTAGGGCCAGGGATATTAGGGCCAGGGATATTAGGGCCAGGGATATTAGGGCCAGGGATATTAGGGCCAGGGAGATTAGGGCCAGCATTATTAGGGACAGGGATATTAGTGCCAGGGATATTATGGCCAGGGATATTAGGCGCCAGGGATATTAGGGCAAGGGATATTAGGGCCAGGGATATTAGGGCCAGGGATATTAGGGTCAGGGATATTAGGGGCAGAGATATTAGGGCCAGCGATATTAGGGCCAGGGATATTAGGGCCAGGGATATTAAGGCCAGGGATATTAGGGCCGGGGATATTAGGGCCAGGGATATTAGGGCCAGGGATATTAGGGCCAGGGATATTAGGGCCAGGAATATTAGGTCCAGGGATATTAGTGCCAGGGATATTACGGCCAGGGATATTAGGGCCAGGGATATTAGGGCCAGGGATATTAGGGCCAGGGATATTAGGGCCAGGGTTATTAGGGCCAGGGATATTAGGGCCAGGGATATTAGGGCCAGGGATATTAGGGCCAGGGATATTAGGGCCAGGGATATTAGGCCCAGTGATATTAGGGCCAGGGATTTTAGGGCAAGGGATTTTAGGGCCAGGGATATTAGGGCCAGGGATATTAGGGCCAGGGATGTTAGGTCCAGGGATATTAGGGCCAGGGATATTAGGGCCAGGGATATTAGGGCCAGGGATATTAGGGCCAGGGATATTAGGGCCAGGGTTATTAGGGCCAGGGATATTAGGGCCAGGGATATTAGGGCCAGGGATATTAGGGCCAGGGATATTAGGGTCAGGGATATTAGGGCCAGGGATATTAGGGCCAGGGATTTTAGGGTAAGGGATATTAGGGCCAGGGATATTAGGGCCAGGGAGATTAGGGCCAGCATTATTAGGGACAGGGATTTTAGGGCCAGGGATTTTAGGGTAAGGGATATTAGGGCCAGGGATATTAGGGCCAGGGATATTAGTGCCAGGGATATTAGGGCCAGGGATATTAGGGCCAGGGATTTTAGGGTAAGGGATATTAGGGCCAGGGATATTAGGGCCAGGGATATTAGTGCCAGGGATATTAGGGCCAGGGATATTAGGTCCAGGGATATTAGGGCCAGGGATATTAGGTCCACTGATATTAGGGCCAGAGATATTAGGGCCATGGATATTAGGGCCAGGGATATTAGGGCCAGGGATATTAGGGCCAGGGATATTAGGGCCAGGGATATTATGGCCAGCGATATTAGGGCCAGGGATATTAGGGCCAGGGATATTAGGTCCAGGGATATTAGGGCCAGGGATATTAGGGCCAGGGATATTAGGGCCAGGGATATTAGGGCCAGGGATATTAGGTCCACGGATATTACGGCCAGAGATATTAGGGCGAGGGATATTAGGGCCAGGGATATTAGGGCCAGGGATATTAGGGTCATGGATATTAGGGGCAGAGATATTAGGGCCAGCGATATTAGGGCCAGGGATATTAGGGCCAGGGATATTAAGGCCAGGGATATTAGGGCCGGGGATATTAGGGCCAGGGATATTAGGGCCAGGGATATTAGAGCCAGGGATATTAGGGCCAGGGATATTAGGTCCAGGGATATTAGGGCCAGGGATATTACGGCCAGGGATATTAGGGCCAGGGATATTAGGGCCAGGGATATTAGGGCCAGGGATATTAGGGCCAGGGTTATTAGGGCCAGGGATATTAGGGCCAGGGATATTAGGGCCAGGGATATTAGGGCCAGGGATATTAGGGCCAGGGATATTAGGCCCAGTGATATTAGGGCCAGGGATTTTAGGGCAAGGGATTTTAGGGCCAGGGATATTAGGGCCAGGGATATTAGGGCCAGGGATGTTAGGTCCAGGGATATTAGGGCCAGGGATATTAGGGCCAGGGATATTAGGGCCAGGGATATTAGGGCCAGGGATATTAGGGCCAGGGTTATTAGGGCCAGGGATATTAGGGCCAGGGATATTAGGGCCAGGGATATTAGGGCCAGGGATATTAGGGTCAGGGATATTAGGGCCAGGGATATTAGGGCCAGGGATATTTGGGCCAGGGATATTAGGGCTACGGATATTAGGGCCAGGGATATTAGGGCCAGGGATATTAGGGCCAGAGATATTAGGGCCAGGGATATTAGGGCCAGGGATATTTCGGTCAGGGATATTAGGGCCAGGGATATAATGGCCAGGGATATTAGGGCCAGGCATATTATGGCCAGGGATATTAGGGCCAGGGATATTAGGGCCAGGGATATTAGGGCCAGGGATATTAAGGCCAGGGATATTAGGGCCAGGGTTATTAGGGCCAGGGATATTAGGGCCAGGGATTTTAGGGTAAGGGATATTAGGGCCAGGGATATTAGGGCCAGGGATTTTAGGGCCAGGGATTTTAGGGTAAGGGATATTAGGGCCAGGGATATTAGGGCCAGGGATATTAGTGCCAGGGATATTAGGGCCAGGGATATTAGGGCCAGGGATTTTAGGGTAAGGGATATTAGGGCCAGGGATATTAGGGCCAGGGATATTAGTGCCAGGGATATTAGGGCCAGGGATATTAGGTCCAGGGATATTAGGGCCAGGGATATTAGGTCCACTGATATTAGGGCCAGAGATATTAGGGCCATGGATATTAGGGCCAGGGATATTAGGGCCAGGGATATGAGGGCCAGGGATATTAGGGCCAGGGATATTAGGGCCAGCGATATTAGGGCCAGGGATATTAGGGCCAGGGATATTAGGGCCAGGGATATTAGGGCCAGGGATATTAGGGCCAGGGATATTAGGGCCAGGGATATTATATCCAGGGATATTAGGGCCAGGGATATTAGGGCCAGGGATATTAGGGCCAGGGATATTATGGCCAGGGATATTATGGAAGGGATAATAAGCCTGGGATATTAGGGCCAGGTATATTAGGGCCAGGGATATTAGGGCCAGGGATATAAGGGCCAGGGATATTAGGGCCAGGGATATTAGGGCCAGGGATATTAGGGCCAGGGATATTAGGGCCAGGGATATTAGGGCCAGGGATATTAGGGCCAGGGATTTTAGGGCAAGGGATATTAGGGCCAGGGATATTAGGGCCAGGGATATTAGTGCCAGGGATATGAGGGCCAGGGATATTAGGTCCAGGGATATTAGGGCCAGGGATATTAGGTCCAGGGATATTAGGGCCAGGGATATTAGGGCCATGGATATTAGGGCCAGGGATATTAGGGCCAGGGATATTAGGTCCAGGGATATTAGGGCCAGGGATATTAGGGCCAGGGATATTAGGGCCAGGGATATTAGGGCCAGGGATATTAGGTCCACGGATATTACGGCCAGAGATATTAGGGCGAGGGATATTAGGGCCAGGGATATTAGAGCCAGGGATATTAGGGTCAGGGATATTAGGGCCAGGGATATTAGGGCCAGGGATATTAGGGCCAGGGATATTAGGGCCAGGGATATTAGGGCCAGGGATATTAGGGCCAGGGATATTAGGGCCAGGGATATTAGGGCCAGGGAGATTAGGGCCAGCATTATTAGGGACAGGGATATTAGTGCCAGGGATATTATGGCCAGGGATATTAGGGCCAGGGATATTAGGGCAAGGGATATTAGGGCCAAGGATATTAGGGCCAGGGATATTAGTGTCAGGGATATTAGGGCCAGGGATATTAGGGCCAGGGATATTTGGGCCAGGGATATTAGGGCCACGGATATTAGGGCCAGGGATATTAGGGCCAGGGATATTAGGGCCAGAGATATTAGGGCCAGGGATATTAGGGCCAGGGATATTATGGTCAGGGATATTAGGGCCAGGGATATAATGGCTAGGGATATTAGGGCCAGGCATATTATGGCCAGGGATATTAGGGCCAGGGATATTAGGGCCAGGGATATTAGGGCCAGGGATATTAGGGCAAGGGATATTAATGCCAGGGATATTAGGGCCAGGGATATTAGGGCCAGGGATATTATGGCCAGCGATATTAGGGCCAGGGATATTAGGGCCAGGGATATTAGGTCCAGGGATATTAGGGCCAGGGATATTAGGACCAGGGATATTAGGGCCAGGGATATTAGGGCCAGGGATATTAGGTCCACGGATATTACGGCCAGAGATATTAGGGCGAGGGATATTAGGGCCAGGGATATTAGGGCCAGGGATATTAGGGTCATGGATATTAGGGCCAGGGATATTAGGGCCAGGGATATTAGGGCCAGGGATATTAGGGCCAGGGATATTAGGGCCAGGGATATTAGGGCCAGGGATGTTAGGGCCAGGGATGTTAGGGCCAGGGATATTATGGCCAGGGATATTAGGGCAAGGGATATTAGGGCCAGGGATATTAGGGCCAGGGATATTAGGGCCAGGGATATTAGGGGCAGAGATATTAGGGCCAGCGATATTAGGGCCAGGGATATTAGGGCCAGGGATATTAAGGCCAGG
The DNA here is from genome assembly GCF_048934315.1 of Petromyzon marinus. NCBI lineage: Eukaryota > Metazoa > Chordata > Hyperoartia > Petromyzontiformes > Petromyzontidae > Petromyzon > Petromyzon marinus. The sequence continues at coordinate 816,870 of NW_027423003.1, forward strand.
GATATTAGGGCCGGGGATATTAGGGCCAGGGATATTAGGGCCAGGGATATTAGGGCCAGGGATATTAGGGCCAGGGATATTAGGTCCAGGGATATTAGGGCCAGGGATATTACGGCCAGGGATATTAGGGCCAGGGATATTAGGGCCAGGGATATTAGGGCCAGGGATATTAGGGCCAGGGTTATTAGGGCCAGGGATATTAGGGCCAGGGATATTAGGGCCAGGGATATTAGGGCCAGGGATATTAGGGCAAGGGATATTAGGCCCAGTGATATTAGGGCCAGGGATTTTAGGGCAAGGGATTTTAGGGCCAGGGATATTAGGGCCAGGGATATTAGGGCCAGGGATGTTAGGTCCAGGGATATTAGGGCCAGGGATATTAGGGCCAGGGATATTAGGGCCAGGGATATTAGGGCCAGGGATATTAGGGCCAGGGTTATTAGGGCCAGGGATATTAGGGCCAGGGATATTAGGGCCAGGGATATTAGGGCCAGGGATATTAGGGTCAGGGATATTAGGGCCAGGGATATTAGGGCCAGGGATATTTGGGCCAGGGATATTAGGGCTATGGATATTAGGGCCAGGGATATTAGGGCCAGGGATATTAGGGCCAGAGATATTAGGGCCAGGGATATTAGGGCCAGGGATATTACGGTCAGGGATATTAGGGCCTGGGATATAATGGCCAGGGATATTAGGGCCACGGATATTAGGGCCAGGGATATTAGGGCCAGGGATATTAGGGCCAGAGATATTAGGGCCAGGGATATTAGGGCCAGGGATATTATGGTCAGGGATATTAGGGCCAGGGATATAATGGCTAGGGATATTAGGGCCAGGCATATTATGGCCAGGGATATTAGGGCCAGGGATATTAGGGCCAGGGATATTAGGGCCAGGGATATTAGGGCAAGGGATATTAATGCCAGGGATATTAGGGCCAGGGATATTAGGGCCAGGGATATTATGGCCAGCGATATTAGGGCCAGGGATATTAGGGCCAGGGATATTAGGTCCAGGGATATTAGGGCCAGGGATATTAGGGCCAGGGATATTAGGGCCAGGGATATTAGGGCCAGGGATATTAGGTCCACGGATATTACGGCCAGAGATATTAGGGCGAGGGATATTAGGGCCAGGGATATTAGGGCCAGGGATATTAGGGTCATGGATATTAGGGCCAGGGATATTAGGGCCAGGGATATTAGGGCCAGGGATATTAGGGCCAGGGATATTAGGGCCAGGGATATTAGGGCCAGGGATGTTAGGGCCAGGGATGTTAGGGCCAGGGATATTAGGGCCAGGGATATTATGGCCAGGGATATTAGGGCCAGGGATATTAGGGCCAGGGATATTAGGGGCAGAGATATTAGGGCCAGCGATATTAGGGCCAGGGATATTAGGGCCAGGGATATTAAGGCCAGGGATATTAGGGCCAGGGATATTAGGGCCAGGGATATTAGGGCCAGGGATATTAGGGCCAGGGATATTAGGGCCAGGGATATTAGGTCCAGGGATATTAGGGCCAGGGATATTACGGCCAGGGATATTAGGGCCAGGGATATTAGGGCCAGGGATATTAGGGCCAGGGATATTAGGGCCAGGGTTATTAGGGCCAGGGATATTAGGGCCAGGGATATTAGGGCCAGGGATATTAGGGCCAGGGATATTAGGGCCAGGGATATTAGGCCCAGTGATATTAGGGCCAGGGATTTTAGGGCAAGGGATTTTAGGGCCAGGGATATTAGGGCCAGGGATACTAGGGCCAGGGATGTTAGGTCCAGGGATATTAGGGCCAGGGATATTAGGGCCAGGGATATTAGGGCCAGGGATATTAGGGCCAGGGATATTAGGGCCAGGGTTATTAGGGCCAGGGATATTAGGGCCAGGGATATTAGGGCCAGGGATATTAGGGCCAGGGATATTAGGGTCAGGGATATTAGGGCCAGGGATATTAGGGCCAGGGATATTTGGGCCAGGGATATTAGGGCTACGGATATTAGGGCCAGGGATATTAGGGCCAGGGATATTAGGGCCAGAGATATTAGGGCCAGGGATATTAGGGCCAGGGATATTACGGTCAGGGATATTAGGGCCAGGGATATAATGGCCAGGGATATTAGGGCCAGGCATATTATGGCCAGGGATATTAGGGCCAGGGATATTAGGGCCAGGGATATTAGGGCCAGGGATATTAAGGCCAGGGATATTAGGGCCAGGGTTATTAGGGCCAGGGATGTTATGGCCAGCGATATTAGGGCCAGGGATATTAGGGCCAGGGATATTAGGGCCAGGGATATTAGGGCCAGGGATATTAGGGCCAGGGATATTAGGGCCAGGGATATTAGGGCCAGGGATATTAGGTCCACGGATATTACGGCCAGGGTTATTAGGGCCAGGGATATTAGGGCCAGGGATATTAGGGCCAGGGATATTAGGGCCAGGGATATTAGGGCCAGGGTTATTAGGGCCAGGGTTATTAAGGCCAGGGATATTAGGGCCAGGGATATTAGGGCCAGGGATATTAGGGCCAGGGATATTAGGGCCAGGGATATTGGGGCCAGGGATATTATGGCCAGGGATATTAGGGCCAGGGATATTAGGGCCAGGGATATTAGGGCCAGGGATTTTAGGGCAAGGGATATTAGGGCCAGGGATATTAGGGCCAGGGATATTAGTGCCAGGGTTATTAGGGCCAGGGATATTAGGTCCAGGGATAGTAGGGCCAGGGATATTAGGTCCAGGGATATTAGGGCCAGGGATATTAGGGCCATGGATATTAGGGCCAGGGATATTAGGGCCAGGGATATTAGGGCCAGGGATATTAGGGCCAGGGATATTAGGGCCAGCGATATTAGGGCCAGGGATATTAGGGCCAGGGATATTAGGGCCAGGGATATTAGAGCCAGGCATATTAGGGCCAGGGATATTAGGACCAGGTATATTAGGGCCAGGGATATTAGGGCCAGGGATATTAGGGCCAGGGATATTAGGGCCAGGGATATTAGGGCCAGGGATATTAGGGCCAGGGATATTAGGGCCAGGGATATTAGGGCCAGGGATATTTGGGCCAGGGATATTAGGGCCACGGATATTAGGACCAGGGATATTAGGGCCAGGGATATTAGGGCCAGAGATATTAGGGCCAGGGATATTAGGGCCAGGGATATTATGGTCAGGGATATTAGGGCCAGGGATATAATGGCCAGGGATATTAGGGCCAGGCATATTATGGCCAGGGATATTAGGGCCAGGGATATTAGGGCCAGGGATATTAGGGCCAGGGATATTAGGGCCAGGGATATTAAGGCCAAGGATATTAGGGCCAGGGATATTATGGCCAGGGATATTAGGGCCAGGGATATTAGGGCCAGGGATATTATGGCCAGGGATATCAGGTCCACGGATATTACGGCCAGGGATATTAGGGCCAGGGATATTAGGGCCAGAGATATTAGGGCCAGGGATATTAGGGCCAGGGATATTAGGGCCAGGGTTATTAGGGCCAGGGATATTAGGGCCAGGGATATTATGGCCAGGGATATTATGGAAGGGATATTAAGCCTGGGATATTAGGGCCAGGTATATTAGGGCCAGGGATATTAGGACCAGGGATATAAGGGCCAGGGATATTAGGGCCAGGGATATTATGGCCAGGGATATTAGGGCCAGGGATATTAGGGCCAGGGATATTGGGGCCAGGGATATTAGGGCCAGGGATATTAGGGCCAGGGATATTAGGGCCAGGAATATTAGGGCCAGGGATATTAGGGCCAGGGATTTTAGGGCCAGGGATATTAGGGCCAGGGATATTAGGGCCAGGGATATTAGGGCCAGGGATATCAGGGCCAGGGATATCAGGGCCAGGGATATTAGGGCCAGGGATATTAGCGCCAGGGATATTAGGGCCAGGGATTTTAGGGCCAGGGATATTAGGGCCAGGGATATTATGGCCAGGGATATTATGGCTAGGGATATGAGGGCCAGGGATATGAGGGCCAGGGATATTAGGGCCAGGGATATTAGGGCCAGGGATTTTAGGGCCAGGGATATTAGGGCCAGGGATATTAGGGCCAGGGATATTAGGGCCAGGGATATTAGGGCCAGGGATATTAGGGCCAGGGATATTAGGGCCAGGGATATTAGGGCCAGGGATATTAGGGCCAGGGATATTAGGGCCAGGGATATTAGGGCCAGGGATATTAGGGCCAGGGATATTAGGGCCAGGGATATTAGGGCCAGGGATATTAGGCCCAGTGATATTAGGGCCAGGGATTTTAGGGCAAGGGATATTAGGGACAGGGATATTAGGGCCAGGGATATTAGGGCCAGGGATGTTAGGTCCACGGATATTAGGGCCAGGGATATTAGGGCCAGGGATATTAGGGCCAGGGATATTAGGGCCAGGGATATTAGGGCCAGGGTTATTAGGGCCAGGGATATTAGGGCCAGGGATATTAGGGCCAGGGATATTAGGGCCAGGGATATTAGGGCCAGGGATATTAGGGCCAGGGATATTAGGGCCAGGGATATTAGGGCCAGGGATATTAGGGCCATGGATTTTAGGGCAAGGGATATTAGGGCCAGGGATATTAGGGCCAGGGATATTAGGGCCAGGGATATTAGGTCCAGGGATATTAGGGCCAGGGATATTAGGGCCAGGGATATTAGGACCAGGGATATCAGGGCCAGGAATATTAGGGCCAGGGATATTAGGGCCAGGGATATTAGGGCCAGGGATATTAGGGCCAGGGATATTAGGGCCAGGGATATTAGGGCCAGGGATATTAGGGCCAGGGAGATTAGGGCCAGCATTATTAGGGACAGGGATATTAGTGCCAGGGATATTATGGCCAGGGATATTAGGCGCCAGGGATATTAGGGCAAGGGATATTAGGGCCAGGGATATTAGGGCCAGGGATATTAGGGTCAGGGATATTAGGGCCAGGGATATTAGGGCCAGGGATATTTGGGCCAGGGATATTAGGGCCACGGATATTAGGGCCAGGGATATTAGGGCCAGGGATATTAGGGCCAGAGATATTAGGGCCAGGGATATTAGGGCCACGGATATTACGGTCAGGGATATTAGGGCCAGGGATATAATGGCTAGAGATATTAGGGAAAGGCATATTATGTCCAGGGATATTAGGGCCAGGGATATTAGGGCCAGGGATACTGGGCCAGGGATATTAGGGCCAGGGATATTAATGCCAGGGATATTAGGGCCAGGGATATTAGGGCCAGGGATATTATGGCCAGTGATATTAGGGCCAGGGATATTAGGGCCAGGGATATTAGGGCCAGGGATATTAGGGCCAGGGATATTAGGTCCAGGGATATTAGGGCCAGGGATATTAGGGCCAGGGATATTAGGGCCAGGGATATTAGGTCCACGGATATTACGGCCAGAGATATTAGGGCGAGGGATATTAGGGCCAGGGATATTAGGGCCAGGGATATTAGGGTCAGGGATATTAGGGCCATGGATATTAGGGCCAGGGATATTTGGGCCAGGGATATTAGGACCACGGATATTAGGGCCAGGGATATTAGGGCCAGGGATATTAGGGCCAGAGATATTAGGGCCAGGGATATTAGGGCCAGGGATATTACGGTCAGGGATATTAGGGCCAGGGATATAATGGCCAGGGATATTAGGGCCAGGCATATTATGGCCAGGGATATTAGGGCCAGGGATATTAGGGCCAGGGATATTAGGGCCAGGGATATTAGGGCCAGGGATATTAAGGCCAGGGATATTAGGGCCAGGGATATTAGGGCCAGGGATATTATGGCCAGCGATATTAGGGCCAGGGATATTAGGGCCAAGGATATTAGGGCCAGGGATATTAGGGCCAGAAATATTAGGGCCAGGGATATTAGGGCCAGGGATATTAGGGCCAGGGATATTACGGCCAGGGATATCAGGTCCACGGATATTACGGCCAGGGATATTAGGGCCAGGGATATTAGGGCCAGAGATATTAGGGCCAGGGATATTAGGGCCAGGGATATTAGGGCCAGGGTTATTAGGGCCAGGGATATTAGGGCCAGGGATATTAGGGCCAGGGATATTAGGGCCAGGGATATTACGGCCAGGGATATCAGGTCCACGGATATTACGGCCAGGGATATTAGGGCCAGGGATATTAGGGCCAGAGATATTAGGGCCAGGGATATTAGGGCCAGGGATATTAGGTCCAGGGATATTAGGGCCAGGGATATTAGGGCCAGGGATTTTAGGGCCAGGGATATTAGGGCCAGGGATATTATGGCCAGGGATATTATGGCTAGGGATATGAGGGCCAGGGATATGAGGGCCAGGGATATTAGGGCCAGGGATATTAGGGCCAGGGATTTTAGGGCCAGGGATATAAGGGCCAGGGATATTAGGGCCAGGGATATTAGGGCCAGGGATATTAGGGCCAGGGATATTAGGGCCAGGGATATTAGGGCCAGGGATATTAGGGCCAGGGATATTAGGGCCAGGGATATTAGGGCCAGGGATATTAGGGCCAGGGATATTAGGGCCAGGGATATTAGGGCCAGGGATATTAGGGCCAGGGATATTAGGCCCAGTGATATTAGGGCCAGGGATTTTAGGGCAAGGGATATTAGGGACAGGGATATTAGGGCCAGGGATATTAGGGCCAGGGATGTTAGGTCCACGGATATTAGGGCCAGGGATATTAGGGCCAGGGATATTAGGGCCAGGGATATTAGGGCCAGGGATATTAGGGCCAGGGTTATTAGGGCCAGGGATATTAGGGCCAGGGATATTAGGGCCAGGGATATTAGGGCCAGGGATATTAGGGCCAGGGATATTAGGGCCAGGGATATTAGGGCCAGGGATATTAGGGCCAGGGATATTAGGGCCATGGATTTTAGGGCAAGGGATATTAGGGCCAGGGATATTAGGGCCAGGGATATTAGGGCCAGGGATATTAGGTCCAGGGATATTAGGGCCAGGGATATTAGGGCCAGGGATATTAGGACCAGGGATATCAGGGCCAGGAATATTAGGGCCAGGGATATTAGGGCCAGGGATATTAGGGCCAGGGATATTAGGGCCAGGGATATTAGGGCCAGGGATATTAGGGCCAGGGATATTAGGGCCAGGGAGATTAGGGCCAGCATTATTAGGGACAGGGATATTAGTGCCAGGGATATTATGGCCAGGGATATTAGGCGCCAGGGATATTAGGGCAAGGGATATTAGGGCCAGGGATATTAGGGCCAGGGATATTAGGGTCAGGGATATTAGGGCCAGGGATATTAGGGCCAGGGATATTTGGGCCAGGGATATTAGGGCCACGGATATTAGGGCCAGGGATATTAGGGCCAGGGATATTAGGGCCAGAGATATTAGGGCCAGGGATATTAGGGCCACGGATATTACGGTCAGGGATATTAGGGCCAGGGATATAATGGCTAGAGATATTAGGGAAAGGCATATTATGTCCAGGGATATTAGGGCCAGGGATATTAGGGCCAGGGATATTAGGGCCAGGGATATTAGGGCCAGGGATATTAATGCCAGGGATATTAGGGCCAGGGATATTAGGGCCAGGGATATTATGGCCAGTGATATTAGGGCCAGGGATATTAGGGCCAGGGATATTATGGCCAGGGATATTAGGGCCAGGGATATTAGGTCCAGGGATATTAGGGCCAGGGATATTAGGGCCAGGGATATTAGGGCCAGGGATATTAGGTCCATGGATATTACGGCCAGAGATATTAGGGCGAGGGATATTAGGGCCAGGGATATTAGGGCCAGGGATATTAGGGTCAGGGATATTAGGGCCATGGATATTAGGGCCAGGGATATTTGGGCCAGGGATATTAGGACCACGGATATTAGGGCCAGGGATATTAGGGCCAGGGATATTAGGGCCAGAGATATTAGGGCCAGGGATACTAGGGCCAGGGATATTACGGTCAGGGATATTAGGGCCAGGGATATAATGGCCAGGGATATTAGGGCCAGGCATATTATGGCCAGGGATATTAGGGCCAGGGATATTAGGGCCAGGGATATTAGGGCCAGGGATATTAGGGCCAGGGATATTAAGGCCAGGGATATTAGGGCCAGGGATATTAGGGCCAGGGATATTATGGCCAGCGATATTAGGGCCAGGGATATTAGGGCCAAGGATATTAGGGCCAGGGATATTAGGGCCAGAAATATTAGGGCCAGGGATATTAGGGCCAGGGATATTAGGGCCAGGGATATTACGGCCAGGGATATCAGGTCCACGGATATTACGGCCAGGGATATTAGGGCCAGGGATATTAGGGCCAGAGATATTAGGGCCAGGGATATTAGGGCCAGGGATATTAGGGCCAGGGTTATTAGGGCCAGGGTTATTAAGGCCAGGGATATTAGGGCCAGGGATATTAGGGCCAGGGATATTAGGGCCAGGGATATTAGGGCCAGGGATATTAGGGCCAGGGTTATTAGGGCCAGGGTTATTAAGGCCAGGGATATTAGGGCCAGGGATATTAGGGCCAGGGATATTAGGGCCAGGGATATTAGGGCCAGGGATATTGGGGCCAGGGATATTATGGCCAGGGATATTAGGGCCAGGGATATTAGGGCCAGGGATATTAGGGCCAGGGATTTTAGGGCAAGGGATATTAGGGCCAGGGATATTAGGGCCAGGGATATTAGTGCCAGGGTTATTAGGGCCAGGGATATTAGGTCCAGGGATAGTAGGGCCAGGGATATTAGGTCCAGGGATATTAGGGCCAGGGATATTAGGGCCATGGATATTAGGGCCAGGGATATTAGGGCCAGGGATATTAGGGCCAGGGATATTAGGGCCAGGGATATTAGGGCCAGCGATATTAGGGCCAGGGATATTAGGGCCAGGGATATTAGGGCCAGGGATATTAGAGCCAGGCATATTAGGGCCAGGGATATTAGGACCAGGTATATTAGGGCCAGGGATATTAGGGCCAGGGATATTAGGGCCAGGGATATTAGGGCCAGGGATATTAGGGCCAGAAATATTAGGGCCAGGGATATTAGGGCCAGGGATATTAGGGCCAGGGATATTACGGCCAGGGATATCAGGTCCACGGATATTACGGCCAGGGATATTAGGGCCAGGGATATTAGGGCCAGAGATATTAGGGCCAGGGATATTAGGGCCAGGGATATTAGGGTCAGGGTTATTAGGGCCAGGGTTATTAAGGCCAGGGATATTAGGGCCAGGGATATTAGGGCCAGGGATATTAGGGCCAGGGATATTAGGGCCAGGGATATTAGGGCCAGGGATATTAGGGCAAGGGATATTAGGGCCAGGGATATTAGGGCCAGGGATATTAGTGCCAGGGATATTAGGGCCAGGGATATTAGGTCCAGGGATATTAGGGCCAGGGATATTAGGTCCAGGGATATTAGGGCCAGGGATATTAGGGCCATGGATATTAGGGCCAGGGATATTAGGGCCAGGGTTATTAGGGCCAGGGATATTAGGGCCAGGGATATTAGGGCCAGGGATATTAGGGCCAGGGATATTAGGGCCAGGGATATTAGGGCCAGGGATATTAGGGCCAGGGATATTAGGGCCAGGGATTTTAGGGCAAGGGATATTAGGGCCAGGGATATTAGGGCCAGGGATATTAGGGCCAGGGATATTAGGTCCAGGGATATTAGGGCCAGGGATATTAGGGCCAGGGATATTAGGACCAGGGATATCAGGGCCAGGAATATGAGGGCCAGGGATATTAGGGCCAGGGATATTAGGGCCAGGGATATTAGGGCCAGGGATATTAGGGCCAGGGATATTAGGGCCAGGGATATTAGGGCCAGGGATATTAGGGCCAGGGAGATTAGGGCCAGCATTATTAGGGACAGGGATATTAGTGCCAGGGATATTATGGCCAGGGATATTAGGCGCCAGGGATATTAGGGCAAGGGATATTAGGGCCAGGGATATTAGGGCCAGGGATATTAGGGTCAGGGATATTAGGGGCAGAGATATTAGGGCCAGCGATATTAGGGCCAGGCATATTAGGGCCAGGGATATTAAGGCCAGGGATATTAGGGCGGGGATATTAGGGCCAGGGATATTAGGGCCAGGGATATTAGGGCCAGGGATATTAGGGCCCGGGATATTAGGTCCAGGGATATTAGGGCCAGGGATATTACGGCCAGGGATATTAGGGCCAGGGATATTAGGGCCAGGGATATTAGGGCCAGGGATATTAGGGCCAGGGTTATTAGGGCCAGGGATATTAGGGCCAGGGATATTAGGGCCAGGGATATTAGGGCCAGGGATATTAGGGCCAGGGATATTAGGCCCAGTGATATTAGGGCCAGGGATTTTAGGGCAAGGGATTTTAGGCCAGGGATATTAGGGCCAGGGATGTTAGGTCCAGGGATATTAGGACCAGGGATATCAGGGCCAGGAATATGAGGGCCAGGGATATTAGGGCCAGGGATATTAGGGCCAGGGATATTAGGGCCAGGGATATTAGGGCCAGGGATATTAGGGCCAGGGATATTAGGGCCAGGGATATTAGGGCCAGGGAGATTAGGGCCAGCATTATTAGGGACAGGGATATTAGTGCCAGGGATATTATGGCCAGGGATATTAGGCGCCAGGGATATTAGGGCAAGGGATATTAGGGCCAGGGATATTAGGGCCAGGGATATTAGGGTCAGGGATATTAGGGGCAGAGATATTAGGGCCAGCGATATTAGGGCCAGGGATATTAGGGCCAGGGATATTAAGGCCAGGGATATTAGGGCCGGGGATATTAGGGCCAGGGATATTAGGGCCAGGGATATTAGGGCCAGGGATATTAGGGCCAGGGATATTAGGTCCAGGGATATTAGGGCCAGGGATATTACGGCCAGGGATATTAGGGCCAGGGATATTAGGGCCAGGGATATTAGGGCCAGGGATATTAGGGCCAGGGTTATTAGGGCCAGGGATATTAGGGCCAGGGATATTAGGGCCAGGGATATTAGGGCCAGGGATATTAGGGCCAGGGATATTAGGCCCAGTGATATTAGGGCCAGGGATTTTAGGGCAAGGGATTTTAGGGCCAGGGATATTAGGGCCAGGGATATTAGGGCCAGGGATGTTAGGTCCAGGGATATTAGGGCCAGGGATATTAGGGCCAGGGATATTAGGGCCAGGGATATTAGGGCCAGGGATATTAGGGCCAGGGTTATTAGGGCCAGGGATATTAGGGCCAGGGATATTAGGGCCAGGGATATTAGGGCCAGGGATATTAGGGTCAGGGATATTAGGGCCAGGGATATTAGGGCCAGGGATTTTAGGGTAAGGGATATTAGGGCCAGGGATATTAGGGCCAAGGAGATTAGGGCCAGCATTATTAGGGACAGGGATTTTAGGGCCAGGGATTTTAGGGTAAGGGATATTAGGGCCAGGGATATTAGGGCCAGGGATATTAGTGCCAGGGATATTAGGGCCAGGGATATTAGGGCCAGGGATTTTAGGGTAAGGGATATTAGGGCCAGGGATATTAGGGCCAGGGATATTAGTGCCAGGGATATTAGGGCCAGGGATATTAGGTCCAGGGATATTAGGGCCAGGGATATTAGGTCCACTGATATTAGGGCCAGAGATATTAGGGCCATGGATATTAGGGCCAGGGATATTAGGGCCAGGGATATTAGGGCCAGGGATATTAGGGCCAGGGATATTATGGCCAGCGATATTAGGGCCAGGGATATTAGGTCCAGGGATATTAGGTCCAGGGATATTAGGGCCAGGGATATTAGGGCCAGGGATATTAGGGCCAGGGATATTAGGGCCAGGGATATTAGGTCCACGGATATTACGGCCAGAGATATTAGGGCGAGGGATATTAGGGCCAGGGATATTAGGGCCAGGGATATTAGGGTCATGGATATTAGGGGCAGAGATATTAGGGCCAGCGATATTAGGGCCAGGGATATTAGGGCCAGGGATATTAAGGCCAGGGATATTAGGGCCGGGGATATTAGGGCCAGGGATATTAGGGCCAGGGATATTAGAGCCAGGGATATTAGGGCCAGGGATATTAGGTCCAGGGATATTAGGGCCAGGGATATTACGGCCAGGGATATTAGGGCCAGGGATATTAGGGCCAGGGATATTAGGGCCAGGGATATTAGGGCCAGGGTTATTAGGGCCAGGGATATTAGGGCCAGGGATATTAGGGCCAGGGATATTAGGGCCAGGGATATTAGGGCCAGGGATATTAGGCCCAGTGATATTAGGGCCAGGGATTTTAGGGCAAGGGATTTTAGGGCCAGGGATATTAGGGCCAGGGATATTAGGGCCAGGGATGTTAGGTCCATGGATATTAGGGCCAGGGATATTAGGGCCAGGGATATTAGGGCCAGGGATATTAGGGCCAGGGATATTAGGGCCAGGGTTATTAGGGCCAGGGATATTAGGGCCAGGGATATTAGGGCCAGGGATATTAGGGCCAGGGATATTAGGGTCAGGGATATTAGGGCCAGGGATATTAGGGCCAGGGATATTTGGGCCAGGGATATTAGGGCTACGGATATTAGGGCCAGGGATATTAGGGCCAGGGATATTAGGGCCAGAGATATTAGGGCCAGGGATATTAGGGCCAGGGATATTTCGGTCAGGGATATTAGGGCCAGGGATATAATGGCCAGGGATATTAGGGCCAGGCATATTATGGCCAGGGATATTAGGGCCAGGGATATTAGGGCCAGGGATATTAGGGCCAGGGATATTAAGGCCAGGGATATTAGGGCCAGGGTTATTAGGGCCAGGGATATTAGGGCCAGGGATTTTAGGGTAAGGGATATTAGGGCCAGGGATATTAGGGCCAGGGATTTTAGGGCCAGGGATTTTAGGGTAAGGGATATTAGGGCCAGGGATATTAGGGCCAGGGATATTAGTGCCAGGGATATTAGGGCCAGGGATATTAGGGCCAGGGATTTTAGGGTAAGGGATATTAGGGCCAGGGATATTAGGGCCAGGGATATTAGTGCCAGGGATATTAGGGCCAGGGATATTAGGTCCAGGGATATTAGGGCCAGGGATATTAGGTCCACTGATATTAGGGCCAGAGATATTAGGGCCATGGATATTAGGGCCAGGGATATTAGGGCCAGGGATATGAGGGCCAGGGATATTAGGGCCAGGGATATTAGGGCCAGCGATATTAGGGCCAGGGATATTAGGGCCAGGGATATTAGGGCCAGGGATATTAGGGCCAGGGATATTAGGGCCAGGGATATTAGGGCCAGGGATATTATATCCAGGGATATTAGGGCCAGGGATATTAGGGCCAGGGATATTAGGGCCAGGGATATTATGGCCAGGGATATTATGGAAGGGATAATAAGCCTGGGATATTAGGGCCAGGTATATTAGGGCCAGGGATATTAGGGCCAGGGATATAAGGGCCAGGGATATTAGGGCCAGGGATATTAGGGCCAGGGATATTAGGGCCAGGGATATTAGGGCCAGGGATATTAGGGCCAGGGATATTAGGGCCAGGGATTTTAGGGCAAGGGATATTAGGGCCAGGGATATTAGGGCCAGGGATATTAGTGCCAGGGATATGAGGGCCAGGGATATTAGGTCCAGGGATATTAGGGCCAGGGATATTAGGTCCAGGGATATTAGGGCCAGGGATATTAGGGCCATGGATATTAGGGCCAGGGATATTAGGGCCAGGGATATTAGGTCCAGGGATATTAGGGCCAGGGATATTAGGGCCAGGGATATTAGGGCCAGGGATATTAGGGCCAGGGATATTAGGTCCACGGATATTACGGCCAGAGATATTAGGGCGAGGGATATTAGGGCCAGGGATATTAGAGCCAGGGATATTAGGGTCAGGGATATTAGGGCCAGGGATATTAGGGCCAGGGATATTAGGGCCAGGGATATTAGGGCCAGGGATATTAGGGCCAGGGATATTAGGGCCAGGGATATTAGGGCCAGGGAGATTAGGGCCAGCATTATTAGGGACAGGGATATTAGTGCCAGGGATATTATGGCCAGGGATATTAGGGCCAGGGATATTAGGGCAAGGGATATTAGGGCCAAGGATATTAGGGCCAGGGATATTAGTGTCAGGGATATTAGGGCCAGGGATATTAGGGCCAGGGATATTTGGGCCAGGGATATTAGGGCCACGGATATTAGGGCCAGGGATATTAGGGCCAGGGATATTAGGGCCAGAGATATTAGGGCCAGGGATATTAGGGCCAGGGATATTATGGTCAGGGATATTAGGGCCAGGGATATAATGGCTAGGGATATTAGGGCCAGGCATATTATGGCCAGGGATATTAGGGCCAGGGATATTAGGGCCAGGGATATTAGGGCCAGGGATATTAGGGCAAGGGATATTAATGCCAGGGATATTAGGGCCAGGGATATTAGGGCCAGGGATATTATGGCCAGCGATATTAGGGCCAGGGATATTAGGGCCAGGGATATTAGGTCCAGGGATATTAGGGCCAGGGATATTAGGGCCAGGGATATTAGGGCCAGGGATATTAGGGCCAGGGATATTAGGTCCACGGATATTACGGCCAGAGATATTAGGGCGAGGGATATTAGGGCCAGGGATATTAGGGCCAGGGATATTAGGGTCATGGATATTAGGGCCAGGGATATTAGGGCCAGGGATATTAGGGCCAGGGATATTAGGGCCAGGGATATTAGGGCCAGGGATATTAGGGCCAGGGATGTTAGGGCCAGGGATGTTAGGGCCAGGGATATTAGGGCCAGGGATATTATGGCCAGGGATATTAGGGCAAGGGATATTAGGGCCAGGGATATTAGGGCCAGGGATATTAGGGCCAGGAATATTAGGGGCAGAGATATTAGGGCCAGCGATATTAGGGCCAGGGATATTAGGGCCAGGGATATTAAGGCCAGGGATATTAGGGCCGGGGATATTAGGGCCAGGGATATTAGGGCCAGGGATATTAGGGCCAGGGATATTAGGGCCAGGGATATTAGGTCCAGGGATATTAGGGCCAGGGATATTACGGCCAGGGATATTAGGGCCAGGGATATTAGGGCCAGGGATATTAGGGCCAGGGATATTAGGGCCAGGGTTATTAGGGCCAGGGATATTAGGGCCAGGGATATTAGGGCCAGGGATATTAGGGCCAGGGATATTAGGGCCAGGGATATTAGGCCCAGTGATATTAGGGCCAGGGATTTTAGGGCAAGGGATTTTAGGGCCAGGGATATTAGGGCCAGGGATATTAGGGCCAGGGATGTTAGGTCCAGGGATATTAGGGCCAGGGATATTAGGGCCAGGGATATTAGGGCCAGGGATATTAGGGCCAGGGATATTAGGGCCAGGGTTATTAGGGCCAGGGATATTAGGGCCAGGGATATTAGGGCCAGGGATATTAGGGCCAGGGATATTAGGGTCAGGGATATTAGGGCCAGGGATATTAGGGCCAGGGATATTTGGGCCAGGGATATTAGGGCTATGGATATTAGGGCCAGGGATATTAGGGCCAGGGATATTAGGGCCAGAGATATTAGGGCCAGGGATATTAGGGCCAGGGATATTACGGTCAGGGGTATTAGGGCCAGGGATATAATGGCCAGGGATATTAGGGCCACGGATATTAGGGCCAGGGATATTAGGGCCAGGGATATTAGGGCCAGAGATATTAGGGCCAGGGATATTAGGGCCAGGGATATTATGGTCAGGGATATTAGGGCCAGGGATATAATGGCTAGGGATATTAGGGCCAGGCATATTATGGCCAGGGATATTAGGGCCAGGGATATTAGGGCCAGGGATATTAGGGCCAGGGATATTAGGGCAAGGGATATTAATGCCAGGGATATTAGGGCCAGGGATATTAGGGCCAGGGATATTATGGCCAGCGATATTAGGGCCAGGGATATTAGGGCCAGGGATATTAGGTCCAGGGATATTAGGGCCAGGGATATTAGGGCCAGGGATATTAGGGCCAGGGATATTAGGGCCAGGGATATTAGGTCCACCGATATTACGGCCAGAGATATTAGGGCGAGGGATATTAGGGCCAGGGATATTAGGGCCAGGGATATTAGGGTCATGGATATTAGGGCCAGGGATATTAGGGCCAGGGATATTAGGGCCAGGGATATTAGGGCCAGGGATATTAGGGCCAGGGATATTAGGGCCAGGGATGTTAGGGCCAGGGATGTTAGGGCCAGGGATATTAGGGCCAGGGATATTATGGCCAGGGATATTAGGGCAAGGGATATTAGGGCCAGGGATATTAGGGCCAGGGATATTAGGGCCAGGGATATTACGGGCAGAGATATTAGGGCCAGCGATATTAGGGCCAGGGATATTAGGGCCAGGGATATTAAGGCCAGGGATATTAGGGCCAGGGATATTAGGGCCAGGGATATTAGGGCCAGGGATATTAGGGCCAGGGATATTAGGGCCAGGGATATTAGGTCCAGGGATATTAGGGCCAGGGATATTACGGCCAGGGATATTAGGGCCAGGGATATTAGGGCCAGGGATATTAGGGCCAGGGTTATTAGGGCCAGGGATATTAGGGCCAGGGATATTAGGGCCAGGGATATTAGGGCCAGGGATATTAGGGCCAGGGATATTAGGCCCAGTGATATTAGGGCCAGGGATTTTAGGGCAAGGGATTTTAGGGCCAGGGATATTAGGGCCAGGGATAATAGGGCCAGGGATGTTAGGTCCAGGGATATTAGGGCCAGGGATATTAGGGCCAGGGATTTTAGGGCCAGGGATATTAGGGCCAGGGATATTAGGGCCAGGGTTATTAGGGCCAGGGATATTAGGGCCAGGGATATTAGGGCCAGGGATATTAGGGCCAGGGATATTAGGGTCAGGGATATTAGGGCCAGGGATATTAGGGCCAGGGATATTTGGGCCAGGGATATTAGGGCTACGGATATTAGGGCCAGGGATATTAGGGCCAGGGATATTAGGGCCAGAGATATTAGGGCCAGGGATATTAGGGCCAGGGATATTACGGTCAGGGATATTAGGGCCAGGGATATAATGGCCAGGGATATTAGGGCCAGGCATATTATGGCCAGGGATATTAGGGCCAGGGATATTAGGGCCAGGGATATTAGGGCCAGGGATATTAAGGCCAGGGATATTAGGGCCAGGGTTATTAGGGCCAGGGATGTTATGGCCAGCGATATTAGGGCCAGGGATATTAGGGCCAGGGATATTAGGGCCAGGGATATTAGGGCCAGGGATATTAGGGCCAGGGATATTAGGGCCAGGGATATTAGGGCCAGGGATATTAGGTCCACGGATATTACGGCCAGGGTTATTAGGGCCAGGGATATTAGGGCCAGGGATATTAGGGCCAGGGATATTAGGGCCAGGGATATTAGGGCCAGGGTTATTAGGGCCAGGGTTATTAAGGCCAGGGATATTAGGGCCAGGGATATTAGGGCCAGGGATATTAGGGCCAGGGATATTAGGGCCAGGGATATTGGGGCCAGGGATATTATGGCCAGGGATATTAGGGCCAGGGATATTAGGGCCAGGGATATTAGGGCCAGGGATTTTAGGGCAAGGGATATTAGGGCCAGGATATTAGGGCCAGGGATATTAGTGCCAGGGTTATTAGGGCCAGGGATATTAGGTCCAGGGATGGTAGGGCCAGGGATATTAGGTCCAGGGATATTAGGGCCAGGGATATTAGGGCCATGGATATTAGGGCCAGGGATATTAGGGCCAGGGATATTAGGGCCAGGGATATTAGGGCCAGGGATATTAGGGCCAGCGATATTAGGGCCAGGGATATTAGGGCCAGGGATATTAGGGCCAGGGATATTAGAGCCAGGCATATTAGGGCCAGGGATATTAGGACCAGGTATATTAGGGCCAGGGATATTAGGGCCAGGGATATTAGGGCCAGGGATATTAGGGCCAGGGATATTAGGGCCAGGGATATTAGGGCCAGGGATATTAGGGCCAGGGATATTAGGGCCAGGGATATTTGGGCCAGGGATATTAGGGCCACGGATATTAGGACCAGGGATATTAGGGCCAGGGATATTAGGGCCAGAGATATTAGGGCCAGGGATATTAGGGCCAGGGATATTATGGTCAGGGATATTAGGGCCAGGGATATAATGGCCAGGGATATTAGGGCCAGGCATATTATGGCCAGGGATATTAGGGCCAGGGATATTAGGGCCAGGGATATTAGGGCCAGGGATATTAGGGCCAGGGATATTAAGGCCAAGGATATTAGGGCCAGGGATATTATGGCCAGGGATATTAGGGCCAGGGATATTAGGGCCAGGGATATTATGGCCAGGGATATCAGGTCCACGGATATTACGGCCAGGGATATTAGGGCCAGGGATATTAGGGCCAAAGATATTAGGGCCAGGGATATTAGGGCCAGGGATATTAGGGCCAGGGTTATTAGGGCCAGGGATATTAGGGCCAGGGATACTTTGGCCAGGGATATTATGGAAGGGATATTAAGCCTGGGATATTAGGGCCAGGTATATTAGGGCCAGGGATATTAGGGCCAGGGATATTAGGGCCAGGGATATTAGGGCCAGGTATATTAGGGCCAGGGATATTAGGGCCAGGGATATTAGGGCCAGGGATATTAGGGCCAGGGATATTAGGGCCAGGGATATTAGGGCCAGTGATATTAGGGCCAGGGATTTTAGGGCAAGGGATATTAGGGACAGGGATATTAGGGCCAGGGATATTAGGGCCAGGGATGTTAGGTCCACGGATATTAGGGCCAGGGATATTAGGGCCAGGGATATTAGGGCCAGGGATATTAGGGCCAGGGATATTAGGGCCAGGGTTATTAGGGCCAGGGATATTAGGGCCAGGGATATTAGGGCCAGGGATATTAGGGCCAGGGATATTAGGGCCAGGGATATTAGGGCCAGGGATATTAGGGCCAGGGATATTAGGGCCAGGGATATTAGGGCCATGGATTTTAGGGCAAGGGATATTAGGGCCAGGGATATTAGGGCCAGGGATATTAGGGCCAGGGATATTAGGTCCAGGGATATTAGGGCCAGGGATATTAGGGCCAGGGATATTAGGACCAGGGATATCAGGGCCAGGAATATTAGGGCCAGGGATATTAGGGCCAGGGATATTAGGGCCAGGGATATTAGGGCCAGGGATATTAGGGCCAGGGATATTAGGGCCAGGGATATTAGGGCCAGGGAGATTAGGGCCAGCATTATTAGGGACAGGGATATTAGTGCCAGGGATATTATGGCCAGGGATATTAGGCGCCAGGGATATTAGGGCAAGGGATATTAGGGCCAGGGATATTAGGGCCAGGGATATTAGGGTCAGGGATATTAGGGCCAGGGATATTAGGGCCAGGGATATTTGGGCCAGGGATATTAGGGCCACGGATATTAGGGCCAGGGATATTAGGGCCAGGGATATTAGGGCCAGAGATATTAGGGCCAGGGATATTAGGGCCACGGATATTACGGTCAGGGATATTAGGGCCAGGGATATAATGGCTAGAGATATTAGGGAAAGGCATATTATGTCCAGGGATATTAGGGCCAGGGATATTAGGGCCAGGGATATTAGGGCCAGGGATATTAGGGCCAGGGATATTAATGCCAGGGATATTAGGGCCAGGGATATTAGGGCCAGGGATATTATGGCCAGTGATATTAGGGCCAGGGATATTAGGGCCAGGGATATTAGGGCCAGGGATATTAGGGCCAGGGATATTAGGTCCAGGGATATTAGGGCCAGGGATATTAGGGCCAGGGATATTAGGGCCAGGGATATTAGGTCCACGGATATTACGGCCAGAGATATTAGGGCGAGGGATATTAGGGCCAGGGATATTAGGGCCAGGGATATTAGGGTCAGGGATATTAGGGCCATGGATATTAGGGCCAGGGATATTTGGGCCAGGGATATTAGGACCACGGATATTAGGGCCAGGGATATTAGGGCCAGGGATATTAGGGCCAGAGATATTAGGGCCAGGGATATTAGGGCCAGGGATATTACGGTCAGGGATATTAGGGCCAGGGATATAATGGCCAGGGATATTAGGGCCAGGCATATTATGGCCAGGGATATTAGGGCCAGGGATATTAGGGCCAGGGATATTAGGGCCAGGGATATTAGGGCCAGGGATATTAAGGCCAGGGATATTAGGGCCAGGGATATTAGGGCCAGGGATATTATGGCCAGCGATATTAGGGCCAGGGATATTAGGGCCAAGGATATTAGGGCCAGGGATATTAGGGCCAGAAATATTAGGGCCAGGGATATTAGGGCCAGGGATATTAGGGCCAGGGATATTACGGCCAGGGATATCAGGTCCACGGATATTACGGCCAGGGATATTAGGGCCAGGGATATTAGGGCCAGAGATATTAGGGCCAGGGATATTAGGGCCAGGGATATTAGGGCCAGGGTTATTAGGGCCAGGGTTATTAAGGCCAGGGATATTAGGGCCAGGGATATTAGGGCCAGGGATATTAGGGCCAGGGATATTAGGGCCAGGGATATTAGGGCCAGGGTTATTAGGGCCAGGGTTATTAAGGCCAGGGATATTAGGGCCAGGGATATTAGGGCCAGGGATATTAGGGCCAGGGATATTAGGGCCAGGGATATTGGGGCCAGGGATATTATGGCCAGGGATATTAGGGCCAGGGATATTAGGGCCAGGGATATTAGGGCCAGGGATTTTAGGGCAAGGGATATTAGGGCCAGGGATATTAGGGCCAGGGATATTAGTGCCAGGGTTATTAGGGCCAGGGATATTAGGTCCAGGGATAGTAGGGCCAGGGATATTAGGTCCAGGGATATTAGGGCCAGGGATATTAGGGCCATGGATATTAGGGCCAGGGATATTAGGGCCAGGGATATTAGGGCCAGGGATATTAGGGCCAGGGATATTAGGGCCAGCGATATTAGGGCCAGGGATATTAGGGCCAGGGATATTAGGGCCAGGGATATTAGAGCCAGGCATATTAGGGCCAGGGATATTAGGACCAGGTATATTAGGGCCAGGGATATTAGGGCCAGGGATATTAGGGCCAGGGATATTAGGGCCAGGGATATTAGGGCCAGGGATATTAGGGCCAGGGATATTAGTGCCAGGGATATTAGGGCCAGGGATATTTGGGCCAGGGATATTAGGGCCACGGATATTAGGACCACGGATATTAGGGCCAGGGATATTAGGGCCAGAGATATTAGGGCCAGGGATATTAGGGCCAGGGATATTACGGTCAGGGATATTAGGGCCAGGGATATAATGGCTAGGGATATTAGGGCCAGGCATATTATGGCCAGGGATATTAGGACCAGGGATATTAGGGCCAGGGATATTAGGGCCAGGGTTATTAGGGCCAGGGATATTAGGGCCAGGGATATTAGGGCCAGGGATATTAGGGCCAGGGATATTAGGGCCAGGGATATTAGGGCCAGGGATATTAGGGCCAGGGATATTAGGGCCAGGGATATTAGGGCCAGGGATTTTAGGGCAAGGGATATTAGGGCCAGGGATATTAGGGCCAGGGATATTAGGGCCAGGGATATTAGGTCCAGGGATATTAGGGCCAGGGATATTAGGGCCAGGGATATTAGGACCAGGGATATCAGGGCCAGGAATATTAGGGCCAGGGATATTAGGGCCAGGGATATTAGGGCCAGGGATATTAGGGCCAGGGATATTAGGGCCAGGGATATTAGGGCCAGGGATATTAGGGCCAGGGAGATTAGGGCCAGCATTATTAGGGACAGGGATATTAGTGCCAGGGATATTATGGCCAGGGATATTAGGCGCCAGGGATATTAGGGCAAGGGATATTAGGGCCAGGGATATTAGGGCCAGGGATATTAGGGTCAGGGATATTAGGGCCAGGGATATTAGGGCCAGGGATATTTGGGCCAGGGATATTAGGGCCACGGATATTAGGGCCAGGGATATTAGGGCCAGGGATATTAGGGCCAGAGATATTAGGGCCAGGGATATTAGGGCCACGGATATTACGGTCAGGGATATTAGGGCCAGGGATATAATGGCTAGAGATATTAGGGAAAGGCATATTATGTCCAGGGATATTAGGGCCAGGGATATTAGGGCCAGGGATATTAGGGCCAGGGATATTAGGGCCAGGGATATTAATGCCAGGGATATTAGGGCCAGGGATATTAGGGCCAGGGATATTATGGCCAGTGATATTAGGGCCAGGGATATTAGGGCCAGGGATATTAGGGCCAGGGATATTAGGGCCAGGGATATTAGGTCCAGGGATATTAGGGCCAGGGATATTAGGGCCAGGGATATTAGGGCCAGGGATATTAGGGTCAGGGATATTAGGGCCATGGATATTAGGGCCAGGGATATTTGGGCCAGGGATATTAGGACCACGGATATTAGGGCCAGGGATATTAGGGCCAGGGATATTAGGGCCAGAGATATTAGGGCCAGGGATATTAGGGCCAGGGATATTACGGTCAGGGATATTAGGGCCAGGGATATAATGGCCAGGGATATTAGGGCCAGGCATATTATGGCCAGGGATATTAGGGCCAGGGATATTAGGGCCAGGGATATTAGGGCCAGGGATATTAGGGCCAGGGATATTAAGGCCAGGGATATTAGGGCCAGGGATATTAGGGCCAGGGATATTATGGCCAGCGATATTAGGGCCAGGGATATTAGGGCCAAGGATATTAGGGCCAGGGATATTAGGGCCAGAAATATTAGGGCCAGGGATATTAGGGCCAGGGATATTAGGGCCAGGGATATTACGGCCAGGGATATCAGGTCCACGGATATTACGGCCAGGGATATTAGGGCCAGGGATATTAGGGCCAGAGATAATAGGGCCAGGGATATTAGGGCCAGGGATATTAGGGCCAGGGTTATTAGGGCCAGGGTTATTAAGGCCAGGGATATTAGGGCCAGGGATATTAGGGCCAGGGATATTAGGGCCAGGGATATTAGGGCCAGGGATATTAGGGCCAGGGATATTAGGGCCAGGGATATTAGGGCCAGGGATATTAGGGCAAGGGATATTAGGGCCAGGGATATTAGGGCCAGGGATATTAGTGCCAGGGATATTAGGGCCAGGGATATTAGGTCCAGGGATATTAGGGCCAGGGATATTAGGTCCAGGGATATTAGGGCCAGGGATATTAGGGCCATGGATATTAGGGCCAGGGATATTAGGGCCAGGGTTATTAGGGCCAGGGATATTAGGGCCAGGGATATTAGGGCCAGGGATATTAGGGCCAGGGATATTAGGGCCAGGGATATTAGGGCCAGGGATATTAGGGCCAGGGATATTAGGGCCAGGGATTTTAGGGCAAGGGATATTAGGTCCAGGGATATTAGGGCCAGGGATATTAGGGCCAGGGATATTAGGTCCAGGGATATTAGGGCCAGAGATATTAGGGCCAGGGATATTAGGACCAGGGATATCAGGGCCAGGAATATGAGGGCCAGGGATATTAGGGCCAGGGATATTAGGGCCAGGGATATTAGGGCCAGGGATATTAGGGCCAGGGATATTAGGGCCAGGGATATTAGGGCCAGGGATATTAGGGCCAGGGAGATTAGGGCCAGCATTATTAGGGACAGGGATATTAGTGCCAGGGATATTATGGCCAGGGATATTAGGCGCCAGGGATATTAGGGCAAGGGATATTAGGGCCAGGGATATTAGGGCCAGGGATATTAATGCCAGGGATATTAGGGCCAGGGATATTAGGGCCAGGGATATTAGGGCCAGGGATATTAGGGCCAGGGATATTAATGCCAGGGATATTAGGGCCAGGGATATTAGGGCCAGGGATATTATGGCCAGTGATATTAGGGCCAGGGATATTAGGGCCAGGGATATTAGGGCCAGGGATATTAGGGCCAGGGATATTAGGTCCAGGGATATTAGGGCCAGGGATATTAGGGCCAGGGATATTAGGGCCAGGGATATTAGGGCCAGGGATATTAGGTCCACGGATATTACGGCCAGAGATATTAGGGCGAGGGATATTAGGGCCAGGGATATTAGGGCCAGGGATATTAGGGTCAGGGATATTAGGGCCATGGATATTAGGGCCAGGGATATTTGGGCCAGGGATATTAGGACCACGGATATTAGGGCCAGGGATATTAGGGCCAGGGATATTAGGGCCAGAGATATTAGGGCCAGGGATATTAGGGCCAGGGATATTACGGTCAGGGATATTAGGGCCAGGGATATAATGGCCAGGGATATTAGGGCCAGGCATATTATGGCCAGGGATATTAGGGCCAGGGATATTAGGGCCAGGGATATTAGGGCCAGGGATATTAGGGCTAGGGATATTAAGGCCAGGGATATTAGGGCCAGGGATATTAGGGCCAGGGATATTATGGCCAGCGATATTAGGGCCAGGGATATTAGGGCCTAGGATATTAGGGCCAGGGATATTAGGGCCAGAAATATTAGGGCCAGGGATATTAGGGCCAGGGATATTAGGGCCAGGGATATTACGGCCAGGGATATCAGGTCCACGGATATTACGGCCAGGGATATTAGGGCCAGGGATATTAGGGCCAGAGATATTAGGGCCAGGGATATTAGGGCCAGGGATATTAGGGCCAGGGTTATTAGGGCCAGGGTTATTAAGGCCAGGGATATTAGGGCCAGGGATATTAGGGCCAGGGATATTAGGGCCAGGGATATTAGGGCCAGGGATATTAGGGCCAGGGATATTAGGGTCAGGGATATTAGGGCCAGGGATATTAGGGCCAGGGATATTAGGGCAAGGGATATTAGGGCCAGGGATATTAGGGCCAGGGATATTAGTGCCAGGGATATTAGGGCCAGGGATATTAGGTCCAGGGATATTAGGGCCAGGGATATTAGGTCCAGGGATATTAGGGCCAGGGATATTAGGGCCATGGATATTAGGGCAAGGGATATTAGGGCCAGGGATATTAGGTCCAGGGATATTAGGGCCAGGGATATTAGGGCCAGGGATATTAGGGCCAGGGATATTAGGGCCAGGGATATTAGGTCCACGGATATTACCGCCAGAGATATTAGGGCGAGGGATATTAGGGCCAGGGATATTAGGGCCAGGGATATTAGGGTCATGGATATTAGGGCCAGGGATATTAGGGCCAGGGATATTTGGGCCAGGGATATTAGGGCCACGGATATTAGGGCCAGGGATATTAGGGCCAGGGATATTAGGGCCAGAGATATTAGGGCCAGGGATATTAGGGCCAGGGATATTACGGTCAGGGATATTAGGGCCAGGGATATAATGGCCAGGGATATTAGGGCCAGGCATATTATGGCCAGGGATATTTGGGCCAGGGATATTAGGGCCACGGATATTAGGGCCAGGGATATTAGGGCCAGGGGAATTAGGGCCAGAGATATTAGGGCCAGGGATATTAGGGCCAGGGATATTGGGGCCAGGGATATTAGGGCCAGGGATTTTAGGGCAAGGGATATTAGGGCCAGGGATATTAGGGCCAGGGATATTAGTGCCAGGGATATTAGGGCCAGGGATATTAGGTCCTGGGATATTAGGGCCAGGGATATTAGGTCCAGGGATATTAGTGCCAGGGATATTAGGGCCATGGATATTAGGGCCAGGGATATTAGGGCCAGGGATATTAGGTCCAGGGATATTAGGGCCAGGGATATTAGGGCCAGGGATATTAGGGCCAGGGATATTAGGGCCAGGGATATTAGGTCCACGGATATTACGGCCAGAGATATTAGGGCGAGGGATATTAGGGCCAGGGATATTAGGGCCAGGGATATTAGGGTCAGGGATATTAGGGCCAGGGATATTAGGGCCAGGGATATTTGGGCCAGGGATATTAGGGCCACGGATATTAGGGCCAGGGATATTAGGGCCAGGGGAATTAGGGCCAGAGATATTAGGGCCAGGGATATTAGGGCCAGGGATATTATGGTCAGGGATATTAGGGCCAGGGATATAATGGCCAGGGATTTTAGGGCCAGGGATATTAGGGCCAGAGATATTAGGGCCAGGGATATTAGGGCCAGGGATATTACGGTCAGGGATATTAGGGCCAGGGATATAATGGCCAGGGATATTAGGGCCAGGCATATTATGGCCAGGGATATTAGGGCCAGGGATATTAGGGCCAGGGATATTAGGGCCAGGGATATTAGGGCCAGGGATATTAAGGCCAGGGATATTAGGGCCAGGGATATTAGGGCCACGGATTTTATGGCCAGCGATATTAGGGCCAGGGATATTAGGGCCAGGGATATTAGGGCCAGGGATATTAGGGCCAGAAATATTAGGGCCAGGGATATTAGGGCCAGGGATATTAGGGCCAGGGATATTAGGGCCAGGGATATTAGGGCCAGGGATATTAGGTCCACCGATATTATGGCCAGGGATATTAGGGCCAGGGATATTAGGGCCAGAGATATTAGGGCCAGGGATATTAGGGCCAGGGATATTAGGGCCAGGGTTATTAGGGACAGGGTTATTAAGGCCAGGGATATTAGGGCCAGGGATATTAGGGCCAGGGATATTAGGGCCAGGGATATTAGGGCCAGGGATATTGGGGCCAGGGATATTAGGGCCAGGGATTTTAGGGCAAGGGATATTAGGGCCAGGGATATTAGGGCCAGGGATATTAGTGCCAGGGATATTAGGGCCAGGGATATTAGGTCCTGGGATATTAAGGCCAGGGATATTAGGTCCAGGGATATTAGTGCCAGGGATATTAGGGCCATGGATATTAGGGCCAGGGATATTAGGGCCAGGGATATTAGGTCCAGGAATATTAGGGCCAGGGATATTAGGGCCAGGGATATTAGGGCGAGGGATATTAGGGCCAGGGATATTAGGTCCACGGATATTACGGCCAGAGATATTAGGGCGAGGGATATTAGGGCCAGGGATATTAGGGCCAGGGATATTAGGGTCAGGGATATTAGGGCCAGGGATATTAGGGCCAGGGATATTTGGGCCAGGGATATTAGGGCCACGGATATTAGGGCCAGGGATATTAGGGCCAGGGGAATTAGGGCCAGAGATATTAGGGCCAGGGATATTAGGGCCAGGGATATTACGGTCAGGGATATTAGGGCCAGGGATATAATGGCCAGGGATATTAGGGCCAGGCATATTATGGCCAGGGATATTAGGGCCAGGGATATTAGGGCCAGGGATATTAGGGCCAGGGATATTAGGGCCAGGGATATTAAGGCCAGGGATATTAGGGCCAGGGATATTAGGGCCAGGGATATTATGGCCAGCGATATTAGGGCCAGGGATATTAGGGCCAAGGATATTAGGGCCAGGGATATTAGGGCCAGAAATATTAGGGCCAGGGATATTAGGGCCAGGGATATTAGGGCCAGGGATATTACGGCCAGGGATATCAGGTCCACGGATATTACGGCCAGGGATATTAGGGCCAGGGATATTAGGGCCAGAGATATTAGGGCCAGGGTTATTAGGGCCAGGGATATTAGGGCCAGGGTTATTAGGGCCAGGGTTATTAAGGCCAGGGATATTAGGGCCAGGGATATTAGGGCCAGGGATATTAGGGCCAGGGATATTAGGGCCAGGGATATTAGGGCCAGGGTTATTAGGGCCAGGGTTATTAAGGCCAGGGATATTAGGGCCAGGGATATTAGGGCCAGGGATATTAGGGCCAGGGATATTAGGGCCAGGGATATTAGGGCCAGGGATATTAGGGCCAGGGATGTTAGGGCCAGGGATATTAGGGCAAGGGATATTAGGGCCAGGGATATTAGGGCCAGGGATATTAGTGCCAGGGATATTAGGGCCAGGGATATTAGGTCCAGGGATATTAGGGCCAGGGATATTAGGTCCAGGGATATTAGGGCCAGGGATATTAGGGCCATGGATATTAGGGCCAGGGATATTAGGGCCAGGGTTATTAGGGCCAGGGATATTAGGGCCAGGGATATTAGGGCCAGGGATATTAGGGCCAGGGATATTAGGGCCAGGGATATTAGGGCCAGGGATATTAGGGCCAGGGATATTAGGGCCAGGGATTTTAGGGCAAGGGATATTAGGGCCAGGGATATTAGGGCCAGGGATATTAGGGCCAGGGATATTAGGTCCAGGGATATTAGGGCCAGGGATATTAGGGCCAGGGATATTAGGACCAGGGATATCAGGGCCAGGAATATGAGGGCCAGGGATATTAGGGCCAGGGATATTAGGGCCAGGGATATTAGGGCCAGGGATATTAGGGCCAGGGATATTAGGGCCAGAGATATTAGGGCCAGGGATATTAGGGCCAGGGAGATTAGGGCCAGCATTATTAGGGACAGGGATATTAGTGCCAGGGATATTATGGCCAGGGATATTAGGCGCCAGGGATATTAGGGCAAGGGATATTAGGGCCAGGGATATTAGGGCCAGGGATATTAGGGTCAGGGATATTAGGGCCAGGGATATTAGGGCCAGGGATATTTGGGCCAGGGATATTAGGGCCACGGATATTAGGGCCAGGGATATTAGGGCCAGGGATATTAGGGCCAGAGATATTAGGGCCAGGGATATTAGGGCCATGGATATTACGGTCATGGATATTAGGGCCAGGGATATAATGGCTAGAGATATTAGGGAAAGGCATATTATGTCCAGGGATATTAGGGCCAGGGATATTAGGGCCAGGGATATTAGGGCCAGGGATATTAGGGCCAGGGATATTAATGCCAGGGATATTAGGGCCAGGGATATTAGGGCCAGGGATATTATGGCCAGTGATATTAGGGCCAGGGATATTAGGGCCAGGGATATTAGGGCCAGGGATATTAGGGCCAGGGATATTAGGTCCAGGGATATTAGGGCCAGGGATATTAGGGCCAGGGATATTAGGGCCAGGGATATTAGGGCCAGGGATATTAGGTCCACGGATATTACGGCCAGAGATATTAGGGCGAGGGATATTAGGGCCAGGGATATTAGGGCCAGGGATATTAGGGTCAGGGATATTAGGGCCATGGATATTAGGGCCAGGGATATATGGGCCAGGGATATTAGGACCACGGATATTAGGGCCAGGGATATTAGGGCCAGGGATATTAGGGCCAGAGATATTAGGGCCAGGGATATTAGGGCCAGGGATATTACGGTCAGGGATATTAGGGCCAGGGATATAATGGGCAGGGATATTATGGCCAGGCATATTATGGCCAGGGATATTAGGGCCAGGGATATTAGGGCCAGGGATATTAGGGCCAGGGATATTAGGGCCAGGGATATTAAGGCCAGGGATATTAGGGCCAGGGATATTAGGGCCAGGGATATTATGGCCAGCGATATTAGGGCCAGGGATATTAGGGCCTAGGATATTAGGGCCAGGGATATTAGGGCCAGAAATATTAGGGCCAGGGATATTAGGGCCAGGGATATTAGGGCCAGGGATATTACGGCCAGGGATATCAGGTCCACGGATATTACGGCCAGGGATATTAGGGCCAGGGATATTAGGGCCAGAGATATTAGGGCCAGGGATATTAGGGCCAGGGATATTAGGGCCAGGGTTATTAGGGCCAGGGTTATTAAGGCCAGGGATATTAGGGCCAGGGATATTAGGACCAGGGATATTAGGGCCAGGGATATTAGGGCCAGGGATATTAGGGCCAGGGATATTAGGGTCAGGGATATTAGGGCCAGGGATATTAGGGCCAGGGATATTAGGGCAAGGGATATTAGGGCCAGGGATATTAGGGCCAGGGATATTAGTGCCAGGGATATTAGGGCCAGGGATATTAGGTCCAGGGATATTAGGGCCAGGGATATTAGGGCCATGGATATTAGGGCCAGGGATATTAGGGCCAGGGATATTAGGGCCAGGGATATTAGGGCCAGGGATATTAGGGCCAGCGATATTAGGGCCAGGGATATTAGGGCCAGGGATATTAGGGCCAGGGATATTAGAGCCAGGCATATTAGGGCCAGGGATATTAGGACCAGGTATATTAGGGCCAGGGATATTAGGGCCAGGGATATTAGGGCCAGGGATATTAGGGCCAGGGATATTAGGGCCAGGGATATTAGGGCCAGGGATATTAGGGCCAGGGATATTAGGGCCAGGGATATTAAGGCCAGGGATATTAGGGCCAGGGATATTAGGGCCACGGATTTTATGGCCAGCGATATTAGGGCCAGGGATATTAGGGCCAGGGATATTAGGGCCAGGGATATTAGGGCCAGAAATATTAGGGCCAGGGATATTAGGGCCAGGGATATTAGGGCCAGGGATATTAGGGCCAGGGATATTAGGGCCAGGGATATTAGGTCCACCGATATTATGGCCAGGGATATTAGGGCCAGGGATATTAGGGCCAGAGATATTAGGGCCAGGGATATTAGGGCCAGGGATATTAGGGCCAGGGTTATTAGGGACAGGGTTATTAAGGCCAGGGATATTAGGGCCAGGGATATTAGGGCCAGGGATATTAGGGCCAGGGATATTAGGGCCAGGGATATTGGGGCCAGGGATATTAGGGCCAGGGATTTTAGGGCAAGGGATATTAGGGCCAGGGATATTAGGGCCAGGGATATTAGTGCCAGGGATATTAGGGCCAGGGATATTAGGTCCTGGGATATTAAGGCCAGGGATATTAGGTCCAGGGATATTAGTGCCAGGGATATTAGGGCCATGGATATTAGGGCCAGGGATATTAGGGCCAGGGATATTAGGTCCAGGAATATTAGGGCCAGGGATATTAGGGCCAGGGATATTAGGGCGAGGGATATTAGGGCCAGGGATATTAGGTCCACGGATATTACGGCCAGAGATATTAGGGCGAGGGATATTAGGGCCAGGGATATTAGGGCCAGGGATATTAGGGTCAGGGATATTAGGGCCAGGGATATTAGGGCCAGGGATATTTGGGCCAGGGATATTAGGGCCACGGATATTAGGGCCAGGGATATTAGGGCCAGGGGAATTAGGGCCAGAGATATTAGGGCCAGGGATATTAGGGCCAGGGATATTACGGTCAGGGATATTAGGGCCAGGGATATAATGGCCAGGGATATTAGGGCCAGGCATATTATGGCCAGGGATATTAGGGCCAGGGATATTAGGGCCAGGGATATTAGGGCCAGGGATATTAGGGCCAGGGATATTAAGGCCAGGGATATTAGGGCCAGGGATATTAGGGCCAGGGATATTATGGCCAGCGATATTAGGGCCAGGGATATTAGGGCCAAGGATATTAGGGCCAGGGATATTAGGGCCAGAAATATTAGGGCCAGGGATATTAGGGCCAGGGATATTAGGGCCAGGGATATTACGGCCAGGGATATCAGGTCCACGGATATTACGGCCAGGGATATTAGGGCCAGGGATATTAGGGCCAGAGATATTAGGGCCAGGGTTATTAGGGCCAGGGATATTAGGGCCAGGGTTATTAGGGCCAGGGTTATTAAGGCCAGGGATATTAGGGCCAGGGATATTAGGGCCAGGGATATTAGGGCCAGGGATATTAGGGCCAGGGATATTAGGGCCAGGGTTATTAGGGCCAGGGTTATTAAGGCCAGGGATATTAGGGCCAGGGATATTAGGGCCAGGGATATTAGGGCCAGGGATATTAGGGCCAGGGATATTAGGGCCAGGGATATTAGGGCCAGGGATGTTAGGGCCAGGGATATTAGGGCAAGGGATATTAGGGCCAGGGATATTAGGGCCAGGGATATTAGTGCCAGGGATATTAGGGCCAGGGATATTAGGTCCAGGGATATTAGGGCCAGGGATATTAGGTCCAGGGATATTAGGGCCAGGGATATTAGGGCCATGGATATTAGGGCCAGGGATATTAGGGCCAGGGTTATTAGGGCCAGGGATATTAGGGCCAGGGATATTAGGGCCAGGGATATTAGGGCCAGGGATATTAGGGCCAGGGATATTAGGGCCAGGGATATTAGGGCCAGGGATATTAGGGCCAGGGATTTTAGGGCAAGGGATATTAGGGCCAGGGATATTAGGGCCAGGGATATTAGGGCCAGGGATATTAGGTCCAGGGATATTAGGGCCAGGGATATTAGGGCCAGGGATATTAGGACCAGGGATATCAGGGCCAGGAATATGAGGGCCAGGGATATTAGGGCCAGGGATATTAGGGCCAGGGATATTAGGGCCAGGGATATTAGGGCCAGGGATATTAGGGCCAGAGATATTAGGGCCAGGGATATTAGGGCCAGGGAGATTAGGGCCAGCATTATTAGGGACAGGGATATTAGTGCCAGGGATATTATGGCCAGGGATATTAGGCGCCAGGGATATTAGGGCAAGGGATATTAGGGCCAGGGATATTAGGGCCAGGGATATTAGGGTCAGGGATATTAGGGCCAGGGATATTAGGGCCAGGGATATTTGGGCCAGGGATATTAGGGCCACGGATATTAGGGCCAGGGATATTAGGGCCAGGGATATTAGGGCCAGAGATATTAGGGCCAGGGATATTAGGGCCATGGATATTACGGTCATGGATATTAGGGCCAGGGATATAATGGCTAGAGATATTAGGGAAAGGCATATTATGTCCAGGGATATTAGGGCCAGGGATATTAGGGCCAGGGATATTAGGGCCAGGGATATTAGGGCCAGGGATATTAATGCCAGGGATATTAGGGCCAGGGATATTAGGGCCAGGGATATTATGGCCAGTGATATTAGGGCCAGGGATATTAGGGCCAGGGATATTAGGGCCAGGGATATTAGGGCCAGGGATATTAGGTCCAGGGATATTAGGGCCAGGGATATTAGGGCCAGGGATATTAGGGCCAGGGATATTAGGGCCAGGGATATTAGGTCCACGGATATTACGGCCAGAGATATTAGGGCGAGGGATATTAGGGCCAGGGATATTAGGGCCAGGGATATTAGGGTCAGGGATATTAGGGCCATGGATATTAGGGCCAGGGATATATGGGCCAGGGATATTAGGACCACGGATATTAGGGCCAGGGATATTAGGGCCAGGGATATTAGGGCCAGAGATATTAGGGCCAGGGATATTAGGGCCAGGGATATTACGGTCAGGGATATTAGGGCCAGGGATATAATGGGCAGGGATATTATGGCCAGGCATATTATGGCCAGGGATATTAGGGCCAGGGATATTAGGGCCAGGGATATTAGGGCCAGGGATATTAGGGCCAGGGATATTAAGGCCAGGGATATTAGGGCCAGGGATATTAGGGCCAGGGATATTATGGCCAGCGATATTAGGGCCAGGGATATTAGGGCCTAGGATATTAGGGCCAGGGATATTAGGGCCAGAAATATTAGGGCCAGGGATATTAGGGCCAGGGATATTAGGGCCAGGGATATTACGGCCAGGGATATCAGGTCCACGGATATTACGGCCAGGGATATTAGGGCCAGGGATATTAGGGCCAGAGATATTAGGGCCAGGGATATTAGGGCCAGGGATATTAGGGCCAGGGTTATTAGGGCCAGGGTTATTAAGGCCAGGGATATTAGGGCCAGGGATATTAGGGCCAGGGATATTAGGGCCAGGGATATTAGGGCCAGGGATATTAGGGCCAGGGATATTAGGGTCAGGGATATTAGGGCCAGGGATATTAGGGCCAGGGATATTAGGGCAAGGGATATTAGGGCCAGGGATATTAGGGCCAGGGATATTAGTGCCAGGGATATTAGGGCCAGGGATATTAGGTCCAGGGATATTAGGGCCAGGGATATTAGGGCCATGGATATTAGGGCCAGGGATATTAGGGCCAGGGATATTAGGGCCAGGGATATTAGGGCCAGGGATATTAGGGCCAGCGATATTAGGGCCAGGGATATTAGGGCCAGGGATATTAGGGCCAGGGATATTAGAGCCAGGCATATTAGGGCCAGGGATATTAGGACCAGGTATATTAGGGCCAGGGATATTAGGGCCAGGGATATTAGGGCCAGGGATATTAGGGCCAGGGATATTAGGGCCAGGGATATTAGGGCCAGGGATATTAGGGCCAGGGATATTAGGGCCAGGGATATTTGGGCCAGGGATATTAGGGCCACGGATATTAGGACCAGGGATATTAGGGCCAGGGATATTAGGGCCAGAGATATTAGGGCCAGGGATATTAGGGCCAGGGATATTATGGTCAGGGATATTAGGGCCAGGGATATAATGGCCAGGGATATTAGGGCCAGGCATATTATGGCCAGGGATATTAGGGCCAGGGATATTAGGGCCAGGGATATTAGGGCCAGGGATATTAGGGCCAGGGATATTAAGGCCAAGGATATTAGGGCCAGGGATATTATGGCCAGGGATATTAGGGCCAGGGATATTAGGGCCAGGGATATTATGGCCAGGGATATCAGGTCCACGGATATTACGGCCAGGGATATTAGGGCCAGGGATATTAGGGCCAGAGATATTAGGGCCAGGGATATTAGGGCCAGGGATATTAGGGCCAGGGTTATTAGGGCCAGGGATATTAGGGCCAGGGATATTATGGCCAGGGATATTATGGAAGGGATATTAAGCCTGGGATATTAGGGCCAGGTATATTAGGGCCAGGGATATTAGGACCAGGGATATAAGGGCCAGGGATATTAGGGCCAGGGATATTATGGCCAGGGATATTAGGGCCAGGGATATTAGGGCCAGGGATATTGGGGCCAGGGATATTAGGGCCAGGGATATTAGGGCCAGGGATATTAGGGCCAGGAATATTAGGGCCAGGGATATTAGGGCCAGGGATTTTAGGGCCAGGGATATTAGGGCCAGGGATATTAGGGCCAGGGATATTAGGGCCAGGGATATCAGGGCCAGGGATATCAGGGCCAGGGATATTAGGGCCAGGGATATTAGCGCCAGGGATATTAGGGCCAGGGATTTTAGGGCCAGGGATATTAGGGCCAGGGATATTATGGCCAGGGATATTATGGCTAGGGATATGAGGGCCAGGGATATGAGGGCCAGGGATATTAGGGCCAGGGATATTAGGGCCAGGGATTTTAGGGCCAGGGATATTAGGGCCAGGGATATTAGGGCCAGGGATATTAGGGCCAGGGATATTAGGGCCAGGGATATTAGGGCCAGGGATATTAGGGCCAGGGATATTAGGGCCAGGGATATTAGGGCCAGGGATATTAGGGCCAGGGATATTAGGGCCAGGGATATTAGGGCCAGGGATATTAGGGCCAGGGATATTAGGGCCAGGGATATTAGGGCCAGGGATATTAGGCCCAGTGATATTAGGGCCAGGGATTTTAGGGCAAGGGATATTAGGGACAGGGATATTAGGGCCAGGGATATTAGGGCCAGGGATGTTAGGTCCACGGATATTAGGGCCAGGGATATTAGGGCCAGGGATATTAGGGCCAGGGATATTAGGGCCAGGGATATTAGGGCCAGGGTTATTAGGGCCAGGGATATTAGGGCCAGGGATATTAGGGCCAGGGATATTAGGGCCAGGGATATTAGGGCCAGGGATATTAGGGCCAGGGATATTAGGGCCAGGGATATTAGGGCCAGGGATATTAGGGCCATGGATTTTAGGGCAAGGGATATTAGGGCCAGGGATATTAGGGCCAGGGATATTAGGGCCAGGGATATTAGGTCCAGGGATATTAGGGCCAGGGATATTAGGGCCAGGGATATTAGGACCAGGGATATCAGGGCCAGGAATATTAGGGCCAGGGATATTAGGGCCAGGGATATTAGGGCCAGGGATATTAGGGCCAGGGATATTAGGGCCAGGGATATTAGGGCCAGGGATATTAGGGCCAGGGAGATTAGGGCCAGCATTATTAGGGACAGGGATATTAGTGCCAGGGATATTATGGCCAGGGATATTAGGCGCCAGGGATATTAGGGCAAGGGATATTAGGGCCAGGGATATTAGGGCCAGGGATATTAGGGTCAGGGATATTAGGGCCAGGGATATTAGGGCCAGGGATATTTGGGCCAGGGATATTAGGGCCACGGATATTAGGGCCAGGGATATTAGGGCCAGGGATATTAGGGCCAGAGATATTAGGGCCAGGGATATTAGGGCCACGGATATTACGGTCAGGGATATTAGGGCCAGGGATATAATGGCTAGAGATATTAGGGAAAGGCATATTATGTCCAGGGATATTAGGGCCAGGGATATTAGGGCCAGGGATATTAGGGCCAGGGATATTAGGGCCAGGGATATTAATGCCAGGGATATTAGGGCCAGGGATATTAGGGCCAGGGATATTATGGCCAGTGATATTAGGGCCAGGGATATTAGGGCCAGGGATATTAGGGCCAGGGATATTAGGGCCAGGGATATTAGGTCCAGGGATATTAGGGCCAGGGATATTAGGGCCAGGGATATTAGGGCCAGGGATATTATGGCCAGTGATATTAGGGCCAGGGATATTAGGGCCAGGGATATTAGGGCCAGGGATATTAGGGCCAGGGATATTAGGTCCAGGGATATTAGGGCCAGGGATATTAGGGCCAGGGATATTAGGGCCAGGGATATTAGGTCCACGGATATTACGGCCAGAGATATTAGGGCGAGGGATATTAGGGCCAGGGATATTAGGGCCAGGGATATTAGGGTCAGGGATATTAGGGCCAGGGATATTAGGGCCAGGGATATTAGGGCCAGGGATATTAGGTCCAGGGATATTAGGGCCAGGGATATTAGGGCCAGGGATATTAGGGCCAGGGATATTAATGCCAGGGATATTAGGGCCAGGGATATTAGGGCCAGGGATATTATGGCCAGTGATATTAGGGCCAGGGATATTAGGGCCAGGGATATTAGGGCCAGGGATATTAGGGCCAGGGATATTAGGTCCAGGGATATTAGGGCCAGGGATATTAGGGCCAGGGATATTAGGGCCAGGGATATTAGGTCCACGGATATTACGGCCAGAGATATTAGGGCGAGGGATATTAGGGCCAGGGATTATAGGGCCAGGGATATTAGGGTCAGGGATATTAGGGCCATGGATATTAGGGCCAGGGATATTTGGGCCAGGGATATTAGGACCACGGATATTAGGGCCAGGGATATTAGGGCCAGGGATATTAGGGCCAGAGATATTAGGGCCAGGGATATTAGGGCCAGGGATATTACGGTCAGGGATATTAGGGCCAGGGATATAATGGCCAGGGATATTAGGGCCAGGCATATTATGGCCAGGGATATTAGGGCCAGGGATATTAGGGCCAGGGATATTAGGGCCAGGGATATTAGGGCCAGGGATATTAAGGCCAGGGATATTAGGGCCAGGGATATTAGGGCCAGGGATATTATGGCCAGCGATATTAGGGCCAGGGATATTAGGGCCAAGGATATTAGGGCCAGGGATATTAGGGCCAGAAATATTAGGGCCAGGGATATTAGGGCCAGGGATATTAGGGCCAGGGATATTACGGCCAGGGATATCAGGTCCACGGATATTACGGCCAGGGATATTAGGGCCAGGGATATTAGGGCCAGAGATATTAGGGCCAGGGATATTAGGGCCAGGGATATTAGGGCCAGGGTTATTAGGGCCAGGGTTATTAAGGCCAGGGATATTAGGGCCAGGGATATTAGGGCCAGGGATATTAGGGCCAGGGATATTAGGGCCAGGGATATTAGGGCCAGGGTTATTAGGGCCAGGGTTATTAAGGCCAGGGATATTAGGGCCAGGGATATTAGGGCCAGGGATATTAGGGCCAGGGATATTAGGGCCAGGGATATTGGGGCCAGGGATATTATGGCCAGGGATATTAGGGCCAGGGATATTAGGGCCAGGGATATTAGGGCCAGGGATTTTAGGGCAAGGGATATTAGGGCCAGGGATATTAGGGCCAGGGATATTAGTGCCAGGGTTATTAGGGCCAGGGATATTAGGTCCAGGGATAGTAGGGCCAGGGATATTAGGTCCAGGGATATTAGGGCCAGGGATATTAGGGCCATGGATATTAGGGCCAGGGATATTAGGGCCAGGGATATTAGGGCCAGGGATATTAGGGCCAGGGATATTAGGGCCAGCGATATTAGGGCCAGGGATATTAGGGCCAGGGATATTAGGGCCAGGGATATTAGAGCCAGGCATATTAGGGCCAGGGATATTAGGACCAGGTATATTAGGGCCAGGGATATTAGGGCCAGGGATATTAGGGCCAGGGATATTAGGGCCAGGGATATTAGGGCCAGGGATATTAAGGCCAGGGATATTAGGGCCAGGGATATTAGGGCCAGGGATATTTGGGCCAGGGATATTAGGGCCACGGATATTAGGACCACGGATATTAGGGCCAGGGATATTAGGGCCAGAGATATTAGGGCCAGGGATATTAGGGCCAGGGATATTACGGTCAGGGATATTAGGGCCAGGGATATAATGGCCAGGGATATTAGGGCCAGGCATATTATGGGCAGGGATATTAGGGCCAGGGATATTAGGGCCAGGGATATTAGGGCCAGGGATATTAGGGCCAGGGATATTAAGGCCAGGGATATTAGGGCCAGGGATATTAGGGCCAGGGATATTATGGCCAGCGATATTAGAGCCAGGGATATTAGGGCCAGGGATATTAGGGCCAGGGATATTAGGGCCAGAAATGTTAGGGCCAGGGATATTAGGGCCAGGGATATTAGGGCCAGGGATATTAGGGCCAGGGATATTAGGGCCAGGGATATTAGGTCCATGGATATTACGGCCAGGGATATTAGGGCCAGGGATATTAGGGCCAGGGATATTAGGGCCAGGGATATTAGGGCCAGGGATATTAGGGCCAGGGATATTAGGGCCAGGGATATTAGGGCCAGGGATATTAGGGCCAGGGATTTTAGGGCAAGGGATATTAGGGTCAGGGATATTAGGGCCAGGGATATTAGGGCCAGGGATATTAGGTCCAGGGATATTAGGGCCAGGGATATTAGGGCCAGGGATATTAGGACCAGGGATATCAGGGCCAGGAATATTAGGGCCAGGGATATTAGGGCCAGGGATATTAGGGCCAGGGATATTAAGGCCAGGGATATTAGGGCCAGGGATATTAGGGCCAGGGATATTAGGGCCAGGGAGATTAGGGCCAGCATTATTAGGGACAGGGATATTAGTGCCAGGGATATTATGGCCAGGGATATTAGGCGCCAGGGATATTAGGGCAAGGGATATTAGGGCCAGGGATATTAGGGCCAGGGATATTAGGGTCAGGGATATTAGGGCCAGGGATATTAGGGCCAGGGATATTTGGGCCAGGGATATTAGGGCCACGGATATTAGGGCCAGGGATATTAGGGCCAGGGATATTAGGGCCAGAGATATTAGGGCCAGGGATATTAGGGCCACGGATATTACGGTCAGGGATATTAGGGCCAGGGATATAACGGCTAGAGATATTAGGGAAAGGCATATTATGTCCAGGGATATTAGGGCCAGGGATATTAGGGCCAGGGATATTAGGGCCAGGGATATTAGGGCCAGGGATATTAATGCCAGGGATATTAGGGCCAGGGATATTAGGGCCAGGGATATTATGGCCAGTGATATTAGGGCCAGGGATATTAGGGCCAGGGATATTAGGGCCAGGGATATTAGGGCCAGGGATATTAGGTCCAGGGATATTAGGGCCAGGGATATTAGGGCCAGGGATATTAGGGCCAGGGATATTAGGGTCAGGGATATTAGGGCCATGGATATTAGGGCCAGGGATATTTGGGCCAGGGATATTAGGACCACGGATATTAGGGCCAGGGATATTAGGGCCAGGGATATTAGGGCCAGAGATATTAGGGCCAGGGATATTAGGGCCAGGGATATTACGGTCAGGGATATTAGGGCCAGGGATATAATGGCCAGGGATATTAGGGCCAGGCATATTATGGCCAGGGATATTAGGGCCAGGGATATTAGGGCCAGGGATATTAGGGCCAGGGATATTAGGGCCAGGGATATTAAGGCCAGGGATATTAGGGCCAGGGATATTAGGGCCAGGGATATTATGGCCAGCGATATTAGGGCCAGGGATATTAGGGCCAAGGATATTAGGGCCAGGGATATTAGGGCCAGAAATATTAGGGCCAGGGATATTAGGGCCAGGGATATTAGGGCCAGGGATATTACGGCCAGGGATATCAGGTCCACGGATATTACGGCCAGGGATATTAGGGCCAGGGATATTAGGGCCAGAGATAATAGGGCCAGGGATATTAGGGCCAGGGATATTAGGGCCAGGGTTATTAGGGCCAGGGTTATTAAGGCCAGGGATATTAGGGCCAGGGATAATAGGGCCAGGGATATTAGGGCCAGGGATATTAGGGCCAGGGATATTAGGGCCAGGGATATTAGGGCCAGGGATATTAGGGCCAGGGATATTAGGGCAAGGGATATTAGGGCCAGGGATATTAGGGCCAGGGATATTAGTGCCAGGGATATTAGGGCCAGGGATATTAGGTCCAGGGATATTAGGGCCAGGGATATTAGGTCCAGGGATATTAGGGCCAGGGATATTAGGGCCATGGATATTAGGGCCAGGGATATTAGGGCCAGGGTTATTAGGGCCAGGGATATTAGGGCCAGGGATATTAGGGCCAGGGATATTAGGGCCAGGGATATTAGGGCCAGGGATATTAGGGCCAGGGATATTAGGGCCAGGGATATTAGGGCCAGGGATTTTAGGGCAAGGGATATTAGGGCCAGGGATATTAGGGCCAGGGATATTAGGGCCAGGGATATTAGGTCCAGGGATATTAGGGCCAGAGATATTAGGGCCAGGGATATTAGGACCAGGGATATCAGGGCCAGGAATATGAGGGCCAGGGATATTAGGGCCAGGGATATTAGGGCCAGGGATATTAGGGCCAGGGATATTAGGGCCAGGGATATTAGGGCCAGGGATATTAGGGCCAGGGATATTAGGGCCAGGGATATCAGGGCCAGGAATATGAGGGCCAGGGATATTAGGGCCAGGGATATTAGGGCCAGGGATATTAGGGCCAGGGATATTAGGGCCAGGGATATTAGGGCCAGGGATATTAGGGCCAGGGATATTAGGGCCAGGGAGATTAGGGCCAGCATTATTAGGGACAGGGATATTAGTGCCAGGGATATTATGGCCAGGGATATTAGGCGCCAGGGATATTAGGGCAAGGGATATTAGGGCCAGGGATATTAGGGCCAGGGATATTAATGCCAGGGATATTAGGGCCAGGGATATTAGGGCCAGGGATATTGGGGCCAGGGATATTAGGGCCAGGGATATTAATGCCAGGGATATTAGGGCCAGGGATATTAGGGCCAGGGATATTATGGCCAGTGATATTAGGGCCAGGGATATTAGGGCCAGGGATATTAGGGCCAGGGATATTAGGGCCAGGGATATTAGGTCCAGGGATATTAGGGCCAGGGATATTAGGGCCAGGGATATTAGGGCCAGGGATATTAGGGCCAGGGATATTAGGTCCACGGATATTACGGCCAGAGATATTAGGGCGAGGGATATTAGGGCCAGGGATATTAGGGCCAGGGATATTAGGGTCAGGGATATTAGGGCCATGGATATTAGGGCCAGGGATATTTGGGCCAGGGATATTAGGACCACGGATATTAGGGCCAGGGATATTAGGGCCAGGGATATTAGGGCCAGAGATATTAGGGCCAGGGATATTAGGGCCAGGGATATTACGGTCAGGGATATTAGGGCCAGGGATATAATGGCCAGGGATATTAGGGCCAGGCATATTATGGCCAGGGATATTAGGGCCAGGGATATTAGGGCCAGGGATATTAGGGCCAGGGATATTAGGGCCAGGGATATTAAGGCCAGGGATATTAGGGCCAGGGATATTAGGGCCAGGGATATTATGGCCAGCGATATTAGGGCCAGGGATATTAGGGCCTAGGATATTAGGGCCAGGGATATTAGGGCCAGAAATATTAGGGCCAGGGATATTAGGGCCAGGGATATTAGGGCCAGGGATATTACGGCCAGGGATATCAGGTCCACGGATATTACGGCCAGGGATATTAGGGCCAGGGATATTAGGGCCAGAGAAATTAGGGCCAGGGATATTAGGGCCAGGGATATTAGGGCCAGGGTTATTAGGGCCAGGGTTATTAAGGCCAGGGATATTAGGGCCAGGGATATTAGGGCCAGGGATATTAGGGCCAGGGATATTAGGGCCAGGGATATTAGGGCCAGGGATATTAGGGTCAGGGATATTAGGGCCAGGGATATTAGGGCCAGGGATATTAGGGCAAGGGATATTAGGGCCAGGGATATTAGGGCCAGGGATATTAGTGCCAGGGATATTAGGGCCAGGGATATTAGGTCCAGGGATATTAGGGCCAGGGATATTAGGTCCAGGGATATTAGGGCCAGGGATATTAGGGCCATGGATATTAGGGCAAGGGATATTAGGGCCAGGGATATTAGGTCCAGGGATATTAGGGCCAGGGATATTAGGGCCAGGGATATTAGGGCCAGGGATATTAGGGCCAGGGATATTAGGTCCACGGATATTACCGCCAGAGATATTAGGGCGAGGGATATTAGGGCCAGGGATATTAGGGCCAGGGATATTAGGGTCATGGATATTAGGGCCAGGGATATTAGGGCCAGGGATATTTGGGCCAGGGATATTAGGGCCACGGATATTAGGGCCAGGGATATTAGGGCCAGGGATATTAGGGCCAGAGATATTAGGGCCAGGGATATTAGGGCCAGGGATATTACGGTCAGGGATATTAGGGCCAGGGATATAATGGCCAGGGATATTAGGGCCAGGCATATTATGGCCAGGGATATTTGGGCCAGGGATATTAGGGCCAGGGATATTAGGGCCAGGGATATTAGGGCCAGGGATATTAGGGCCAGGGATATTAGGGCCAGGGATATTAGGGCCAGGGATATTAGGGCCAGGGATATTAGGGCCAGGGAGATTAGGGCCAGCATTATTAGGGACAGGGATATTAGTGCCAGGGATATTATGGCCAGGGATATTAGGCGCCAGGGATATTAGGGCAAGGGATATTAGGGCCAGGGATATTAGGGCCAGGGATATTAATGCCAGGGATATTAGGGCCAGGGATATTAGGGCCAGGGATATTGGGGCCAGGGATATTAGGGCCAGGGATATTAATGCCAGGGATATTAGGGCCAGGGATATTAGGGCCAGGGATATTATGGCCAGTGATATTAGGGCCAGGGATATTAGGGCCAGGGATATTAGGGCCAGGGATATTAGGGCCAGGGATATTAGGTCCAGGGATATTAGGGCCAGGGATATTAGGGCCAGGGATATTAGGGCCAGGGATATTAGGGCCAGGGATATTAGGTCCACGGATATTACGGCCAGAGATATTAGGGCGAGGGATATTAGGGCCAGGGATATTAGGGCCAGGGATATTAGGGTCAGGGATATTAGGGCCATGGATATTAGGGCCAGGGATATTTGGGCCAGGGATATTAGGACCACGGATATTAGGGCCAGGGATATTAGGGCCAGGGATATTAGGGCCAGAGATATTAGGGCCAGGGATATTAGGGCCAGGGATATTACGGTCAGGGATATTAGGGCCAGGGATATAATGGCCAGGGATATTAGGGCCAGGCATATTATGGCCAGGGATATTAGGGCCAGGGATATTAGGGCCAGGGATATTAGGGCCAGGGATATTAGGGCCAGGGATATTAGGGCCAGGGATATTAGGGCCAGAGATATTAGGGCCAGGGATATTAGGGCCAGGGATATTAGGGCCAGGGATATTATGGCCAGTGATATTAGGGCCAGGGATATTAGGGCCAGGGATATTAGGGCCAGGGATATTAGGGCCAGGGATATTAGGTCCAGGGATATTAGGGCCAGGGATATTAGGGCCAGGGATATTAGGGCCAGGGATATTAGGGCCAGGGATATTAGGTCCACGGATATTACGGCCAGAGATATTAGGGTGAGGGATATTAGGGCCAGGGATATTAGGGCCAGGGATATTAGGGTCAGGGATATTAGGGCCATGGATATTAGGGCCAGGGATATTTGGGCCAGGGATATTAGGACCACGGATATTAGGGCCAGGGATATTAGGGCCAGGGATATTAGGGCCAGAGATATTAGGGCCAGGGATATTAGGGCCAGGGATATTACGGTCAGGGATATTAGGGCCAGGGATATAATGGCCAGGGATATTAGGGCCAGGCATATTATGGCCAGGGATATTAGGGCCAGGGATATTAGGGCCAGGGATATTAGGGCCAGGGATATTAGGGCCAGGGATATTAAGGCCAGGGATATTAGGGCCAGGGATATTAGGGCCAGGGATATTATGGCCAGCGATATTAGGGCCAGGGATATTAGGGCCTAGGATATTAGGGCCAGGGATATTAGGGCCAGAAATATTAGGGCCAGGGATATTAGGGCCAGGGATATTAGGGCCAGGGATATTACGGCCAGGGATATCAGGTCCACGGATATTACGGCCAGGGATATTAGGGCCAGGGATATTAGGGCCAGAGATATTAGGGCCAGGGATATTAGGGCCAGGGATATTAGGGCCAGGGTTATTAGGGCCAGGGTTATTAAGGCCAGGGATATTAGGGCCAGGGATATTAGGGCCAGGGATATTAGGGCCAGGGATATTAGGGCCAGGGATATTAGGGCCAGGGATATTAGGGTCAGGGATATTAGGGCCAGGGATATTAGGGCCAGGGATATTAGGGCAAGGGATATTAGGGCCAGGGATGTTAGGGCCAGGGATATTAGTGCCAGG
Organism: Petromyzon marinus; assembly: GCF_048934315.1. Lineage (NCBI taxonomy): Eukaryota > Metazoa > Chordata > Hyperoartia > Petromyzontiformes > Petromyzontidae > Petromyzon > Petromyzon marinus. Next base: position 861,586 of record NW_027423003.1, read on the forward strand.
GATATTAGGGCCAGGGATATTAGGTCCAGGGATATTAGGGCCAGGGATATTAGGTCCAGGGATATTAGGGCCAGGGATATTAGGGCCATGGATATTAGGGCAAGGGATATTAGGGCCAGGGATATTAGGTCCAGGGATATTAGGGCCAGGGATATTAGGGCCAGGGATATTAGGGCCAGGGATATTAGGGCCAGGGATATTAGGTCCACGGATATTACCGCCAGAGATATTAGGGCGAGGGATATTAGGTCCAGGGATATTAGGGCCAGGGATATTAGGGTCATGGATATTAGGGCCAGGGATATTAGGGCCAGGGATATTTGGGCCAGGGATATTAGGGCCACGGATATTAGGGCCAGGGATATTAGGGCCAGGGATATTAGGGCCAGAGATATTAGGGCCAGGGATATTAGGGCCAGGGATATTACGGTCAGGGATATTAGGGCCAGGGATATAATGGCCAGGGATATTAGGGCCAGGCATATTATGGCCAGGGATATTTGGGCCAGGGATATTAGGGCCACGGATATTAGGGCCAGGGATATTGGGGCCAGGGGAATTAGGGCCAGAGATATTAGGGCCAGGGATATTAGGGCCAGGGATATTGGGGCCAGGGATATTAGGGCCAGGGATTTTAGGGCAAGGGATATTAGGGCCAGGGATATTAGGGCCAGGGATATTAGTGCCAGGGATATTAGGGCCAGGGATATTAGGTCCTGGGATATTAGGGCCAGGGATATTATGTCCAGGGATATTAGTGCCAGGGATATTAGGGCCATGGATATTAGGGCCAGGGATATTAGGGCCAGGGATATTAGGTCCAGGGATATTAGGGCCAGGGATATTAGGGCCAGGGATATTAGGGCCAGGGATATTAGGGCCAGGGATATTAGGTCCACGGATATTACGGCCAGAGATATTAGGGCGAGGGATATTAGGGCCAGGGATATTAGGGCCAGGGATATTAGGGTCAGGGATATTAGGGCCAGGGATATTAGGGCCAGGGATATTTGGGCCAGGGATATTAGGGCCACGGATATTAGGGCCAGGGATATTAGGGCCAGGGGAATTAGGGCCAGAGATATTAGGGCCAGGGATATTAGGGCCAGGGATATTATGGTCAGGGATATTAGGGCCAGGGATATAATGGCCAGGGATTTTAGGGCCAGGGATATTAGGGCCAGAGATATTAGGGCCAGGGATATTAGGGCCAGGGATATTACGGTCAGGGATATTAGGGCCAGGGATATAATGGCCAGGGATATTAGGGCCAGGCATATTATGGCCAGGGATATTAGGGCCAGGGATATTAGGGCCAGGGATATTAGGGCCAGGGATATTAGGGCCAGGGATATTAAGGCCAGGGATATTAGGGCCAGGGATATTAGGGCCACGGATTTTATGGCCAGCGATATTAGGGCCAGGGATATTAGGGCCAGGGATATTAGGGCCAGGGATATTAGGGCCAGAAATATTAGGGCCAGGGATATTAGGGCCAGGGATATTAGGGCCAGGGATATTAGGGCCAGGGATATTAGGGCCAGGGATATTAGGTCCACCGATATTATGGCCAGGGATATTAGGGCCAGGGATATTAGGGCCAGAGATATTAGGGCCAGGGATATTAGGGCCAGGGATATTAGGGCCAGGGTTATTAGGGACAGGGTTATTAAGGCCAGGGATATTAGGGCCAGGGATATTAGGGCCAGGGATATTAGGGCCAGGGATATTAGGGCCAGGGATATTGGGGCCAGGGATATTAGGGCCAGGGATTTTAGGGCAAGGGATATTAGGGCCAGGGATATTAGGGCCAGGGATATTAGTGCCAGGGATATTAGGGCCAGGGATATTAGGTCCTGGGATATTAAGGCCAGGGATATTAGGTCCAGGGATATTAGTGCCAGGGATATTAGGGCCATGGATATTAGGGCCAGGGATATTAGGGCCAGGGATATTAGGTCCAGGAATATTAGGGCCAGGGATATTAGGGCCAGGGATATTAGGGCGAGGGATATTAGGGCCAGGGATATTAGGTCCACGGATATTACGGCCAGAGATATTAGGGCGAGGGATATTAGGGCCAGGGATATTAGGGCCAGGGATATTAGGGTCAGGGATATTAGGGCCAGGGATATTAGGGCCAGGGATATTTGGGCCAGGGATATTAGGGCCACGGATATTAGGGCCAGGGATATTAGGGCCAGGGGAATTAGGGCCAGAGATATTAGGGCCAGGGATATTAGGGCCAGGGATATTACGGTCAGGGATATTAGGGCCAGGGATATAATGGCCAGGGATATTAGGGCCAGGCATATTATGGCCAGGGATATTAGGGCCAGGGATATTAGGGCCAGGGATATTAGGGCCAGGGATATTAGGGCCAGGGATATTAAGGCCAGGGATATTAGGGCCAGGGATATTAGGGCCAGGGATATTATGGCCAGCGATATTAGGGCCAGGGATATTAGGGCCAAGGATATTAGGGCCAGGGATATTAGGGCCAGAAATATTAGGGCCAGGGATATTAGGGCCAGGGATATTAGGGCCAGGGATATTACGGCCAGGGATATCAGGTCCACGGATATTACGGCCAGGGATATTAGGGCCAGGGATATTAGGGCCAGAGATATTAGGGCCAGGGATATTAGGGCCAGGGATATTAGGGCCAGGGTTATTAGGGCCAGGGTTATTAAGGCCAGGGATATTAGGGCCAGGGATATTAGGGCCAGGGATATTAGGGCCAGGGTTATTAGGGCCAGGGATATTAGGGCCAGGGATATTAGGGCCAGGGATATTAGGGCCAGGGATATTAGGGCAAGGGATATTAGGGCCAGGGATATTAGGGCCAGGGATATTAGTGCCAGGGATATTAGGGCCAGGGATATTAGGTCCAGGGATATTAGGGCCAGGGATATTAGGTCCAGGGATATTAGGGCCAGGGATATTAGGGCCATGGATATTAGGGCCAGGGATATTAGGGCCAGGGTTATTAGGGCCAGGGATATTAGGGCCAGGGATATTAGGGCCAGGGATATTAGGGCCAGGGATATTAGGGCCAGGGATATTAGGGCCAGGGATATTAGGGCCAGGGATATTAGGGCCAGGGATTTTAGGGCAAGGGATATTAGGGCCAGGGATATTAGGGCCAGGGATATTAGGGCCAGGGATATTAGGTCCAGGGATATTAGGGCCAGGGATATTAGGGCCAGGGATATTAGGACCAGGGATATCAGGGCCAGGAATATGAGGGCCAGGGATATTAGGGCCAGGGATATTAGGGCCAGGGATATTAGGGCCAGGGATATTAGGGCCAGGGATATTAGGGCCAGAGATATTAGGGCCAGGGATATTAGGGCCAGGGAGATTAGGGCCAGCATTATTAGGGACAGGGATATTAGTGCCAGGGATATTATGGCCAGGGATATTAGGCGCCAGGGATATTAGGGCAAGGGATATTAGGGCCAGGGATATTAGGGCCAGGGATATTAGGGTCAGGGATATTAGGGCCAGGGATATTAGGGCCAGGGATATTTGGGCCAGGGATATTAGGGCCACGGATATTAGGGCCAGGGATATTAGGGCCAGGGATATTAGGGCCAGAGATATTAGGGCCAGGGATATTAGGGCCATGGATATTACGGTCATGGATATTAGGGCCAGGGATATAATGGCTAGAGATATTAGGGAAAGGCATATTATGTCCAGGGATATTAGGGCCAGGGATATTAGGGCCAGGGATATTAGGGCCAGGGATATTAGGGCCAGGGATATTAATGCCAGGGATATTAGGGCCAGGGATATTAGGGCCAGGGATATTATGGCCAGTGATATTAGGGCCAGGGATATTAGGGCCAGGGATATTAGGGCCAGGGATATTAGGGCCAGGGATATTAGGTCCAGGGATATTAGGGCCAGGGATATTAGGGCCAGGGATATTAGGGCCAGGGATATTAGGGCCAGGGATATTAGGTCCACGGATATTACGGCCAGAGATATTAGGGCGAGGGATATTAGGGCCAGGGATATTAGGGCCAGGGATATTAGGGTCAGGGATATTAGGGCCATGGATATTAGGGCCAGGGATATATGGGCCAGGGATATTAGGACCACGGATATTAGGGCCAGGGATATTAGGGCCAGGGATATTAGGGCCAGAGATATTAGGGCCAGGGATATTAGGGCCAGGGATATTACGGTCAGGGATATTAGGGCCAGGGATATAATGGGCAGGGATATTATGGCCAGGCATATTATGGCCAGGGATATTAGGGCCAGGGATATTAGGGCCAGGGATATTAGGGCCAGGGATATTAGGGCCAGGGATATTAAGGCCAGGGATATTAGGGCCAGGGATATTAGGGCCAGGGATATTATGGCCAGCGATATTAGGGCCAGGGATATTAGGGCCTAGGATATTAGGGCCAGGGATATTAGGGCCAGAAATATTAGGGCCAGGGATATTAGGGCCAGGGATATTAGGGCCAGGGATATTACGGCCAGGGATATCAGGTCCACGGATATTACGGCCAGGGATATTAGGGCCAGGGATATTAGGGCCAGAGATATTAGGGCCAGGGATATTAGGGCCAGGGATATTAGGGCCAGGGTTATTAGGGCCAGGGTTATTAAGGCCAGGGATATTAGGGCCAGGGATATTAGGGCCAGGGATATTAGGGCCAGGGATATTAGGGCCAGGGATATTAGGGCCAGGGATATTAGGGTCAGGGATATTAGGGCCAGGGATATTAGGGCCAGGGATATTAGGGCAAGGGATATTAGGGCCAGGGATATTAGGGCCAGGGATATTAGTGCCAGGGATATTAGGGCCAGGGATATTAGGTCCAGGGATATTAGGGCCAGGGATATTAGGTCCAGGGATATTAGGGCCAGGGATATTAGGGCCATGGATATTAGGGCCAGGGATATTAGGGCCAGGGATATTAGGTCCAGGGATATTAGGGCCAGGGATATTAGGGCCAGGGATATTAGGGCCAGGGATATTAGGGCCAGGGATATTAGGTCCACGGATATTACCGCCAGAGATATTTGGGCGAGGGATATTAGGGCCAGGGATATTAGGGCCAGGGATATTAGGGTCATGGATATTAGGGCCAGGGATATTAGGGCCAGGGATATTTGGGCCAGGGATATTAGGGCCACGGATATTAGGGCCAGGGATATTAGGGCCAGGGATATTAGGGCCAGAGATATTAGGGCCAGGGATATTAGGGCCAGGGATATTACGGTCAGGGATATTAGGGCCAGGGATATAATGGCCAGGGATATTAGGGCCAGGCATATTATGGCCAGGGATATTTGGGCCAGGGATATTAGGGCCACGGATATTAGGGCCAGGGATATTAGGGCCAGGGGAATTAGGGCCAGAGATATTAGGGCCAGGGATATTAGGGCCAGGGATATTGGGGCCAGGGATATTAGGGCCAGGGATTTTAGGGCAAGGGATATTAGGGCCAGGGATATTAGGGCCAGGGATATTAGTGCCAGGGATATTAGGGCCAGGGATATTAGGTCCTGGGATATTAGGGCCAGGGATATTAAGTCCAGGGATATTAGTGCCAGGGATATTAGGGCCATGGATATTAGGGCCAGGGATATTAGGGCCAGGGATATTAGGTCCAGGGATATTAGGGCCAGGGATATTAGGGCCAGGGATATTAGGGCCAGGGATATTAGGGCCAGGGATATTAGGTCCACGGATATTACGGCCAGAGATATTAGGGCGAGGGATATTAGGGCCAGGGATATTAGGGCCAGGGATATTAGGGTCAGGGATATTAGGGCCAGGGATATTAGGGCCAGGGATATTTGGGCCAGGGATATTAGGGCCACGGATATTAGGGCCAGGGATATTAGGGCCAGGGGAATTAGGGCCAGAGATATTAGGGCCAGGGATATTAGGGCCAGGGATATTATGGTCAGGGATATTAGGGCCAGGGATATAATGGCCAGGGATTTTAGGGCCAGGGATATTAGGGCCAGAGATATTAGGGCCAGGGATATTAGGGCCAGGGATATTACGGTCAGGGATATTAGGGCCAGGGATATAATGGCCAGGGATATTAGGGCCAGGCATATTATGGCCAGGGATATTAGGGCCAGGGATATTAGGGCCAGGGATATTAGGGCCAGGGATATTAGGGCCAGGGATATTAAGGCCAGGGATATTAGGGCCAGGGATATTAGGGCCACGGATTTTATGGCCAGCGATATTAGGGCCAGGGATATTAGGGCCAGGGATATTAGGGCCAGGGATATTAGGGCCAGAAATATTAGGGCCAGGGATATTAGGGCCAGGGATATTAGGGCCAGGGATATTAGGGCCAGGGATATTAGGGCCAGGGATATTAGGTCCACCGATATTATGGCCAGGGATATTAGGGCCAGGGATATTAGGGCCAGAGATATTAGGGCCAGGGATATTAGGGCCAGGGATATTAGGGCCAGGGTTATTAGGGACAGGGTTATTAAGGCCAGGGATATTAGGGCCAGGGATATTAGGGCCAGGGATATTAGGGCCAGGGATATTGGGGCCAGGGATATTAGGGCCAGGGATTTTAGGGCAAGGGATATTAGGGCCAGGGATATTAGGGCCAGGGATATTAGTGCCAGGGATATTAGGGCCAGGGATATTAGGTCCTGGGATATTAAGGCCAGGGATATTAGGTCCAGGGATATTAGTGCCAGGGATATTAGGGCCATGGATATTAGGGCCAGGGATATTAGGGCCAGGGATATTAGGTCCAGGAATATTAGGGCCAGGGATATTAGGGCCAGGGATATTAGGGCGAGGGATATTAGGGCCAGGGATATTAGGTCCACGGATATTACGGCCAGAGATATTAGGGCGAGGGATATTAGGGCCAGGGATATTAGGGCCAGGGATATTAGGGTCAGGGATATTAGGGCCAGGGATATTAGGGCCAGGGATATTTGGGCCAGGGATATTAGGGCCACGGATATTAGGGCCAGGGATATTAGGGCCAGGGGAATTAGGGCCAGAGATATTAGGGCCAGGGATATTAGGGCCAGGGATATTACGGTCAGGGATATTAGGGCCAGGGATATAATGGCCAGGGATATTAGGGCCAGGCATATTATGGCCAGGGATATTAGGGCCAGGGATATTAGGGCCAGGGATATTAGGGCCAGGGATATTAGGGCCAGGGATATTAAGGCCAGGGATATTAGGGCCAGGGATATTAGGGCCAGGGATATTATGGCCAGTGATATTAGGGCCAGGGATATTAGGGCCAGGGATATTAGGGCCAGGGATATTAGGGCCAGAAATATTAGGGCCAGGGATATTAGGGCCAGGGATATTAGGGCCAGGGATATTAGGGCCAGGGATATTAGGTCCACGGATATTACGGCCAGGGATATTAGGGCCAGGGATATTAGGGCCAGAGATATTAGGGCCAGGGACATTAGGGACAGGGATATTAGGGCCAGGGTTATTAGGGCCAGGGTTATTAAGGCCAGGGATATTAGGGCCAGGGATATTAGGGCCAGGGATATTAGGGCCAGGGATATTAGGGCCAGGGACATTAGGGCCAGGGATATTAGGGCCAGGGATATTAGGGCCAGGGATATTAGGGCCAGGGATATTAGGGCCAGGGATTTTAGGGTAAGGGATATTAGGGCCAGGGATATTAGGGCCAGGGATATTAGTGCCAGGGATATTAGGGCCAGGGATATTAGGTCCAGGGATATTAGGGCCAGGGATATTAGGTCCACTGATATTAGGGCCAGGGATATTAGGGCCATGGATATTAGGGCCAGGGATATTAGGGCCAGGGATATTAGGGCCAGGGATATTAGGGCCAGGGATATTAGGGCCAGCGATATATTAGGCCAGGGATATTAGGGCCAGTGATATTAGGGCCAGGGATATTAGGGCCAGGGATATTAGGGCCAGGGATAATATATATCCAGGGATATTAGGGCCAGGGATATTAGGGCCAGGGATATTAGGGCCAGGGATATTATGGCCAGGGATTTTATGGAAGGGATATTAAGCCTGGGATATTAGGGCCAGGTATATTAGGGACAGGGATATTAGGGCCAGGGATATAAGGGCCAGGGATATTAGGGCCAGGGATATTATGGCCAGGGATATTAGGGCCAGGGATATTAGGGCCAGGGATATTAGGGCCAGGGATATTAGGGCCAGGGATATTAGGGCCAGGGATTTTAGGGCAAGGGATATTAGGGCCAGGGATATTAGGGCCAGGGATATTAGTGCCAGGGATATTAGGGCCAGGGATATTAGGTCCAGGGATATTAGGGCCAGGGATATTAGGTCCAGGGATATTAGGGCCAGGGATATTAGGGCCATGGATATTAGGGCCAGGGATATTAGGGCCAGGGATATTAGGTCCAGGGATATTAGGGCCAGGGATATTAGGGCCAGGGATATTAGGGCCAGGGATATTAGGGCAAGGGATATTAGGTCCACGGATATTACGGCCAGAGATATTAGGGCGAGGGATATTAGGGACAGGGATATTAGGGACAGGGATATTAGGGTCAGGGATATTAGGGCCAGGGATATTAGGGCCAGGGATATTACGGTCAGGGATATTAGGGCCAGGGATATAATGGCCAGGGATATTAGGGCCAGGCATATTATGGCCAGGGATATTAGGGCCAGGGATATTAGGGCCAGGGATATTAGGGCCAGGGATTTTAGGGGCCAGGGATATTAAGGCCAGGGATATTAGGGCCAGGGATATTAGGGCCAGGGATATTATGGCCAGCGATACTACGGCCAGAGATATTAGGGCGAGGGATATTAGGGCCAGGGATATTAGGGCCAGGGATATTAGGGTCAGGGATATTAGGGCCATGGATATTAGGGCCAGGGATATTTGGGCCAGGGATATTAGGGCCACGGATATTAGGGCCAGGGATATTAGGGCCAGGGATATTAGGGCCAGAGATATTAGAGCCAGGGATGTTAGGGCCAGGGATATTACGGTCAGGGATATTAGGGCCAGGGATATAATGGCCAGGGATATTAGGGCCAGGCATATTATGGCCAGGGATATTATGGCCAGGGATATTAGGGCCAGGGATATTAGGGCCAGGGATATTAGGGCCAGGGATATTAAGGCCAGGGATATTAGGGCCAGGGATATTAGGGCCAGGGATATTATGGCCAGCTATATTAGGGCCAGGGATATTAGCGCCAAGGATATTAGGGCCAGGGATATTAGGGCCAGAAATATTAGGGCCAGGGATATTAGGGCCAGGGATATTAGGGCCAGGGATATTAGGGCCAGGGATATTAGGGCCAGAGATATTAGGGCCAGGGATATTAGGGCCAGGGATATTAGGGCCAGGGTTATTAGGGCCAGGGTTATTAAGGCCAGGGATATTAGGGCCAGGGATATTAGGGCCAAGGATATTAGGGCCAGGGATATTAGGGCCAGAAATATTAGGGCCAGGGATATCAGGTCCACGGATATTACAGCCAGGGATATTAGGGCCAGGGATATTAGGGCCAGAGATATTAGGGCCAGGGATATTAGGGCCAGGGATATTAGGGCCAGGGATATTAGGGCCAGGGATTTTAGGGTAAGGGATATTAGGGCCAGGGATATTAGGGCCAGGGATATTAGTGCCAGGGATATTAGGGCCAGGGATATTAGGTCCAGGGATATTAGGGCCAGGGATATTAGGTCCACTGATATTAGGGCCAGGGATATTAGGGCCATGGATATTAGGGCCAGGGATATTAGGGCCAGGGATATTAGGGCCAGGGATATTAGGGCCAGGGATATTAGGGCCAGCGATATATTAGGCCAGGGATATTAGGGCCAGGGATATTAGGGCCAGGGATATTAGGGCCAGGGATATTAGGGCCAGGGATATTAGGGCCAGGGATAATATATATCCAGGGATATTAGGGCCAGGGATATTAGGGCCAGGGATATTAGGGCCAGGGATATTATGGCCAGGGATTTTATGGAAGGGATATTAAGCCTGGGATATTAGGGCCAGGTATATTAGGGACAGGGATATTAGGGCCAGGGATATAAGGGCCAGGGATATTAGGGCCAGGGATATTATGGCCAGGGATATTAGGGCCAGGGATATTAGGGCCAGGGATATTAGGGCCAGGGATATTAGGGCCAGGGATATTAGGGCCAGGGATTTTAGGGCAAGGGATATTAGGGCCAGGGATATTAGGGCCAGGGATATTAGTGCCAGGGATATTAGGGCCAGGGATATTAGGTCCAGGGATATTAGGGCCAGGGATATTAGGTCCAGGGATATTAGGGCCAGGGATATTAGGGCCATGGATATTAGGGCCAGGGATATTAGGGCCAGGGATATTAGGTCCAGGGATATTAGGGCCAGGGATATTAGGGCCAGGGATATTAGGGCCAGGGATATTAGGGCAAGGGATATTAGGTCCACGGATATTACGGCCAGAGATATTAGGGCGAGGGATATTAGGGACAGGGATATTAGGGACAGGGATATTAGGGTCAGGGATATTAGGGCCAGGGATATTAGGGCCAGGGATATTACGGTCAGGGATATTAGGGCCAGGGATATAATGGCCAGGGATATTAGGGCCAGGCATATTATGGCCAGGGATATTAGGGCCAGGGATATTAGGGCCAGGGATATTAGGGCCAGGGATTTTAGGGGCCAGGGATATTAAGGCCAGGGATATTAGGGCCAGGGATATTAGGGCCAGGGATATTATGGCCAGCGATATTACGGCCAGAGATATTAGGGCGAGGGATATTAGGGCCAGGGATATTAGGGCCAGGGATATTAGGGTCAGGGATATTAGGGCCATGGATATTAGGGCCAGGGATATTTGGGCCAGGGATATTAGGGCCACGGATATTAGGGCCAGGGATATTAGGGCCAGGGATATTAGGGCCAGAGATATTAGAGCCAGGGATGTTAGGGCCAGGGATATTACGGTCAGGGATATTAGGGCCAGGGATATAATGGCCAGGGATATTAGGGCCAGGCATATTATGGCCAGGGATATTAGGGCCAGGGATATTAGGGCCAGGGATATTAGGGCCAGGGATATTAGGGCCAGGGATATTAAGGCCAGGGATATTAGGGCCAGGGATATTAGGGCCAGGGATATTATGGCCAGCTATATTAGGGCCAGGGATATTAGCGCCAAGGATATTAGGGCCAGGGATATTAGGGCCAGAAATATTAGGGCCAGGGATATTAGGGCCAGGGATATTAGGGCCAGGGATATTAGGGCCAGGGATATTAGGGCCAGAGATATTAGGGCCAGGGATATTAGGGCCAGGGATATTAGGGCCAGGGTTATTAGGGCCAGGGTTATTAAGGCCAGGGATATTAGGGCCAGGGATATTAGGGCCAAGGATATTAGGGCCAGGGATATTAGGGCCAGAAATATTAGGGCCAGGGATATCAGGTCCACGGATATTACAGCCAGGGATATTAGGGCCAGGGATATTAGGGCCAGAGATATTAGGGCCAGGGATATTAGGGCCAGGGATATTAGGGCCAGGGATATTAGGGCCAGGGATATTAGTGCCAGGGATATTAGGGCCAGAGATTTTAGGGCAAGGGATATTAGGGCCAGGGATATTAGGGCCAGGGATATTAGTGCCAGGGATATTAGGGCCAGGGATATTAGGTCCAGGGATATTAGGGCCAGGGATATTAGGTCCAGGAATATTAGGGCCAGGGATATTAGGGCCATGGATATTAGGGCCAGGGATATTAGGGCCAGGGATATTAGGTCCAGGGATATTAGGGTCAGGGATATTAGGGCCAGGGATATTAGGGCCAGGGATATTAGGGCCAGGGATATTAGGTCCACGGATATTACGGCCAGAGATATTAGGGCGAGGGATATTAGGGCCAGGGATATTAGGGCCAGGGATATTAGGGTCAGGGATATTAGGGCCAGGGATATTAGGGCCAGGGATATTTGGGCCAGGGATATTAGGGCCACGGATATTAGGGCCAGGGATATTAGGGCCAGGGATATTAGGGCCAGAGATATTAGGGCCAGGGATATTAGGGCCAGGGATATTACGGTCAGGGATATTAGGGCCAGGGATATAATGGCCAGGGATATTAGGGCCAGGCATATTATGGGCAGGGATATTAGGGCCAGGGATATTAGGGCCAGGGATATTAGGGCCAGGGATATTAGGGCCAGGGATATTAAGGCCAGGGATATTAGGGCCAGGGATATTAGGGCCAGGGATATTATGGCCAGCGATATTAGAGCCAGGGATATTAGGGCCAGGGATATTAGGGCCAGGGATATTAGGGCCAGAAATGTTAGGGCCAGGGATATTAGGGCCAGGGATATTAGGGCCAGGGATATTAGGGCCAGGGATATTTGGGCCAGGGATATTAGGGCCACGGATATTAGGGCCAGGGATATTAGGGCCAGGGATATTAGGGCCAGAGATATTAGGGCCAGGGATATTAGGGCCAGGGATATTACGGTCAGGGATATTAGGGCCAGGGATATAATGGCCAGGGATATTAGGGCCAGGCATATTATGGGCAGGGATATTAGGGCCAGGGATATTAGGGCCAGGGATATTAGGGCCAGGGATATTAGGGCCAGGGATATTAAGGCCAGGGATATTAGGGCCAGGGATATTAGGGCCAGGGATATTATGGCCAGCGATATTAGAGCCAGGGATATTAGGGCCAGGGATATTAGGGCCAGGGATATTAGGGCCAGAAATGTTAGGGCCAGGGATATTAGGGCCAGGGATATTAGGGCCAGGGATATTAGGGCCAGGGATATTAGGGCCAGGGATATTAGGTCCATGGATATTACGGCCAGGGATATTAGGGCCAGGGATATTAGGGCCAGAGATATTAGGGCCAGGGATATTAGGGCCAGGGATATTAGGGCCAGGGTTATTAGGGCCAGGGTTATTAAGGCCAGGGATATTAGGGCCAGGGATATTAGGGCCAGGGATATTAGGGCCAGGGATATTAGGGCCAGGGATATTAGGGCCAGGGATATTAGGGCCAGGGATATTGGGGCCAGGGATATTAGGGCCAGGGATTTTAGGGCAAGGGATATTAGGGCCAGGGATATTAGGGCCAGGGATATTAATGCCAGGGATATTAGGTCCAGGGATATTAGTGCCAGGGATATTTGGGCCATGGATATTAGGGCCAGGGATATTAGGGCCAGGGATATTAGATCCACGGATATTAGGGCCAGGGATATTAGGGCCAGGGATATTAGGGCCAGGGATATTAGGGCCAGGGATATTAGGTCCACGGATATTACGGCCAGAGATATTAGGGCGAGGGATATTAGGGCCAGGGATATTAGGGCCAGGGATATTACGGTCAGGGATATTAGGGCCAGGGATATTAGGGCCAGGGATATTTGGGCCAGGGATATTAGGGCCACGGATATTAGGGCCAGGGATATTAGGGCCAGGGATATTAGGGCCAGAGATATTAGGGCCAGGGATATTAGGGCCAGGGATATTACGGTCAGGGATATTAGGGCCAGGGATATAATGGCCAGGGATATTAGGGCCAGAAATATTATGGCCAGGGATATTAGGGCCAGGGATATTAGGGCCAGGGATATTAGGGCCAGGGATATTAGGGCCAGGGATATTAAGGCCAGGGATATTAGGGCCAGGGATATTAGGGCCAGGGATATTAGGGCCAGGGATATTAGGCCCAGAAATATTAGGGCCAGGGATATTAGGGCCAGTGATATTAGGGCCAGGGATATTAGGGCCAGGGATATTAGGTCCAGGGATATTACGGCCAGGGATTTTAGGGCCAGGGATATTAGGGCCAGAGATATTAGGGCCAGGGATATTAGGGCCAGGGATATTAGGGCCAGGGTTATTAGGGCCAGGGTTATTAAGGCCAGGGATATTAGGGCCAGGCATATTAGGGCCAGGGATATTAGGGCCAGGGATATTAGGGCCAGGGATATTAGGGCCAGGGATATTAGGGCCAGGGATTTTAGGGTAAGGGATATTAGGGCCAGGGATATTAGGGCCAGGGATATTAGTGCCAGGGATATTAGGGCCAGGGATATTAGGTCCAGGGATATTAGGGCCAGGGATATTAGGTCCACTGATATTAGGGCCAGGGATATTAGGGCCATGGATATTAGGGCCAGGGATATTAGGCCAGGGATATTAGGGCCAGGGATATTAGGGCCAGGGATATTAGGGCCAGCGATATTAGGGCCAGGGATATTAGGGCCAGGGATATTAGGGCCAGGGATATTAGGGCCAGGGATATTAGGGCCAGGGATATTATATCCAGGGATATTAGGGCCAGGGATATTAGGGCCAGGGATATTAGGGCCAGGGATATTATGGCCAGGGATATTATGGAAGGGATATTAAGCCTGGGATATTAGGGCCAGGTATATTAGGGCCAGGGATATTCGGGCCAGGGATATAAGGGCCAGGGATATTAGGGCCAGGGATATTATGGCCAGGGATATTAGGGCCAGGGATATTAGGGCCAGGGATATTAGGGCCAGGGATATTATGGCCAGGGATATTAGGGCCAGGGATATTAGGGCCAGGGATATTAGGGCCAGGGATATTAGGGCCAGGGATATTAGGGCCAGCGATATTAAGGCCAGGGATATTAGGGCCAGGGATATTAGGGCCAGGGATATTAGGGCCAGGGATATTAGGGCCAGGGATATTATATCCAGGGATATTAGGGCCAGGGATATTAGGGCCAGGGATATTAGGGCCAGGGATATTATGGCCAGGGATATTATGGAAGGGATATTAAGCCTGGGATATTAGGGCCAGGTATATTAGGGCCAGGGATATTAGGGCCAGGGATATAAGGGCCAGGGATATTAGGGCCAGGGATATTATGGCCAGGGATATTAGGGCCAGGGATATTAGGGCCAGGGATATTAGGGCCAGGGATATTAGGGCCAGGGATTTTAGGGAAGGGATATTAGGGCCAGGGATATTAGGGCCAGGGATATTAGTGCCAGGGATAATAGGGCCAGGGATATTAGGGCCAGGGATATTAGGGCCAGGGATATTAGGTCCACGGATATTACGGCCAGGGATATTAGGGCCAGGGATATTAGGGCCAGAGATATTAGGGCCAGGGATATTAGGGCCAGGGATATTAGGGCCAGGGTTATTAGGGACAGGGTTATTAAGGCCAGGGATATTAGGGCCAGGGATATTAGGGCCAGGGATATTAGGGCCAGGGATATTAGGGCCAGGGATATTAGGGCCAGGGATATTGGGGCCAGGGATATTAGGGCCAGGGATTTTAGGGCAAGGGATATTAGTGCCAGGGATATTAGGGCCAGGGATATTAGTGCCAGGGATATTAGGGCCAGGGATATTAGGTCCTGGGATATTAGGGCCAGGGATATTAGGTCCAGGGATATTAGTGCCAGGGATATTAGGGCCATGGATATTAGGGCCAGGGATATTAGGGCCAGGGATATTAGGTCCAGGGATATTAGGGCCAGGGATATTAGGGCCAGGGATATTAGGGCCAGGGATATTAGGGCCAGGGATATTAGGTCCACGGATATTACGACCAGAGATATTAGGGCGAGGGATATTAGGGCCAGGGATATTAGGGCCAGGGATATTAGGGTCAGGGATATTAGGGCCAGGGATATTAGGGCCAGGGATATTTGGGCCAGGGATATTAGGGCCACGGATATTAGGGCCAGGGATATTAGGGCCAGGGGAATTAGGGCCAGAGATATTAGGGCCAGGGATATTAGGGCCAGGGATATTACGGTCAGGGATATTAGGGCCAGGGATATAATGGCCAGGGATATTAGGGCCAGGCATATTATGGCCAGGGATATTAGGGCCAGGGATATTAGGGCCAGGGATATTAGGGCCAGGGATATTAGGGCCAGGGATATTAAGGCCAGGGATATTAGGGCCAGGGATATTAGGGCCAGGGATATTATAACCAGCGATATTAGGGCCAGGGATATTAGGGCCAGGGATATTAGGGCCAGGGATATTAGGGCCAGAAATATTAGGGCCAGGGATATTAGGGCCAGGGATATTAGGGCCAGGGATATTAGGGCCAGGGATATTAGGTCCACGGATATTACGGCCAGGGATATTAGGGCCAGGGATATTAGGGCCAGAGATATTAGGGCCAGGGATATTAGGGACAGGGATATTAGGGCCAGGGTTATTAGGGCCAGGGTTATTAAGGCCAGGGATATTAGGGCCAGGGATATTAGGGCCAGGGATATTAGGGCCATGTATATTAGGGCCAGGGACATTAGGGCCAGGGATATTAGGGCCAGGGATATTAGGGCCAGGGATATTAGGGCCAGGGATATTAGGGCCAGGGATTTTAGGGTAAGGGATAGTAGGGCCAGGGATATTAGGGCCAGGGATATTAGTGCCAGGGATATTAGGGCCAGGGATATTAAGTCCAGGGATATTAGGGCCAGGGATATTAGGTCCACTGATATTAGGGCCAGGGATATTAGGGCCATGGATATTAGGGCCAGGGATATTAGGGCCAGGGATATTAGGGCCAGAGATATTAGGGCCAGGGATATTAGGGCCAGCGATATTAGGGCCAGGGATATTAGGGCCAGGGATATTAGGGCCAGGGATATTAGGGCCAGGGATATTAGGGCCATTGATATTAGGGCCAGGGATAATATATCCAGGGATATTAGGGCCAGGGATATTAGGGCCAGGGATATTAGGGCCAGGGATATTAAGGCCAGGGATATTAGGGCCAGGGATATTAGGGCCAGGGATATTATGGCCAGCTATATTAGGGCCAGGGATATTAGGGCCAAGGATATTAGGGCCAGGGATATTAGGGCGAGAAATATTAGGGCCAGGGATATTAGGGCCAGGGATATTAGGGCCAGGGATATTAGGGCCAGGGATATTAGGGCCAGAGATATTAGGGCCAGGGATATTAGGGCCAGGGATATTAGGGCCAGGGTTATTAGGGCCAGGGTTATTAAGGCCAGGGATATTAGGGCCAGGGATATTAGGGCCAAGGATATTAGGGCCAGGGATATTAGGGCCAGAAATATTAGGGCCAGGGATATCAGGTCCACGGATATTACAGCCAGGGATATTAGGGCCAGGGATATTAGGGCCAGAGATATTAGGGCCAGGGATATTAGGGCCAGGGATATTAGGGCCAGGGTTATTAG
This sequence comes from Petromyzon marinus, assembly GCF_048934315.1. NCBI lineage: Eukaryota > Metazoa > Chordata > Hyperoartia > Petromyzontiformes > Petromyzontidae > Petromyzon > Petromyzon marinus. Next base: position 878,783 of record NW_027423003.1, read on the forward strand.
GGCCAGGGTTATTAAGGCCAGGGATATTAGGGCCAGGGATATTAGGGCCAGGGATATTAGGGCCAGGGATATTAGGGCCAGGAATATTAGGGCCAGGGATATTAGGGCCAGGGATATTAGGGCCAGGGATATTAGGGCCAGGGATATTAGGGCCAGAGATTTTAGGGCAAGGGATATTAGGGCCAGGGATATTAGGGCCAGGGATATTAGTGCCAGGGATATTAGGGCCAGGTATATTAGGTCCAGGGATGTTAGGGCCAGGGATATTAGGTCCAGGGATATTAGGGCCAGGGATATTAGGGCCATGGATATTAGGGCCAGGGATATTAGGGCCAGGGATATTAGGTCCAGGGATATTAGGGCCAGGGATATTAGGGCCAGGGATATTAGGGCCAGGGATATTAGGGCCAGGGATATTAGGTCCACGGATATTACGGCCAGAGATATTAGGGCGGGGGATATTAGGGCCAGGGATATTAGGGCCAGGGATATTAGGGTCAGGGATATTAGGGCCAGGGATATTAGGGCCAGGGATATTTGGGCCAGGGATATTAGGGCCACGGATATTAGGGCCAGGGATATTAGGGCCAGGGATATTAGGGCCAGAGATATTAGGGCCAGGGATATTAGGGCCAGGGATATTACGGTCAGGGATATTAGGGCCAGGGATATAATTGCCAGGGATATTAGGGCCAGGCATATTATGGCCAGGGATATTAGGGCCAGGGATATTAGGGCCAGGGATATTAGGGCCAGGGATATTAGGGCCAGGGATATTAAGGCCAGGGATATTAGGGCCAGGGATATTAGGGCCAGGGATATTAGGGCCAGGGATATTAGGGCCAGGGATATTAGGTCCAGGGATATTGGGGCCAGGGATATTAGGGCCAGGGATTTTAGGGCAAGGGATATTAGGGCCAGGGATATTAGGGCCAGGGATATTAGTGCCAGGGATATTAGGGCCAGGGATATTAGGTCCAGGGATATTAGGGCCAGGGATATTAGGGCCAGGGATATTAGGTCCAGGGATGTTAGTGCCAGGGATATTAGGTCCAGGGATATTAGGGCCAGGGATATTAGGGCCATGGATATTAGGGCCAGGGATATTAGGGCCAGGGATATTATGTCCAGGGATATTAGGGCCAGGGATATTAGGGCCAGGGATATTAGGGCCAGGGATATTAGGGCCAGGGATATTAGGTCCACGGATATTACGGCCAGAGATATTAGGGCGAGGGATATTAGGGCCAGGGATATTAGGGCCAGGGATATTAGGGTCAGGGATATTAGGGCCAGGGATATTAGGGCCAGGGATATTTGGGCCAGGGATATTAGGGCCACGGATATTAGGGCCAGGGATATTAGGGCCAGGGATATTAGGGCCAGAGATATTAGGGCCAGGGATATTAGGGCCAGGGATATTACGGTCAGGGATATTAGGGCCAGGGATATAATGGCCAGGGATATTAGGGCCAGGCATATTATGGCCAGGGATATTAGGGCCAGGGATATTAGGGCCAGGGATATTAGGGCCAGGGATATTAGGGCCAGGGATATTAAGGCCAGGGATATTAGGGCCAGGGATATTAGGGCCAGGGATATTAGGGCCAGGGATATTAGGGCCAGGGATATTAGGTCCAGGGATATTGGGGCCAGGGATATTAGGGCCAGGGATTTTAGGGCAAGGGATATTAGGGCCAGGGATATTAGGGCCAGGGATATTAGTGCCAGGGATATTAGGGCCAGGGATATTAGGTCCAGGGATATTAGGGCCAGGGATATTAGGTCCAAGGATATTAGTGCCAGGGATATTTAGGCCATGGATATTAGGGCCAGGGATATTAGGGCCAGGGATATTAGATCCAGGGATATTAGGGCCAGGGATATTAGGGCCAGGGATATTAGGGCCAGGGATATTAGGTCCACGGATATTACGGCCAGAGATATTAGGGCGAGGGATATTAGGGCCAGGGATATTAGGGCCAGGGATATTACGGTCAGGGATATTAGGGCCAGGGATATTAGGGCCAGGGATATTTGGGACAGGCATATTAGGGCCACGGATATTAGGTCCAGGGATATTAGGGCCAGGGATATTAGGGCCAGAGATATTAGGGCCAGGGATATTAGGGCCAGGGATATTACGGTCAGGGATATTAGGGCCAGGGATATAATGGCCAGGGATATTAGGGCCAGAAATATTATGGCCAGGGATATTAGGGCCAGGGATATTAGGGCCAGGGATATTAGGGCCAGGGATATTAGGGCCAGGGATATTAAGGCCAGGGATATTAGGGCCAGGGATATTAGGGCCAGGGATATTAGGGCCAGGGATATTAGGGCCAGAAATATTAGGGCCAGGGATATTAGGGCCAGTGATATTAGGGCCAGGGATATTAGGGCTAGGGATATTAGGTCCACGGATATTACGGCCAGGGATTTTAGGGCCAGGGATATTAGGGCCAGAGATATTAGGGCCAGGGATATTAGGGCCAGGGATATTAGGGCCAGGGTTATTAGGGCCAGGGTTATTAAGGCCAGGGATATTAGGGCCAGGGATATTAGGGCCAGGGATATTAGGGCCAGGGATATTAGGGCCAGGGATATTAGGGCCAGGGATATTAGGGTAAGGGATATTAGGGCCAGGGATATTAGGGCCAGGGATATTAGGTCCAGGGATATTAGAGCCAGGGATATTAGGGCCATGGATATTAGGGCCAGGGATATTAGGGCAAGGGATATTAGGTCCAGGGATATTAGCGCCAGGGATATTAGGGCCAGGGATATTACGGTCAGGGATATTAGGGCCAGGGATATTAGGGCCAGGGATATTTGGGACAGGGATATTAGGGCCACGGATATTAGGTCCAGGGATATTAGGGCCAGGGATATTAGGGCCAGAGATAATAGGGCCAGGGATATTAGGGCCAGGGATATTACGGTCAGGGATATTAGGGCCAGGGATATAATGGCCAGGGATATTAGGGCCAGAAATATTATGGCCAGGGATATTAGGGCCAGGGATATTAGGGCCAGGGATATTATGGCCAGGGATATTAGGGCCAGGGATATTAAGGCCAGGGATATTAGGGCCAGGGATATTAGGGCCAGGGATATTAGGGCCAGGGATATTAGGGCCAGAAATATTAGGGCCAGGGATATTAGGGCCAGTGATATTAGGGCCAGGGATATTAGGGCCAGGGATATTAGGTCCACGGATATTACGGCCAGGGATTTTAGGGCCAGGGATATTAGGGCCAGAGATATTAGGGCCAGGGATATTAGGGCCAGGGATATTAGGGCCAGGGTTATTAGGGCCAGGGTTATTAAGGCCAGGGATATTAGGGCCAGGGATATTAGGGCCAGGGATATTAGGGCCAGGGATATTAGGGCCAGGGATATTAGGGCCAGGGATATTAGGGTAAGAGATATTAGGTCCAGGGATATTAGGGCCAGGGATATTAGGTCCAGGGATATTGGGGCCAGGGATATTAGGGCCAGGGATTTTAGGGCAAGGGATATTAGGGCCAGGGATATTAGGGCCAGGGATATTAGTGCCAGGGATATTAGGGCCAGGGATATTAGGTCCAGGGATATTAGGGCCAGGGATATTAGGGCCAGGGATATTAGGTCCAGGGATGTTAGTGCCAGGGATATTAGGTCCAGGGATATTAGGGCCAGGGATATTAGGGCCATGGATATTAGGGCCAGGGATATTAGGGCCAGGGATATTATGTCCAGGGATATTAGGGCCAGGGATATTAGGGCCAGGGATATTAGGGCCAGGGATATTAGGGCCAGGGATATTAGGTCCACGGATATTACGGCCAGAGATATTAGGGCGAGGGATATTAGGGCCAGGGATATTAGGGCCAGGGATATTAGGGTCAGGGATATTAGGGCCAGGGATATTAGGGCCAGGGATATTTGGGCCAGGGATATTAGGGCCACGGATATTAGGGCCAGGGATATTAGGGCCAGGGATATTAGGGCCAGAGATATTAGGGCCAGGGATATTAGGGCCAGGGATATTACGGTCAGGGATATTAGGGCCAGGGATATAATGGCCAGGGATATTAGGGCCAGGCATATTATGGCCAGGGATATTAGGGCCAGGGATATTAGGGCCAGGGATATTAGGGCCAGGGATATTAGGGCCAGGGATATTAGGTCCAGGGATATTGGGGCCAGGGATATTAGGGCCAGGGATTTTAGGGCAAGGGATATTAGGGCCAGGGATATTAGGGCCAGGGATATTAGTGCCAGGGATATTAGGGCCAGGGATATTAGGTCCAGGGATATTAGGGCCAGGGATATTAGGTCCAAGGATATTAGTGCCAGGGATATTTAGGCCATGGATATTAGGGCCAGGGATATTAGGGCCAGGGATATTAGATCCAGGGATATTAGGGCCAGGGATATTAGGGCCAGGGATATTAGGGCCAGGGATATTAGGTCCACGGATATTACGGCCAGAGATATTAGGGCGAGGGATATTAGGGCCAGGGATATTAGGGCCAGGGATATTACGGTCAGGGATATTAGGGCCAGGGATATTAGGGCCAGGGATATTTGGGACAGGCATATTAGGGCCACGGATATTAGGTCCAGGGATATTAGGGCCAGGGATATTAGGGCCAGAGATATTAGGGCCAGGGATATTAGGGCCAGGGATATTACGGTCAGGGATATTAGGGCCAGGGATATAATGGCCAGGGATATTAGGGCCAGAAATATTATGGCCAGGGATATTAGGGCCAGGGATATTAGGGCCAGGGATATTAGGGCCAGGGATATTAGGGCCAGGGATATTAAGGCCAGGGATATTAGGGCCAGGGATATTAGGGCCAGGGATATTAGGGCCAGGGATATTAGGGCCAGAAATATTAGGGCCAGGGATATTAGGGCCAGTGATATTAGGGCCAGGGATATTAGGGCTAGGGATATTAGGTCCACGGATATTACGGCCAGGGATTTTAGGGCCAGGGATATTAGGGCCAGAGATATTAGGGCCAGGGATATTAGGGCCAGGGATATTAGGGCCAGGGTTATTAGGGCCAGGGTTATTAAGGCCAGGGATATTAGGGCCAGGGATATTAGGGCCAGGGATATTAGGGCCAGGGATATTAGGGCCAGGGATATTAGGGCCAGGGATATTAGGGTAAGGGATATTAGGGCCAGGGATATTAGGGCCAGGGATATTAGGTCCAGGGATATTAGAGCCAGGGATATTAGGGCCATGGATATTAGGGCCAGGGATATTAGGGCAAGGGATATTAGGTCCAGGGATATTAGCGCCAGGGATATTAGGGCCAGGGATATTACGGTCAGGGATATTAGGGCCAGGGATATTAGGGCCAGGGATATTTGGGACAGGGATATTAGGGCCACGGATATTAGGTCCAGGGATATTAGGGCCAGGGATATTAGGGCCAGAGATAATAGGGCCAGGGATATTAGGGCCAGGGATATTACGGTCAGGGATATTAGGGCCAGGGATATAATGGCCAGGGATATTAGGGCCAGAAATATTATGGCCAGGGATATTAGGGCCAGGGATATTAGGGCCAGGGATATTAGGGCCAGGGATATTAGGGCCAGGGATATTAAGGCCAGGGATATTAGGGCCAGGGATATTAGGGCCAGGGATATTAGGGCCAGGGATATTAGGGCCAGAAATATTAGGGCCAGGGATATTAGGGCCAGTGATATTAGGGCCAGGGATATTAGGGCCAGGGATATTAGGTCCACGGATATTACGGCCAGGGATTTTAGGGCCAGGGATATTAGGGCCAGAGATATTAGGGCCAGGGATATTAGGGCCAGGGATATTAGGGCCAGGGTTATTAGGGCCAGGGTTATTAAGGCCAGGGATATTAGGGCCAGGGATATTAGGGCCAGGGATATTAGGGCCAGGGATATTAGGGCCAGGGATATTAGGGCCAGGGATATTAGGGTAAGAGATATTAGGTCCAGGGATATTAGGGCCAGGGATATTAGGTCCAGGGATATTAGGGCCAGGGATATTAGGGCCATGGATATTAGGGCCAGGGATATTAGGGCCAGGGATATTAGGTCCAGGGATATTAGGGCCAGGGATATTAGGGCCAGGGATATTAGGGCCAGGGATATTAGGTCCACGGATATTACGGCCAGAGATATTACGGCGAGGGATATTAGGGCCAGGGATATTAGGGCCAGGGATATTAGGGTCAGGGATATTAGGGCCAGGGATATTAGGGCCAGGGATATTTGGGCCAGGGATATTAGGGCCACGGATATTAGGGCCAGGGATATTAGGGCCAGGGATATTAGGGCCAGAGATATTAGGGCCAGGGATATTAGGGCCAGGGATATTACGGTCAGGGATATTAGGGCCAGGGATATAATGGCCAGGGATATTAGGGCCAGGCATATTATGGCCAGGGATATTAGGGCCAGGGATATTAGGGCCAGGGATATTAGGGCCAGGGATATTAGGGCCAGGGATATTAAGGCCAGGGATATTAGGGCCAGGGATATTAGGGCCAGGGATATTATGGCCAGCGATATTAGAGCCAGGGATATTAGGGCCAGGGATATTAGGGCCAGGGATTTTAGGGCCAGAAATATTAGGGCCAGGGATATTAGGGCCAGGGATATTAGGGCCAGGGATATTAGGGCCAGGGATATTAGGGCCAGGGATATTAGGTCCATGGATATTACGGCCAGGGATATTAGGGCCAGGGATATTAGGGCCAGAGATATTAGGGCCAGGGATATTAGGGCCAGGGATATTAGGGCCAGGGTTATTAGGGCCAGGGTTATTAAGGCCAGGGATATTAGGGCCAGGGATATTAGGGCCAGGGATATTAGGGCCAGGGATATTAGGGCCAGGGATATTAGGGCCAGGGATATTAGGGCCAGGGATATTGGGGCCAGGGATATTAGGGCCAGGGATTTTAGGGCAAGGGATATTAGGGCCAGGGATATTAGGGCCAGGGATATTAGTGCCAGGGATATTAGGGCCAGGGATATTAGGTCCAGGGATATTAGTGCCAGGGATATTAGGTCCAGGGATATTAGTGCCAGGGATATTTGGGCCATGGATATTAGGGCCAGGGATATTAGGGCCAGGGATATTAGATCCAGGGATATTAGGGCCAGGGATATTAGGGCCAGGGATATTAGGGCCAGGGATATTAGGTCCACGGATATTACGGCCAGAGATATTAGGGCGAGGGATATTAGGGCCAGGGATATTAGGGCCAGGGATATTACGGTCAGGGATATTAGGGCCAGGGATATTAGGGCCAGGGATATTAGGGCCAGGGATATTAGGGCCAGAGATATTAGGGCCAGGGATATTAGGGCCAGGGATATTAGGGCCAGGGTTATTAGGGCCAGGGTTATTAAGGCCAGGGATATTAGGGCCAGGGATATTAGGGCCAAGGATATTAGGGCCAGGGATATTAGGGCCAGAAATATTAGGGCCAGGGATATCAGGTCCACGGATATTACAGCCAGGGATATTAGGGCCAGGGATATTAGGGCCAGAGATATTAGGGCCAGGGATATTAGGGCCAGGGATATTAGGGCCAGGGTTATTAGGGCCAGGGTTATTAAGGCCAGGGATATTAGGGCCAGGGATATTAGGGCCAGGGATATTAGGGCCAGGGATATTAGGGCCAGGGATATTAGGGCCAGGGATATTAGGGCCAGGGATATTAGTGCCAGGGATATTAGGGCCAGAGATTTTAGGGCAAGGGATATTAGGGCCAGGAATATTAGGGCCAGGGATATTAGTGCCAGGGATATTAGGGCCAGGGATATTAGGTCCAGGGATATTAGGGCCAGGGATATTAGGTCCAGGAATATTAGGGCCAGGGATATTAGGGCCATGGATATTAGGGCCAGGGATATTAGGGCCAGGGATATTAGGTCCAGGGATATTAGGGTCAGGGATATTAGGGCCAGGGATATTAGGGCCAGGGATATTAGGGCCAGGGATATTAGGTCCACGGATATTACGGCCAGAGATATTAGGGCGAGGGATATTAGGGCCAGGGATATTAGGGCCAGGGATATTAGGGTCAGGGATATTAGGGCCAGGGATATTAGGGCCAGGGATATTTGGGCCAGGGATATTAGGGCCACGGATATTAGGGCCAGGGATATTAGGGCCAGGGATATTAGGGCCAGAGATATTAGGGCCAGGGATATTAGGGCCAGGGATATTACGGTCAGGGATATTAGGGCCAGGGATATAATGGCCAGGGATATTAGGGCCAGGCATATTATGGGCAGGGATATTAGGGCCAGGGATATTAGGGCCAGGGATATTAGGGCCAGGGATATTAGGGCCAGGGATATTAAGGCCAGGGATATTAGGGCCAGGGATATTAGGGCCAGGGATATTATGGCCAGCGATATTAGAGCCAGGGATATTAGGGCCAGGGATATTAGGGCCAGGGATATTAGGGCCAGAAATTTTAGGGCCAGGGATATTAGGGCCAGGGATATTAGGGCCAGGGATATTAGGGCCAGGTATATTTGGGCCAGGGATATTAGGGCCACGGATATTAGGGCCAGGGATATTAGGGCCAGGGATATTAGGGCCAGAGATATTAGGGCCAGGGATATTAGGGCCAGGGATATTACGGTCAGGGATATTAGGGCCAGGGATATAATGGCCAGGGATATTAGGGCCAGGCATATTATGGGCAGGGATATTAGGGCCAGGGATATTAGGGCCAGGGATATTAGGGCCAGGGATATTAGGGCCAGGGATATTAAGGCCAGGGATATTAGGGCCAGGGATATTAGGGCCAGGGATATTATGGCCAGCGATATTAGAGCCAGGGATATTAGGGCCAGGGATATTAGGGCCAGGGATATTAGGGCCAGAAATGTTAGGGCCAGGGATATTAGGGCCAGGGATATTAGGGCCAGGGATATTATGGCCAGCGATATTAGAGCCAGGGATATTAGGGCCAGGGATATTAGGGCCAGGGATATTAGGGCCAGAAATGTTAGGGCCAGGGATATTAGGGCCAGGGATATTAGGGCCAGGGATATTAGGGCCAGGGATATTAGGGCCAGGGATATTAGGTCCATGGATATTACGGCCAGGGATATTAGGGCCAGGGATATTAGGGCCAGAGATATTAGGGCCAGGGATATTAGGGCCAGGGATATTAGGGCCAGGGTTATTAGGGCCAGGGTTATTAAGGCCAGGGATATTAGGGCCAGGGATATTAGGGCCAGGGATATTAGGGCCAGGGATATTAGGGCCAGGGATATTAGGGCCAGGGATATTAGGGCCAGGGATATTGGGGCCAGGGATATTAGGGCCAGGGATTTTAGGGCAAGGGATATTAGGGCCAGGGATATTAGGGCCAGGGATATTAATGCCAGGGATATTAGGTCCAGGGATATTAGTGCCAGGGATATTTGGGCCATGGATATTAGGGCCAGGGATATTAGGGCCAGGGATATTAGATCCACGGATATTAGGGCCAGGGATATTAGGGCCAGGGATATTAGGGCCAGGGATATTACGGCCAGGGATATTAGGGCCAGGGATATTAGGGCCAGGGATATTAGGGCCAGGGATATTAGGTCCATGGATATTACGGCCAGGGATATTAGGGCCAGGGATATTAGGGCCAGAGATATTAGGGCCAGGGATATTAGGGCCAGGGATATTAGGGCCAGGGTTATTAGGGCCAGGGTTATTAAGGCCAGGGATATTAGGGCCAGGGATATTAGGGCCAGGGATATTAGGGCCAGGGATATTAGGGCCAGGGATATTAGGGCCAGGGATATTAGGGCCAGGGATATTGGGGCCAGGGATATTAGGGCCAGGGATTTTAGGGCAAGGGATATTAGGGCCAGGGATATTAGGGCCAGGGATATTAATGCCAGGGATATTAGGTCCAGGGATATTAGTGCCAGGGATATTTGGGCCATGGATATTAGGGCCAGGGATATTAGGGCCAGGGATATTAGATCCACGGATATTAGGGCCAGGGATATTAGGGCCAGGGATATTAGGGCCAGGGATATTAGGGCCAGGGATATTAAGGCCAGGGATATTAGGGCCAGGGATATTAGGGCCAGGGATATTATGGCCAGCGATATTAGAGCCAGGGATATTAGGGCCAGGGATATTAGGGCCAGGGATATTAGGGCCAGAAATTTTAGGGCCAGGGATATTAGGGCCAGGGATATTAGGGCCAGGGATATTAGGGCCAGGTATATTTGGGCCAGGGATATTAGGGCCACGGATATTAGGGCCAGGGATATTAGGGCCAGGGATATTAGGGCCAGAGATATTAGGGCCAGGGATATTAGGGCCAGGGATATTACGGTCAGGGATATTAGGGCCAGGGATATAATGGCCAGGGATATTAGGGCCAGGCATATTATGGGCAGGGATATTAGGGCCAGGGATATTAGGGCCAGGGATATTAGGGCCAGGGATATTAGGGCCAGGGATATTAAGGCCAGGGATATTAGGGCCAGGGATATTAGGGCCAGGGATATTATGGCCAGCGATATTAGAGCCAGGGATATTAGGGCCAGGGATATTAGGGCCAGGGATATTAGGGCCAGAAATGTTAGGGCCAGGGATATTAGGGCCAGGGATATTAGGGCCAGGGATATTAGGGCCAGGGATATTAGGGCCAGGGATATTAGGTCCATGGATATTACGGCCAGGGATATTAGGGCCAGGGATATTAGGGCCAGAGATATTAGGGCCAGGGATATTAGGGCCAGGGATATTAGGGCCAGGGTTATTAGGGCCAGGGTTATTAAGGCCAGGGATATTAGGGCCAGGGATATTAGGGCCAGGGATATTAGGGCCAGGGATATTAGGGCCAGGGATATTAGGGCCAGGGATATTAGGGCCAGGGATATTGGGGCCAGGGATATTAGGGCCAGGGATTTTAGGGCAAGGGATATTAGGGCCAGGGATATTAGGGCCAGGGATATTAATGCCAGGGATATTAGGTCCAGGGATATTAGTGCCAGGGATATTTGGGCCATGGATATTAGGGCCAGGGATATTAGGGCCAGGGATATTAGATCCACGGATATTAGGGCCAGGGATATTAGGGCCAGGGATATTAGGGCCAGGGATATTAGGGCCAGGGATATTAGGTCCACGGATATTACGGCCAGAGATATTAGGGCGAGGGATATTAGGGCCAGGGATATTAGGGCCAGGGATATTACGGTCAGGGATATTAGGGCCAGGGATATTAGGGCCAGGGATATTTGGGCCAGGGATATTAGGGCCACGGATATTAGGGCCAGGGATATTAGGGCCAGGGATATTAGGGCCAGAGATATTAGGGCCAGGGATATTAGGGCCAGGGATATTACGGTCAGGGATATTAGGGCCAGGGATATAATGGCCAGGGATATTAGGGCCAGAAATATTATGGCCAGGGATATTAGGGCCAGGGATATTAGGGCCAGGGATATTAGGGCCAGGGATATTAGGGCCAGGGATATTAAGGCCAGGGATATTAGGGCCAGGGATATTAGGGCCAGGGATATTAGGGCCAGGGATATTAGGCCCAGAAATATTAGGGCCAGGGATATTAGGGCCAGTGATATTAGGGCCAGGGATATTAGGGCCAGGGATATTAGGTCCACGGATATTACGGCCAGGGATTTTAGGGCCAGGGATATTAGGGCCAGAGATATTAGGGCCAGGGATATTAGGGCCAGGGATATTAGGGCCAGGGTTATTAGGGCCAGGGTTATTAAGGCCAGGGATATTAGGGCCAGGCATATTAGGGCCAGGGATATTAGGGCCAGGGATATTAGGGCCAGGGATATTAGGGCCAGGGATATTAGGGCCAGGGATTTTAGGGTAAGGGATATTAGGGCCAGGGATATTAGGGCCAGGGATATTAGTGCCAGGGATATTAGGGCCAGGGATATTAGGTCCAGGGATATTAGGGCCAGGGATATTAGGTCCACTGATATTAGGGCCAGGGATATTATGGCCATGGATATTAGGGCCAGGGATATTAGGCCAGGGATATTAGGGCCAGGGATATTAGGGCCAGGGATATTAGGGCCAGCGATATTAGGGCCAGGGATATTAGGGCCAGGGATATTAGGGCCAGGGATATTAGGGCCAGGGATATTAGGGCCAGGGATATTATATCCAGGGATATTAGGGCCAGGGATATTAGGGCCAGGGATATTAGGGCCAGGGATATTATGGCCAGGGATATTATGGAAGGGATATTAAGCCTGGGATATTAGGGCCAGGTATATTAGGGCCAGGGATATTCGGGCCAGGGATATAAGGGCCAGGGATATTAGGGCCAGGGATATTATGGCCAGGGATATTAGGGCCAGGGATATTAGGGCCAGGGATATTAGGGCCAGGGATATTATGGCCAGGGATATTAGGGCCAGGGATATTAGGGCCAGGGATATTAGGGCCAGGGATATTAGGGCCAGGGATATTAGGGCCAGCAATATTAAGGCCAGGGATATTAGGGCCAGGGATATTAGGGCCAGGGATATTAGGGCCAGGGATATTAGGGCCAGGGATATTATATCCAGGGATATTAGGGCCAGGGATATTAGGGCCAGGGATATTAGGGCCAGGGATATTATGGCCAGGGATATTATGGAAGGGATATTAAGCCTGGGATATTAGGGCCAGGTATATTAGGGCCAGGGATATTAGGGCCAGGGATATAAGGGCCAGGGATATTAGGGCCAGGGATATTATGGCCAGGGATATTAGGGCCAGGGATATTAGGGCCAGGGATATTAGGGCCAGGGATATTAGGGCCAGGGATATTAGGTCCACGGATATTACGGCCAGGGATATTAGGGCCAGGGATATTAGGGCCAGAGATATTAGGGCCAGGGATATTAGGGCCAGGGATATTAGGGCCAGGGTTATTAGGGACAGGGTTATTAAGGCCAGGGATATTAGGGCCAGGGATATTAGGGCCAGGGATATTAGGGCCAGGGATATTAGGGCCAGGGATATTGGGGCCAGGGATATTAGGGCCAGGGATTTTAGGGCAAGGGATATTAGGGCCAGGGAAATTAGGGCCAGGGATATTAGTGCCAGGGATATTAGGGCCAGGGATATTAGGTCCTGGGATATTAGGGCCAGGGATATTAGGTCCAGGGATATTAGTGCCAGGGATATTAGGGCCATGGATATTAGGGCCAGGGATATTAGGGCCAGGGATATTAGGTCCAGGGATATTAGGGCCAGGGATATTAGGGCCAGGGATATTAGGGCCAGGGATATTAGGGCCAGGGATATTAGGTCCACGGATATTACGACCAGAGATATTAGGGCGAGGGATATTAGGGCCAGGGATATTAGGGCCAGGGATATTAGGGTCAGGGATATTAGGGCCAGGGATATTAGGGCCAGGGATATTTGGGCCAGGGATATTAGGGCCACGGATATTAGGGCCAGGGATATTAGGGCCAGGGGAATTAGGGCCAGAGATATTAGGGCCAGGGATATTAGGGCCAGGGATATTACGGTCAGGGATATTAGGGCCAGGGATATAATGGCCAGGGATATTAGGGCCAGGCATATTATGGCCAGGGATATTAGGGCCAGGGATATTAGGGCCAGGGATATTAGGGCCAGGGATATTAGGGCCAGGGATATTAAGGCCAGGGATATTAGGGCCAGGGATATTAGGGCCAGGGATATTATAACCAGCGATATTAGGGCCAGGGATATTAGGGCCAGGGATATTAGGGCCAGGGATATTAAGGCCAGAAATATTAGGGCCAGGGATATTAGGGCCAGGGATATTAGGGCCAGGGATATTAGGGCCAGGGATATTAGGTCCACGGATATTACGGCCAGGGATATTAGGGCCAGGGATATTAGGGCCAGAGATATTAGGGCCAGGGATATTAGGGACAGGGATATTAGGGCCAGGGTTATTAGGGCCAGGGTTATTAAGGCCAGGGATATTAGGGCCAGGGATATTAGGGCCAGGGATATTAGGGCCATGTATATTAGGGCCAGGGACATTAGGGTAAGGGATATTAGGGCCAGGGATATTAGGGCCAGGGATATTAGGGCCAGGGATATTAGGGCCAGGGATTTTAGGGTAAGGGATAGTAGGGCCAGGGATATTAGGGCCAGGGATATTAGTGCCAGGGATATTAGGGCCAGGGATATTAAGTCCAGGGATATTAGGGCCAGGGATATTAGGTCCACTGATATTAGGGCCAGGGATATTAGGGCCATGGATATTAGGGCCAGGGATATTAGGGCCAGGGATATTAGGGCCAGGGATATTAGGGCCAGGGATATTAGGGCCAGCGATATTAGGGCCAGGGATATTAGGGCCAGGGATATTAGGGCCAGGGATATTAGGGCCAGGGATATTAGGGCCATTGATATTAGGGCCAGGGATAATATATATCCAGGGATATTAGGGCCAGGGATATTAGGGCCAGGGATATTAGGGCCAGGGATATTAAGGCCAGGGATATTAGGGCCAGGGATATTAGGGCCAGGGATATTATGGCCAGCTATATTAGGGCCAGGGATATTAGGGCCAAGGATATTAGGGCCAGGGATATTAGGGCGAGAAATATTAGGGCCAGGGATATTAGGGCCAGGGATATTAGGGCCAGGGATATTAGGGCCAGGGATATTAGGGCCAGAGATATTAGGGCCAGGGATATTAGGGCCAGGGATATTAGGGCCAGGGTTATTAGGGCCAGGGTTATTAAGGCCAGGGATATTAGGGCCAGGGATATTAGGGCCAAGGATATTAGGGCCAGGGATATTAGGGCCAGAAATATTAGGGCCAGGGATATCAGGTCCACGGATATTACAGCCAGGGATATTAGGGCCAGGGATATTAGGGCCAGAGATATTAGGGCCAGGGATATTAGGGCCAGGGATATTAGGGCCAGGGTTATTAGGGCCAGGGTTATTAAGGCCAGGGATATTAGGGCCAGGGATATTAGGGCCAGGGATATTAGGGCCAGGGATATTAGGGCCAGGAATATTAGGGCCAGGGATATTAGGGCCAGGGATATTAGGGCCAGGGATATTAGGGCCAGGGATATTAGGGCCAGAGATTTTAGGGCAAGGGATATTAGGGCCAGGGATATTAGGGCCAGGGATATTAGTGCCAGGGATATTAGGGCCAGGGATATTAGGTCCAGGGATGTTAGGGCCAGGGATATTAGGTCCAGGGATATTAGGGCCAGGGATATTAGGGCCATGGATATTAGGGCCAGGGATATTAGGGCCAGGGATATTAGGTCCAGGGATATTAGGGCCAGGGATATTAGGGCCAGGGATATTAGGGCCAGGGATATTAGGGCCAGGGATATTAGGTCCACGGATATTACGGCCAGAGATATTAGGGCGAGGGATATTAGGGCCAGGGATATTAGGGCCAGGGATATTAGGGTCAGGGATATTAGGGCCAGGGATATTAGGGCCAGGGATATTTGGGCCAGGGATATTAGGGCCACGGATATTAGGGCCAGGGATATTAGGGCCAGGGATATTAGGGCCAGAGATATTAGGGCCAGGGATATTAGGGCCAGGGATATTACGGTCAGGGATATTAGGGCCAGGGATATAATGGCCAGGGATATTAGGGCCAGGCATATTATGGCCAGGGATATTAGGGCCAGGGATATTAGGGCCAGGGATATTAGGGCCAGGGATATTAGGGCCAGGGATATTAAGGCCAGGGATATTAGGGCCAGGGATATTAGGGCCAGGGATATTAGGGCCAGGGATATTAGGGCCAGGGATATTAGGTCCAGGGATATTGGGGCCAGGGATATTAGGGCCAGGGATTTTAGGGCAAGGGATATTAGGGCCAGGGATATTAGGGCCAGGGATATTAGTGCCAGGGATATTAGGGCCAGGGATATTAGGTCCAGGGATATTAGGGCCAGGGATATTAGGGCCAGGGATATTAGGTCCAGGGATGTTAGGGCCAGGGATATTAGGTCCAGGGATATTAGGGCCAGGGATATTAGGGCCATGGATATTAGGGCCAGGGATATTAGGGCCAGGGATATTAGGTCCAGGGATATTAGGGCCAGGGATATTAGGGCCAGGGATATTAGGGCCAGGGATATTAGGGCCAGGGATATTAGGTCCACGGATATTACGGCCAGAGATATTAGGGCGAGGGATATTAGGGCCAGGGATATTAGGGCCAGGGATATTAGGGTCAGGGATATTAGGGCCAGGGATATTAGGGCCAGGGATATTTGGGCCAGGGATATTAGGGCCACGGATATTAGGGCCAGGGATATTAGGGCCAGGGATATTAGGGCCAGAGATATTAGGGCCAGGGATATTAGGGCCAGGGATATTACGGTCAGGGATTTTAGGGCCAGGGATATAATGGCCAGGGATATTAGGGCCAGGCATATTATGGCCAGGGATATTAGGGCCAGGGATATTAGGGCCAGGGATATTAGGGCCAGGGATATTAGGGCCAGGGATATTAAGGCCAGGGATATTAGGGCCAGGGATATTAGGGCCAGGGATATTAGGGCCAGGGATATTAGGGCCAGGGATATTAGGTCCAGGGATATTGGGGCCAGGGATATTAGGGCCAGGGATTTTAGGGCAAGGGATATTAGGGCCAGGGATATTAGGGCCAGGGATATTAGTGCCAGGGATATTAGGGCCAGGGATATTAGGTCCAGGGATATTAGGGCCAGGGATATTAGGTCCAGGGATATTAGTGCCAGGGATATTTAGGCCATGGATATTAGGGCCAGGGATATTAGGGCCAGGGATATTAGATCCAGGGATATTAGGGCCAGGGATATTAGGGCCAGGGATATTAGGGCCAGGGATATTAGGTCCACGGATATTACGGCCAGAGATATTAGGGCGAGGGATATTAGGGCCAGGGATATTAGGGCCAGGGATATTACGGTCAGGGATATTAGGGCCAGGGATATTAGGGCCAGGGATATTTGGGACAGGCATATTAGGACCACGGATATTAGGTCCAGGGATATTAGGGCCAGGGATATTAGGGCCAGAGATATTAGGGCCAGGGATATTAGGGCCAGGGATATTACGGTCAGGGATATTAGGGCCAGGGATATAATGGCCAGGGATATTAGGGCCAGAAATATTATGGCCAGGGATATTAGGGCCAGGGATATTAGGGCCAGGGATATTAGGGCCAGGGATATTAGGGCCAGGGATTTTAAGGCCAGGGATATTAGGGCCAGGGATATTAGGGCCAGGGATATTAGGGCCAGGGATATTAGGGCCAGAAATATTAGGGCCAGGGATATTAGGGCCAGTGATATTAGGGCCAGGGATATTAGGGCTAGGGATATTAGGTCCACGGATATTACGGCCAGGGATTTTAGGGCCAGGGATATTAGGGCCAGAGATATTAGGGCCAGGGATATTAGGGCCAGGGATATTAGGGCCAAGGTTATTAGGGCCAGGGTTATTAAGGCCAGGGATATTAGGGCCAGGGATATTAGGGCCAGGGATATTAGGGCCAGGGATATTAGGGCCAGAGATATTAGGGCCAGGGATATTAGGGTAAAGGATATTAGGGCCAGGGATATTAGGGCCAGGGATATTAGGTCCAGGGATATTAGAGCCAGGGATATTAGGGCCATGGATATTAGGGCCAGGGATATTAGGGCAAGGGATATTAGGTCCAGGGATATTAGCGCCAGGGATATTAGGGCCAGGAATATTACGGTCAGGGATATTAGGGCCAGGGATATTAGGGCCAGGGATATTTGGGACAGGGATATTAGGGCCACGGATATTAGGTCCAGGGATATTAGGGCCAGGGATATTAGGGCCAGAGATATTAGGGCCAGGGATATTAGGGCCAGGGATATTACGGTCAGGGATATTAGGGCCAGGGATATAATGGCCAGGGATATTAGGGCCAGAAATATTATGGCCAGGGATATTAGGGCCAGGGATATTAGGGCCAGGGATATTAGGGCCAGGGATATTAGGGCCAGGGATATTAAGGCCAGGGATATTAGGGCCAGGGATATTAGGGCCAGGGATATTAGGGCCAGGGATATTAGGGCCAGAAATATTAGGGCCAGGGATATTAGGGCCAGTGATATTAGGGCCAGGGATATTAGGGCCAGGGATATTAGGTCCACGGATATTACGGCCAGGGATTTTAGGGCCAGGGATTTTAGGGCCAGAGATATTAGGGCCAGGGATATTAGGGCCAGGGATATTAGGGCCAGGGTTATTAGGGCCAGGGTTATTAAGGCCAGGGATATTAGGGCCAGGGATATTAGGGCCAGGGATATTAGGGCCAGGGATATTAGGGCCAGGGATATTAGGGCCAGGGATATTAGGGTAAGAGATATTAGGTCCAGGGATATTAGGGCCAGGGATATTAGGTCCAGGGATATTAGGGCCAGGGATATTAGGGCCATGGATATTAGGGCCAGGGATATTAGGGCCAGGGATATTAGGTCCAGGGATATTAGGGCCAGGGATATTAGGGCCAGGGATATTAGGGCCAGGGATATTAGGTCCACGGATATTACGGCCAGAGATATTACGGCGAGGGATATTAGGGCCAGGGATATTAGGGCCAGGGATATTAGGGTCAGGGATATTAGGGCCAGGGATATTAGGGCCAGGGATATTTGGGCCAGGGATATTAGGGCCACGGATATTAGGGCCAGGGATATTAGGGCCAGGGATATTAGGGCCAGAGATATTAGGGCCAGGGATATTAGGGCCAGGGATATTACGGTCAGGGATATTAGGGCCAGGGATATAATGGCCAGGGATATTAGGGCCAGGCATATTATGGCCAGGGATATTAGGGCCAGGGATATTAGGGCCAGGGATATTAGGGCCAGGGATATTAGGGCCAGGGATATTAAGGCCAGGGATATTAGGGCCAGGGATATTAGGGCCAGGGATATTATGGCCAGCGATATTAGAGCCAGGGATATTAGGGCCAGGGATATTAGGGCCAGGGATTTTAGGGCCAGAAATATTAGGGCCAGGGATATTAGGGCCAGGGATATTAGGGCCAGGGATATTAGGGCCAGGGATATTAGGGCCAGGGATATTAGGTCCATGGATATTACGGCCAGGGATATTAGGGCCAGGGATATTAGGGCCAGAGATATTAGGGCCAGGGATATTAGGGCCAGGGATATTAGGGCCAGGGTTATTAGGGCCAGGGTTATTAAGGCCAGGGATATTAGGGCCAGGGATATTAGGGCCAGGGATATTAGGGCCAGGGATATTAGGGCCAGGGATATTAGGTCCAGGGATATTAGGGCCAGGGATATTGGGGCCAGGGATATTAGGGCCAGGGATTTTAGGGCAAGGGATATTAGGGCCAGGGATATTAGGGCCAGGGATATTAGTGCCAGGGATATTAGGGCCAGGGATATTAGGTCCAAGGATATTAGTGCCAGGGATATTAGGTCCAGGGATATTAGTGCCAGGGATATTTGGGCCATGGATATTAGGGCCAGGGATATTAGGGCCAGGGATATTAGATCCAGGGATATTAGGGCCAGGGATATTAGGGCCAGGGATATTAGGGCCAGGGATATTAGGGCCAGGGATATTAGGTCCACGGATATTACGGCCAGAGATATTAGGGCGAGGGATATTAGGGCCAGGGATATTAGGGCCAGGGATATTACGGTCAGGGATATTAGGGCCAGGGATATTAGGGCCAGGGATATTTGGGACAGGGATATTAGGGCCACGGATATTAGGTCCAGGGATATTAGGGCCAGGGATATTAGGGCCAGAGATATTAGGGCCAGGGATATTAGGGCCAGGGATATTATGGTTAGGGATATTAGGGCCAGGGATATAATGGCCAGGGATATTCGGGCCAGAAATATTATGGCCAGGGATATTAGGGCCAGGGATATTAGGGCCAGGGATATTAGGGCCAGGGATATTAGGGCCAGGGATATTAAGGCCAGGGATATTAGGGCCAGGGATATTAGGGCCAGGGATATTAGGGCCAGGGATATTAGGGCCAGAAATATTAGGGCCAGGGATATTAGGGCCAGTGATATTAGGGCCAGGGATATTAGGGGCAGGGATTTTAGGTCCACGGATATTACGGCCAGGGATTTTAGGGCCAGGGATATTAGGGCCAGAGATATTAGGGCCAGGGATATTAGGGCCAGGGATATTAGGGCCAGGGTTATTAGGGCCAGGGTTATTAAGGCCAGGGATATTAGGGCCAGGGATATTAGGGCCAGGGATATTAGGGCCAGGGATATTAGGGCCAGGGATATTAGGGCCAGGGATATTAGGGCCAGGGATTTTAGGGTAAGGGATATTAGGGCCAGGGATATTAGGGCCAGGGATATTAGAGCCAGGGATATTAGGGCCAGGGATATTAGGTCCAGGGATATTAGGGCCAGGGATATTAGGTCCACTGATATTAGGGCCAGGGATATTAGGGCCATGGATATTAGGGCCAGGGATATTAGGCCAGGGATATTAGGGCCAGGGATATTAGGGCCAGGGATATTAGGGCCAGCGATATTAGGGCCAGGGATATTAGGGCCAGGGATATTAGGGCCAGGGATATTAGGGCCAGCGATATTAGGGCCAGGGATATTAGGGCCAGGGATATTAGGGCCAGGGATATTAGGGCCAGGGATATTAGGGCCAGGGATATTATATCCAGGGATATTAGGGCCAGGGATATTAGGGCCAGGGATATTAGGGCCAGGGATATTATGGCCAGGGATATTATGGAAGGGATATTAAGCCTGGGATATGAGGGCCAGGTATATTAGGGCCAGGGATATTAGGGCCAGGGATATAAGGGCCAGGGATATTAGGGCCAGGGATATTATGGCCAGGGATATTAGGGCCAGGGATATTAGGGCCAGGGATATTAGGGCCAGGGATATTAGGGCCAGGGATTTTAGGGCAAGGGATATTAGGGCCAGGGATATTAGGGCCAGGGATATTAGTGCCAGGGATATTAGGGCCAGGGATATTAGGTCCAGGGATATTAGGGCCAGGGATATTAGGTCCAGGGATATTAGGGCCAGGGATATTAGGGCCATGGATATTAGGGCCAGGGATATTAGGGCCAGGGATATTAGGGCCAGGGATATTAGGGCCAGGGATATTAGGGCCAGGGATATTAGGTCCACGGATATTACGGCCAGAGATATTAGGGCGAGGGATATTAGGGCCAGGGATATTAGGGCCAGGGATATTAGGGCCAGGGATATAATGGCCAGGGATATTAGGGCCAGGCATATTATGGCCAGGGATATTAGGGCCAGGGATATTAGGGCCAGGGATATTAGGGCCAGGGATATTAGGGCCAGGGATATTAAGGCCAGGGATATTAGGGCCAGGGATATTAGGGCCAGGGATATTATGGCCAGCGATATTAGGGCCAGGGATATTAGGGCCAGGGATATTAGGGCCAGGGATATTAGGGCCAGAAATATTAGGGCCAGGGATATTAGGGCCAGGGATATTAGGGCCAGGGATATTAGGGCCAGGGATATTAGGGCCAGGGATATTAGGTCCACGGATATTACGGCCAGGGATATTAGGGCCAGGGATATTAGGGCCAGAGATTATAGGGCCAGGGATATTAGGGCCAGGGATATTAGGGCCAGGGATATTAGGGCCAGCGATATTAGGGCCAGGGATATTAGGGCCAGGGATATTAGGGCCAGCGATATTAGGGCCAGGGATATTAGGGCCAGGGATATTATATCCAGGGATATTAGGGCCAGGGATATTAGGGCCAGGGATATTAGGGCCAGGGATATTATGGCCATGGATATTATGGAAGGGATATAACGCCTGGGATATTAGAGCCAGGTATATTAGGGCCAGGGATATTAGGGCCAGGGATATAAGGGCCAGGGATATTAGGGCCAGGGATATTATGGCCAGGGATATTAGGGCCAGGGATATTAGGGCCAGGGATATTAGGGCCAGGGATATTAGGGCCAGGGATATTAGGGCAAGGGATATTAGGGCCAGGGATATTAGGGCCAGGGATATTAGTGCCAGGGATATTAGGGACAGGGATATTAGGTCCAGGGATATTAGGGCCAGGGATATTAGGTCCAGGGATATTAGGGCCAGGGATATTAGGGCCAGGGATATTAGGGCCAGGGATATTAGGTCCACGGATATTACGGCCAGAGATATTAGGGCGAGGGATATTAGGGCCAGGGATATTAGGGCCAGGGATATTAGGGTCAGGGATATTAGGGCCAGGGATATTAGGGCCAGGGATATTACGGTCAGGGATATTAGGGCCAGGGATATAATGGCCAGGGATATTAGGGCCAGGCATATTATGGCCAGGGATATTAGGGCCAGGGATATTAGGGCCAGGGATATTAGGGCCAGGGATATTAAGGCCAGGGATATTAGGGCCAGGGATATTAGGGCCAGGGATATTAGGGCCAGGGATATTAGGGCCAGGGATATTACGGCCAGGGATATTAGGGCCAGGGATATTAGGTCCAGGGATATTAGGGCCAGGGATATTAGGGCCATGTATATTAGGGCCAGGGATATTAGGGCCAGGGATATTAGGTCCAGGGATATTAGGGCCAGGGATATTAGGGCCAGGGATATTAGGGCCAGGGATATTAGGGCCAGGGATATTAGGTCCACGGATATTACGGCCAGAGATATTAGGGCGAGGGATATTAGGGCCAGGGATATTAGGGCCAGGGATATTAGGGTCAGGGATATTAGGGCCAGGGATATTAGGGCCAGGGATATTACGGTCAGGGATATTAGGGCCAGGGATATAATGGCCAGGGATATTAGGGCCAGGCATATTATGGCCAGGGATATTAGGGCCAGGGATATTAGGGCCAGGGATATTAGGGCCAGGGATATTAAGGCCAGGGATATTAGGGCCAGGGATATTAGGGCCAGGGATATTATGGCCAGCGATATTAGGGCCAGGGATATTAGGGCCAGGGATATTAGGGCCAGGGATATTAGGGCCAGAAATATTAGGGCCAGGGATATTAGGGCCAGGGATATTAGGGCCAGGAATATTAGGGCCAGGGATATTAGGGCCAGGGATATTAGGGCCAGGGATATTAGGGCCACGGTTATTAGGGCCAGGGTTATTAAGGCCAGGGATATTAGGGCCAGGGATATTAGGGCCAGGGATATTAGGGCCAGGGATATTAGGGCCAGGGATATTAGGGCCAGGGATATTGGTGCCAGGGATATTAGGGCCAGGGATTTTAGGGCCAGGGATATTAGGGTCAGGGATATTAGGGCCAGGGATATTAGGGCCAGGGATATTAGGGTCAGGGATATTAGGGCCAGGGATATTAGGGCCAGGGATATTACGGTCAGGGATATTAGGGCCAGGAATATTAGGGCCAGGGATATTAGGGCCAGGGATATTAGGGCCAGGGATATTAGGGCCACGGTTATTAGGGCCAGGGTTATTAAGGCCAGGGATATTAGGGCCAGGGATATTAGGGCCAGGGATATTAGGGCCAGGGATATTAGGGCCAGGGATATTAGGGCCAGGGATATTGGGGCCAGGGATATTAGGGCCAGGGATTTTAGGGCCAGGGATATTAGGGTCAGGGATATTAGGGCCAGGGATATTAGGGCCAGGGATATTAGGGTCAGGGATATTAGGGCCAGGGATATTAGGGCCAGGGATATTACGGTCAGGGATATTAGGGCCAGGGATATTAGGGCCAGGGATATTACGGTCAGGGATATTAGGGCCAGGGATATAATGGCCAGGGATATTAGGGCCAGGCATATTATGGCCAGGGATATTAGGGCCAGGGATATTAGGGCCAGGGATATTAGGGCCAGGGATATTACGGTCAGGGATATTAGGGCCAGGGATATAATGGCCAGGGATATTAGGGCCAGGCATATTATGGCCAGGGATATTAGGGCCAGGGATATTAGGGCCAGGGATATTAGGGCCAGGGATATTAGGGCCAGGGATATTAAGGCCAGGGATATTAGGACCAGGGATATTAGGGCCAGGGATATTATGGCCAGTGATATTAGGGCCAGGGATATTAGGGCCAGGGATATTAGGGCCAGGGATATTAGGGCCAGAAATATTAGGGCCAGGGATATTAGGGCCAGGGATATTAGGGCCAGGGATATTAGGTCCAGGGATATTAGGGCCAGGGATATTAGGTCCACGGATATTACGGCCAGGGATATTAGGGCCAGGGATATTAGGGCCAGAGATATTAGGGCCAGGGATATTAGGGCCAGGGATATTAGGGCCAGGGATATTAGGGCCAGCGATATTAGGGCCAGGGATATTAGGGCCAGGGATATTAGCGCCAGCGATATTAGGGCCAGGGATATTAGGGCCAGGGATATTATATCCAGGGATATTAGGGCCAGGGATATTAGGGCCAGGGATATTAGGGCCAGGGATATTATGGCCAGGGATATTATGGAAGGGATATAACGCCTGGGATATTAGAGCCAGGTATATTAGGGCCAGGGATATTAGGGCCAGGGATATAAGGGCCAGGGATATTAGGGCCAGGGATATTATGGCCAGGGATTTTTGGGCAAGGGATATTAGGGCCAGGGATATTAGGGCCAGGGATATTAGTGCCAGGGATATTAGGGCCAGGGATATTAGGTCCAGGGATATTAGGGCCAGGGATATTAGGTCCAGGGATATTAGGGCCAGGGATATTAGGGCCATGTATATTAGGGCCAGGGATATTAGGGCCAGGGATATTAGGTCCAGGGATATTAGGGCCAGGGATATTAGGGCCAGGGATATTAGGGCCAGGGATATTAGGGCCAGGGATATTAGGTCCACGGATATTACGGCCAGAGATATTAGGGCGAGGGATATTAGGGCCAGGGATATTAGGGCCAGGGATATTAGGGTCAGGGATATTAGGGCCAGGGATATTAGGGCCAGGGATATTACGGTCAGGGATATTAGGGCCAGGGATATAATGGCCAGGGATATTAGGGCCAGGCATATTATGGCCAGGGATATTAGGGCCAGGGATATTAGGGCCAGGGATATTAGGGCCAGGGATATTAGGGCCAGGGATATTAAGGCCAGGGATATTAGGGCCAGGGATATTAGGGCCAGGGATATTATGGCCAGCGATATTAGGGCCAGGGATATTAGGGCCAGGGATATTAGGGCCAGGGATATTAGGGCCAGAAATATTAGGGCCAGGGATATTAGGGCCAGGGATATTAGGGCCAGGGATATTAGGGCCAGGGATATTAGGGCCAGGGATATTAGGTCCACGGATATTACGGCCAGGGATATTAGGGCCAGGGATATTAGGGCCAGAGATATTAGGGCCAGGGATATTAGGGCCAGGGATATTAGGGCCACGGTTATTAGGGCCAGGGTTATTAAGGCCAGGGATATTAGGGCCATCGATATTAGGGCCAGGGATATTAGGGCCAGGGATATTAGGGCCAGGGATATTAGGGCCAGGGATATTGGGGCCAGGGATATTAGGGCCAGGGATTTTAGGGCAAGGAATATTAGGGCCAGGGATATTAGGGCCAGGGATATTAGTGCCAGGGATATTAGGGCCAGGGATATTAGGTCCAGGGATATTAGGGCCAGGGATATTAGGTCCAGGGATATTAGGGCCAGGGATATTAGGGCCATGGATATTAGGGCCAGGGATATTAGGGCCAGGGATATTAGGTCCAGGGATATTAGAGCCAGGGATATTAGGGCCAGGGATATTAGGGCCAGGGATATTAGGTCCACGGATATTATGGCCAGAGATATTAGGGCGAGGGATATTTGGGCCAGGGATATTAGGGCCAGGGATATTAGGGTCAGGGATATTAGGGCCAGGGATATTAGGGCCAGGGATATTTGGGCCAGGGATATTAGGGCCACGGATATTAGGGCCAGGGATATTAGGGCCAGGGATATTAGGGCCAGAGATATTAGGGCCAGGGATATTAGGGCCAGGGATATTACGGTCAGGGATATTAGGGCCAGGGATATAATGGCCAGGGATATTAGGGGCAGGCATATTATGGCCAGGGATATTAGGGCCAGGGATATTAGGGCCAGGGATATTAGGGCCAGGGATATTAGGGCCAGGGATATTACGGTCAGGGATATTAGGGCCAGGGATATTAGGGCCAGGGATATTATGGCCAGCGATATTAGGGCCAGGGATATTAGGGCCAGGGATATTAGGGCCAGGGATATTAGGGCCAGAAATATAAGGGCCAGGGATATTAGGGCCAGGGATATTAGGGCCAGGGATATTACGGTCAGGGATATTAGGGCCAGGGATATAATGGCCAGGGATATTAGGGCCAGGCATATTATGGCCAGGGATATTAGGGCCAGGGATATTAGGGCCAGGGATATTACGGTCAGGGATATTAGGGCCAGGGATATAATGGCCAGGGATATTAGGGCCAGGCATATTATGGCCAGGGATATTAGGGCCAGGGATATTAGGGCCAGGGATATTAGGGCCAGGGATATTACGGTCAGGGATATTAGGGCCAGGGATATAATGGCCAGGGATATTAGGGCCAGGCATATTATGGCCAGGGATATTAGGGCCAGGGATATTAGGGCCAGGGATATTAGGGCCAGGGATATTAGGGCCAGGGATATTAAGGCCAGGGATATTAGGACCAGGGATATTAGGGCCAGGGATATTATGGCCAGTGATATTAGGGCCAGGGATATTAGGGCCAGGGATATTAGGGCCAGGGATATTAGGGCCAGAAATATTAGGGCCAGGGATATTAGGGCCAGGGATATTAGGGCCAGGGATATTAGGGCCAGGGATATTAGGGCCAGGGATATTAGGTCCACGGATATTACGGCCAGGGATATTAGGGCCAGGGATATTAGGGCCAGAGATATTAGGGCCAGGGATATTAGGGCCAGGGATATTAGGGCCAGGGATATTAGGGCCAGCGATATTAGGGCCAGGGATATTAGGGCCAGGGATATTAGCGCCAGCGATATTAGGGCCAGGGATATTAGGGCCAGGGATATTATATCCAGGGATATTAGGGCCAGGGATATTAGGGCCAGGGATATTAGGGCCAGGGATATTATGGCCAGGGATATTATGGAAGGGATATAACGCCTGGGATATTAGAGCCAGGTATATTAGGGCCAGGGATATTAGGGCCAGGGATATAAGGGCCAGGGATATTAGGGCCAGGGATATTATGGCCAGGGATTTTTGGGCAAGGGATATTAGGGCCAGGGATATTAGGGCCAGGGATATTAGTGCCAGGGATATTAGGGCCAGGGATATTAGGTCCAGGGATATTAGGGCCAGGGATATTAGGTCCAGGGATATTAGGGCCAGGGATATTAGGGCCATGTATATTAGGGCCAGGGATATTAGGGCCAGGGATATTAGGTCCAGGGATATTAGGGCCAGGGATATTAGGGCCAGGGATATTAGGGCCAGGGATATTAGGGCCAGGGATATTAGGTCCACGGATATTACGGCCAGAGATATTAGGGCGAGGGATATTAGGGCCAGGGATATTAGGGCCAGGGATATTAGGGTCAGGGATATTAGGGCCAGGGATATTAGGGCCAGGGATATTACGGTCAGGGATATTAGGGCCAGGGATATAATGGCCAGGGATATTAGGGCCAGGCATATTATGGCCAGGGATATTAGGGCCAGGGATATTAGGGCCAGGGATATTAGGGCCAGGGATATTAGGGCCAGGGATATTAAGGCCAGGGATATTAGGGCCAGGGATATTAGGGCCAGGGATATTATGGCCAGCGATATTAGGGCCAGGGATATTAGGGCCAGGGATATTAGGGCCAGGGATATTAGGGCCAGAAATATTAGGGCCAGGGATATTAGGGCCAGGGATATTAGGGCCAGGGATATTAGGGCCAGGGATATTAGGGCCAGGGATATTAGGTCCACGGATATTACGGCCAGGGATATTAGGGCCAGGGATATTAGGGCCAGAGATATTAGGGCCAGGGATATTAGGGCCAGGGATATTAGGGCCACGGTTATTAGGGCCAGGGTTATTAAGGCCAGGGATATTAGGGCCAGGGATATTAGGGCCAGGGATATTAGGGCCAGGGATATTAGGGCCAGGGATATTAGGGCCAGGGATATTGGGGCCAGGGATATTAGGGCCAGGGATTTTAGGGCAAGGAATATTAGGGCCAGGGATATTAGGGCCAGGGATATTAGTGCCAGGGATATTAGGGCCAGGGATATTAGGTCCAGGGATATTAGGGCCAGGGATATTAGGTCCAGGGATATTAGGGCCAGGGATATTAGGGCCATGGATATTAGGGCCAGGGATATTAGGGCCAGGGATATTAGGTCCAGGGATATTAGGGCCAGGGATATTAGGGCCAGGGATATTAGGGCCAGGGATATTAGGTCCACGGATATTATGGCCAGAGATATTAGGGCGAGGGATATTTGGGCCAGGGATATTAGGGCCAGGGATATTAGGGTCAGGGATATTAGGGCCAGGGATATTAGGGCCAGGGATATTTGGGCCAGGGATATTAGGGCCACGGATATTAGGGCCAGGGATATTAGGGCCAGGGATATTAGGGCCAGAGATATTAGGGCCAGGGATATTAGGGCCAGGGATATTACGGTCAGGGATATTAGGGCCAGGGATATAATGGCCAGGGATATTAGGGGCAGGCATATTATGGCCAGGGATATTAGGGCCAGGGATATTAGGGCCAGGGATATTAGGGCCAGGGATATTAGGGCCAGGGATATTACGGTCAGGGATATTAGGGCCAGGGATATTAGGGCCAGGGATATTATGGCCAGCGATATTAGGGCCAGGGATATTAGGGCCAGGGATATTAGGGCCAGGGATATTAGGGCCAGAAATATAAGGGCCAGGGATATTAGGGCCAGGGATATTAGGGCCAGGGATATTAGGGCCAGGGATATTAGGGCCAGGGATATTAGGTCCGCGGATATTACGGCCAGGGATATTATGGCCAGGGATATTAGGGCCATAGATATTAGGGCCAGGGATATTAGGGCCAGGGATATTAGGGCCAGGGTTATTAGGGCCAGGGTTATTAAGGCCAGGGATATTAGGGCCAGGGATATTAGGGCCAGGGATATTAGGGCCAGGGATATTAGGGCCAGGGATATTAGGGCCAGGGATATTAGGGCCAGGGATATTAGGGCCAGGGATTTTAGGGCAAGGGATATTAGGGCCAGGGATATTAGGGCCAGGGATATTAGTGCCAGGGATATTAGGGCCAGGGATATTAGGTCCAGGGATATTAGGGCCAGGGATATTAGGTCCAGGGATATTAGGGCCAGGGATATTAGGGCCATGGATATTAGGGCCAGGGATATTAGGGCCAGGGATATTAGGGCCAGGGATATTAGGGCCAGCGATATTAGGGCCAGGGATATTAGGGCCAGGGATATTAGGGCCAGGGATATTATGGCCAGGGATATTAGGGCCAGGGATATTAGGGCCAGGGATATTATATCCAGGGATATTAGGGCCAGGGATATTAGGGCCAGGGATATTAGGGCCAGGGATATTATGGCCAGGGATATTATGGAAGGGATATTAAGCCTGGGATATTAGGGCCAGGTATATTAGGGCCAGGGATATTAGGGCCAGGGATATAAGGGACAGGGATATTAGGGCCAGGGATATTATGGCCAGGGATATTAGGGCCAGGGATATTAGGGCCAGGGATATTAGGGCCAGGGATATTAGGGCCAGGGATATTAGGGCCAGGAATATTAGGGCCAGGGATATTAGGGACAGGGATTTTAGGGCCAGGGATATTAGGGCCAGGGATATTAGGGCCAGGGATATTAGGGCCAGGGATATCAGGGCCAGGGATATCAGGGCCAGGGATATTAGGGCCAGGGATATTAGCGCCAGGGATATTAGAGGCCAGGGATATTAGGGCCAGGGATTTTAGGGCCAGGGATATTGAGGCCAGGGAGAAAAGGGCCAGCGTTATTAGGGCCAGGGCTATTAGGGCCAGGGATATTATGGCCAGGGATATTATGGCTAGGGATATGAGGGCCAGGGATATTAGGGCCAGGGATATTAGGGCCAGGGATATTAGGGCCAGGGACTTTAGGGCCAGGGATATTAGGGCCAGGGATATTAGGGCCAGGGATATTAGGGCCAGGGATATTAGGGCCAGGGATATTAGGGCCAGGGATATTAGGGCCAGGGATATTAGGGCCGGGGATATTAGGGCCAGGGATATAAGGGCCAGGGATATTAGGGCCAGGGATATTATGGCCAGGGATATTAGGGCAAGGGATATTAGGGCCAGGGATATTAGGGCCAGGGATATTAGGGCCAGGGATATTAGGGCCAGAGATATTAGGTCCAGCGATATTAGGGCCAGGGATATTAGGGCCAGGGATATTAGGGCCAGGGATATTAGGGCCAGGGATATTAGGGCCAGGGATATTAGGGCCAGGGATATTATATCCAGGGATATTAGGGCCAGGGATATTAGGGCCAGGGATATTAGGGCCAGGGATATTATGGCCAGGGATATTATGGAAGGGATATTAAGCCTGGGATATTAGGGCCAGGGATTTTAGGGCCAGGGATATTAGGGCCAGGGAGATTAGGGCCAGCATTTTTAGGGCCAGGGCTATTAGGGCCACGGATATTATTGCCAGGGATATTATGGCTAGGGATATGAGGGCCAGGAATATTAGGGCCAGGGATATTAGGGCCAGGGATATTAGGCCCAGGGATTTTAGGGCCAGGGATATTAGGGCCAGGGATATTAGGGCCAGGGATATTAGGGCCAAGGATATAAGGGCCAGGGATATTAGGGCCAGGGATATTATGGCCAGGGATATTAGGGCAAGGGTTATTAGGGCCAGGGATATTAGGGCCAGGGATATTAGGGCCAGGGATATTAGGGCCAGAGATATTAGGTCCAGCAATATTAGGGCCAGGGATATTAGGGCCAGGGATATTAGGGCCAGGGATATTAGGGCCAGGGATATTAGGGCCAGGGATATTAGAGCCAGGGATATTATTTCCAGGGATATTAGGGCCAGGGATATTAGGGCCAGGGATATTAGGGCCAGGGATATTATGGCCAGGGATATTATGGAAGGGATATTAAGCCTGGGATATTATGGCCAGGTATTTTAGGGCCAGGGATATTAGGGCCAGGGATATAAGGGCCCGGGATATTAGGACCAGGGATATTAGGGCCAGGGATATTAGGGCAAGGGATATTAGGGCCAGGGATATTAGGGCCAGGGATATTAGGGCCAGGGATATTAGGGCCAGGAATATTAAGGCCAGGGATATTAGGGCCAGGGATATTAGGGCCAGGGATATTAGGGCCAGGGATATTAGGTCCACGGATATTACGGCCAGGGATATTAGGGCCAGGGATATTAGGGCCAGAGATATTAGGGCCAGGGATATTAGGGCCAGGGATATTAGGGCCACGGTTATTAGGGCCAGGGTTATTAAGGCCAGGGATATTAGGGCCATCGATATTAGGGCCAGGGATATTAGGGCCAGGGATATTAGGGCCAGGGATATTAGGGCCAGGGATATTGGGGCCAGGGATATTAGGGCCAGGGATTTTAGGGCAAGGAATATTAGGGCCAGGGATATTAGGGCCAGGGATATTAGTGCCAGGGATATTAGGTCCAGGGATATTAGGTCCAGGGATATTAGGGCCAGGGATATTAGGTCCAGGGATATTAGGGCCAGGGATATTAGGGCCATGGATATTAGGGCCAGGGATATTAGGGCCAGGGATATTAGGTCCAGGGATATTAGAGCCAGGGATATTAGGGCCAGGGATATTAGGGCCAGGGATATTAGGTCCACGGATATTATGGCCAGAGATATTAGGGCGAGGGATATTTGGGCCAGGGATATTAGGGCCAGGGATATTAGGGTCAGGGATATTAGGGCCAGGGATATTAGGGCCAGGGATATTTGGGCCAGGGATATTAGGGCCACGGATATTAGGGCCAGGGATATTAGGGCCAGGGATATTAGGGCCAGAGATATTAGGGCCAGGGATATTAGGGCCAGGGATATTACGGTCAGGGATATTAGAGCCAGGGATATAATGGCCAGGGATATTAGGGGCAGGCATATTATGGCCAGGGATATTAGGGCCAGGGATATTAGGGCCAGGGATATTAGGGCCAGGGATATTAGGGCCAGGGATATTACGGTCAGGGATATTAGGGCCAGGGATATTAGGGCCAGGGATATTATGGCCAGCGATATTAGGGCCAGGGATATTAGGGCCAGGGATATTAGGGCCAGGGATATTAGGGCCAGAAATATAAGGGCCAGGGATATTAGGGCCAGGGATATTAGGGCCAGGGATATTACGGTCAGGGATATTAGGGCCAGGGATATAATGGCCAGGGATATTAGGGCCAGGCATATTATGGCCAGGGATATTAGGGCCAGGGATATTAGGGCCAGGGATATTACGGTCAGGGATATTAGGGCCAGGGATATAATGGCCAGGGATATTAGGGCCAGGCATATTATGGCCAGGGATATTAGGGCCAGGGATATTAGGGCCAGGGATATTAGGGCCAGGGATATTACGGTCAGGGA
Source organism: Petromyzon marinus (assembly GCF_048934315.1). NCBI lineage: Eukaryota > Metazoa > Chordata > Hyperoartia > Petromyzontiformes > Petromyzontidae > Petromyzon > Petromyzon marinus. Next base: position 911,400 of record NW_027423003.1, read on the forward strand.
TATTAGGGCCAGGGATATAATGGCCAGGGATATTAGGGCCAGGCATATTATGGCCAGGGATATTAGGGCCAGGGATATTAGGGCCAGGGATATTAGGGCCAGGGATATTAGGGCCAGGGATATTAAGGCCAGGGATATTAGGACCAGGGATATTAGGGCCAGGGATATTATGGCCAGTGATATTAGGGCCAGGGATATTAGGGCCAGGGATATTAGGGCCAGGGATATTAGGGCCAGAAATATTAGGGCCAGGGATATTAGGGCCAGGGATATTAGGGCCAGGGATATTAGGGCCAGGGATATTAGGGCCAGGGATATTAGGTCCACGGATATTACGGCCAGGGATATTAGGGCCAGGGATATTAGGGCCAGAGATATTAGGGCCAGGGATATTAGGGCCAGGGATATTAGGGCCAGGGATATTAGGGCCAGCGATATTAGGGCCAGGGATATTAGGGCCAGGGATATTAGCGCCAGCGATATTAGGGCCAGGGATATTAGGGCCAGGGATATTATATCCAGGGATATTAGGGCCAGGGATATTAGGGCCAGGGATATTAGGGCCAGGGATATTATGGCCAGGGATATTATGGAAGGGATATAACGCCTGGGATATTAGAGCCAGGTATATTAGGGCCAGGGATATTAGGGCCAGGGATATAAGGGCCAGGGATATTAGGGCCAGGGATATTATGGCCAGGGATTTTTGGGCAAGGGATATTAGGGCCAGGGATATTAGGGCCAGGGATATTAGTGCCAGGGATATTAGGGCCAGGGATATTAGGTCCAGGGATATTAGGGCCAGGGATATTAGGTCCAGGGATATTAGGGCCAGGGATATTAGGGCCATGTATATTAGGGCCAGGGATATTAGGGCCAGGGATATTAGGTCCAGGGATATTAGGGCCAGGGATATTAGGGCCAGGGATATTAGGGCCAGGGATATTAGGGCCAGGGATATTAGGTCCACGGATATTACGGCCAGAGATATTAGGGCGAGGGATATTAGGGCCAGGGATATTAGGGCCAGGGATTTTAGGGTCAGGGATATTAGGGCCAGGGATATTAGGGCCAGGGATATTACGGTCAGGGATATTAGGGCCAGGGATATAATGGCCAGGGATATTAGGGCCAGGCATATTATGGCCAGGGATATTAGGGCCAGGGATATTAGGGCCAGGGATATTAGGGCCAGGGATATTAGGGCCAGGGATATTAAGGCCAGGGATATTAGGGCCAGGGATATTAGGGCCAGGGATATTATGGCCAGCGATATTAGGGCCAGGGATATTAGGGCCAGGGATATTAGGGCCAGGGATATTAGGGCCAGAAATATTAGGGCCAGGGATATTAGGGCCAGGGATATTAGGGCCAGGGATATTAGGGCCAGGGATATTAGGGCCAGGGATATTAGGTCCACGGATATTACGGCCAGGGATATTAGGGCCAGGGATATTAGGGCCAGAGATATTAGGGCCAGGGATATTAGGGCCAGGGATATTAGGGCCACGGTTATTAGGGCCAGGGTTATTAAGGCCAGGGATATTAGGGCCAGGGATATTAGGGCCAGGGATATTAGGGCCAGGGATATTAGGGCCAGGGATATTAGGGCCAGGGATATTGGGGCCAGGGATATTAGGGCCAGGGATTTTAGGGCAAGGAATATTAGGGCCAGGGATATTAGGGCCAGGGATATTAGTGCCAGGGATATTAGGGCCAGGGATATTAGGTCCAGGGATATTAGGGCCAGGGATATTAGGTCCAGGGATATTAGGGCCAGGGATATTAGGGCCATGGATATTAGGGCCAGGGATATTAGGGCCAGGGATATTAGGTCCAGGGATATTAGGGCCAGGGATATTAGGGCCAGGGATATTAGGGCCAGGGATATTAGGTCCACGGATATTATGGCCAGAGATATTAGGGCGAGGGATATTTGGGCCAGGGATATTAGGGCCAGGGATATTAGGGTCAGGGATATTAGGGCCAGGGATATTAGGGCCAGGGATATTTGGGCCAGGGATATTAGGGCCACGGATATTAGGGCCAGGGATATTAGGGCCAGGGATATTAGGGCCAGAGATATTAGGGCCAGGGATATTAGGGCCAGGGATATTACGGTCAGGGATATTAGGGCCAGGGATATAATGGCCAGGGATATTAGGGGCAGGCATATTATGGCCAGGGATATTAGGGCCAGGGATATTAGGGCCAGGGATATTAGGGCCAGGGATATTAGGGCCAGGGATATTACGGTCAGGGATATTAGGGCCAGGGATATTAGGGCCAGGGATATTATGGCCAGCGATATTAGGGCCAGGGATATTAGGGCCAGGGATATTAGGGCCAGGGATATTAGGGCCAGAAATATAAGGGCCAGGGATATTAGGGCCAGGGATATTAGGGCCAGGGATATTAGGGCCAGGGATATTAGGGCCAGGGATATTAGGTCCGCGGATATTACGGCCAGGGATATTATGGCCAGGGATATTAGGGCCATAGATATTAGGGCCAGGGATATTAGGGCCAGGGATATTAGGGCCAGGGTTATTAGGGCCAGGGTTATTAAGGCCAGGGATATTAGGGCCAGGGATATTAGGGCCAGGGATATTAGGGCCAGGGATATTAGGGCCAGGGATATTAGGGCCAGGGATATTAGGGCCAGGGATATTAGGGCCAGGGATTTTAGGGCAAGGGATATTAGGGCCAGGGATATTAGGGCCAGGGATATTAGTGCCAGGGATATTAGGGCCAGGGATATTAGGTCCAGGGATATTAGGGCCAGGGATATTAGGTCCAGGGATATTAGGGCCAGGGATATTAGGGCCATGGATATTAGGGCCAGGGATATTAGGGCCAGGGATATTAGGGCCAGGGATATTAGGGCCAGCGATATTAGGGCCAGGGATATTAGGGCCAGGGATATTAGGGCCAGGGATATTATGGCCAGGGATATTAGGGCCAGGGATATTAGGGCCAGGGATATTATATCCAGGGATATTAGGGCCAGGGATATTAGGGCCAGGGATATTAGGGCCAGGGATATTATGGCCAGGGATATTATGGAAGGGATATTAAGCCTGGGATATTAGGGCCAGGTATATTAGGGCCAGGGATATTAGGGCCAGGGATATAAGGGACAGGGATATTAGGGCCAGGGATATTATGGCCAGGGATATTAGGGCCAGGGATATTAGGGCCAGGGATATTAGGGCCAGGGATATTAGGGCCAGGGATATTAGGGCCAGGAATATTAGGGCCAGGGATATTAGGGACAGGGATTTTAGGGCCAGGGATATTAGGGCCAGGGATATTAGGGCCAGGGATATTAGGGCCAGGGATATCAGGGCCAGGGATATCAGGGCCAGGGATATTAGGGCCAGGGATATTAGCGCCAGGGATATTAGAGGCCAGGGATATTAGGGCCAGGGATTTTAGGGCCAGGGATATTGAGGCCAGGGAGAAAAGGGCCAGCGTTATTAGGGCCAGGGCTATTAGGGCCAGGGATATTATGGCCAGGGATATTATGGCTAGGGATATGAGGGCCAGGGATATTAGGGCCAGGGATATTAGGGCCAGGGATATTAGGGCCAGGGACTTTAGGGCCAGGGATATTAGGGCCAGGGATATTAGGGCCAGGGATATTAGGGCCAGGGATATTAGGGCCAGGGATATTAGGGCCAGGGATATTAGGGCCAGGGATATTAGGGCCGGGGATATTAGGGCCAGGGATATAAGGGCCAGGGATATTAGGGCCAGGGATATTATGGCCAGGGATATTAGGGCAAGGGATATTAGGGCCAGGGATATTAGGGCCAGGGATATTAGGGCCAGGGATATTAGGGCCAGAGATATTAGGTCCAGCGATATTAGGGCCAGGGATATTAGGGCCAGGGATATTAGGGCCAGGGATATTAGGGCCAGGGATATTAGGGCCAGGGATATTAGGGCCAGGGATATTATATCCAGGGATATTAGGGCCAGGGATATTAGGGCCAGGGATATTAGGGCCAGGGATATTATGGCCAGGGATATTATGGAAGGGATATTAAGCCTGGGATATTAGGGCCAGGGATTTTAGGGCCAGGGATATTAGGGCCAGGGAGATTAGGGCCAGCATTTTTAGGGCCAGGGCTATTAGGGCCACGGATATTATTGCCAGGGATATTATGGCTAGGGATATGAGGGCCAGGAATATTAGGGCCAGGGATATTAGGGCCAGGGATATTAGGGCCAGGGATATTAGGGCCAGGGATATTAATGCCAGGGATATTAGGGCCAGGGATATTAGGGCCAGGGATATTATGGCCAGCGATATTAGGGCCAGGGATATTAGGGCCAGGGATATTAGGGCCAGGGATATTAGGGCCAGGAATATTAGGTCCAGGGATATTAGGGCCAGGGATATTAGGGCCAGGGATATTAGGGCCAGGGAAATTAGGGCCAGAGATATTAGGGCCAGGGATATTAGGGCCAGGGATTTTAGGGCCAGGGATATTTGGGCCAGGGATATTAGGGTCAGGGATATTAGGGCCAGGGATATTAGGGCCAGGGATATTTGGGCCAGGGATATTAGGGCCACGGATATTAGGGCCAGGGATATTAGGGCCAGGGATATTAGGGCCAGAGATATTAGGGCCAGGGATATTAGGGCCAGGGATATTACGGTCAGGGATATTAGGGCCATGGATATTAGGGCCAGGGATATTAGGGCCAGGGATATTAGGGCCAGGGATATTAGGGCCAGCGATATTAGGGCCAGGGATATTAGGGCCAGGGATATTAGGGCCAGGGATATTATGGCCAGGGATATTAGGGCCAGGGATATTAGGGCCAGGGATATTATATCCAGGGATATTAGGGCCAGGGATATTAGGGCCAGGGATATTAGGGCCAGGGATATTATGGCCAGGGATATTATGGAAGGGATATTAAGCCTGGGATATTAGGGCCAGGTATATTAGGGCCAGGGATATTAGGGCCAGGGATATAAGGGACAGGGATATTAGGGCCAGGGATATTATGGCCAGGGATATTAGGGCCAGGGATATTAGGGCCAGGGATATTAGGGCCAGGGATATTAGGGCCAGGGATATTAGGGCCAGGAATATTAGGGCCAGGGATATTAGGGACAGGGATTTTAGGGCCAGGGATATTAGGGCCAGGGATATTAGGGCCAGGGATATTAGGGCCAGGGATATCAGGGCCAGGGATATCAGGGCCAGGGATATTAGGGCCAGGGATATTAGCGCCAGGGATATTAGAGGCCAGGGATATTAGGGCCAGGGATTTTAGGGCCAGGGATATTGAGGCCAGGGAGAAAAGGGCCAGCGTTATTAGGGCCAGGGCTATTAGGGCCAGGGATATTATGGCCAGGGATATTATGGCTAGGGATATGAGGGCCAGGGATATTAGGGCCAGGGATATTAGGGCCAGGGATATTAGGGCCAGGGACTTTAGGGCCAGGGATATTAGGGCCAGGGATATTAGGGCCAGGGATATTAGGGCCAGGGATATTAGGGCCAGGGATATTAGGGCCAGGGATATTAGGGCCAGGGATATTAGGGCCGGGGATATTAGGGCCAGGGATATAAGGGCCAGGGATATTAGGGCCAGGGATATTATGGCCAGGGATATTAGGGCAAGGGATATTAGGGCCAGGGATATTAGGGCCAGGGATATTAGGGCCAGGGATATTAGGGCCAGAGATATTAGGTCCAGCGATATTAGGGCCAGGGATATTAGGGCCAGGGATATTAGGGCCAGGGATATTAGGGCCAGGGATATTAGGGCCAGGGATATTAGGGCCAGGGATATTATATCCAGGGATATTAGGGCCAGGGATATTAGGGCCAGGGATATTAGGGCCAGGGATATTATGGCCAGGGATATTATGGAAGGGATATTAAGCCTGGGATATTAGGGCCAGGGATTTTAGGGCCAGGGATATTAGGGCCAGGGAGATTAGGGCCAGCATTTTTAGGGCCAGGGCTATTAGGGCCACGGATATTATTGCCAGGGATATTATGGCTAGGGATATGAGGGCCAGGAATATTAGGGCCAGGGATATTAGGGCCAGGGATATTAGGCCCAGGGATTTTAGGGCCAGGGATATTAGGGCCAGGGATATTAGGGCCAGGGATATTAGGGCCAAGGATATAAGGGCCAGGGATATTAGGGCCAGGGATATTATGGCCAGGGATATTAGGGCAAGGGTTATTAGGGCCAGGGATATTAGGGCCAGGGATATTAGGGCCAGGGATATTAGGGCCAGAGATATTAGGTCCAGCAATATTAGGGCCAGGGATATTAGGGCCAGGGATATTAGGGCCAGGGATATTAGGGCCAGGGATATTAGGGCCAGGGATATTAGAGCCAGGGATATTATTTCCAGGGATATTAGGGCCAGGGATATTAGGGCCAGGGATATTAGGGCCAGGGATATTATGGCCAGGGATATTATGGAAGGGATATTAAGCCTGGGATATTATGGCCAGGTATTTTAGGGCCAGGGATATTAGGGCCAGGGATATAAGGGCCCGGGATATTAGGGCCAGGGATATTAGGGCCAGGGATATTAGGGCAAGGGATATTAGGGCCAGGGATATTAGGGCCAGGGATATTAGGGCCAGGGATATTAGGGCCAGGAATATTAAGGCCAGGGATATTAGGGCCAGGGATATTAGGGCCAGGGATATTAGGGCCAGGGATATCAGGGCCAGGGATATCAGGGCCAGGGATATTAGGGCCAGGGATATTAGCGCCAGGGATATTAGGGCCAGGGATATTAGGGCCAGGGATTTTAGGGCCAGGGATATTAGGGCCAGGGAGATTAGAGCCAGCGTTATTAGGGCCAGGGCTATTAGGGCCAGGGATATTATGGCCAGGGATATTATGGCTAGGGATATGAGGGCCAGGGATATTAGGGCCAGGGATATTAGGGCCAGGGATATTAGGGCCAGGGATTTTAGGGCCAGGGATATTAGGGCCAGGGATATTAGGGCCAGGGATATTAGGGCCAGGAATATTAGGGCCAGGGATATTAGGGCCAGGGATATTAGGGTCAGGGATATTAGGGCCAGGGATATTAGGGCCAGGGATATAAGGGCCAGGGATATTAGGGCCAGGGATATTATGGCCAGGGATATTAGGGCAAGGGATATTAGGGCCAGGGATATTAGGGCCAGGGATATTAGGGCCAGGGATATTAGGGCCAGAGATATTAGGTCCAGCGATATTAGGGCCAGGGATATTAGGGCCAGGGATATTAGGGCCAGGGATATTAGGGCTAGGGATATTAGGGCCGGGGATGTTAGGGCCGGGGATATTAGGGCCAGGGATATTAGGGCCAGGGATATTAGGGCCAGGGATATTAGGTCCACGGATATTAGGGCCAGGGATATTAGGGCCAGGGATGTTAGGGCCAGGGATATTAGGGCCAGGGATATTAAGGCCAGGGTTATTAGGGCCAGGGATATTAGGGCCAGGGATCTTAGGGCCAGGGATATTAGGGCCAGGGATATTAGGGCCAGGGATATTAGGGCCAGGGATATTAGGCCCAGTGATATTAGGGCCAGGGATTTTAGGGCAAGGGATATTAGGGACAGGGATATTAGGGCCAGGGATATTAGGGCCAGGGATGTTAGGTCCAGGGATATTAGGGCCAGGGATATTAGGGCCAGGGATATTAGGGCCAGGGATATTAGGGCCAGGGATATTAGGGCCAGGGTTATTTGGGCCAGGGATATTAGGGCCAGGGATATTAGGGCCAGGGAAATTAGGGCCAGAGATATTAGGGCCAGGGATATTAGGGCCAGGGATTTTAGGGCCAGGGATATTTGGGCCAGGGATATTAGGGCCAGGGATATTAGGGCCAGGGATTTTAGGGCAAGGGATATTAGGGCCAGGGATATTAGGGCCAGGGATATTAGGGCCAGGGATATTAGGGCCAGGGATATTAGGGCCAGGGATATTAGGGCCAGGGATATTAGGGCCAGGGATATCAGGGCCAGGAATATTATGGCCAGGGATATTAGGGCCAGTGATATTAGGGCAAGGGATATTAGGGCCAGGGATATTAGGGCCAGGGATATTAGGGCCACGGATATTAGGGCCAGGAATATTAGGACCAGGGAGATTAGGGCCAGCATTATTAGGGACAGGGATATTAGTGCCAGGGATATTATGGCCAGGGATATTAGGGCCAGGGATATTAGGGCAAGGGATATTAGGGCCAGGGATATTAGGGCCAGGGATATTAGGGTCAGGGATATTAGGGCCAGGGATATTAGGGCCAGGGATATTTGGGCCAGGGATATTAGGGCCACGGATATTAGGGCCAGGGATATTAGGGCCAGGGATATTAGGGCCAGAGATATTAGGGCCAGGGATATTAGGGCCAGGGATATTACGGTCAGGGATATTAGGGCCAGGGATATAATGGCTAGGGATATTAGGGCCAGGCATATTATGGCCAGGGATATTAGGGCCAGGGATATTAGGGCCAGGGATATTAGGGCCAGGGATATTAGGGCCAGGGATATTAATGCCAGGGATATTAGGGCCAGGGATATTAGGGCCAGGGATATTATGGCCAGCGATATTAGGGCCAGGGATATTAGGGCCAGGGATATTAGGGCCAGGGATATTAGGGCCAGGAATATTAGGTCCAGGGATATTAGGGCCAGGGATATTAGGGCCAGGGATATTAGGGCCAGGGATATTAGGTCCACGGATATTACGGCCAGAGATATTAGGGCCAGGGATATTAGGGCCAGGGATATTAGGGCCAGGGATATTAGGGTCAGGGATATTAGGGCCAGGGATATTAGGGCCAGGGATATTTGGGCCAGGGATATTAGGGCCACGGATATTAGGGCCAGGGATATTAGGGCCAGGGATATTAGGGCCAGAGATATTAGGGCCAGGGATATTAGGGCCAGGGATATTACGGTCAGGGATATTAGGGCCAGGGATATAATGGCCAGGGATATTAGGGCCAGGCATATTATGGCCAGGGATATTAGGGCCAGGGATATTAGGGCCAGGGATATTAGGGCCAGGGATATTAAGGCGAGGGATATTAGGGCCAGGGATATTAGGGCCAGGGATATTATGGCCAGCGATATTAGGGCCAGGGATATTAGGGCCAGGGATATTAGGGCCAGGGATATTAGGGCCAGGGATATTAGGGCCAGGGATATTAGGGCCAGGGATATTAGGGCCAGGGATATTAGGGCCAGGGATATTAGGTCCACGGATATTACGGCCAGGGATATTAGGGCCAGGGATATTAGGGCCAAATATATTAGGGCCAGGGATATTAGGGCCAGGGTTATTAGGGCCAGGGTTATTAAGGCCAGGGATATTAGGGCCAGGGATATTAGGGCCAGGGATATTAGGGCCAGGGATATTAGGGCCAGGGATATTAGGGCCAGGGATATTAGGGCCAGGGATATTAGAGCCAGGGATATTAGGGCCAGGGATTTTAGGGCAAGGGATATTAGGGCCAGGGATATTAGGGCCAGGGATATTAGTGCCAGGGATATTAGGGCCAGGGATATTAGGTCCAGGGATATTAGGGCCAGGGATATTAGGTCCAGGGATATTAGGGCCAGGGATATTAGGGCCAGGGATATTAGGGCCAGGAATATTAGGTCCAGGGATATTAGGGCCAGGGATATTAGGGCCAGGGATATTAGGGCCAGGGATATTAGGTCCACGGATATTACGGCCAGAGATATTAGGGCCAGGGATATTAGGGCCAGGGATATTAGGGCCAGGGATATTAGGGTCAGGGATATTAGGGCCAGGGATATTAGGGCCAGGGATATTTGGGCCAGGGATATTAGGGCCACGGATATTAGGGCCAGGGATATTAGGGCCAGGGATATTAGGGCCAGAGATATTAGGGCCAGGGATATTAGGGCCAGGGATATTACGGTCAGGGATATTAGGGCCAGGGATATAATGGCCAGGGATATTAGGGCCAGGCATATTATGGCCAGGGATATTAGGGCCAGGGATATTAGGGCCAGGGATATTAGGGCCAGGGATATTAAGGCGAGGGATATTAGGGCCAGGGATATTAGGGCCAGGGATATTATGGCCAGCGATATTAGGGCCAGGGATATTAGGGCCAGGGATATTAGGGCCAGGGATATTAGGGCCAGGGATATTAGGGCCAGGGATATTAGGGCCAGGGATATTAGGGCCAGGGATATTAGGGCCAGGGATATTAGGTCCACGGATATTACGGCCAGGGATATTAGGGCCAGGGATATTAGGGCCAAATATATTAGGGCCAGGGATATTAGGGCCAGGGTTATTAGGGCCAGGGTTATTAAGGCCAGGGATATTAGGGCCAGGGATATTAGGGCCAGGGATATTAGGGCCAGGGATATTAGGGCCAGGGATATTAGGGCCAGGGATATTAGGGCCAGGGATATTAGAGCCAGGGATATTAGGGCCAGGGATTTTAGGGCAAGGGATATTAGGGCCAGGGATATTAGGGCCAGGGATATTAGTGCCAGGGATATTAGGGCCAGGGATATTAGGTCCAGGGATATTAGGGCCAGGGATATTAGGTCCCGGGATATTAGGGCCAGGGATATTAGGGCCATGGATATTAGGGCCAGGGATATTAGGGCCAGGGATATTAGGGCCAGGGATATTAGGGCCAGGGATATTAGGGCCAGCGATATTAGGGCCAGGGATATTAGGGCCAGGGATATTAGGGCCAGGGATATTAGAGCCAGGCATATTAGGGCCAGGGATATTAGGGCCAGGTATATTAGGGCCAGGGATATTAGGGCCAGGGATATTAGGGCCTGGGATATTAGGGCCAGGGATATTAGGGCCAGGGATATTAGGGCCAGGGATATTAGGGCCAGGGATATTAGGGCCAGGGATATTAGGGCCAGGGATATTAGGTCCACGGATATTACGGCCAGGGATATTAGGGCCAGGGATATTAGGGCCAGAGATATTTGGGCCAGGGATATTAGGGCCAGGGATATTAGGGCCAGGGTTATTAGGGCCAGGGTTATTAAGGCCAGGGATATTAGGGCCAGGGATATTAGGGCCAGGGATATTAGGGCCAGGGATATTAGGGTCAGGGATATTAGGGCCAGGGATATTAGGGCCAGGGATATTAGGGCCAGGGATATTAGGGCCAGGGATATTAGGGCCAGGGATTTTAGGGCAAGGGATATTAGGGCCAGGGATATTAGGGCCAGGGACATTAGTGCCAGGGATATTAGGGCCAGGGATATTAGGTCCAGGGATATTAGGGCCCGGGATATTAGGGCCATGGATATTAGGGCCAGGGATATTAGGGCCAGGGATATTAGGCCAGGGATATTAGGGCCAGGGATATTAGGGCCAGCGATATTAGAGCCAGGGATATTAGGGCCAGGGTTATTAGGGCGAGGGATATTAGGGCCAGGGATATTAGGGCCTGGGATATTAGGGCTAGGGATATTAGGGCCAGGGATATTAGGGCCTGGGATATTAGGGCCAGGGATATTAGGGCCAGGGATATTAGGGCCAGGGATATTAGGGCCAGGGATATTAGGGCCAGGGATATTAGGGCTAGGGATATTAGGGCCAGGGAATTTAGGGCAAGGGATATTAGGGCCAGGGATATTAGGGCCAGGGATATTAGGGCCAGGGATATTAGGGCCAGGGATATTAGGGCCAGGGATATTAGGGCCAGGGATATTAGGCCCAGGGATATCAGGGCCAGGGATATTAGGGCCAGGGATATTAGGGCCAGGGATATTAGGGCCAGGGATATTAGGGCCAGGGATATTAGGGCCAGGGATATTAGGGCCAGGGATATTAGGGCCAGGGATGTTAGGGCCAGGGATATTAGGGCCAGGGATATTAGGGCCAGGGATATTTGGGCCAGGGATATTAGGGCCAGGGATTTTAGGGCAAGCGATATTCGGGCCAGGGATATTATGGCCAGGGATTTTAGAGCCAGGGATATTAGGGCCAGGGATATAAGGGCCAGGGATATTAGTGCCAGGGATATTAGGGCCAGGGATATTAAGGCCAGGGATATCAGGGCCAGGGATATCAGGGCCAGGGATATTAGGGCCAGGGATATTAGGGCCAGGGATATTAGGGCCAGGGATATTAGGGCCAGGGATATTAGGGCCAGGGATATTAGGGCCAGGGAGATTAGGGCCAGCGTTATTAGGGCCAGGGATATTAGGGCCAGGGATATTATGGCCAGGGATATTAGGGCCAGGGATATTAGGGCCAGGGATATTAGGGCCAGGGATATTAGGGCCAGGGATATTAGGGCCAGGGATATTAGGGCCAGGGATATTTGGGCCAGGGATATTAGGGCCACGGATATTAGGGCCAGGGATATTAGTGCCAGGGATATTAGGGTCAGAGATATTAGGGCCAGGGATATTAGGGCCAGGGATATTACGGTCAGGGATATTAGGGCCAGGGATATAATGGCTAGGGATATTAGGGCCAGGCATATTATGGCCAGGGATATTAGGGCCAGGGATATTAGGGCCAGGGATATTAGGGCCAGGGATATTAGGGCCAGGGATATTAATGCCAGGGATATTAGGGCCAGGTATATTAGGTCCAGGGATATTATGGCCAGCGATATTAGGGCCATGGATATTAGGGCCAGGGATATTAGGACCAGGGATATTAGGGCCAGGGATATTAGGGCCAGGGATATTAGGGCCAGCGATATTAGGGCCAGGGATATTAGGGCCAGGGATATTAGGGCCAGGGATATTAGAGCCAGGCATATTAGGGCCAGGGATATTTGGGCCAGGTATATTAGGGCCAGGGATATTAGGGCCAGGGATATTAGGGCCTGGGATATTAGGGCCAGGGATATTAGGGCCAGGGATATTAGGGCCAGGGATATTAGGGCCAGGGATATTAGGGCCAGGGATATTAGGTCCACGGATATTACGGCCAGGGATATTAGGGCCAGGGATATTAGGGCCAGAGATATTAGGGCCAGGGATATTAGGGCCAGGGATATTAGGGCCAGGGTTATTAGGGCCAGGGTTATTAAGGCCAGGGATATTAGGGCCAGGGATATTAGGGCCAGGGATATTAGGGCCAGGGATATTAGGGCCAGGGATATTAGGGCCAGGGATATTAGGGCCAGGGATATTAGGGCCAGGGATATTAGGGCCAGGGATTTTAGGGCAAGGGATATTAGGGCCAGGGATATTAGGGCCAGGGACATTAGTGCCAGGGATATTAGGGCCAGGGATATTAGGGCCAGGGATATTAGGGCCAGGGATATTAGGGCCAGGGATATTAGGGCCAGCGATATTAGGGCCAGGGATATTAGGGCCATGGATATTAGGGCCAGGGATATTAGGGCCAGGGATATTAGGGCCAGGGATATTAGGGCCAGGGATATTAGGGCCAGCGATATTAGGGCCAGGGATATTAGGGCCAGGGATATTAGGGCCAGGGATATTAGAGCCAGGCCTATTAGGGCCAGGGATATTAGGGCCAGGTATATTAGGGCCAGGGATATTAGGGCCAGGGATATTAGGGCCTGGGATATTAGGGCCAGGGATATTAGGGCCAGGGATATTAGGGCCAGGGATATTAGGGCCAGGAATATTAGGGCCAGGGATATTAGGTCCACGGATATTACAGCCAGGGATATTAGGGCCAGGGATATTAGGGCCAGAGATATTAGGGCCAGGGATATTAGGGCCAGGGATATTAGGGCCAGGGTTATTAGGGCCAGGGTTATTAAGGCCAGGGATATTAGGGCCAGGGATATTAGGGCCAGGGATATTAGGGCCAGGGATATTAGGGCCAGGGATATTAGGGCCAGGGATATTAGGGCCAGGGATATTAGGGCCAGGGATATTAGGGCCAGGGATATTAGGGCCAGGGATTTTAGGGCAAGGGATATTAGGGCCAGGGATATTAGGGCCAGGGACATTAGTGCCAGGGATATTAGGGCCAGGGATATTAGGTCCAGGGATATTAGGGCCAGGGATATTAGGGCCATGGATATTAGGGCCAGGGATATTAGGGCCAGGGATATTAGGCATGGGATATTAGGGCCAGGGATATTAGGGCCAGCGATATTAGGGCCAGGGATATTAGGGCCAGGGTTATTAGGGCGAGGGATATTAGGGCCAGGGATATTAGGGCCTGGGATATTAGGGCCAGGGATATTAGGGCCAGGGATATTAGGGCCAGGGATATTATGGCCAGCGATATTAGGGCCAGGGATATTAGGGCCAGGGATATTAGGGCCAGGGATATTAGGGCCAGGGATATTAGGGCCAGGGATATTAGGGCCAGGGATATTAGGGCCAGGGATATTAGGGCCAGGGATATTAGGTCCACGGATATTACGGCCAGGGATATTAGGGCCAGGGATATTAGGGCCAAATATATTAGGGCCAGGGATATTAGGGCCAGGGTTATTAGGGCCAGGGTTATTAAGGCCAGGGATATTAGGGCCAGGGATATTAGGGCCAGGGATATTAGGGCCAGGGATATTAGGGCCAGGGATATTAGGGCCAGGGATATTAGGGCCAGGGATATTAGAGCCAGGGATATTAGGGCCAGGGATTTTAGGGCAAGGGATATTAGGGCCAGGGATATTAGGGCCAGGGATATTAGTGCCAGGGATATTAGGGCCAGGGATATTAGGTCCAGGGATATTAGGGCCAGGGATATTAGGTCCAGGGATATTAGGGCCAGGGATATTAGGGCCATGGATATTAGGGCCAGGGATATTAGGGCCAGGGATATTAGGGCCAGGGATATTAGGGCCAGGGATATTAGGGCCAGCGATATTAGGGCCAGGGATATTAGGGCCAGGGATATTAGGGCCAGGGATATTAGAGCCAGGCATATTAGGGCCAGGGATATTAGGGCCAGGTATATTAGGGCCAGGGATATTAGGGCCAGGGATATTAGGGCCTGGGATATTAGGGCCAGGGATATTAGGGCCAGGGATATTAGGGCCAGGGATATTAGGGCCAGGGATATTAGGGCCAGGGATATTAGGGCCAGGGATATTAGGTCCACGGATATTACGGCCAGGGATATTAGGGCCAGGGATATTAGGGCCAGAGATATTAGGGCCAGGGATATTAGGGCCAGGGATATTAGGGCCAGGGTTATTAGGGCCAGGGTTATTAAGGCCAGGGATATTAGGGCCAGGGATATTAGGGCCAGGGATATTAGGGCCAGGGATATTAGGGTCAGGGATATTAGGGCCAGGGATATTAGGGCCAGGGATATTAGGGCCAGGGATATTAGGGCCAGGGATATTAGGGCCAGGGATTTTAGGGCAAGGGATATTAGGGCCAGGGATATTAGGGCCAGGGACATTAGTGCCAGGGATATTAGGGCCAGGGATATTAGGTCCAGGGATATTAGGGCCCGGGATATTAGGGCCATGGATATTAGGGCCAGGGATATTAGGGCCAGGGATATTAGGCCAGGGATATTAGGGCCAGGGATATTAGGGCCAGCGATATTAGGGCCAGGGATATTAGGGCCAGGGTTATTAGGGCGAGGGATATTAGGGCCAGGGATATTAGGGCCTGGGATATTAGGGCTAGGGATATTAGGGCCAGGGATATTAGGGCCTGGGATATTAGGGCCAGGGATATTAGGGCCAGGGATATTAGGGCCAGGGATATTAGGGCCAGGGATATTAGGGCCAGGGATATTAGGGCTAGGGATATTAGGGCCAGGGAATTTAGGGCAAGGGATATTAGGGCCAGGGATATTAGAGCCAGGGATATTAGGGCCAGGGATATTAGGGCCAGGGATATTAGGGCCAGGGATATTAGGGCCAGGGATATTAGGCCCAGGGATATCAGGGCCAGGGATATTAGGGCCAGGGATATTAGGGCCAGGGATATTAGGGCCAGGGATATTAGGGCCAGGGATATTAGGGCCAGGGATATTAGGGCCAGGGATATTAGGGCCAGGGATGTTAGGGCCAGGGATATTAGGGCCAGGGATATTAGGGCCAGGGATATTTGGGCCAGGGATATTAGGGCCAGGGATTTTAGGGCAAGCGATATTCGGGCCAGGGATATTATGGCCAGGGATTTTAGAGCCAGGGATATTAGGGCCAGGGATATAAGGGCCAGGGATATTAGTGCCAGGGATATTAGGGCCAGGGATATTAAGGCCAGGGATATCAGGGCCAGGGATATCAGGGCCAGGGATATTAGGGCCAGGGATATTAGGGCCAGGGATATTAGGGCCAGGGATATTAGGGCCAGGGATATTAGGGCCAGGGATATTAGGGCCAGGGAGATTAGGGCCAGCGTTATTAGGGCCAGGGATATTAGGGCCAGGGATATTATGGCCAGGGATATTAGGGCCAGGGATATTAGGGCCAGGGATATTAGGGCCAGGGATATTAGGGCCAGGGATATTAGGGCCAGGGATATTAGGGCCAGGGATATTTGGGCCAGGGATATTAGGGCCACGGATATTAGGGCCAGGGATATTAGTGCCAGGGATATTAGGGCCAGAGATATTAGGGCCAGGGATATTAGGGCCAGGGATATTACGGTCAGGGATATTAGGGCCAGGGATATAATGGCTAGGGATATTAGGGCCAGGCATATTATGGCCAGGGATATTAGGGCCAGGGATATTAGGGCCAGGGATATTAGGGCCAGGGATATTAGGGCCAGGGATATTAATGCCAGGGATATTAGGGCCAGGTATATTAGGTCCAGGGATATTATGGCCAGCGATATTAGGGCCATGGATATTAGGGCCAGGGATATTAGGACCAGGGATATTAGGGCCAGGGATATTAGGGCCAGGGATATTAGGGCCAGCGATATTAGGGCCAGGGATATTAGGGCCAGGGATATTAGGGCCAGGGATATTAGAGCCAGGCATATTAGGGCCAGGGATATTAGGGCCAGGTATATTAGGGCCAGGGATATTAGGGCCAGGGATATTAGGGCCTGGGATATTAGGGCCAGGGATATTAGGGCCAGGGATATTAGGGCCAGGGATATTAGGGCCAGGGATATTAGGGCCAGGGATATTAGGTCCACGGATATTACGGCCAGGGATATTAGGGCCAGGGATATTAGGGCCAGAGATATTAGGGCCAGGGATATTAGGGCCAGGGATATTAGGGCCAGGGTTATTAGGGCCAGGGTTATTAAGGCCAGGGATATTAGGGCCAGGGATATTAGGGCCAGGGATATTAGGGCCAGGGATATTAGGGCCAGGGATATTAGGGCCAGGGATATTAGGGCCAGGGATATTAGGGCCAGGGATATTAGGGCCAGGGATTTTAGGGCAAGGGATATTAGGGCCAGGGATATTAGGGCCAGGGACATTAGTGCCAGGGATATTAGGGCCAGGGATATTAGGGCCAGGGATATTAGGGCCAGGGATATTAGGGCCAGGGATATTAGGGCCAGCGATATTAGGGCCAGGGATATTAGGGCCATGGATATTAGGGCCAGGGATATTAGGGCCAGGGATATTAGGGCCAGGGATATTAGGGCCAGGGATATTAGGGCCAGCGATATTAGGGCCAGGGATATTAGGGCCAGGGATATTAGGGCCAGGGATATTAGAGCCAGGCCTATTAGGGCCAGGGATATTAGGGCCAGGTATATTAGGGCCAGGGATATTAGGGCCAGGGATATTAGGGCCTGGGATATTAGGGCCAGGGATATTAGGGCCAGGGATATTAGGGCCAGGGATATTAGGGCCAGGAATATTAGGGCCAGGGATATTAGGGCCAGGGATATTAGGTCCACGGATATTACAGCCAGGGATATTAGGGCCAGGGATATTAGGGCCAGAGATATTAGGGCCAGGGATATTAGGGCCAGGGATATTAGGGCCAGGGTTATTAGGGCCAGGGTTATTAAGGCCAGGGATATTAGGGCCAGGGATATTAGGGCCAGGGATATTAGGGCCAGGGATATTAGGGCCAGGGATATTAGGGCCAGGGATATTAGGGCCAGGGATATTAGGGCCAGGGATATTAGGGCCAGGGATATTAGGGCCAGGGATTTTAGGGCAAGGGATATTAGGGCCAGGGATATTAGGGCCAGGGACATTAGTGCCAGGGATATTAGGGCCAGGGATATTAGGTCCAGGGATATTAGGGCCAGGGATATTAGGGCCATGGATATTAGGGCCAGGGATATTAGGGCCAGGGATATTAGGCATGGGATATTAGGGCCAGGGATATTAGGGCCAGCGATATTAGGGCCAGGGATATTAGGGCCAGGGTTATTAGGGCGAGGGATATTAGGGCCAGGGATATTAGGGCCTGGGATATTAGGGCCAGGGATATTAGGGGCAGGGATATTAGGGCCTGGGATATTAGGGCCAGGGATATTAGGGCCAGGGATATTAGGGCCAGGGATATTAGGGCCAGGGATATTAGGGCTAGGGATATTAGGGCCAGGGAATTTAGGGCCAGGGATATTAGGGCCAGGGATATTAGGGCCAGGGATATTAGGGCCAGGGATATTAGGGCCAGGGATATTAGGCCCAGGGATATCAGGGCCAGGGATATTAGGGCCAGGGATATTAGGGCCAGGGATATTAGGGCCAGGGATATTAGGGCCAGGGATATTAGGGCCAGGGATATTAGGGCCAGGGATATTAGGGCCAGGGATGTTAGGGCCAGGGATATTAGGGCCAGGGATATTAGGGCCAGGGATATTAGGGCCAGGGATATTAGGGCCAGGGATTTTAGGGCAAGCGATATTCGGGCCAGGGATATTATGGCCAGGGATTTAAGAGCCAGGGATATTAGGGCCAGGGATATAAGGGCCAGGGATATTAGGGCCAGGGATATTAGGGCCAGGGATATTAGGGCCAGGGATATCAGGGCCAGGGATATCAGGGCCAGGGATATTAGGGCCAGGGATATTAGGGCCTGGGATATTAGGGCCAGGGATATTAGGGCCAGGGATATTAGGGCCAGGGATATTAGGGCCAGGGATATTAGGGCCAGGGATATTAGGGCCAGGGATATTAGGGCCAGGGATTTTAGGGCAAGGGATATCAGGGCCAGGGATATTAGGGCCAGGGACATTAGTGCCAGGGATATTAGGGCCAGGGATATTAGGTCCAGGGATATTAGGGCCAGGGATATTAGGGCCATGGATATTAGGGCCAGGGATATTAGGGCCAGGGATATTAGGCCAGGGATATTAGGGCCAGGGATATTAGGGCCAGCGATATTAGGGCCAGGGATATTAGGGCCAGGGTTATTAGGGCGAGGGATATTAGGGCCAGGGATATTAGGGCCTGGGATATTAGGGCCAGGGATATTAGGGCCAGGGATATTAGGGCCTGGGATATTAGGGCCAGGGATATTAGGGCCAGGGATATTAGGGCCAGGGATATTAGGGCCAGGGATATTAGGGCTAGGGATATTAGGGCCAGGGAATTTAGGGCCAGGGATATTAGGGCCAGGGATATTAGGGCCAGGGATATTAGGGCCAGGGATATTAGGGCCAGGGATATTAGGCCCAGGGATATCAGAGCCAGGGATATTAGGGCCAGGGATATTAGGGGCAGGGATATTAGGGCCAGGGATATTAGGGCCAGGGATATTAGGGCCAGGGATATTAGGGCCAGGGATGTTAGGGCCAGGGATATTAGGGCCAGGGATATTAGGGCCAGGGATATTAGGGCCAGGGATATTAGGGCCAGGGATTTTAGGGCAAGCGATATTCGGGCCAGGGATATTATGGCCAGGGATTTAAGAGCCAGGGATATTAGGGCCAGGGATATAAGGGCCAGGGATATTAGGGCCAGGGATATTAGGGCCAGGGATATTAGGGCCAGGGATATCAGGGCCAGGGATATCAGGGCCAGGGATATTAGGGCCAGGGATATTAGGGCCAGGGATATTAGGGCCAGGGATATTAGGGCCAGGGATATTAGGGCCAGGGATATTAGGGCCAGGGAGATTAGGGCCAGCGTTATTAGGGCCAGGGATATTAGGGCCAGGGATATTATGGCCAGGGATATTAGGGCCAGGGATATTAGGGCCAGGGATATTAGGGCCAGGGATTTTAGGGCCAGGGATATTAGGGCCAGGGATATTAGGGCCAGGGATGTTATGGCCATGGATATTAGGGCCAGGGATATTAGGGCCAGGGATATTAGGGCCAGGGATATAAGGGCCAGGGATATTAGGGCCAGGGATATTAGGGCCAGGGATATAAGGGCCAGGGATATTAGGGCCAGGCATATTATGGCCAGGGATATTAGGGCCAGGGATATTAGGGAGAGGGATATTAGGGCCAGGGATATTAGGTCCAGGACTATTAGGGCCAGGGATATTAGGGCCAGGGATATTAGGGCCAGGGATATTAGGGCCAGGGATATTAGGGCCAGGGATATTAGGGAGAGGGATATTAGGGCCAGGGATATTAGGTCCAGGACTATTAGGGCCAGGGATATTAGGGCCAGGGATATTAGGGCCAGGGATATTAGGGCCAGGGATATTAGGGCCAGGGATAATAGGTCCAGGGATATTAAGGCCAGGGATATTAGGGCCAGCAATATTAGGGACAGGGATATTAGGGCCATGGATATTAGGGCCAGGGATATTAGGGCCAGGGATATTAGGCCAGGGATATTAGGGCCAGGGATATTAGGGCCAGCGATATTAGGGCCAGGGATATTAGGGCCAGGGTTATTAGGGCGAGGGATATTAGGGCCAGGGATATTAGGGCCTGGGATATTAGGGCCAGGGATATTAGGGCCAGGGATATTAGGGCCTGAGATATTAGGGCCAGGGATATTAGGGCCAGGGATATTAGGGCCAGGGATATTAGGGCCAGGGATATTAGGGCTAGGGATATTAGGGCCAGGGAATTTAGGGCCAGGGATATTAGGGCCAGGGATATTAGGGCCAGGGATATTAGGGCCAGGGATATTAGGGCCAGGGATATTAGGCCCAGGGATATCAGAGCCAGGGATATTAGGGCCAGGGATATTAGGGGCAGGGATATTAGGGCCAGGGATATTAGGGCCAGGGATATTAGGGCCAGGGATATTAGGGCCAGGGATGTTAGGGCCAGGGATATTAGGGCCAGGGATATTAGGGCCAGGGATATTAGGGCCAGGGATATTAGGGCCAGGGATTTTAGGGCAAGCGATATTCGGGCCAGGGATATTATGGCCAGGGATTTAAGAGCCAGGGATATTAGGGCCAGGGATATAAGGGCCAGGGATATTAGGGCCAGGGATATTAGGGCCAGGGATATTAGGGCCAGGGATATCAGGGCCAGGGATATCAGGGCCAGGGATATTAGGGCCAGGGATATTAGGGCCAGGGATATTAGGGCCAGGGATATTAGGGCCAGGGATATTAGGGCCAGGGAGATTAGGGCCAGCGTTATTAGGGCCAGGGATATTAGGGCCAGGGATATTATGGCCAGGGATATTAGGGCCAGGGATATTAGGGCCAGGGATATTAGGGCCAGGGATTTTAGGGCCAGGGATATTAGGGCCAGGGATATTAGGGCCAGGGATGTTATGGCCATGGATATTAGGGCCAGGGATATTAGGGCCAGGGATATTAGGGCCAGGGATATAAGGGCCAGGGATATTAGGGCCAGGGATATTAGGGCCAGGGATATAAGGGCCAGGGATATTAGGGCCAGGCATATTATGGCCAGGGATATTAGGGCCAAGGATATTAGGGCAAGGGATATTAGGGCCAGGGATATTAGGGCCAGGGATATTAGGGCCAGGGATATTAGGGCCAGGGATATTAGGGCCAGGGATATTAGGGCCAGGGATATTAGGTCCAGGACTATTAGGGCCAGGGATATTAGGGCCAGGGATATTAGGGCCAGGGATATTAGGGCCAGGGATATTAGGGCCAGGGATAATAGGTCCAGGGATATTAAGGCCAGGGATATTAGGGCCAGCAATATTAGGGACAGGGATATTAGGGCCAGGGATATTAGGGCCAGGGATATTAGAGCCAGGCATATTAGGGCCAGGGATATTAGGGCCAGGGATATTAGGGCCAGGGATATTAGGGTCAGGGATATTAGGGCCTGGGATATTAGGGCCAGGGATATAAGGGCCAGGGATATTAGGGCCAGGGATATTAGGGCCAGGGAAATTAGGGCCAGGGATATTAGGGCCAGGGATATTAGGGCCAGGGATTTTAGGGCAAGGGATATTAGGGCCAGGGATATTAGGGCCAGGGATATTAGGTCCAGGGATATTAGGGCCAGAGATATTAGGGCCAGGGATATTAGGGCCAGGGATATTACGGTCAGGGATATTAGGGCCAGGGATATAATGGCCAGGGATATTAGGGCCAGGCATATTATGGCCAGGGATATTAGGGCCAGGGATATTAGGGCCAGGGATATTAGGGCCAGGGATGTTAGGGCCAGGGATATTAAGGCCAGGGATATTAGGGCCAGAGATATTAGGGCCAGGGATATTATGGCCAGGGATATTAGGGCCAGGGATATTAGGGCCAGGGATATTAGGGCCAGGGATATTAGGGCCAGGGATATTAGGGCCAGGGATATTAGGGCCAGGGATATTAGGGCCAGGGATATTAGGGCCAGGGATATTAGGTCCACGAATATTACGGCCAGGGATATTAGGGCCAGGGATATTAGGGCCAAAGATATTAGGGCCAGGGATATTAGGGCCAGGGATATTTGGGCCAGGGATATTAGGGCCAGGGATATTAG
The DNA here is from genome assembly GCF_048934315.1 of Petromyzon marinus. Lineage (NCBI taxonomy): Eukaryota > Metazoa > Chordata > Hyperoartia > Petromyzontiformes > Petromyzontidae > Petromyzon > Petromyzon marinus. Next base: position 934,130 of record NW_027423003.1, read on the forward strand.
GGCCAGGGATATTAGGGCCAGGGATATTAAGGCCAGGGATATTAGGGCCAGGGATATTAGGGCCAGGGATATTATGGCCAGGGATATTAGGGCCAGGGATATTAGGGCCAGGGATATAAGGGCCAGGGATATTAGGGCCAGGGATATTAGGGCCAGGGATATTAGGGCCAGGGATATTAGGGCCAGGGATATTAGGGCCAGGGATATTAGGGCCAGGGATATTAGGTCCACGAATATTACGGCCAGGGATATTAGGGCCAGGGATATTAGGGCCAAAGATATTAGGGCCAGGGATATTAGGGCCAGGGATATTAGGGCCAGGGATATTAGGGCCAGGGATATTAGGGCCAGGGATGTTATGGCCATGGATATTAGGGCCAGGGATATTAGGGCCAGGGATATTAGGGCCAGGGATATAAGGGCCAGGGATATTTGGGCCAGGGATATTAGGGCCAGGGATATAAGGGCCAGGGATTTTAGGGCCAGGCATATTATGGCCAGGGATATTAGGTCCAGGGATATTAGGGCAAGGGATATTAGGGCCAGGGATATTAGGGCCAAGGATATTAGGGCCAGGGATATTAGGGCCAGGGATATTAGGGCCAGGGATATTAGGGCCAGGGATATTAGGTCCAGGACTATTAGGGCCAGGGATATTAGGGCCAGGGATATTAGGGCCAGGGATATTAGGGCCAGGGATATTAGGGCCAGGGATAATAGGGCCAGGGATATTAAGGCCAGGGATATTAGGGCCAGCGATATTAGGGACAGGGATATTAGGGCCAGGGATATTAGGGCCAGGGATATTAGAGCCAGGCATATTAGGGCCAGGGATATTAGGGCCAGGGATATTAGGGCCAGGGATATTAGGGTCAGGGATATTAGGGCCTGGGATATTAGGGCCAGGGATATTAGGGCCAGGGATATTAGGGCCAGGGATATTAGGGCCAGGGAAATTAGGGCCAGGGATATTAGGGGCAGGGATATTAGGGCCAGGGATTTTAGGGAAAGGGATATTAGGGCCAGGGATATTAGGGCCAGGGATATTAGGGCCAGGGATATTAGGGCCAGAGATATTAGGGCCAGGGATATTAGGGCCAGGGATATTACGGTCAGGGATATTAGGGCCAGGGATATAATGGCCAGGGATATTAGGCCAGGCATATTATGGCCAGGGATATTAGGGCCAGGGATATTAGGGCCAGGGATATTAGGGCCAGGGATATTAGGGCCAGGGATATTAAGGCCAGGGATATTAGGGCAAGGGATATTAGGGCCAGGGATATTATGGCCAGCGATATTAGGGCCAGGGATATTAGGGCCAGGGATATTAGGGCCAGGGATATTAGGGCCAGGGATATTAGGGCCAGGGATATTAGGGCCAGGGATATTAGGGCCAGGGATATTAGGGCCAGGGATATTAGGTCCACGGATATTACGGCCAGGGATATTAGGGCCAGGGATATTAGGGCCAAATATATTAGGACCAGGGATATTAGGGCCAGGGATATTAGGGCCAGGGTTATTAGGGCCAGGGTTATTAAGGCCAGGGATATTAGGGCCAGGGATATTAGGGCCAGGGATATTAGGGCCAGGGATATTAGGGGCAGGGATATTAGGGCCAGGGATATTAGGGCCAGGGATATTAGGGCCAGGGATATTAGGGCCAGGGATTTTAGGGCAAGGGATATTAGGGCCAGGGATATTAGGGCCAGGGATATTAGTGCCAGGGATATTAGTGCCAGGGATATTAGGTCCAGGGATATTAGGGCCAGGGATATTAGGTCCAGGGATATTAGGGCCAGGGATATTAGGGCCATGGATATTAGGGCAAGGGATATTAGGGCCAGGGATATTAGGGCCAGGGATATTAGGGCCAGGGATATTAGGGCCAGCGATATTAGGGCCAGGGATATTAGGGCCAGGGATATTAGGGCCAGGGATATTAGAGCCAGGCATATTAGGGCCAGGGATATTAGGGCCAGGTATATTAGGGCCAGGGATATTAGGGCCAGGGATATTAGGGCCTGGGATATTAGGGCCAGGGATATTAGGGCCAGGGATATTAGGGCCAGGGATATTAGGGCCAGGGATATTAGGGCCAGGGATATTAGGGCCAGGGAGATTAGGGCCAGCGTTATTAGGGCCAGGGATATTAGGGCCAGGGATATTATGGCCAGGGATATTAGGGCCAGGGATATTAGGGCCAGGGATATTAGGGCCAGGGATTTTAGGGCCAGGGATATTAGGGCCAGGGATATTAGGGCCAGGGATGTTATGGCCATGGATATTAGGGCCAGGGATATTAGGGCCAGGGATATTAGGGCCAGGGATATAAGGGCCAGGGATATTAGGGCCAGGGATATTAGGGCCAGGGATATAAGGGCCAGGGATATTAGGGCCAGGCATATTATGGCCAGGGATATTAGGGCCAGGGATATTAGGGAGAGGGATATTAGGGCCAGGGATATTAGGTCCAGGACTATTAGGGCCAGGGATATTAGGGCCAGGGATATTAGGGCCAGGGATATTAGGGCCAGGGATATTAGGGCCAGGGATATTAGGGAGAGGGATATTAGGGCCAGGGATATTAGGTCCAGGACTATTAGGGCCAGGGATATTAGGGCCAGGGATATTAGGGCCAGGGATATTAGGGCCAGGGATATTAGGGCCAGGGATAATAGGTCCAGGGATATTAAGGCCAGGGATATTAGGGCCAGCAATATTAGGGACAGGGATATTAGGGCCATGGATATTAGGGCCAGGGATATTAGGGCCAGGGATATTAGGCCAGGGATATTAGGGCCAGGGATATTAGGGCCAGCGATATTAGGGCCAGGGATATTAGGGCCAGGGTTATTAGGGCGAGGGATATTAGGGCCAGGGATATTAGGGCCTGGGATATTAGGGCCAGGGATATTAGGGCCAGGGATATTAGGGCCTGGGATATTAGGGCCAGGGATATTAGGGCCAGGGATATTAGGGCCAGGGATATTAGGGCCAGGGATATTAGGGCTAGGGATATTAGGGCCAGGGAATTTAGGGCCAGGGATATTAGGGCCAGGGATATTAGGGCCAGGGATATTAGGGCCAGGGATATTAGGGCCAGGGATATTAGGCCCAGGGATATCAGAGCCAGGGATATTAGGGCCAGGGATATTAGGGGCAGGGATATTAGGGCCAGGGATATTAGGGCCAGGGATATTAGGGCCAGGGATATTAGGGCCAGGGATGTTAGGGCCAGGGATATTAGGGCCAGGGATATTAGGGCCAGGGATATTAGGGCCAGGGATATTAGGGCCAGGGATTTTAGGGCAAGCGATATTCGGGCCAGGGATATTATGGCCAGGGATTTAAGAGCCAGGGATATTAGGGCCAGGGATATAAGGGCCAGGGATATTAGGGCCAGGGATATTAGGGCCAGGGATATTAGGGCCAGGGATATCAGGGCCAGGGATATCAGGGCCAGGGATATTAGGGCCAGGGATATTAGGGCCAGGGATATTAGGGCCAGGGATATTAGGGCCAGGGATATTAGGGCCAGGGAGATTAGGGCCAGCGTTATTAGGGCCAGGGATATTAGGGCCAGGGATATTATGGCCAGGGATATTAGGGCCAGGGATATTAGGGCCAGGGATATTAGGGCCAGGGATTTTAGGGCCAGGGATATTAGGGCCAGGGATATTAGGGCCAGGGATGTTATGGCCATGGATATTAGGGCCAGGGATATTAGGGCCAGGGATATTAGGGCCAGGGATATAAGGGCCAGGGATATTAGGGCCAGGGATATTAGGGCCAGGGATATAAGGGCCAGGGATATTAGGGCCAGGCATATTATGGCCAGGGATATTAGGGCCAAGGATATTAGGGCAAGGGATATTAGGGCCAGGGATATTAGGGCCAGGGATATTAGGGCCAGGGATATTAGGGCCAGGGATATTAGGGCCAGGGATATTAGGGCCAGGGATATTAGGTCCAGGACTATTAGGGCCAGGGATATTAGGGCCAGGGATATTAGGGCCAGGGATATTAGGGCCAGGGATATTAGGGCCAGGGATAATAGGTCCAGGGATATTAAGGCCAGGGATATTAGGGCCAGCAATATTAGGGACAGGGATATTAGGGCCAGGGATATTAGGGCCAGGGATATTAGAGCCAGGCATATTAGGGCCAGGGATATTAGGGCCAGGGATATTAGGGCCAGGGATATTAGGGTCAGGGATATTAGGGCCTGGGATATTAGGGCCAGGGATATAAGGGCCAGGGATATTAGGGCCAGGGATATTAGGGCCAGGGAAATTAGGGCCAGGGATATTAGGGCCAGGGATATTAGGGCCAGGGATTTTAGGGCAAGGGATATTAGGGCCAGGGATATTAGGGCCAGGGATATTAGGTCCAGGGATATTAGGGCCAGAGATATTAGGGCCAGGGATATTAGGGCCAGGGATATTACGGTCAGGGATATTAGGGCCAGGGATATAATGGCCAGGGATATTAGGGCCAGGCATATTATGGCCAGGGATATTAGGGCCAGGGATATTAGGGCCAGGGATATTAGGGCCAGGGATGTTAGGGCCAGGGATATTAAGGCCAGGGATATTAGGGCCAGAGATATTAGGGCCAGGGATATTATGGCCAGGGATATTAGGGCCAGGGATATTAGGGCCAGGGATATTAGGGCCAGGGATATTAGGGCCAGGGATATTAGGGCCAGGGATATTAGGGCCAGGGATATTAGGGCCAGGGATATTAGGGCCAGGGATATTAGGTCCACGAATATTACGGCCAGGGATATTAGGGCCAGGGATATTAGGGCCAAAGATATTAGGGCCAGGGATATTAGGGCCAGGGATATTTGGGCCAGGGATATTAGGGCCAGGGATATTAGGGCCAGGGATATTAGGGCCAGGGATATTAAGGCCAGGGATATTAGGGCCAGGGATATTAGGGCCAGGGATATTATGGCCAGGGATATTAGGGCCAGGGATATTAGGGCCAGGGATATAAGGGCCAGGGATATTAGGGCCAGGGATATTAGGGCCAGGGATATTAGGGCCAGGGATATTAGGGCCAGGGATATTAGGGCCAGGGATATTAGGGCCAGGGATATTAGGTCCACGAATATTACGGCCAGGGATATTAGGGCCAGGGATATTAGGGCCAAAGATATTAGGGCCAGGGATATTAGGGCCAGGGATATTAGGGCCAGGGATATTAGGGCCAGGGATATTAGGGCCAGGGATGTTATGGCCATGGATATTAGGGCCAGGGATATTAGGGCCAGGGATATTAGGGCCAGGGATATAAGGGCCAGGGATATTTGGGCCAGGGATATTAGGGCCAGGGATATAAGGGCCAGGGATTTTAGGGCCAGGCATATTATGGCCAGGGATATTAGGTCCAGGGATATTAGGGCAAGGGATATTAGGGCCAGGGATATTAGGGCCAAGGATATTAGGGCCAGGGATATTAGGGCCAGGGATATTAGGGCCAGGGATATTAGGGCCAGGGATATTAGGTCCAGGACTATTAGGGCCAGGGATATTAGGGCCAGGGATATTAGGGCCAGGGATATTAGGGCCAGGGATATTAGGGCCAGGGATAATAGGGCCAGGGATATTAAGGCCAGGGATATTAGGGCCAGCGATATTAGGGACAGGGATATTAGGGCCAGGGATATTAGGGCCAGGGATATTAGAGCCAGGCATATTAGGGCCAGGGATATTAGGGCCAGGGATATTAGGGCCAGGGATATTAGGGTCAGGGATATTAGGGCCTGGGATATTAGGGCCAGGGATATTAGGGCCAGGGATATTAGGGCCAGGGATATTAGGGCCAGGGAAATTAGGGCCAGGGATATTAGGGGCAGGGATATTAGGGCCAGGGATTTTAGGGAAAGGGATATTAGGGCCAGGGATATTAGGGCCAGGGATATTAGGGCCAGGGATATTAGGGCCAGAGATATTAGGGCCAGGGATATTAGGGCCAGGGATATTACGGTCAGGGATATTAGGGCCAGGGATATAATGGCCAGGGATATTAGGCCAGGCATATTATGGCCAGGGATATTAGGGCCAGGGATATTAGGGCCAGGGATATTAGGGCCAGGGATATTAGGGCCAGGGATATTAAGGCCAGGGATATTAGGGCAAGGGATATTAGGGCCAGGGATATTATGGCCAGCGATATTAGGGCCAGGGATATTAGGGCCAGGGATATTAGGGCCAGGGATATTAGGGCCAGGGATATTAGGGCCAGGGATATTAGGGCCAGGGATATTAGGGCCAGGGATATTAGGGCCAGGGATATTAGGTCCACGGATATTACGGCCAGGGATATTAGGGCCAGGGATATTAGGGCCAAATATATTAGGGCCAGGGATATTAGGGCCAGGGATATTAGGGCCAGGGTTATTAGGGCCAGGGTTATTAAGGCCAGGGATATTAGGGCCAGGGATATTAGGGCCAGGGATATTAGGGCCAGGGATATTAGGGGCAGGGATATTAGGGCCAGGGATATTAGGGCCAGGGATATTAGGGCCAGGGATATTAGGGCCAGGGATTTTAGGGCAAGGGATATTAGGGCCAGGGATATTAGGGCCAGGGATATTAGTGCCAGGGATATTAGTGCCAGGGATATTAGGTCCAGGGATATTAGGGCCAGGGATATTAGGTCCAGGGATATTAGGGCCAGGGATATTAGGGCCATGGATATTAGGGCAAGGGATATTAGGGCCAGGGATATTAGGGCCAGGGATATTAGGGCCAGGGATATTAGGGCCAGCGATATTAGGGCCAGGGATATTAGGGCCAGGGATATTAGGGCCAGGGATATTAGAGCCAGGCATATTAGGGCCAGGGATATTAGGGCCAGGTATATTAGGGCCAGGGATATTAGGGCCAGGGATATTAGGGCCTGGGATATTAGGGCCAGGGATATTAGGGCCAGGGATATTAGGGCCAGGGATATTAGGGCCAGGGATATTAGGCCAGGGATATTAGGTCCACGGATATTACGGCCAGGGATATTAGGGCCAGGGATATTAGGGCCAGAGATATTAGGGCCAGGGATATCAGGGCCAGGGATATTAGGGCCAGGGTTATTAGGGCCAGGGTTATTAAGGCCAGGGATATTAGGGCCAGGGATATTAGGGCCAGGGATATTAGGGCCAGGGATATTAGGGCCAGGGATATTAGGGCCAGGGATATTAGGGCCAGGGATATTAGGGCCAGGGATTTTAGGGCAAGGGATATTAGGGCCAGGGATATTAGGGCCAGGGACATTAGTGCCAGGGATATTAGGGCCAGGGATATTAGGTCCAGGGATATTATGGCCAGGGATATTAGGTCCAGGGATATTAGGGCCAGGGATATTAGGGCCATGGATATTAGGGCCAGGGATATTAGGGCCAGGGATATTAGGCCAGGGATATTAGGGCCAGGGATATTAGGGCCAGCGATATTAGGGCCAGGGATATTAGGGCCAGGGATATTAGGGCCAGGGATATTAGGGCCAGGGTTATTAGGGCCTGGGATATTAGGGCCAGGGATATTAGGGCCAGGGATATTAGGGCCTGGGATATTAGAGCCAGGGATATTAGGGCCAGGGATATTAGGGCCAGGGATATTAGGGCCAGGGATTTTAGGGCCAGGGATATTAGGGCTAGGGATATTAGGGCCAAGGATTTTAGCGCAAGGGATATTAGGGCCAGGGATATTAGGGCCAGGGATATTAGGGCCAGGGATATAAGGGCAAGGGATATTAGGGCCAGGGATATTAGGGCCAGGGATATTAGGGCCAGGGATATTAGGCCCAGGGATATCAGGGCCAGGGATATTAGGGCCAGGGATATTAGGGCCAGGGATATTAGGGCCAGGGATATTAGGGCCAGGGATATTAGGGCCAGGGATATTAGGGCCAGGGATATTAGGGCCAGGGATGTTAGGGCCAGGGATATTAGGGCCAGGGATATTAGGGCCAGGGATATTAGGGCCAGGGATATTAGGGCCAGGGATTTTAGGGCAAGCGATATTCGGGCCAGGGATATTAGGGCCAGGGATTTTAGAGCCAGGGATATTAGGGCCAGGGATATTAGGACCAGGGATATTAGGGCCAGGGATATTAGGGCCAGGGATATTAGGGCCAGGGATATTAGGGCCAGGGATATTAGGGCCAGGGATATTAGGGCCAGGGATATTAGGCCCAGGGATATCAGGGCCAGGGATATTAGGGCCAGGGATATTAGGGCCAGGGATATTAGGGCCAGGGATATTAGGGCCAGGGATATTAGGGCCAGGGATATTAGGGCCAGGGATATTAGGGCCAGGGATGTTAGGGTCAGGGATATTAGGGCCAGGGATATTAGGGCCAGGGATATTAGGGCCAGGGATATTAGGGCCAGGGATTTTAGGGCAAGCGATATTCGGGCCAGGGATATTAGGGCCAGGGATTTTAGAGCCAGGGATATTAGGGCCAGGGATATTAGGGCCAGGGATATTATGGCCAGGGATATTAGGGCCAGGGATATTAGGGCCAGGGATATCAGGGCCAGGGATATCAGGGCCAGGGATATTAGGGCCAGGGATATTAGGGCCAGGGATATTAGGGCCAGGGATATTAGGGCCCGGGATATTAGGGCCAGGAATATTAGGGCCAGGGAGATTAGGGCCAGCGTTATTAGGGCCAGGGATATTAGGGCCAGGGATATTATGGCCAGGGATATTAGGCCAGGGATATTAGGGCCAGGGATATTAGGGCCAGGGATATTAGGGCCAGGGATATTAGGGCCAGGGATATTAGGGCCAGGGATATTAGGCCCAGGGATATCAGGGCCAGGGATATTAGGGCCAGGGATATTAGGGCCAGGGATATTAGGGCCAGGGATATTAGGGCCAGGGATATTAGGGCCAGGGATATTAGGGCCAGGGATATTAGGGCCAGGGATGTTAGGGCCAGGGATATTAGGGCCAGGGATATTAGGGCCAGGGATATTAGGGCCAGGGATATTAGGGCCAGGGATTTTAGGGCAAGCGATATTCGGGCCAGGGATATTAGGGCCAGGGATTTTAGAGCCAGGGATATTAGGGCCAGGGATATTAGGGCCAGGGATATTATGGCCAGGGATATTAGGGCCAGGGATATTAGGGCCAGGGATATCAGGGCCAGGGATATCAGGGCCAGGGATATTAGGGCCAGGGATATTAGGGCCAGGGATATTAGGGCCAGGGATATTAGGGCCCAGGATATTAGGGCCAGGAATATTAGGGCCAGGGAGATTAGGGCCAGCGTTATTAGGGCCAGGGATATTAGGGCCAGGGATATTATGGCCAGGGATATTAGGCCAGGGATATTAGGGCCAGGGATATTAGGGCCAGGGATATTAGGGCCAGGGATATTAGGGCCAGGGATATTAGGGCCAGGGATGTTATGGCCACGGATATTAGGGCCAGGGATATTAGGGCCAGGGATATTAGGGCCAGGGATATAAGGGCCAGGGATATTAGGGCCAGGGATATTAGGGCCATGGATATAAGGGCCAGAGATATTAGGGCCAGGCATATTATGGCCAGGGATATTAGGGCCAGGGATATTAGGGCAAGGGATATTAGGGCCAGGGATATTAGGGCCAGGGATATTAGGGCCAGGGATATTAGGGCCAGGGATATTAGGGCCAGGGATATTAGGGCCAGGGATATTAGGGCCAGGGATATTAGGGCAAGCGATATTCGGGCCAGGGATATTAGGGCCAGGGATTTTAGAGCCAGGGATATTAGGGCCAGGGATATTAGGACCAGGGATATTAGGGCCAGGGATATAAGGGCCAGGGATATTAGGGCCAGGGATATTAGGGCCAGGGATATTAGGGCCAGGGATATTAGGGCCAGGGATATTAGGCCCAGGGATATCAGGGCCAGGGATATTAGGGCCAGGGATATTAGGGCCAGGGATATTAGGGCCAGGGATATTAGGGCCAGGGATATTAGGGCCAGGGATATTAGGGCCCGGGATATTAGGGCCAGGAATATTAGGGCCAGGGAGATTAGGGCCAGCGTTATTAGGGCCAGGGATATTAGGGCCAGGGATATTATGGCCAGGGATATTAGGCCAGGGATATTAGGGCCAGGGATATTAGGGCCAGGGATATTAGGGCCAGGGATATTAGGGCCAGGGATATTAGGGCCAGGGATATTAGGCCCAGGGATATCAGGGCCAGGGATATTAGGGCCAGGGATATTAGGGCCAGGGATATTAGGGCCAGGGATATTAGGGCCAGGGATATTAGGGCCAGGGATATTAGGGCCAGGGATATTAGGGCCAGGGATGTTAGGGCCAGGGATATTAGGGCCAGGGATATTAGGGCCAGGGATATTAGGGCCAGGGATATTAGGGCCAGGGATTTTAGGGCAAGCGATATTCGGGCCAGGGATATTAGGGCCAGGGATTTTAGAGCCAGGGATATTAGGGCCAGGGATATTAGGGCCAGGGATATTATGGCCAGGGATATTAGGGCCAGGGATATTAGGGCCAGGGATATCAGGGCCAGGGATATCAGGGCCATGGATATTAGGGCCAGGGATATTAGGGCCAGGGATATTAGGGCCAGGGATATTAGGGCCCGGGATATTAGGGCCAGGAATATTAGGGCCAGGGAGATTAGGGCCAGCGTTATTAGGGCCAGGGATATTAGGGCCAGGGATATTATGGCCAGGGATATTAGGCCAGGGATATTAGGGCCAGGGATATTAGGGCCAGGGATATTAGGGCCAGGGATATTAGGGCCAGGGATATTAGGGCCAGGGATGTTATGGCCACGGATATTAGGGCCAGGGATATTAGGGCCAGGGATATTAGGGCCAGGGATATAAGGGCCAGGGATATTAGGGCCAGGGATATTAGGGCCATGGATATAAGGGCCAGAGATATTAGGGCCAGGCATATTATGGCCAGGGATATTAGGGCCAGGGATATTAGGGCAAGGGATATTAGGGCCAGGGATATTAGGGCCAGGGATATTAGGGCCAGGGATATTAGGGCCAGGGATATTAGGGCCAGGGATATTAGGGCCAGGGATATTAGGGCCAGGGATATTAGGGCCAGGGATATTAGGGCAAGCGATATTCGGGCCAGGGATATTAGGGCCAGGGATTTTAGAGCCAGGGATATTAGGGCCAGGGATATTAGGACCAGGGATATTAGGGCCAGGGATATAAGGGCCAGGGATATTAGGGCCAGGGATATTAGGGCCAGGGATATTAGGGCCAGGGATATTAGGGCCAGGGATATTAGGCCCAGGGATATCAGGGCCAGGGATATTAGGGCCAGGGATATTAGGGCCAGGGATATTAGGGCCAGGGATATTAGGGCCAGGGATATTAGGGCCAGGGATATTAGGGCCAGGGATATTAGGGCCAGGGATGTTAGGGCCAGGGATATTAGGGCCAGGGATATTAGGGCCAGGGATATTAGGGCCAGGGATATTAGGGCCAGGGATTTTAGGGCAAGCGATATTCGGGCCAGGGATATTAGGGCCAGGGATTTTAGAGCCAGGGATATTAGGGCCAGGGATATTAGGGCCAGGGATATTATGGCCAGGGATATTAGGGCCAGGGATATTAGGGCCAGGGATATCAGGGCCAGGGATATCAGGGCCAGGGATATGAGGGCCAGGGATATTAGGGCCAGGGATATTAGGGCCAGGGATATTAGGGCCCGGGATATTAGGGCCAGGGATATTAGGGCCAGGGAGATTAGGGCCAGCGTTATTAGGGCCAGGGATATTAGGGCCAGGGATATTATGGCCAGGGATATTAGGCCAGGGATATTAGGGCCAGGGATATTAGGGCCAGGGATATTAGGGCCAGGGATATTAGGGCCAGGGATATTAGGGCCAGGGATGTTATGGCCACGGATATTAGGGCCAGGGATATTAGGGCCAGGGATATTAGGGCCAGGGATATAAGGGCCAGGGATATTAGGGCCAGGGATATTAGGGCCATGGATATAAGGGCCAGAGATATTAGGGCCAGGCATATTATGGCCAGGGATATTAGGGCCAGGGATATTAGGGCAAGGGATATTAGGGCCAGGGATATTAGGGCCAGGGATATTAGGGCCAGGGATATTAGGGCCAGGGATATTAGGGCCAGGGATATTAGGGCCAGGGATATTAGGTCCAGGGCTATTAGGGCCAGGGATATTAGGGCCAGGGATATTAGGGCCAGGGATATTAGGGCCAGGGATATTAGGGCCAGGGATATTAGGGCCAGGGATATTAGGGCCAGGGATATTAGGGCCAGGGATAATAGGGCCAGGGATATTAAGGCCAGGGATATTAGGGCCAGCGATATTAGGGACAGGGATATTAGGGCCAGGAATAATAGGGCCAGGGATATTAGAGCCAGGCATATTAGGGCCAGGGATATTAGGGCCAGGGATATTAGGGCCAGGGATATTAGGGTCAGGGATATTAGGGCCTGGGATATTAGGGCCAGGGATATTAGGGCCAGGGATCTTAGGGCCAGGGATATTAGGGCCAGGGAAATTAGGGCCAGGGATATTAGGGCCAGGGATATTAGGGCCAGGGATTTTAGGGCAAGGGATATTAGGGCCAGGGATATTAGGGCCAGGGATATAAGGGCCAGGGATATTAGGGCCAGGGATATTAGGGCCAGGGATATTAGGGCCAGGGATATTAGGGCCAGAGATATTAGGGCCAGGGATATCAGGGCCAGGGATATAAGGGCCAGGGTATATCAGGGCCAGGGATATTAGGGCCAGGGATATTAGGGCCAGGGATATTAAGGCCAGGGATATTAGGGCCAGGGATATTAGGGCCAGGGATATTAGGGCCAGGGATATTAGGGCCAGGGATATTAGGGCCAGGGATATTAGGGCAAGGGATTTTAGGGCAAGGAATATTAGGGCCAGGGATATTAGGGCCAGGGATATTAGAGCCAGGGATATTAGGGCCAGGGATATTAGGGCCAGGAATATTAGGGCCAGGGATATTAGGGCCAGGAATGTTAGGGCCAGGGATATCAGGGCCAGGGATATTAGGGCCAGGGATATTAGGGCCAGGGATATTAGGGCCAGGGATTTTAGGGCCAGGGATATTAGGGCCAGGGATATTAGGGCCAGGGATATTAGGGCCAGGGAGATTAGGGCCAGCATTATTAAGGCCAGGGATATTAGGGCCAGGGATAATATGGCCAGGGATATTAGGGCCAGGGATATTAGGGCCAGGGATATTAGGGCCAGGGATATTAGGGCCAGGGATATTAGGGCCAGGGATTTTAGGGCCAGGGATATTAGGTCCAGGGATATTAGGGCCAGGGATATTAGGGCCATGGATATTAGGGCCAGGGATATTAGGGCCAGGGATATTAGGCCAGGGATATTAGGGCCAGGGATATTAGGGCCAGGGATATTAGGGCCAGGGATATTAGGGCCAGGGATATTAGGGCCAGGGATATTAGGTCCAGGGATATTAGGGCCAGGGATATTAGGGCCATGGATATTATGGCCAGGGATATTAGGGCCAGGGATATTAGGGCCAGGTATATTAGGGCCAGGGATATTAGGGCCAGGGATATTAGGCCCAGGGATATCAGGGCCAGGGATATTAGGGCCAGGGATATTAGGGCCATGGATATTAGGGCCAGGGATATTAGGGCCAGGGAGATTAGGGCCAGCATTATTAAGGCCAGGGATATTAGGGCCAGGGATATTAGGGCCAGGGATATTAGGGCCAGGGATATTAGGGCCAGGGATATTAGGGCCAGGGATATTAGGGCCAGGGATATTAGGTCCACGGATATTACGGCCAGGGATATTAGGGCCAAGGATATTAGGGCCAGAGATATTAGGGCCAGGGATATTAGGGCCAGGGATATTAGGGCCAGGGTTATTAGGGCCAGGGTTATTAAGGCCAGGGATATTAGGGCCAGGGATATTAGGGCCAGGGATATTAGGGCCAGGGATATTAGGGCCAGGGATATTAGGGCCAGGGATATTAGGGCCAGGGATATTAGGGCCAGGGATATTAGGGCCAGGGATATTAGAGGCCAGGGATTTTAGGGCAAGGGATTTTAGGGCAAGGGATATTAGGGCCAGGGATATTAGGGCCAGGGATATAAGGGCCAGGGATATTAGGGCCAGGGATATTAGGGCCAGGGATATTAGGGCCAGGGATATTAGGGCCAGGGATATTAGGGCCAGGGATATCAGGGCCAGGGATATAAGGGCCAGGGTATATCAGGGCCAGGGATATTAGGGCCAGGGATATTAGGGCCAGGGATATTAAGGCCAGGGATATTAGGGCCAGGGATATTAGGGCCAGGGATATTAGGGCCAGGGATATTAGGGCCAGGGATATTAGGGCCAGGGATATTAGGGCCAGGGATATTAGGGCAAGGGATTTTAGGGCAAGGAATATTAGGGCCAGGGATATTAGGGCCAGGGATATTAGAGCCAGGGATATTAGGGCCAGGGATATTAGGGCCAGGGATATTAGGGCCAGGGATATTAGGGCCAGGAATGTTAGGGCCAGGGATATCAGGGCCAGGGATATTAGGGCCAGGGATATTAGGGCCAGGGATATTAGGGCCAGGGATTTTAGGGCCAGGGATATTAGGGCCATGGATATTAGGGCCAGGGATATTAGGGCCAGGGAGATTAGGGCCAGCATTATTAAGGCCAGGGATATTAGGGCCAGGTATAATATGGCCAGGGATATTAGGGCCAGGGATATTAGGGCCAGGGATATTAGGGCCAGGGATATTAGGGCCAGGGATATTAGGGCCAGGGATATTAGGGCCAGGGATATTAGGTCCAGGGATATTAGGGCCAGGGATATTAGGGCCATGGATATTAGGGCCAGGGATATTAGGGCCAGGGATATTAGGCCAGGGATATTATGGCCAGGGATATTAGGGCCAGGGATATTAGGGCCAGGGATATTAGGGCCAGGGATATTAGGGCCAGGGATATTAGGTCCAGGGATATTAGGGCCAGGGATATTAGGGCCATGGATATTAGGGCCAGGGATATTAGGGCCAGGGATATTAGGGCCAGGGATATTAGGGCCAGGGATATTAGGGCCAGGGATATTAGGCCCAGGGATATCAGGGCCAGGGATATTAGGGCCAGGGATATTAGGGCCATGGATATTAGGGCCAGGGATATTAGGGCCAGGGATATTAGGGCCAGGGATATTAGGGCCAGGGATATTAGGGCCAGGGATGTTAGGGCCAGGGATATTAGGGCCAGGGATATTAGGGCCAGGGATATTAGGGCCAGGGATTTTAGGGCAAGCGATATTCGGGCCAGGGATATTAGGGCCAGGGATTTTAGAGCCAGGGATATTAGGGCCAGGGATATTAGGGCCAGGGATATTAGGGCCAGGGATATTAGGGCCAGGGATATAAGGGCCAGGGATATTAGGGCCAGGGATATTAGGGCCAGGGATATAAGGGCCAGGGATATTAGGGCCAGGCATATTATGGCCAGGGATATTAGGGCCAGGGATATTAGGGCATTGATATTAGGGCCAGGGATATTAGGGCCAGGGATATTAGGGCCAGGGATATTAGGGCCAGGGATATTAGGGCCAGGGATATTAGGGCCAGGGAGATTAGGGCCAGCGTTATTAGGGCCAGGGATATTAGGGCCAGGGATATTATGGCCAGGGATATTAGGCCAGGGATATTAGGGCCAGGGATATTAGGGCCAGGGATATTAGGGCCAGGGATATTAGGGCCAGGGATATTAGGGCCAGGGATGTTATGGCCACGGATATTAGGGCCAGGGATATTAGGGCCAGGGATATTAGGGCCAGGGATATAAGGGCCAGGGATATTAGGGCCAGGGATATTAGGGCCAGGGATATAAGGGCCAGGGATATTAGGGCCAGGCATATTATGGCCAGGGATATTAGGGCCAGGGATATTAGGGCAAGGGATATTAGGGCCAGGCATATTATGGCCAGGGATATTAGGGCCAGGGATATTAGGGCAAGGGATATTAGGGCCAGGGATATTAGGGCCAGGGATATTAGGGCCAGAGATATTAGGGCCAGGGATATTAGGGCCAGGGATATTAGGGCCAGGGAGATTAGGGCCAGCGTTATTAGGGCCAGGGATATTAGGGCCAGGGATATTATGGCCAGGGATATTAGGCCAGGGATATTAGGGCCAGGGATATTAGGGCCAGGGATATTAGGGCCAGGGATATTAGGGCCAGGGATATTAGGGCCAGGGATGTTATGGCCACGGATATTAGGGCCAGGGATATTAGGGCCAGGGATATTAGGGCCAGGGATATAAGGGCCAGGGATATTAGGGCCAGGGATATTAGGGCCAGGGATATAAGGGCCAGGGATATTAGGGCCAGGCATATTATGGCCAGGGATATTAGGGCCAGGGATATTAGGGCAAGGGATATTAGGGCCAGGGATATTAGGGCAAGGGATATTAGGGCCAGGGATATTAGGGCCAGGGTTATTAAGGCCAGGGATATTTGGGCCAGGGATATTAGGGCCAGGGATATTAGGGCCAGGGATATTAGGGCCAGGGATATTAGGGCCAGGGATATTAGGGCCAGGGATATTAGGGCCAGGGATATTAGGGCCAGGGATATTAGGGCCAGGGATATTAGGTCCAGGGCTATTAGGGCCAGGGATATTAGGGCCAGGGATATTAGGGCCAGGGATATTAGGGCCAGGGATATTAGGGCCAGGGATATTAGGGCCAGAGATATTAGGGCCAGGGATATTAGGGCCAGGGATATTAGGGCCAGGGAGATTAGGGCCAGCGTTATTAGGGCCAGGGATATTAGGGCCAGGGATATTATGGCCAGGGATATTAGGCCAGGGATATTAGCGCCAGGGATATTAGGGCCAGGGATATTAGGGCCAGGGATATTAGGGCCAGGGATGTTATGGCCACGGATATTAGGGCCAGGGATATTAGGGCCAGGGATATTAGGGCCAGGGATATAAGGGCCAGGGATATTAGGGCCAGGGATATTAGGGCCAGGGATATAAGGGCCAGGGATATTAGGGCCAGGCATATTATGGCCAGGGATATTAGGGCCAGGGATATTAGGGCAAGGGATATTAGGGCCAGGGATATTAGGGCCAGGGATATTAGGGCCAGGGATATTAGGGCCAGGGATATTAGGGCCAGGGATATTAGGGCCAGGGATATTAGGTCCAGGGCTATTAGGGCCAGGGATATTAGGGCCAGGGATATTAGGGCCAGGGATATTAGGGCCAGGGATATTAGGGCCAGGGATAATAGGGCCAGGGATATTAGGGCCAGGGATATTAGGGCCAGGGATATTAGGGCCAGGGATATTAGGGCCAGGGATATTAGGGCCAGGGATATTAGGGCCAGGGATATTAGGTCCACGGATATTACGGCCAGGGATATTAGGGCCAAGGATATTAGGGCCAGAGATATTAGGGCCAGGGATATTAGGGCCAGGGATATTAGGGCCAGGGTTATTAGGGCCAGGGTTATTAAGGCCAGGGATATTTGGGCCAGGGATATTAGGGCCAGGGATATTAGGGCCAGGGATATTAGGGCCAGGGATATTAGGGCCAGGGATATTAGGGCCAGGGATATTAGGGCCAGGGATATTAGGGCCAGGGATTTTAGGGCAAGGGATATTAGGGCCAGGGATATTAGGGCCAGGGACATTAGTGCCAGGGATATTAGGGCCAGGGATATTAGGTCCAGGGATATTAGGGCCAGGGATATTAGGTCCAGGGATATTAGGGCCAGGGATATTAGGGCCATGGATATTAGGGCCAGGGATATTAGGGCCAGGGATATTAGGCCAGGGATATTAGGGCCAGGGATTTTAGGGCCAGGGATATTAGGGCCAGGGATTATAGGGCCAGGGATATTAGGGCCTGGGATATTAGGGCCAGGGATATTAGGGCCAGGGATATTAGGGCCAGGGATATAAGGGCCAGGGATATTAGGGCCAGGGATATTAGGGCCAGGGATATTAGGGCTAGGGATATTAGGGCCAGGGATTTTAGGGCAAGGGATATTAGGGCCAGGGATATTAGGGCCAGGGATATTAGGGCCAGGGATATTAGGGCCAGGGATATTAGGGCCAGGGATATTAGGGCCAGGGATATTAGGCCCAGGGATATCAGGGCCAGGGATATTAGGGCCAGGGATATTAGGGCCAGGGATATTAGGGCCAGGGATATTAGGGCCAGGGATATTAGGGCCAGGGATATTAGGGCCAGGGATATTAGGGCCAGGGATGTTAGGGCCAGGGATATTAGGGCCAGGGATATTAGGGCCAGGGATATTAGGGCCAGGGATATTAGGGCCAGGGATATAAGGGCCAGGGATATTAGGGCCAGGCATATTATGGCCAGGGATATTAGGGCCAGGGATATTAGGGCATTGATATTAGGGCCAGGGATATTAGGGCCAGGGATATTAGGGCCAGGGATATTAGGGCCAGGGATATTAGGGCCAGGGATATTAGGGCCAGGGAGATTAGGGCCAGCGTTATTAGGGCCAGGGATATTAGGGCCAGGGATATTATGGCCAGGGATATTAGGCCAGGGATATTAGGGCCAGGGATATTAGGGCCAGGGATATTAGGGCCAGGAATATTAGGGCCAGGGATATTAGGGCCAGGGATGTTATGGCCACGGATATTAGGGCCAGGGATATTAGGGCCAGGGATATTAGGGCCAGGGATATAAGGGCCAGGGATATTAGGGCCAGGGATATTAGGGCCAGGGATATAAGGGCCAGGGATATTAGGGCCAGGCATATTATGGCCAGGGATATTAGGGCCAGGGATATTAGGGCAAGGGATATTAGGGCCAGGCATATTATGGCCAGGGATATTAGGGCCAGGGATATTAGGGCAAGGGATATTAGGGCCAGGGATATTAGGGCCAGGGATATTAGGGCCAGAGATATTAGGGCCAGGGATATTAGTGCCAGGGATATTAGGGCCAGGGAGATTAGGGCCAGCGTTATTAGGGCCAGGGATATTAGGGCCAGGGATATTATGGCCAGGGATATTAGGCCAGGGATATTAGGGCCAGGGATATTAGGGCCAGGGATATTAGGGCCAGGGATATTAGGGCCAGGGATATTAGGGCCAGGGATGTTATGGCCACGGATATTAGGGCCAGGGATATTAGGGCCAGGGATATTAGGGCCAGGGATATAAGGGCCAGGGATATTAGGGCCAGGGATATTAGGGCCAGGGATATAAGGGCCAGGGATATTAGGGCCAGGCATATTATGGCCAGGGATATTAGGGCCAGGGATATTAGGGCAAGGGATATTAGGGCCAGGGATATTAGGGCAAGGGATATTAGGGCCAGGGATATTAGGGCCAGGGTTATTAAGGCCAGGGATATTTGGGCCAGGGATATTAGGGCCAGGGATATTAGGGCCAGGGATATTAGGGCCAGGGATATTAGGGCCAGGGATATTAGGGCCAGGGATATTAGGGCCAGGGATATTAGGGCCAGGGATATTAGGGCCAGGGATATTAGGTCCAGGGCTATTAGGGCCAGGGATATTAGGGCCAGGGATATTAGGGCCAGGGATATTAGGGCCAGGGATATTAGGGCCAGGGATATTAGGGCCAGAGATATTAGGGCCAGGGATATTAGGGCCAGGGATATTAGGGCCAGGGAGATTAGGGCCAGCGTTATTAGGGCCAGGGATATTAGGGCCAGGGATATTATGGCCAGGGATATTAGGCCAGGGATATTAGCGCCAGGGATATTAGGGCCAGGGATATTAGGGCCAGGGATATTAGGGCCAGGGATGTTATGGCCACGGATATTAGGGCCAGGGATATTAGGGCCAGGGATATTAGGGCCAGGGATATAAGGGCCAGGGATATTAGGGCCAGGGATATTAGGGCCAGGGATATAAGGGCCAGGGATATTAGGGCCAGGCATATTATGGCCAGGGATATTAGGGCCAGGGATATTAGGGCAAGGGATATTAGGGCCAGGGATATTAGGGCCAGGGATATTAGGGCCAGGGATATTAGGGCCAGGGATATTAGGGCCAGGGATATTAGGGCCAGGGCTATTAGGGCCAGGGATATTAGGGCCAGGGATATTAGGGCCAGGGATATTAGGGCCAGGGATATTAGGGCCAGGGATAATAGGGCCAGGGATATTAGGGCCAGGGATATTAGGGCCAGGGATATTAGGGCCAGGGATATTAGGGCCAGGGATATTAGGGCCAGGGATATTAGGGCCAGGGATATTAGGTCCACGGATATTACGGCCAGGGATATTAGGGCCAAGGATATTAGGGCCAGAGATATTAGGGCCAGGGATATTAGGGCCAGGGATATTAGGGCCAGGGTTATTAGGGCCAGGGTTATTAAGGCCAGGGATATTTGGGCCAGGGATATTAGGGCCAGGGATATTAGGGCCAGGGATATTAGGGCCAGGGATATTAGGGCCAGGGATATTAGGGCCAGGGATATTAGGGCCAGGGATATTAGGGCCAGGGATTTTAGGGCAAGGGATATTAGGGCCAGGGATATTAGGGCCAGGGACATTAGTGCCAGGGATATTAGGGCCAGGGATATTAGGTCCAGGGATATTAGGGCCAGGGATATTAGGTCCAGGGATATTAGGGCCAGGGATATTAGGGCCATGGATATTAGGGCCAGGGATATTAGGGCCAGGGATATTAGGCCAGGGATATTAGGGCCAGGGATTTTAGGGCCAGGGATATTAGGGCCAGGGATTATAGGGCCAGGGATATTAGGGCCTGGGATATTAGGGCCAGGGATATTAGGGCCAGGGATATTAGGGCCAGGGATATTAGGGCCAGGGATATTAGGGCCAGGGATATTAGGGCCAGGGATATTAGGGCTAGGGATATTAGGGCCAGGGATTTTAGGGCAAGGGATATTAGGGCCAGGGATATTAGGGCCAGGGATATTAGGGCCAGGGATATTAGGGCCAGGGATATTAGGGCCAGGGATATTAGGGCCAGGGATATTAGGCCCAGGGATATCAGGGCCAGGGATATTAGGGCCAGGGATATTAGGGCCAGGGATATTAGGGCCAGGGATATTAGGGCCAGGGATATTAGGGCCAGGGATATTAGGGCCAGGGATATTAGGGCCAGGGATGTTAGGGCCAGGGATATTAGGGCCAGGGATATTAGGGCCAGGGATATTAGGGCCAGGGATATTAGGGCCAGGGATTTTAGGGCAAGCGATATTCGGGCCAGGGATATTAGGGCCAGGGATTTTAGAGCCCGGGATATTAGGGCCAGGGATATTAGGGCCAGGGATATTATGGCCAGGGATATTAGGGCCAGGGATATTAGGGCCAGGGATATCAGGGCCAGGGATATCAGGGCCAGGGATATTAGGGCCAGGGATATTAGGGCCAGGGATATTAGGGCCAGCGATATTAGGGCCAGGGATATTAGGGCCAGGGATATTAGGGCCAGGGATATTAGGGCCAGGGAGATTAGGGCCAGCGTTATTAGGGCCAGGGATATTAGGGCCAGGGATATTATGGCCAGGGATATTAGGCCAGGGATATTAGGGCCAGGGATATTAGGGCCAGGGATATTAGGGCCAGGGATATTAGGGCCAGGGATATTAGGGCCAGGGATGTTATGGCCACGGATATTAGGGCCAGGGATATTAGGGCCAGGGATATTAGGGCCAGGGATATAAGGGCCAGGGATATTAGGGCCAGGGATATTAGGGCCAGGGATATAAGGGCCAGGGATATTAGGGCCAGGCATATTATGGCCAGGGATATTAGGGCCAGGGATATTAGGGCAAGGGATATTAGGGCCAGGGATATTAGGGCCAGGGATATTAGGGCCAGGGATATTAGGGCCAGGGATATTAGGACCAGGGATATTAGGGCCAGGGATAATAGGGCCAGGGATATTAGGGCCAGGGATATTAGGGCCAGGGATATTAGGGCCAGGGATATTAGGGCCAGGGATATTAGGGCCAGGGATATTAGGGCCAGGGATATTAGGTCCACGGATATTACGGCCAGGGATATTAGGGCCAAGGATATTAGGGCCAGAGATATTAGGGCCAGGGATATTAGGGCCAGGGATATTAGGGCCAGGGTTATTAGGGCCAGGGTTATTAAGGCCAGGGATATTTGGGCCAGGGATATTAGGGCCAGGGATATTAGGGCCAGGGATATTAGGGCCAGGGATATTAGGGCCAGGGATATTAGGGCCAGGGATATTAGGGCCAGGGATATTAGGGCCAGGGATTTTAGGGCAAGGGATATTAGGGCCAGGGATATTAGGGCCAGGGACATTAGTGCCAGGGATATTAGGGCCAGGGATATTACGTCCAGGGATATTAGGGCCAGGGATATTAGGTCCAGGGATATTAGGGCCAGGGATATTAGGGCCATGGATATTAGGGCCAGGGATATTAGGGCCAGGGATATTAGGCCAGGGATATTAGGGCCAGGGATATTAGGGCCAGGGATATTAGGGCCAGGGATTATAGGGCCAGGGATATTAGGGCCTGGGATATTAGGGCCAGGGATATTAGGGCCAGGGATATTAGGGCCAGGGATATTAGGGCCAGGGATATTAGGGCCAGGGATATTAGGGCCAGGGATATTAGGGCTAGGGATATTAGGGCCAGGGATTTTAGGGCAAGGGATATTAGGGCCAGGGATATTAGGGCCAGGGATATTAGGGCCAGGGATATTAGGGCCAGGGATATTAGGGCCAGGGATATTAGGGCCAGGGATATTAGGCCCAGGGATATCAGGGCCAGGGATATTAGGGCCAGGGATATTAGGGCCAGGGATATTAGGGCCAGGGATATTAGGGCCAGGGATATTAGGGCCAGGGATATTAGGGCCAGGGATATTAGGGCCAGGGATGTTAGGGCCAGGGATATTAGGGCCAGGGATATTAGGGCCAGGGATATTAGGGCCAGGGATATTAGGGCCAGGGATTTTAGGGCAAGCGATATTCGGGCCAGGGATATTAGGGCCAGGGATTTTAGAGCCAGGGATATTAGGGCCAGGGATATTAGGGCCAGGGATATTATGGCCAGGGATATTAGGGCCAGGGATATTAGGGCCAGGGATATCAGGGCCAGGGATATCAGGGCCAGGGATATTAGGGCCAGGGATATTAGGGCCAGGGATATTAGGGCCAGCGATATTAGGGCCAGGGATATTAGGGCCAGGGATATTAGGGCCAGGGATATTAGGGCCAGGGAGATTAGGGCCAGCGTTATTAGGGCCAGGGATATTAGGGCCAGGGATATTATGGCCAGGGATATTAGGCCAGGGATATTAGGGCCAGGGATATTAGGGCCAGGGATATTAGGGCCAGGGATATTAGGGCCAGGGATATTAGGGCCAGGGATGTTATGGCCACGGATATTAGGGCCAGGGATATTAGGGCCAGGGATATTAGGGCCAGGGATATAAGGGCCAGGGATATTAGGGCCAGGGATATTAGGGCCAGGGATATAAGGGCCAGGGATATTAGGGCCAGGCATATTATGGCCAGGGATATTAGGGCCAGGGATATTAGGGCAAGGGATATTAGGGCCAGGGATATTAGGGCCAGGGATATTAGGGCCAGAGATATTAGGGCCAGGGATATTAGGGCCAGGGATATTAGGGCCAGGGATATTAGGTCCAGGGCTATTAGGGCCAGGGATATTAGGGCCAGGGATATTAGGGCCAGGGATATTAGGGCCAGGGATATTAGGGCCAGGGATAATAGGGCCAGGGATATTAAGGCCAGGGATATTAGAGCCAGCGATATTAGGGACAGGGATATTAGGGCCAGGAATATTAGGGCCAGGGATATTAGAGCCAGGCATATTAGGGCCAGGGATATTAGGGCCAGGGATATTAGGGCCAGGGATATTAGGGTCAGGGATATTAGGGCCTGGGATATTAGGGCCAGGGATATTAGGGCCTGGGATATTAGGGCCAGGGATATTAGGGCCAG
This sequence comes from Petromyzon marinus, assembly GCF_048934315.1. NCBI lineage: Eukaryota > Metazoa > Chordata > Hyperoartia > Petromyzontiformes > Petromyzontidae > Petromyzon > Petromyzon marinus. The sequence goes on from NW_027423003.1 coordinate 958,129, forward strand.
GGATATTAGGGCCAGGGATATTAGGGCCAGGGATATTAGGGCCAGGGATATTAGGGCTAGGGATATTAGGGCCAGGGATTTTAGGGCAAGGGATATTAGGGCCAGGGATATTAGGGCCAGGGATATTAGGGCCAGGGATATTAGGGCCAGGGATATTAGGGCCAGGGATATTAGGGCCAGGGATATTAGGCCCAGGGATATCAGGGCCAGGGATATTAGGGCCAGGGATATTAGGGCCAGGGATATTAGGGCCAGGGATATTAGGGCCAGGGATATTAGGGCCAGGGATATTAGGGCCAGGGATATTAGGGCCAGGGATGTTAGGGCCAGGGATATTAGGGCCAGGGATATTAGGGCCAGGGATATTAGGGCCAGGGATATTAGGGCCAGGGATTTTAGGGCAAGCGATATTCGGGCCAGGGATATTAGGGCCAGGGATTTTAGAGCCAGGGATATTAGGGCCAGGGATATTAGGGCCAGGGATATTATGGCCAGGGATATTAGGGCCAGGGATATTAGGGCCAGGGATATCAGGGCCAGGGATATCAGGGCCAGGGATATTAGGGCCAGGGATATTAGGGCCAGGGATATTAGGGCCAGGGATATTAGGGCCAGGGATATTAGGGCCAGGGATATTAGGGCCAGGGAGATTAGGGCCAGCGTTATTAGGGCCAGGGATATTAGGGCCAGGGATATTATGGCCAGGGATATTAGGCCAGAGATATTAGGGCCAGGGATATTAGGGCCAGGGATATTAGGGCCAGGGATATTAGGGCCAGGGATATTAGGGCCAGGGATGTTATGGCCACGGATATTAGGGCCAGGGATATTAGGGCCAGGGATATTAGGGCCAGGGATATAAGGGCCAGGGATATTAGGGCCAGGGATATTAGGGCCAGGGATATAAGGGCCAGGGATATTAGGGCCAGGCATATTATGGCCAGGGATATTAGGGCCAGGGATATTAGGGCAAGGGATTTTAGGGCCAGGGATATTAGGGCCAGGGATATTAGGGCCAGGGATATTAGGGCCAGGGATATTAGGGCCAGGGATATTAGGGCCAGGGATAATAGGGCCAGGGATATTAGGGCCAGGGATATTAGGGCCAGGGATATTAGGGCCAGGGATATTAGGGCCAGGGATATTAGGGCCAGGGATATTAGGGCCAGGGATATTAGATCCACGGATATTACGGCCAGGGATATTAGGGCCAAGGATATTAGGGCCAGAGATATTAGGGCCAGGGATATTAGGGCCAGGGATATTAGGGCCAGGGTTATTAGGGCCAGGGTTATTAAGGCCAGGGATATTTGGGCCAGGGATATTAGGGCCAGGGATATTAGGGCCAGGGATATTAGGGCCAGGGATATTAGGGCCAGGGATATTAGGGCCAGGGATATTAGGGCCAGGGATATTAGGGCCAGGGATTTTAGGGCAAGGGATATTAGGGCCAGGGATATTAGGGCCAGGGACATTAGTGCCAGGGATATTAGGGCCAGGGATATTAGGTCCAGGGATATTAGGGCCAGGGATATTAGGTCCAGGGATATTAGGGCCAGGGATATTAGGGCCATGGATATTAGGGCCAGGGATATTAGGGCCAGGGATATTAGGCCAGGGATATTAGGGCCAGGGATATTAGGGCCAGGGATATTAGGGCCAGGGATTATAGGGCCAGGGATATTAGGGCCTGGGATATTAGGGCCAGGGATATTAGGGCCAGGGATATTAGGGCCAGGGATATTAGGGCCAGGGATATTAGGGCCAGGGATATTAGGGCCAGGGATATTAGGGCTAGGGATATTAGGGCCAGGGATTTTAGGGCAAGGGATATTAGGGCCAGGGATGTTAGGGCCAGGGATATTAGGGCCAGGGATATTAGGGCCAGGGATATTAGGGCCAGGGATATTAGGGCCAGGGATATTAGGCCCAGGGATATCAGGGCCAGGGATATTAGGGCCAGGGATATTAGGGCCAGGGATATTAGGGCCAGGGATATTAGGGCCAGGGATATTAGGGCCAGGGATATTAGGGCCAGGGATATTAGGGCCAGGGATGTTAGGGCCAGGGATATTAGGGCCAGGGATATTAGGGCCAGGGATATTAGGGCCAGGGATATTAGGGCCAGGGATTTTAGGGCAAGCGATATTCGGGCCAGGGATATTAGGGCCAGGGATTTTAGAGCCAGGGATATTAGGGCCAGGGATATTAGGGCCAGTGATATTATGGCCAGGGATATTAGGGCCAGGGATATTAGGGCCAGGGATATCAGGGCCAGGGATATCAGGGCCAGGGATATTAGGGCCAGGGATATTAGGGCCAGGGATATTAGGGCCAGCGATATTAGGGCCAGGGATATTAGGGCCAGGGATATTAGGGCCAGGGATATTAGGGCCAGGGAGATTAGGGCCAGCGTTATTAGGGCCAGGGATATTAGGGCCAGGGATATTATGGCCAGGGATATTAGGCCAGGGATATTAGGGCCAGGGATATTAGGGCCAGGGATATTAGGGCCAGGGATATTAGGGCCAGGGATATTAGGGCCAGGGATGTTATGGCCACGGATATTAGGGCCAGGGATATTAGGGCCAGGGATATTAGGGCCAGGGATATAAGGGCCAGGGATATTAGGGCCAGGGATATTAGGGCCAGGGATATAAGGGCCAGGGATATTAGGGCCAGGCATATTATGGCCAGGGATATTAGGGCCAGGGATATTAGGGCAAGGGATATTAGGGCCAGGGATATTAGGGCCAGGGATATTAGGGCCAGGGATATTAGGGCCAGGGATATTAGGGCCAGGGATATTAGGGCCAGGGATATTAGGTCCAGGGCTATTAGGGCCAGGGATATTAGGGCCAGGGATATTAGGGCCAGGGATATTAGGGCCAGGGATATTAGGGCCAGGGATAATAGGGCCAGGGATATTAAGGCCAGGGATATTAGGGCCAGCGATATTAGGGACAGGGATATTAGGGCCAGGAATATTAGGGCCAGGGATATTAGAGCCAGGCATATTAGGGCCAGGGATATTAGGGCCAGGGATATTAGGGCCAGGGATATTAGGGTCAGGGATATTAGGGCCTGGGATATTAGGGCCAGGGATATTAGGGCCAGGGATCTTAGGGCCAGGGATATTAGGGCCAGGGAAATTTGGGCCAGGGATATTAGGGCCAGGGATATTAGGGCCAGGGATTTTAGGGCAAGGGATATTAGGGCCAGGGATATTAGGGCCAGGGATATAAGGGCCAGGGATATTAGGGCCAGGGATATTAGGGCCAGGGATATTAGGGCCAGGGATATTAGGGCCAGGGATATTAGGGCCAGGGATATCAGGGCCAGGGATATAAGGGCCAGGGTATATCAGGGCCAGGGATATTAGGGCCAGGGATATTAGGGCCAGGGATATTAAGGCCAGGGATATTAGGGCCAGGGATATTAGGGCCAGGGATATTAGGGCCAGGGATATTAGGGCCAGGGATATTAGGGCCAGGGATATTAGGGCCAGGGATATTAGGGCAAGGGATTTTAGGGCAAGGAATATTAGGGCCAGGGATATTAGGGCCAGGGATATTAGAGCCAGGGATATTAGGGCCAGGGATATTAGGGCCAGGGATATTAGGGCCAGGGATATTAGGGCCAGGAATGTTAGGGCCAGGGATATCAGGGCCAGGGATATTAGGGCCAGGGATATTAGGGCCAGGGATATTAGGGCCAGGGATTTAAGGGCCAGGGATATTAGGGCCAGGGATATTAGGGCCAGGGATATTAGGGCCAGGGAGATTAGGGCCAGCATTATTAAGGCCAGGGATATTAGGGCCAGGGATAATATGGCCAGGGATATTAGGGCCAGGGATATTAGGGCCAGGGATATTAGGGCCAGGGATATTAGGGCCAGGGATATTAGGGCCAGGGATATTAGGTCCAGGGATATTAGGGCCAGGGATATTAGGGCCATGGATATTAGGGCCAGGGATATTAGGGCCAGGGATATTAGGCCAGGGATATTAGGGCCAGGGATATTAGGGCCAGGGATATTAGGGCCAGGGATATTAGGGCCAGGGATATTAGGGCCAGGGATATTAGGTCCAGGGATATTAGGGCCAGGGATATTAGGGCCATGGATATTAGGGCCAGGGATATTAGGGCCAGGGATATTAGGGCCAGGGATATTAGGGCCAGGGATATTAGGGCCAGGGATATTAGGCCCAGGGATATCAGGGCCAGGGATATTAGGGCCAGGGATATTAGGGCCAGGGATATTAGGGCCAGGGATATTAGGGCCAGGGATATTAGGGCCAGGGATATTAGGGCCAGGGATGTTAGGGCCAGGGATATTAGGGCCAGGGATATTAGGGCCAGGGATATTAGGGCCAGGGATTTTAGGGCAAGCGATATTCGGGCCAGGGATATTAGGGCCAGGGATTTTAGAGCCAGGGATATTAGGGCCAGGGATATTAGGGCCAGGGATATTAGGGCCAGGGATATTAGGGCCAGGGATATTAGGGCCAGGGATATCAGGGCCAGGGATATCAGGGCCAGGGATATTAGGGCCAGGGATATTAGGGCCAGGGATATTAGAGCTAGGGATATTAGGGCCAGGGATATTAGGGCCAGGGATATTAGGGCCAGGGATATTAGGGCCAGGGAGATTAGGGCCAGCGTTATTAGGGCCAGGGATATTAGGGCCAGGGATATTATGGCCAGGGATATTAGACCAGGGATATTAGGGCCAGGGATATTAGGGCCAGGGATATTAGGGCCAGGGATATTAGGGCCAGGGATGTTATGGCCATGGATATTAGGGCCAGGGATTTTAGGGCCAGGGATATTAGGGCCAGGGATATAAGGGCCAGGGATATTAGGGCCAGGGATATTAGGGCCAGGGATATAAGGGCCAGGGATATTAGGGCCAGGCATATTATGGCCAGGGATATTAGGGCCAGGCATATTAGGGCAAGGGATATTAGGGCCAGGGATATTAGGGCCAGGGATATTAGGGCCAGGGATATTAGGGCCAGGGATATTAGGGCCAGGGATATTAGGGCCAGGGATATTAGGTCCAGGGCTATTAGGGCCAGGGATATTAGGGCCAGGGATATTAGGGCCAGGGATATTAGGGCCAGGGATATTAGGGCCAGGGATAATAGGGCCAGGGATATTAGGGCCAGGGATATTAGGGCCAGGGATATTAGGGCCAGGGATATTAGGGCCAGGGATATTAGGGCCAGGGATATTAGGGCCACGGATATTACGGCCAGGGATATTAGGGCCAAGGATATTAGGGCCAGAGATATTAGGGCCAGGGATATTAGGGCCAGGGATATTAGGGCCAGGGTTATTAGAGCCAGGGTTATTAAGGCCAGGGATATTAGGGCCAGGGATATTAGGGCCAGGGATATTAGGGCCAGGGATATTAGGGCCAGGGATATTAGGGCCAGGGATATTAGGGCCAGGGATATTAGGGCCAGGGATATTAGGGCCAGGGATTTTAGGGCAAGGGATATTAGGGCCAGGGATATTAGGGCCATGGATATTAGGGCCAGGGATATTAGGGCCAGGGATATTAGGCCAGGGATATTAGGGCCAGGGATATTAGGGCCTGGGATATTAGGGCCAGGGATATTAGGGCCAGGGATATTAGGGCCAGGGATATTAGGGCCTCGGATATTAGGGCCAGGGATATTAGGGCCAGGGATATTAGGGCTAGGGATATTAGGGCCAGGGATTTTAGGGCAAGGGATATTAGGGCCAGGGATATTAGGGCCAGGGATATTTGGGCCAGGGATATTAGGGCCAGGGATATTAGGGCCAGGGATATTAGGGCCAGGGATATTAGGCCCAGGGATATCAGGGCCAGGGATATTAGGGCCAGGGATATTAGGGCCAGGGATATTAGGGCCAGGGATATTAGGGCCAGGGATATTAGGGCCAGGGATATTAGGGCCAGGGATGTTAGGGCCAGGGATATTAGGGCCAGGGATATTAGGGCCAGGGATATTAGGGCCAGGGATTTTAGGGCAAGCGATATTCGGGCCAGGGATATTAGGGCCAGGGATTTTAGAGCCAGGGATATTAGGGCCAGGGATATTAGGGCCAGGGATATTATGGCCAGGGATATTAGGGCCAGGGATATCAGGGCCAGGGATATTAGGGCCAGGGATATTAGGGCCAGGGATATTAGGGCCAGGGATATTAGGGCCAGGGATATTAGGGCCAGGGATATTAGGGCCAGGGATATTAGGGCCAGGGAGATTAGGGCCAGCGTTATTAGGGCCAGGGATATTAGGGCCAGGGATATTATGGCCAGGGATATTAGGCCAGGGATATTAGGGCCAGGGATATTAGGGCCAGGGATATTAGGGCCAGGGATATTAGGGCCAGGGATATTAGGGCCAGGGATGTTATGGCCACGGATATTAGGGCCAGGGATATTAGGGCCAGGGATATTAGGGCCAGGGATATAAGGGCCAGGGATATTAGGGCCAGGGATATTAGGGCCAGGGATATAAGAGCCAGGGATATTAGGGCCAGGCATATTATGGCCAGGGATATTAGGGCCAGGGATATTAGGGCAAGGGATATTAGGGCCAGGGATATTAGGGCCAGGGATATTAGGGCCAAGGATATTAGGGCCAGGGATATTAGGGCCAGGGATATTAGGGCCAGGGATATTAGGTCCAGGGCTATTAGGGCCAGGGATATTAGGGCCAGGGATATTAGGGCCAGGGATATTAGGGCCAGGGATATTAGGGCCAGGGATAATAGGGCCAGGGATATTAAGGCCAGGGATATTAGGGCCAGCGATATTAGGGACAGGGATATTAGGGCCAGGAATATTAGGGCCAGGGATATTAGAGCCAGGCATATTAGGGCCAGGGATATTAGGGCCAGGGATATTAGGGCCAGGGATATTAGGGTCAGGGATATTAGGGCCTGGGATATTAGGGCCAGGGATATTAGGGCCAGGGATCTTAGGGCCAGGGATATTAGGGCCAGGGAAATTAGGGCCAGGGATATTAGGGCCAGGGATATTAGGGCCAGGGATTTTAGGGCAAGGGATATTAGGGCCAGGGATATTAGGGCCAGGGATATAAGGGCTAGGGATATTAGGGCCAGGGATATTAGGGCCAGGGATATTAGGGCCAGGGATATTAGGGCCAGGGATATTAGGGCCAGGGATATCAGGGCCAGGGATAATAGGGCCAGGGATATTAGGGCCAGGGATATTAGGGTGAGGGATATTATGGCCAGGGATATTAGGGCCAGCAATATTAGGGTGAGGGATATTATGGCCAGGGATATTAGGGCCAGCAATATTAGGGCCAGGGATATTAGGGCCAGGGATATTAGGGCCAGGGATATTAGGGCCAGGGATATTAGGGCAAGGGATTTTAGGGCAAGGAATATTAGGGCCAGGGATATTAGGGCCAGGGATATTAGAGCCAGGGATATTAGGGCCAGGGATATTAGGGCCAGGGATATTAGGGCCAGGGATATTAGGGCCAGGAATGTTAGGGCCAGGGATATCAGGGCCAGGGATATTAGGGCCAGGGATATTAGGGCCAGGGATATTAGGGCCAGGGATTTTAGGGCCAGGGATATTAGGGCCAGGGATATTAGGGCCAGGGATATTAGGGCCAGGGAGATTAGGGCCAGCATTATTAAGGCCAGGGATATTAGGGCCAGGGATAATATGGCCAGGGATATTAGGGCCAGGGATATTAGGGCCAGGGATATTAGGGCCAGGGATATTAGGGCCAGGGATATTAGGGCCAGGGATATTAGGGCCAGGGATATTAGGTCCAGGGATATTAGGGCCAGGGATATTAGGGCCATGGATATTAGGGCCAGGGATATTAGGGCCAGGGATATTAGGCCAGGGATATTAGGGCCAGGGATATTAGGGCCAGCGATATTAGGGCCAGGGATATTAGGGCCAGGGATATTAGGGCCAGGGATATTAGGGCCAGGGATATTAGCGCCTGGGATATTAGGGCCAGGGATATTAGGGCCAGGGATATTAGGGCCAGGGATATTAGGGCCAGGGATATTAGGGCCAGGGATATTAGGGCCAGGGATATTAGGGCCAGGGATATTAGGGCTAGGGATATTAGGGCCAGGGATTTTAGGGCAAGGGATATTAGGGCCAGGGATATTAGGGCCAGGGATATTAGGGCCAGGGATATTAGGGCCAGGGATATTAGGGCCAGGGATATTAGGGCCAGGGATATTAGGCCCAGGGATATCAGGGCCAGGGATATTAGGGCCAGGGATATTAGGGCCAGGGATATTATGGCCAGGGATATTAGGGCCAGGGATATTATGGCCAGGGATATTAGGGCCAGGGATATTAGGGCCAGGGATGTTAGGGCCAGGGATATTAGGGCCAGGGATATTAGGGCCAGGGATATTAGGGCCAGGGATATTAGGGCCAGGGATTTTAGGGCAAGCGATATTCGGGCCAGGGATATTAGGGCCAGGGATTTTAGAGCCAGGGATATTAGGGCCAGGGATATTAGGGCCAGGGATATTAGGGCCAGGGATATTAGGGCCAGGGATATTAGGGCCAGGGATATCAGGGCCAGGGATATCAGGGCCAGGGATATTAGGGCCAGGGATATTAGGGCCAGGGATATTAGGGCCAGGGATATTAGGGCCAGGGATATTAGGGCTAGGGAGATTAGGGCCAGCGTTATTAGGGCCAGCGTTATTAGGGCCAGGGATATTATGGCCAGGGATATTAGGCCAGGGATATTAGGGCCAGGGATATTAGGGCCAGGGATATTAGGTCCAGGGATATTAGGGCCAGGGATATTAGGGCCAGGGATGTTATGGCCACGGATATTAGGGCCAGGGATATTAGGGCCAGGGATATTAGGGCCAGGGATATAAGGGCCAGCAATATTAGGGCCAGGGATATTAGGGCCAGGGATATAAGGGCCAGGGATATTAGGGCCAGGCATATTATGGCCAGGGATATTAGGGCCAGGGATATTAGGGCAAGGGATATTAGGGCCAGGGATATTAGGGCCAGGGATATTAGGGCCAAGGATATTAGGGGCAGGGATATTAGGGCCAGGGATATTAGGGCCAGGGATATTAGGTCCAGGGCTATTAGGGCCAGGGATATTAGGGCCAGGGATATTAGGGCCAGGGATATTAGGGCCAGGGATATTAGGGCCAGGGATATTAAGGCCAGGGATATTAGGGCCAGCGATATTAGGGACAGGGATATTAGGGCCAGGGATATTAGGGCCAGGGATATTAGAGCCAGGCATATTAGGGCCAGGGATATTAGGGCCAGGGATATTAGGGCCAGGGATATTAGGGTCAGGGATATTAGGGCCTGGGATATTAGGGCCAGGGATATTAGGGCCAGGGATCTTAGGGCCAGGGATATTAGGGCCAGGGAAATTAGGGCCAGGGATATTAGGGCCAGGGATATTAGGGCCAGGGATTTTAGGGCCAGGAATGTTAGGGCCAGGGATATCAGGGCCAGGGATATTAGGGCCAGGGATATTAGGGCCAGGGATATTAGGGCCAGGGATTTTAGGGCCAGGGATATTAGGGCCAGGGATATTAGGGCCAGGGATATTAGGGCCAGGGAGATTAGGGCCAGCATTATTAGGGCCAGGGATATTAGGGCCAGGGATAATATGGCCAGGGATATTAGGGCCAGGGATATTAGGGCCAGGGATATTAGGGCCAGGGATATTAGGGCCAGGGATATTAGGGCCAGGGATATTAGGGCCAGGGATATTAGGGCCAGGGATATTAGGGCTACGGATATTAGGGCCAGGGATATTAGGGCCAGGGATATTAGGGCCAGGGATATTAGGGCCAGGGATATTAGGGCCAGGGATATTAGAGCCAGGGATATAAGGGCCAGGGATATTAGGGCCAGGCATATTATGGCCAGGGATATTAGGGCCAGGGATAATAGGGCAAGGGATATCAGGGCCAGGGAAATTAGGGCCAGGGATATTAAGGCTAGGGATATTAGGGCCAGGGATTTTAGGGCCAGGGATATTAGAGCCAGGGATATTAGGGCCAGGGATATTAGGGCCAGGGATATTAGGGCCAGGGATATTAGGGCCAGGAATGTTAGGGCCAGGGATATCAGGGCCAGGGATATTAGGGCCAGGGATATTAGGGCCAGGGATATTAGGGCCAGGGATTTTAGGGCCAGGGATATTAGGGCCAGGGATATTAGGGCCAGGGATATTAGGGCCAGGGAGATTAGGGCCAGCATTATTAAGGCCAGGGATATTAGGGCCAGGGATAATATGGCCAGGGATATTAGGGCCAGGGATATTAGGGCCAGGGATATTAGGGCCAGGGATATTAGGGCCAGGGATATTAGGGCCAGGGATATTAGGGCCAGGGATATTAGGTCCAGGGATATTAGGGCCAGGGATATTAGGGCCATGGATATTAGGGCCAGGGATATTAGGGCCAGGGATATTAGGCCAGGGATATTAGGGCCAGGGATATTAGGGCCAGCGATATTAGGGCCAGGGATATTAGGGCCAGGGATATTAGGGCCAGGGATATTAGGGCCTGGGATATTAGGGCCAGGGATATTAGGGCCAGGGATATTAGGGCCAGGGATATTAGGGCCACGGATATTAGGGCCAGGGATATTAGGGCCAGGGATATTAGGGCTAGGGATATTAGGGCCAGGGATTTTAGGGCAAGGGATATTAGGGCCAGGGATATTAGGGCCAGGGATATTTGGGCCAGGGATATTAGGGCCAGGGATATTAGGGCCAGGGATATTAGGGCCAGGGATATTAGGCCCAGGGATATCAGGGCCAGGGATATTAGGGCCAGGGATATTAGGGCCAGGGATATTAGGGCCAGGGATATTAGGGCCAGGGATATTAGGGCCAGGGATATTAGGGCCAGGGATATTAGGGCCAGGGATGTTAGGGCCAGGGATATTAGGGCCAGGGATATTAGGGCCAGGGATATTAGGGCCAGGGATTTTAGGGCAAGCGATATTCGGGCCAGGGATATTAGGGCCAGGGATTTTAGAGCCAGGGATATTAGGGCCAGGGATATTAGGGCCAGGGATATTATGGCCAGGGATATTAGGGCCAGGGATATCAGGGCCAGGGATATTAGGGCCAGGGATATTAGGGCCAGGGATATTAGGGCCAGGGATATTAGGGCCAGGGATATTAGGGCCAGGGATATTAGGGCCAGGGATATTAGGGCCAGGGAGATTAGGGCCAGCGTTATTAGGGCCAGGGATATTAGGGCCAGGGATATTATGGCCAGGGATATTAGGCCAGGGATATTAGGGCCAGGGATATTAGGGCCAGGGATATTAGGGCCAGGGATATTAGGGCCAGGGATATTAGGGCCAGGGATGTTATGGCCACGGATATTAGGGCCAGGGATATTAGGGCCAGGGATATTAGGGCCAGGGATATAAGGGCCAGGGATATTAGGGCCAGGGATATTAGGGCCAGGGATATAAGGGCCAGGGATATTAGGGCCAGGCATATTATGGCCAGGGATATTAGGGCCAGGGATATTAGGGCAAGGGATATTAGGGCCAGGGATATTAGGGCCAGGGATATTAGGGCCAAGGATATTAGGGCCAGGGATATTAGGGCCAGGGATATTAGGGCCAGGGATATTAGGTCCAGGGCTATTAGGGCCAGGGATATTAGGGCCAGGGATATTAGGGCCAGGGATATTAGGGCCAGGGATATTAGGGCCAGGGATAATAGGGCCAGGGATATTAAGGCCAGGGATATTAGGGCCAGCGATATTAGGGACAGGGATATTAGGGCCAGGAATATTAGGGCCAGGGATATTAGAGCCAGGCATATTAGGGCCAGGGATATTAGGGCCAGGGATATTAGGGCCAGGGATATTAGGGTCAGGGATATTAGGGCCTGGGATATTAGGGCCAGGGATATTAGGGCCAGGGATCTTAGGGCCAGGGATATTAGGGCCAGGGAAATTAGGGCCAGGGATATTAGGGCCAGGGATATTAGGGCCAGGGATTTTAGGGCAAGGGATATTAGGGCCAGGGATATTAGGGCCAGGGATATTAGGGCCAGGGATATTAGGGCCAGGGATATTAGGGCCAGGGATATTAGGGCCAGGGATATTAGGGCCAGGGATATCAGGGCCAGGGATAATAGGGCCAGGGATATTAGGGCCAGGGATATTAGGGTGAGGGATATTATGGCCAGGGATATTAGGGCCAGCAATATTAGGGTGAGGGATATTATGGCCAGGGATATTAGGGCCAGCAATATTAGGGCCAGGGATATTAGGGCCAGGGATATTAGGGCCAGGGATATTAGGGCCAGGGATATTAGGGCAAGGGATTTTAGGGCAAGGAATATTAGGGCCAGGGATATTAGGGCCAGGGATATTAGAGCCAGGGATATTAGGGCCAGGGATATTAGGGCCAGGGATATTAGGGCCAGGGATATTAGGGCCAGGAATGTTAGGGCCAGGGATATCAGGGCCAGGGATATTAGGGCCAGGGATATTAGGGCCAGGGATATTAGGGCCAGGGATTTTAGGGCCAGGGATATTAGGGCCAGGGATATTAGGGCCAGGGATATTAGGGCCAGGGAGATTAGGGCCAGCATTATTAAGGCCAGGGATATTAGGGCCAGGGATAATATGGCCAGGGATATTAGGGCCAGGGATATTAGGGCCAGGGATATTAGGGCCAGGGATATTAGGGCCAGGGATATTAGGGCCAGGGATATTAGGGCCAGGGATATTAGGTCCAGGGATATTAGGGCCAGGGATATTAGGGCCATGGATATTAGGGCCAGGGATATTAGGGCCAGGGATATTAGGCCAGGGATATTAGGTCCAGGGATATTAGGGCCAGCGATATTAGGGCCAGGGATATTAGGGCCAGGGATATTAGGGCCAGGGATATTAGGGCCAGGGATATTAGCGCCTGGGATATTAGGGCCAGGGATATTAGGGCCAGGGATATTAGGGCCAGGGATATTAGGGCCAGGGATATTAGGGCCAGGGATATTAGGGCCAGGGATATTAGGGCCAGGGATATTAGGGCTAGGGATATTAGGGCCAGGGATTTTAGGGCAAGGGATATTAGGGCCAGGGATATTAGGGCCAGGGATATTAGGGCCAGGGATATTAGGGCCAGGGATATTAGGGCCAGGGATATTAGGGCCAGGGATATTAGGCCCAGGGATATCAGGGCCAGGGATATTAGGGCCAGGGATATTAGGGCCAGGGATATTATGGCCAGGGATATTAGGGCCAGGGATATTATGGCCAGGGATATTAGGGCCAGGGATATTAGGGCCAGGGATGTTAGGGCCAGGGATATTAGGGCCAGGGATATTAGGGCCAGGGATATTAGGGCCAGGGATATTAGGGCCAGGGATTTTAGGGCAAGCGATATTCGGGCCAGGGATATTAGGGCCAGGGATATTAGGGCCAGGGATATTAGGGCCAGGGATATCAGGGCCAGGGATATCAGGGCCAGGGATATTAGGGCCAGGGATATTAGGGCCAGGGATATTAGGGCCAGGGATATTAGGGCCAGGGATATTAGGGCTAGGGAGATTAGGGCCAGCGTTATTAGGGCCAGCGTTATTAGGGCCAGGGATATTATGGCCAGGGATATTAGGCCAGGGATATTAGGGCCAGGGATATTAGGGCCAGGGATATTAGGGCCAGGGATATTAGGGCCAGGGATATTAGGGCCAGGGATGTTATGGCCACGGATATTAGGGCCAGGGATATTAGGGCCAGGGATATTAGGGCCAGGGATATAAGGGCCAGCAATATTAGGGCCAGGGATATTAGGGCCAGGGATATAAGGGCCAGGGATATTAGGGCCAGGCATATTATGGCCAGGGATATTAGGGCCAGGGATATTAGGGCAAGGGATATTAGGGCCAGGGATATTAGGGCCAGGGATATTAGGGCCAAGGATATTAGGGGCAGGGATATTAGGGCCAGGGATATTAGGGCCAGGGATATTAGGTCCAGGGCTATTAGGGCCAGGGATATTAGGGCCAGGGATATTAGGGCCAGGGATATTAGGGCCAGGGATATTAGGGCCAGGGATATTAAGGCCAGGGATATTAGGGCCAGCGATATTAGGGACAGGGATATTAGGGCCAGGGATATTAGGGCCAGGGATATTAGAGCCAGGCATATTAGGGCCAGGGATATTAGGGCCAGGGATATTAGGGCCAGGGATATTAGGGTCAGGGATATTAGGGCCTGGGATATTAGGGCCAGGGATATTAGGGCCAGGGATCTTAGGGCCAGGGATATTAGGGCCAGGGAAATTAGGGCCAGGGATATTAGGGCCAGGGATATTAGGGCCAGGGATATTAGGGCCAGGAATGTTAGGGCCAGGGATATCAGGGCCAGGGATATTAGGGCCAGGGATATTAGGGCCAGGGATATTAGGGCCAGGGATTTTAGGGCCAGGGATATTAGGGCCAGGGATATTAGGGCCAGGGATATTAGGGCCAGGGAGATTAGGGCCAGCATTATTAGGGCCAGGGATATTAGGGCCAGGGATAATATGGCCAGGGATATTAGGGCCAGGGATATTAGGGCCAGGGATATTAGGGCCAGGGATATTAGGGCCAGGGATATTAGGGCCAGGGATATTAGGGCCAGGGATATTAGGGCTACGGATATTAGGGCCAGGGATATTAGGGCCAGGGATATTAGGGCCAGGGATATTAGGGCCAGGGATATTAGGGCCAGGGATATTAGAGCCAGGGATATAAGGGCCAGGGATATTAGGGCCAGGCATATTATGGCCAGGGATATTAGGGCCAGGGATAATAGGGCAAGGGATATCAGGGCCAGGGAAATTAGGGCCAGGGATATTAAGGCTAGGGATATTAGGGCCAGGGATTTTAGGGCCAGGGATATTAGAGCCAGGGATATTAGGGCCAGGGATATTAGGGCCAGGGATATTAGGGCCAGGGATATTAGGGCCAGGAATGTTAGGGCCAGGGATATCAGGGCCAGGGATATTAGGGCCAGGGATATTAGGGCCAGGGATATTAGGGCCAGGGATTTTAGGGCCAGGGATATTAGGGCCAGGGATATTAGGGCCAGGGATATTAGGGCCAGGGAGATTAGGGCCAGCATTATTAAGGCCAGGGATATTAGGGCCAGGGATAATATGGCCAGGGATATTAGGGCCAGGGATATTAGGGCCAGGGATATTAGGGCCAGGGATATTAGGGCCAGGGATATTAGGGCCAGGGATATTAGGGCCAGGGATATTAGGTCCAGGGATATTAGGGCCAGGGATATTAGGGCCATGGATATTAGGGCCAGGGATATTAGGGCCAGGGATATTAGGCCAGGGATATTAGGGCCAGGGATATTAGGGCCAGCGATATTAGGGCCAGGGATATTAGGGCCAGGGATATTAGGGCCAGGGATATTAGGGCCAGGGATATTAGCGCCTGGGATATTAGGGCCAGGGATATTAGGGCCAGGGATATTAGGGCCAGGGATATTAGGGCCAGGGATATTAGGGCCAGGGATATTAGGGCCAGGGATATTAGGGCCAGGGATATTAGGGCTAGGGATATTAGGGCCAGGGATTTTAGGGCAAGGGATATTAGGGCCAGGGATATTAGGGCCAGGGATATTAGGGCCAGGGATATTAGGGCCAGGGATATTAGGGCCAGGGATATTAGGGCCAGGGATATTAGGCCCAGGGATATCAGGGCCAGGGATATTAGGGCCAGGGATATTAGGGCCAGGGATATTATGGCCAGGGATATTAGGGCCAGGGATATTATGGCCAGGGATATTAGGGCCAGGGATATTAGGGCCAGGGATGTTAGGGCCAGGGATATTAGGGCCAGGGATATTAGGGCCAGGGATATTAGGGCCAGGGATATTAGGGCCAGGGATTTTAGGGCAAGCGATATTCGGGCCAGGGATATTAGGGCCAGGGATTTTAGAGCCAGGGATATTAGGGCCAGGGATATTAGGGCCAGGGATATTAGGGCCAGGGATATTAGGGCCAGGGATATTAGGGCCAGGGATATCAGGGCCAGGGATATCAGGGCCAGGGATATTAGGGCCAGGGATATTAGGGCCAGGGATATTAGGGCCAGGGATATTAGGGCCAGGGATATTAGGGCTAGGGAGATTAGGGCCAGCGTTATTAGGGCCAGCGTTATTAGGGCCAGGGATATTATGGCCAGGGATATTAGGCCAGGGATATTAGGGCCAGGGATATTAGGGCCAGGGATATTAGGGCCAGGGATATTAGGGCCAGGGATATTAGGGCCAGGGATGTTATGGCCACGGATATTAGGGCCAGGGATATTAGGGCCAGGGATATTAGGGCCAGGGATATAAGGGCCAGCAATATTAGGGCCAGGGATATTAGGGCCAGGGATATAAGGGCCAGGGATATTAGGGCCAGGCATATTATGGCCAGGGATATTAGGGCCAGGGATATTAGGGGAAGGGATATTAGGGCCAGGGATATTGGGGCCAGGGATATTAGGGCCAAGGATATTAGGGGCAGGGATATTAGGGCCAGGGATATTAGGGCCAGGGATATTAGGTCCAGGGCTATTAGGGCCAGGGATATTAGGGCCAGGGATATTAGGGCCAGGGATATTAGGGCCAGGGATATTAGGGCCAGGGATATTAAGGCCAGGGATATTAGGGCCAGCGATATTAGGGACAGGGATATTAGGGCCAGGGATATTAGGGCCAGGGATATTAGAGCCAGGCATATTAGGGCCAGGGATATTAGGGCCAGGGATATTAGGGCCAGGGATATTAGGGTCAGGGATATTAGGGCCTGGGATATTAGGGCCAGGGATATTAGGGCCAGGGATCTTAGGGCCAGGGATATTAGGGCCAGGGAAATTAGGGCCAGGGATATTAGGGCCAGGGATATTAGGGCCAGGGATATTAGGGCCAGGAATGTTAGGGCCAGGGATATCAGGGCCAGGGATATTAGGGCCAGGGATATTAGGGCCAGGGATATTAGGGCCAGGGATTTTAGGGCCAGGGATATTAGGGCCAGGGATATTAGGGCCAGGGATATTAGGGCCAGGGAGATTAGGGCCAGCATTATTAGGGCCAGGGATATTAGGGCCAGGGATAATATGGCCAGGGATATTAGGGCCAGGGATATTAGGGCCAGGGATATTAGGGCCAGGGATATTAGGGCCAGGGATATTAGGGCCAGGGATATTAGGGCCAGGGATATTAGGGCCAGGGATATTAGGGCTACGGATATTAGGGCCAGGGATATTAGGGCCAGGGATATTAGGGCCAGGGATATTAGGGCCAGGGATATTAGGGCCAGGGATATTAGAGCCAGGGATATAAGGGCCAGGGATATTAGGGCCAGGCATATTATGGCCAGGGATATTAGGGCCAGGGATAATAGGGCAAGGGATATCAGGGCCAGGGAAATTAGGGCCAGGGATATTAAGGCCAGGGATATTAGGGCCAGGGATATTAGGGCCAGTTTTATTAGGGCCAGCGATATTAGGGCCAGGGATATTAGGGCCAGGGATATTAGGGCCAGGGATATTAGGGCCAGGGATAATAGGGCCAGGGATATTAGGTCCAGGGATATTAGGGCCAGGGATATTAGGGCCAGGGATATTAGGGCCAGCATTATTAGGGCCAGGGATATTAGGGCCAGGGATAATATGGCCAGGGATATTAGGGCCAGGGATATTAGGGCCAGGGATATTAGGGCCAGGGATATTAGGGCCAGGGATATTAGGGCCAGGGATATTAGGGCCAGGGATATTAGGGCCAGGGATATTAGGGCTACGGATATTAGGGCCAGGGATATTAGGGCCAGGGATATTAGGGCCAGGGATATTAGGGCCAGGGATATTAGGGCCAGGGATATTAGAGCCAGGGATATAAGGGCCAGGGATATTAGGGCCAGGCATATTATGGCCAGGGATATTAGGGCCAGGGATAATAGGGCAAGGGATATCAGGGCCAGGGAAATTAGGGCCAGGGATATTAAGGCCAGGGATATTAGGGCCAGGGATATTAGGGCCAGTTTTATTAGGGCCAGTGATATTAGGGCCAGGGATATTAGGGCCAGGGATATTAGGGCCAGGGATATTAGGGCCAGGGATAATAGGGCCAGGGATATTAGGTCCAGGGATATTAGGGCCAGGGATATTAGGGCCAGGGATATTAGGGCCAGGGATATTAGCGCCAGGGATATTAGGGCCAGGGATATTAGGGCCAGGGTTATTAGGGCCAGGGATATTAGGGCCTGGGATATTAGGGCGATGGATATTAGGGCCAGGGATATTAGGGCCAGGGATATTAGGGCCAGGGATATTAGGGACTGGGATATTAGGGCCAGGGATATTAGGGCCAGGGATATTAGGTCCAGGGATATTAGGGCCAGGGATATTAGGGCCATGGATATTAGGGCCAGGGATATTAGGGCCAGGGATATTAGGCCAGGGATATTAGGGCCAGGGATATTAGGGCCAGCGATATTAGGGCCAGGGATATTAGGGCCAGGGATATTAGGGCCAGGGATATTAGGGCCAGGGATATTAGCGCCTGGGATATTAGGGCCAGGGATATTAGGGCCAGGGATATTAGGGCCAGGGATATTAGGGCCAGGGATATTAGGGCCAGGGATATAAGGGCCAGGGATATTAGGGCCAGGGATATTAGGGCTAGGGATATTAGGGCCAGGGATTTTAGGGCAAGGGATATTAGGGCCAGGGATATTAGGGCCAGGGATATTAGGGCCAGGGATATTAGGGCCAGGGATATTAGGGCCAGGGATATTAGGGCCAGGGATATTAGGCCCAGGGATATCAGGGCCAGGGATATTAGGGCCAGGGATATTAGGGCCAGGGATATTATGGCCAGGGATATTAGGGCCAGGGATATTATGGCCAGGGATATTAGGGCCAGGGATATTAGGGCCAGGGATGTTAGGGCCAGGGATATTAGGGCCAGGGATATTAGGGCCAGGGATATTAGGGCCAGGGATATTAGGGCCAGGGATTTTAGGGCAAGCGATATTCGGGCCAGGGATATTAGGGCCAGGGATTTTAGAGCCAGGGAGATTAGGGCCAGCGTTATTAGGGCCAGCGTTATTAGGGCCAGGGATATTATGGCCAGGGATATTAGGCCAGGGATATTAGGGCCAGGGATATTAGGGCCAGGGATATTAGGGCCAGGGATATTAGGGCCAGGGATATTAGGGCCAGGGATGTTATGGCCACGGATATTAGGGCCAGGGATATTAGGGCCAGGGATTTTAGAGCCAGGGAGATTAGGGCCAGCGTTATTAGGGCCAGCGTTATTAGGGCCAGGGATATTATGGCCAGGGATATTAGGCCAGGGATATTAGGGCCAGGGATATTAGGGCCAGGGATATTAGGGCCAGGGATATTAGGGCCAGGGATATTAGGGCCAGGGATGTTATGGCCACGGATATTAGGGCCAGGGATATTAGGGCCAGGGATATTAGGGCCAGGGATATAAGGGCCAGCAATATTAGGGCCAGGGATATTAGGGCCAGGGATATAAGGGCCAGGGATATTAGGGCCAGGCATATTATGGCCAGGGATATTAGGGCCAGGGATATTAGGGCAAGGGATATTAAGGCCAGGGATATTAGGGCCAGGGATATTAGGGCCAAGGATATTAGGGGCAGGGATATTAGGGCCAGGGATATTAGGGCCAGGGATATTAGGTCCAGGGCTATTAGGGCCAGGGATATTAGGGCCAGGGATATTAGGGCCAGGGATATTAGGGCCAGGGATATTAGGGCCAGGGATATTAAGGCCAGGGATATTAGGGCCAGCGATATTAGGGACAGGGATATTAGGGCCAGGGATATTAGGGCCAGGGATATTAGAGCCAGGCATATTAGGGCCAGGGATATTAGGGCCAGGGATATTAGGGCCAGGGATATTAGGGTCAGGGATATTAGGGCCTGGGATATTAGGGCCAGGGATATTAGGGCCAGGGATCTTAGGGCCAGGGATATTAGGGCCAGGGAAATTAGGGCCAGGGATATTAGGGCCAGGGATATTAGGGCCAGGGATATTAGGGCCAGGAATGTTAGGGCCAGGGATATCAGGGCCAGGGATATTAGGGCCAGGGATATTAGGGCCAGGGATATTAGGGCCAGGGATTTTAGGGCCAGGGATATTAGGGCCAGGGATATTAGGGCCAGGGATATTAGGGCCAGGGAGATTAGGGCCAGCATTATTAGGGCCAGGGATATTAGGGCCAGGGATAATATGGCCAGGGATATTAGGGCCAGGGATATTAGGGCCAGGGATATTAGGGCCAGGGATATTAGGGCCAGGGATATTAGGGCCAGGGATATTAGGGCCAGGGATATTAGGGCCAGGGATATTAGGGCTACGGATATTAGGGCCAGGGATATTAGGGCCAGGGATATTAGGGCCAGGGATATTAGGGCCAGGGATATTAGGGCCAGGGATATTAGAGCCAGGGATATAAGGGCCAGGGATATTAGGGCCAGGAATATTATGGCCAGGGATATTAAAGCCAGGGATAATAGGGCAAGGGATATCAGGGCCAGGGAAATTAGGGCCAGGGATATTAAGGCCAGGGATATTAGGGCCAGGGATATTAGGGCCAGTTTTATTAGGGCCAGCGATATTAGGGCCAGGGATATTAGGGCCAGGGATATTAGGGCCAGGGATATTAGGGCCAGGGATAATAGGGCCAGGGATATTAGGTCCAGGGATATTAGGGCCAGGGATATTAGGGCCAGGGATATTAGGGCCAGCATTATTAGGGCCAGGGATATTAGGGCCAGGGATAATATGGCCAGGGATATTAGGGCCAGGGATATTAGGGCCAGGGATATTAGGGCCAGGGATATTAGGGCCAGGGATATTAGGGCCAGGGATATTAGGGCCAGGGATATTAGGGCTACGGATATTAGGGCCAGGGATATTAGGGCCAGGGATATTAGGGCCAGGGATATTAGGGCCAGGGATATTAGGGCCAGGGATATTAGAGCCAGGGATATAAGGGCCAGGGATATTAGGGCCAGGCATACTATGGCCAGGGATATTAGGGCCAGGGATAATAGGGCAAGGGATATCAGGGCCAGGGAAATTAGGGCCAGGGATATTAAGGCCAGGGATATTAGGGCCAGGGATATTAGGGCCAGTTTTATTAGGGCCAGCGATATTAGGGCCAGGGATATTAGGGCCAGGGATATTAGGGCCAGGGATATTAGGGCCAGGGATAATAGGGCCAGGGATATTAGGTCCAGGGATATTAGGGCCAGGGATATTAGGGCCAGGGATATTAGGGCCAGGGATATTAGCGCCAGGGATATTAGGGCCAGGGATATTAGGGCCAGGGTTATTAGGGCCAGGGATATTAGGGCCTGGGATATTAGGGCGATGGATATTAGGGCCAGGGATATTAGGGCCAGGGATATTAGGGCCAGGGATATTAGGGACTGGGATATTAGGGCCAGGGATATTAGGGCCAGGGATATTAGGGCCAGGGATATTAGGGCCAGGGATATTAGGGCCAGGGATATTAGGGCCAGGGATAATAGGGCCAGGGATATTAGGGCCAGGGATATTAGGGTGAGGGATATTATGGCCAGGGATATTAGGGCCAGCAATATTAGGGTGAGGGATATTATGGCCAGGGATATTAGGGCCAGCAATATTAGGGCCAGGGATATTAGGGCAAGGGATATTAGGGCCAGGGATATTAGGGCCAGGGATATTAGGGCCAGGGATATTAGGGCCAGGGATATTAGGGCCAGGGATATTAGCACCAGGGATATTAGGGCCAGGGATATTAGTGCCAGGGTTATTAGGGCCAGGGATATTAGGGCCAGGGATTTTAGGGCGATGGATATTAGGGCGAGGGATATTATGGCCAGGGATATTAGGGCCAGGGATAATAGGGCCAGGGATATTAGGGCCAGGGATATTAGGGCCAGGGATATTAGGGCCAGGGATATTAGGGCCAGGGATATTAGGGCCAGGGATTTTAGGGCAAGGGATATTAGGGTTAGGGATATTAGGGCCAGGGATATTAGGGCAAGGGATATCAGGGCCAGGGATATTAGGGCCAGGGATATTAAGGCCAGGGATATTAGGGCCAGGGATATTAGGGCCAGGGATATTAGGGCCAGGGATATTAGGGCCAGGGATATTAGGGCCAGGGATATTAGGGCCAGGGATATTAGGGCCAGGGATATTAGGGCCAGGGATATTAGAGCCAGGGATATTAGGCCAGGGATATTAGCGCCAGGGATATTAGGGCCAGGGATATTAGGGCCAGGGTTATAAGGGCCAGGGATATTAGGGCCAGGGATATTAGGGCAATGGATATTAGGGCCAGGGATATTAGGGCCAGGGATATTAGGGCCAGGGATATTAGGGCCAGGGATATTAGGGCCAGGGATATTAGGGCCAGGGATATTAGGGCCAGGGATATTAGGGCCAGGGATATTAGGGCCAGGGATATTAGGGCCAGGGATATTAGGGCCAGGGATATTAGGGCCAGGGATATTAGGGTGAGGGATATTATGGCCAGGGATATTAGGGCCAGGAATATTAGGGTGAGGGATATTATGGCCAGGGATATTAGGGCCAGCAATATTAGGGCCAGGGATATTAGGGCAAGGGATATTAGGGCCAGGGATATTAGGGCCAGGGATATTAGGGCCAGGGATATTAGGGCCAGGGATATTAGGGCCAGGGATATTAGGGCCAGGGATATTAGGGCCAGGGATATTAGCACCAGGGATATTAGGGCCAGGGATATTAGTGCCAGGGTTATTAGGGCCAGGGATATTAGGGCCAGGGATTTTAGGGCGATGGATATTAGGGCGAGGGATATTAGGGCCAGGGATATTAGGGCCAGGGATATTAGGGCCAGGGATATTAGGGCCAGGGATATTAGGGCCAGGGATATTAGGGCCAGGGATATTAGGGCCAGGGATATTAGGGCCAGGGATTTTAGGGCAAGGGATATTAGGGTCAGGGATATTAGGGCCAGGGATATTAGGGCAAGGGATATCAGGGCCAGGGATATTAGGGCCAGGGATATTAAGGCCAGGGATATTAGGGCCAGGGATATTAGGGCCAGGGATATTAGGGCCAGCGATATTAGGGCCAGGGATATTAGAGCCAGGGATATTAGGGCCAGGGATATTAGGGCCAGGGATATTAGGGCCAGGGATATTAGGTCCAGGGATATTAGGGCCAGGGATATTAGGGCCAGGGATATTAGGGCCAGGGATATTAGCGCCAGGGATATTAGGGCCAGGGATATTAGGGCCAGGGTTATAAGGGCCAGGGATATTAGGGCCAGGGATATTAGGGCAATGGATATTAGGGCCAGGGATATTAGGGCCAGGGATATTAGGGCCAGGGATATTAGGGCCAGGGATATTAGGGCCAGGGATATTTGGGCCAGGGATATTAGGGCCAGGGATATTAGGGCGAGGGATATTAGGGCCAGGGATATTAGGGCCAGGGATATTAGGGCCAGGGATATTAGCGCCAGGGATATT
Source organism: Petromyzon marinus (assembly GCF_048934315.1). Lineage (NCBI taxonomy): Eukaryota > Metazoa > Chordata > Hyperoartia > Petromyzontiformes > Petromyzontidae > Petromyzon > Petromyzon marinus. Next base: position 981,698 of record NW_027423003.1, read on the forward strand.
AGGGCCAGGGATATTAGGGTGAGGGATATTATGGCCAGGGATATTAGGGCCAGCAATATTAGGGCCAGGGATATTAGGGCCAGGCATATTATGGCCAGGGATATTAGGGCCAGGGATATTAGGGCAAGGGATATTAGGGCCAGGGATATTAGGGCCAGGGATATTAGGGCCAGGGATATTAGGGCCAGGGATATTAGGGCCAGGGATATTAGGGCCAGGGATATTAGCACCAGGGATATTAGGGCCAGGGATATTAGTGCCAGGGTTATTAGGGCCAGGGATATTAGGGCCAGGGATTTTAGGGCGATGGATATTAGGGCGAGGGATATTAGGGCCAGGGATATTAGGGCCAGGGATATTAGGGCCAGGGATATTAGGGCCAGGGATATTAGGGCCAGGGATATTAGGGCCAGGGATATTAGGGCCAGGGATATTAGGGCCAGGGATATTAGCACCAGGGATATTAGGGCCAGGGATATTAGTGCCAGGGTTATTAGGGCCAGGGATATTAGGGCGATGGATATTAGGGCGAGGGATATTAGGGCCAGGGATATTAGGGCCAGGGATATTAGGGCCAGGGATATTAGGGCCAGGGATATTAGGGCCAGGGATGTTATGGCCATGGATATTAGGGCCAGGGATTTTAGGGCCAGGGATATTAGGGCCAGGGATATTAGGGCAAGGGATATTAGGGTCAGGGATATTAGGGCCAGGGATATTAGGGCAAGGGATATGAGGGCCAGGGATATTAGGGCCAGGGATATTAAGGCCAGGGATATTAGGGCCAGGGATATTAGGGCCAGGGATATTAGGGCCAGCGATATTAGGGCCAGGGATATTAGGGCCAGGGATATTAGGGCCAGGGATATTAGGGCCAGGGATATTAGGGCCAGGGATATTAGGTCCAGGGATATTAGGGCCAGGGATATTAGGGCCAGGGATATTAGGGCCAGGGATATTAGCGCCAGGGATATTAGGGCCAGGGATATTAGGGCCAGGGTTATAAGGGCCAGGGATATTAGGGCCAGGGATATTAGGGCAATGGATATTAGGGCCAGGGATATTAGGGCCAGGGATATTAGGGCCAGGGATATTAGGGCCAGGGATATTAGGGCCAGGGATATTAGGGCCAGGGATATTAGGGCCAGGGATATTAGGGCGAGGGATATTAGGGCCAGGGATATTAGGGCCAGGGATATTAGGGCCAGGGATATTAGCGCCAGGGATATTAGGGCAAGGGATATTAGGGTGAGGGATATTATGGCCAGGGATATTAGGGCCAGCAATATTAGGGCCAGGGATATTAGGGCCAGGCATATTATGGCCAGGGATATTAGGGCCAGGGATATTAGGGCAAGGGATATTAGGGCCAGGGATATTAGGGCCAGGGATATTAGGGCCAGGGATATTAGGGCCAGGGATATTAGGGCCAGGGATATTAGGGCCAGGGATATTAGCACCAGGGATATTAGGGCCAGGGATATTAGTGCCAGGGTTATTAGGGCCAGGGATATTAGGGCCAGGGATTTTAAGGCGATGGATATTAGGGCGAGGGATATTAGGGCCAGGGATATTAGGGCCAGGGATATTAGGGCCAGGGATATTAGGGCCAGGGATATTAGGGCCAGGGATATTAGGGCCAGGGATATTAGGGCCAGGGATTTTAGGGCAAGGGATATTAGGGTCAGGGATATTAGGGCCAGGGATATTAGGGCCAGGGATATTAGGAACAGGGATATTAGGGCCAGGGATATTAGGGCCAGGGATATTAGGGCCAGGGATATTAGGGCCAGGGATATTATGGCCAGGGATATTAGGGCCAGCGATATTAGGGCCAGGGATATTAGGGCCAGGGATATTAGGGCCAGGGATATTAGAGCCAGGGATATTACGGCCAGGGATATTAGGTCCAGGGATATTAGGGCCAGGGATATTAGATTAGGGATATTAGGGCCAGGGATATTAGGGCCAGGGATATTAGGGCCAGGGATATTAGGGCCAGCGATATTAGGGCCAGGGATATTAGGGCCAGGGATATTAGGGCCAGGGATATTAGGGTCAGGGATATTAGGGCCAGGGATATTAGGTTCAGGGATATTAGGGCCAGGGATATTAGGGCCAGGGATATTAGGGCCAGGGATATTAGCACCAGGGATATTAGGGCCAGGGATATTAGGGCCAGGGTTATTAGGGCCAGGGATATTAGGGCCAGGGATATTAGGGCGATGGATATTAGGGCCAGGGATATTAGGGCCAGGGATATTAGAGCCAGGGATATTAGGGCCAGGGATATTAGGGCCAGGAATATTAGGGCCAGGGATATTAGGGCCAGGGATATTAGGGCCAGGGATATTAGGGCCAGCGATATTAGGGCCAGGGATATTAGGGCCAGGGATATTAGGGCCAGGGATATTAGGGCTAGGGATATTAGGGCCAGGGTTATAAGGGCCAGGGATATTAGGGCCAGGGATATTAGGGCAATGGATATTAGGGCCAGGGATATTAGGGCCAGGGATATTAGGGCCAGGGATATTAGGGCCAGGGATATTAGGGCCAGGGATATTAGGGCCAGGGATATTAGGGCCAGGGATATTAGGGCCAGGGATATTAGGGCCAGGGATATTAGGGCCAGGGATATTAGGGCCAGGGATATTAGGGTGAGGGATATTTTGGCCAGGGATATTAGGGCCAGCAATATTAGGGCCAGGGATATTAGGGCCAGGCATATTATGGCCAGGGATATTAGGGCCAGGGATATTAGGGCAAGGGATATTAGGGCCAGGGATATTAGGGCCAGGGATATTAGGGCCAGGGATATTAGGGCCAGGGATATTAGTTCCAGGGATATTAGGGCCAGGGATATTAGCACCAGGGATATTAGGGCCAGGGATATTAGTGCCAGGGTTATTAGGGCCAGGGATATTAGGGCCAGGGATTTTAGGGCGATGGATATTAGGGCCAGGGATATTAGGGCCAGGGATATAAGGGGCCAGGGATATTAGGGCCAGGGATATTAGGGCCAGGGATATTAGGGCCAGGGATATTAGGGACAGGGATATTAGGGCCAGGGATTTTAGGGCAAGGGATATTAGGGTCAGGGATATTAGGGCCAGGGATATTAGGGCCAGGGATATTAGGAACAGGGATATTAGAGCCAGGGATATTAGGGCCAGCGATATTAGGGCCAGGGATATTAGGGCCAGGGATATTATGGCCAGGGATATTAGGGCCAGCGATATTAGGGCCAGGGATATTAGGGCCAGGGATATTAGAGCCAGGGATATTACGGCCAGGGATATTAGGCCCAGGGATATTAGGGCAATGGATATTAGGGCCAGGGATATTAGGGCCAGGGATATTAGGGCCAGGGATATTAGGGCCAGGGATATTAGGGCCAGGGATATTAGGGCCAGGGATATTAGGGCCAGGGATATTAGAGCCAGGGATATTACGGCCAGGGATATTAGGGCCAGGGATATTAGGGCCAGGGATATTAGATTAGGGATATTAGGGCCAGGGATATTAGGGCCAGGGATATTAGGGCCAGGGATATTAGGGCCAGCGATATTAGGGCCAGGGATATTAGGGCCAGGGATATTAGGGCCAGGGATTTTAGGGCGATGGATATTAGGGCGAGGGATATTAGGGCCAGGGATATTAGGGCCAGGGATATTAGGGCCAGGGATATTAGGGCCAGGGATATTAGGGCCAGGGATATTAGGGCCAGGGATTTTAGGGCCAGGGATTTTAGGGCAAGGGATATTAGGGTCAGGGATATTAGGGCCAGGGATATTAGGGCCAGGGATATTTTAGAACAGGGATATTAGGGCCAGGGATATTAGGGCCAGGGATATTAGGGCCAGGGATATTAGGGCCAGGGATATTATGGCCAGGGATATTAGGGCCAGCGATATTAGGGCCAGGGATATTAGGGCCAGGGATATTAGGGCCAGGGATATTAGAGCCAGGGATATTACGGCCAGGGATATTAGCGCCAGGGATATTAGGGCCAGGGATATTAGATTAGGGATATTAGGGCCAGGGATATTAGGGCCAGGGATATTAGGGCCAGGGATATTAGGGCCAGCGATATTAGGGCCAGGGATATTAGGGCCAGGGATATTAGGGCCAGGGATATTAGGGTCAGGGATATTAGGGCCAGGGATATTAGGTTCAGGGATATTAGGGCCAGGGATATTAGGGCCAGGGATATTAGGGCCAGGGATATTAGCACCAGGGATATTAGGGCCAGGGATATTAGGGCCAGGGTTATTAGGGCCAGGGATATTAGGGCCAGGGATATTAGGGCGATGGATATTAGGGCCAGGGATATTAGGGCCAGGGATATTAGAGCCAGGGATATTAGGGCCAGGGATATTAGGGCCAGGGATATTAGGGCCAGGGATATTAGGGCCAGGGATATTAGGGCCAGGGATATTAGGGCCAGCGATATTAGGGCCAGGGATATTAGGGCCAGGGATATTAGGGCCAGGGATATTAGGGCCAGGGTTATAAGGGCCAGGGATATTAGGGCCAGGGATATTAGGGCAATGGATATTAGGGCCAGGGATATTAGGGCCAGGGATATTAGGGCCAGGGATATTAGGGCCAGGGATTTTAGGGCCAGGGATATTAGGGCCAGGGATATTAGGGCCAGGGATATTAGGGCCAGGGATATTAGGGCCAGGGATATTAGGGCCAGGGATATTAGGGCCAGGGATATTAGGGCCAGGGATATTAGGGCCAGGGATATTAGGGTGAGGGATATTATGGCCAGGGATATTAGGGCCAGCAATATTAGGGCCAGGGATATTAGGGCCAGGCATATTATGGCCAGGGATATTAGGGCCAGGGATATTAGGGCAAGGGATATTAGGGCCAGGGATATTAGGGCCAGGGATATTAGGGCCAGGGATATTAGGGCCAGGGATATTAGGGCCAGGGATATTAGGGCCAGGGATATTAGCACCAGGGATATTAGGGCCAGGGATATTAGTGCCAGGGTTATTAGGGCCAGGGATATTAGGGCCAGGGATTTTAGGGCGATGGATATTAGGGCCAGGGATATTAGGGCCAGGGATATAAGGGGCCAGGGATATTAGGGCCAGGGATATTAGGGCCAGGGATATTAGGGCCAGGGATATTAGGGCCAGGGATATTAGGGCCAGGGATTTTAGGGCAAGGGATATTAGGGTCAGGGATATTAGGGCCAGGGATATTAGGGCCAGGGATATTAGGAACAGGGATATTAGAGCCAGGGATATTAGGGCCAGCGATATTAGGGCCAGGGATATTAGGGCCAGGGATATTATGGCCAGGGATATTAGGGCCAGCGATATTAGGGCCAGGGATATTAGGGCCAGGGATATTAGAGCCAGGGATATTACGGCCAGGGATATTAGGGCCAGCGATATTAGGGCCAGGGATATTAGGGCCAGGGATATTAGGGCCAGGGATATTAGGGCCAGGGATATTAGGGCCAGGGTTATAAGGGCCAGGGATATTAGGGCCAGGGATATTAGGGCAATGGATATTAGGGCCAGGGATATTAGGGCCAGGGATATTAGGGCCAGGGATATTAGGGCCAGGGATATTAGGGCCAGGGATATTAGGGCCAGGGATATTAGGGCCAGGGATATTAGGGCCAGGGATATTAGGGCCAGGGATATTAGGGCCAGGGATATTAGGGCCAGGGATATTAGGGTGAGGGATATTTTGGCCAGGGATATTAGGGCCAGCAATATTAGGGCCAGGGATATTAGGGCCAGGCATATTATGGCCAGGGATATTAGGGCCAGGGATATTAGGGCAAGGGATATTAGGGCCAGGGATATTAGGGCCAGGGATATTAGGGCCAGGGATATTAGGGCCAGGGATATTAGGTCCAGGGATATTAGGGCCAGGGATATTAGCACCAGGGATATTAGGGCCAGGGATATTAGTGCCAGGGTTATTAGGGCCAGGGATATTAGGGCCAGGGATTTTAGGGCGATGGATATTAGGGCCAGGGATATTAGGGCCAGGGATATAAGGGGCCAGGGATATTAGGGCCAGGGATATTAGGGCCAGGGATATTAGGGCCAGGGATATTAGGGACAGGGATATTAGGGCCAGGGATTTTAGGGCAAGGGATATTAGGGTCAGGGATATTAGGGCCAGGGATATTAGGGCCAGGGATATTAGGAACAGGGATATTAGAGCCAGGGATATTAGGGCCAGCGATATTAGGGCCAGGGATATTAGGGCCAGGGATATTATGGCCAGGGATATTAGGGCCAGCGATATTAGGGCCAGGGATATTAGGGCCAGGGATATTAGAGCCAGGGATATTACGGCCAGGGATATTAGGCCCAGGGATATTAGGGCAATGGATATTAGGGCCAGGGATATTAGGGCCAGGGATATTAGGGCCAGGGATATTAGGGCCAGGGATATTAGGGCCAGGGATATTAGGGCCAGGGATATTAGGGCCAGGGATATTAGAGCCAGGGATATTACGGCCAGGGATATTAGGGCCAGGGATATTAGGGCCAGGGATATTAGATTAGGGATATTAGGGCCAGGGATATTAGGGCCAGGGATATTAGGGCCAGGGATATTAGGGCCAGCGATATTAGGGCCAGGGATATTAGGGCCAGGGATATTAGGGCCAGGGATTTTAGGGCGATGGATATTAGGGCGAGGGATATTAGGGCCAGGGATATTAGGGCCAGGGATATTAGGGCCAGGGATATTAGGGCCAGGGATATTAGGGCCAGGGATTTTAGGGCCAGGGATTTTAGGGCAAGGGATATTAGGGTCAGGGATATTAGGGCCAGGGATATTAGGGCCAGGGATATTTTAGAACAGGGATATTAGGGCCAGGGATATTAGGGCCAGGGATATTAGGGCCAGGGATATTAGGGCCAGGGATATTATGGCCAGGGATATTAGGGCCAGCGATATTAGGGCCAGGGATATTAGGGCCAGGGATATTAGGGCCAGGGATATTAGAGCCAGGGATATTACGGCCAGGGATATTAGCGCCAGGGATATTAGGGCCAGGGATATTAGATTAGGGATATTAGGGCCAGGGATATTAGGGCCAGGGATATTAGGGCCAGGGATATTAGGGCCAGCGATATTAGGGCCAGGGATATTAGGGCCAGGGATATTAGGGCCAGGGATATTAGGGTCAGGGATATTAGGGCCAGGGATATTAGGTTCAGGGATATTAGGGCCAGGGATATTAGGGCCAGGGATATTAGGGCCAGGGATATTAGCACCAGGGATATTAGGGCCAGGGATATTAGGGCCAGGGTTATTAGGGCCAGGGATATTAGGGCCAGGGATATTAGGGCGATGGATATTAGGGCCAGGGATATTAGGGCCAGGGATATTAGAGCCAGGGATATTACGGCCAGGGATATTAGGGCCAGGGATATTAGGGCCAGGGATATTAGGGCCAGGGATATTAGGGCCAGGGATATTAGGGCCAGCGATATTAGGGCCAGGGATATTAGGGCCAGGGATATTAGGGCCAGGGATATTAGGGCCAGGGTTATAAGGGCCAGGGATATTAGGGCCAGGGATATTAGGGCAATGGATATTAGGGCCAGGGATATTAGGGCCAGGGATATTAGGGCCAGGGATATTAGGGCCAGGGATTTTAGGGCCAGGGATATTAGGGCCAGGGATATTAGGGCCAGGGATATTAGGGCCAGGGATATTAGGGCCAGGGATATTAGGGCCAGGGATATTAGGGCCAGGGATATTAGGGCCAGGGATATTAGGGCCAGGGATATTAGGGTGAGGGATATTATGGCCAGGGATATTAGGGCCAGCAATATTAGGGCCAGGGATATTAGGGCCAGGCATATTATGGCCAGGGATATTAGGGCCAGGGATATTAGGGCAAGGGATATTAGGGCCAGGGATATTAGGGCCAGGGATATTAGGGCCAGGGATATTAGGGCCAGGGATATTAGGGCCAGGGATATTAGGGCCAGGGATATTAGCACCAGGGATATTAGGGCCAGGGATATTAGTGCCAGGGTTATTAGGGCCAGGGATATTAGGGCCAGGGATTTTAGGGCGATGGATATTAGGGCCAGGGATATTAGGGCCAGGGATATAAGGGGCCAGGGATATTAGGGCCAGGGATATTAGGGCCAGGGATATTAGGGCCAGGGATATTAGGGCCAGGGATATTAGGGCCAGGGATTTTAGGGCAAGGGATATTAGGGTCAGGGATATTAGGGCCAGGGATATTAGGGCCAGGGATATTAGGAACAGGGATATTAGAGCCAGGGATATTAGGGCCAGCGATATTAGGGCCAGGGATATTAGGGCCAGGGATATTATGGCCAGGGATATTAGGGCCAGCGATATTAGGGCCAGGGATATTAGGGCCAGGGATATTAGAGCCAGGGATATTACGGCCAGGGATATTAGGGCCAGGGATATTAGGGCCAGCGATATTAGGGCCAGGGATATTAGGGCCAGGGATATTAGGGCCAGGGATATTAGGGTCAGGGATATTAGGGCCAGGGATATTAGGTCCAGGGATATTAGGGCCAGGGATATTAGGGCCAGGGATATTAGGGCCAGGGATATTAGCACCAGGGATATTAGGGCCAGGGATATTAGGGCCAGGGTTATTAGGGCCAGGGATATTAGGGCCAGGGATATTAGGGCGATGGATATTAGGGCCAGGGATATTAGGGCCAGGGATATTAGGGCCAGGGATATTAGGGCCAGGGATATTAGGGCCAGGGATATTAGGGCCAGGGATATTAGGGCCAGGGATATTAGAGCCAGGGATTTTAGGGCAAGGGATATTAGGGCCAGGGATATTAGGGCCAGGGATATTAGGGCCAGGGATATTAGGGCCAGGGATATTAGGGCCAGGGATATTAGGGCCAGGGATATTAGGGCTAGGGATATTAGGGCCAGGGATATTAGGTCCAGGGATATTAGGGCCAGGGATATTAGGGCCAGGGATATTAGGGCCAGGGATATTAGCGCCTGGGATATTAGGGCCAGGGATATTAGGGCCAGGGTTATTAGGGCCAGGGATATTAGGGCCAGGGATATTAGGGCGATGGATATTAGGGCCAGGGATATTAGGGCCAGGGATATTAGGGCCAGGGATATTAGGGCCAGGGATATTAGGGCCAGGGATATTAGGGCCAGGGATATTAGGGCCAGGGATATTAGAGCCAGGGATATTAGGGCCAGGGATATTAGGGCCAGGGATATTAGGGCCAGGGATATTAGGGCCAGGGATATTAGTGCCAGGGTTATTAGGGCCAGGGATATTAGGGCCAGGGATTTTAGGGCGATGGATATTAGGGCGAGGGATATTAGGGCCAAGGATATTAGGGCCAGGGATATTAGGGCCAGGGATATTAGGGCCAGGGATATTAGGGCCAGGGATATTAGGGCCAGGGATATTAGGGCCAGGGATATTAGGGCCAGGGATTTTAGGGCAAGGGATATTAGGGTCAGGGATATTAGGGCCAGGGATATTAGGGCCAGGGATATTAGGAACAGGTTTATTAGGGCCAGGGATATTAGGGCCAGGGATATTAGGGCCAGGGATATTAGGGCCAGGGATATTATGGCCAGCGATATTAGGGCCAGCGATATTAGGGCCAGGGATATTAGGGCCAGGGATATTAGGGCCAGGGATATTAGAGCCAGGGATATTAGGGCCAGGGATATTAGGGCCAGGGATATTAGATTAGGGATATTAGGGCCAGGGATATTAGGGCCAGGGATATTAGGGCCAGGGATATTAGGGCCAGCGATATTAGGGCCAGGGATATTAGGGCCAGGGATATTAGGGCAGGGATATTAGGGTCAGGGATATTAGGGCCAGGGATATTAGGGCCAAGGATATTAGCGCCAGGGATATTAGGGCCAGGGATAATAGGGCCAGGGTTATTAGGGCCAGGGATATTAGGGCCAGGGATATTAGGGCGATGGATATTAGGGCCAGGGATATTAGGGCCAGGGATATTAGGGCCAGGGACATTAGGGCCAGGGATTTTAGGGCCAGGGATATTAGGGCCAGGGATATTAGGGCCAGGGATATTAGAGCCAGGGATTTTAGGCCAAGGGATATTAGGGCCAGGGATATTAGGGCCAGGGATATTAGGGCCAGGGATATTAGGGCCAGGGATATTAGGGCCAGGGATATTAGGGCCAGGGATATTATGGCCAGGGATATTAGGGCCAGCGATATTAGGGCCAGGGATATTAGGGCCAGGGATATTAGGGCCAGGGATATTAGAGCCAGGGATATTAGGGCCAGGGATATTAGGGCCAGGGATATTAGGGCCAGGGATATTAGGGCCAGGGATATTAGGGCCAGGGATATTAGGGCCAGGGATTTTAGGGCAAGGGATATTAGGGCCAGGGATATTAGGGCCAGGGATAATAGGGCCAGGGATATTAGGGCCAGGGATATTAGGGCCAGGGATATTAGGGCCAGGGATATTAGGGCCAGGGATATCAGGGCCAGGGATATTAGGGCCAGGGATATTAGGGCCAGGGATATTAGGGCCAGGGATATTAGGGCCAGGGATATTAGGGCCAGGGATATTAGGGCCAGGGATATTAGGTCCAGGGATATTAGGGCCAGGGATTTTAGGGCAAGGGATATTAGGGCCAGGAATATTACAGCCAGGGATATTAGAGCCAGGGATATTAGGGCCAGGGATATTAGGGCCAGGGATATTAGGGCCAGGGATATTAGGGCCAGGGATATTAGGGCCAGGGATATTAGGGCCAGGGATATTAGGGCCGGGGATATTAGGGCCAGGGTTATGAGGGCCAGGGATATTAGGGCCAGGGATATTAGGGCGATGGATATTAGGGCCAGGGATATTAGGGCCAGGGATATTAGGGCCAGGGATATTAGGGCCAGTGATATTAGGGCCAGGGATATTAGGGCCAGGGATATTAGGGCCAGGGATATTAGGGCCAGGGATATTAGGGCCAGGGATGTTAGGGCCAGGGATATTAGGGCCAGGGATATTATGGCCAGGGATATTAGGGCGAGGGATATTATGGCCAGGGATATTAGGGCCAGCAATATTAGGGCCAGGGATATTAGGGCCAGGCATATTATGGCCAGGGATATTAGGGCCAGGGATATTTGGGCAAGGGATATTAGGGCCAGGGATATTAGGGCCATGGATATTAAGGCCAGGGATATTAGGGCCAGGGATATTAGGGCCAGGGATATTAGGGCCAGCGATATTAGGGCCAGGGATATTAGGGCCAGGGATATTAGGGCCAGGGATATTAGGGCCAGGGATATTAGGGCCAGGAATCTTAGGGCCAGGGATATTAGGGCCAGGGATATTAGGACCAGGGATTTTAGCGCCAGGGATATTAGGGCCAGGGATATTAGGGCCAGGGATATTAGGGCCAGGGATATTAGGGCCAGGGATATTAGGGCCAGGTATTTTAGGGCAAGGGATATTAGGGTCAGGGATATTAGGGCCAGGGATATTAGGGCCAGGGATATTAGGGCCAGGGATATTAGGGCCAGGGATATTAGGGCCAGGGATATTAGGGCCAGGGATATTATGGCCAGGGATATTAGGGCCAGCGATATTAGGGCCAGGGATATTAGGGCCAGGGATATTAGGGCCAGGGATATTAGAGCCAGGGATATTAGGGCCAGGGATATTAGGGCCAGGGATATTAGGGCCAGGGATATTAGGACCAGGGATATTAGTGCCAGGGATATTAGGGCCAGGGATATTAGGGCCAGGGATATTAGGGCCAGCGATATTAGGGCCAGGGATATTAGGGCCAGGGATATTAGGGCCAGGGATATTAGGGCCAGGGATATTAGGGCCAGGGATATTAGGTCCAGGGATATTAGGGCCAGGGATATTAGGGCCAGGGATATTAGGGCCAGGGATATTAGCGCCAGGGATATTAGGGCCAGGGATATTAGGGCCAGGGTTATTAGGGCCAGGGATATTAGGGCCAGGGATATTAGGGCGATGGATAGTAGGGCCAGGGATATTAAGGCCAGGGATATTATGGCCAGGGATATTAGGGCCAGGGATATTAGGGCCAGGGATATTAGGGCCAGGGATATTAGGGCCAGGGATTTTAGGGCAAGGGATATTATGGCCAGGGATATTAGGGCCAGGGATATTAGGGCCAGGGATATTAGGGCCAGGGATATTAGGGCCAGGGATATTAGGGCCAGTGATATTAGGGCCAGGGATATTAGGGCCAGGGATATTAGGGCCAGGGATATTAGAGCCAGGGATATTAGGGCCAGGGATATTAGGGCCAGGGATATTAGGGCCAGGGATATTAGGGCCAGGGATATTAGGGCCAGGGATATTAGGGCCTGGGATATTAGGGCCAGGGATATTAGGGCCAGTGATATTATGGCCAGGGATTTTAGGGCCAAGGATATTAAGGCCAGGGATTTTAAGGCAAGGGATATTAGGGCCAGGGATATTAGGGCCAGGGATATTAGGGCCAGGGATATTAGGGCCAGGGATATTAGGGCCAGGGATATTAGGGCCAGGGATATTAGGGCCAGGGATATCAGGGCCAGGGATATTAGGGCCAGGGATATTAGGGCCAGGGATATTAGGGCCAGGGATATTAGGGCCAGGGATATTAGGGCCAGGGATATTAGGGCCAGGGATATTAGGGCCAGGGATATTAGGGCCAGGGATATTAGGGCCGGGGATATTAGGGCGAGGGATTTTAGGGCAAGGGATATTAGGGCCAGGGATATTAGGGCCAGGGATATTAGAGCCAGGGATATTAGGGCCAGGGATATTAGGGCCAGGGATATTAGGGCCAGGGATATTAGGGCCAGGGATATCAGGGCCAGGGATATTAGGGCCAGGGATATTAGGGCCAGGGATATTAGGGCCAGGGATATTAGGGCCAGGGATATTAGGGCCAGGGATATTAGGGCCAGGGATATTAGGGCCAGGGAGATTAGGGCCAGCATTATTAGGGCCAGGGATATTAGGGCCAGGGATATTATGGCCAGGGATATTAGGGCCAGGGATATTAGGGCCAGGGATATTAGGGCCAGGGATATTAGGGCCAGGGATATTAGGGCCAGGGATATTAGGGCCAGGGATATTAGGGCCAGGGATATAAAGGCCACGGATATTAGGGCCAGGGATATTAGGGCGAGGGATATTAGGGCCAGGGATATTAGGGCCAGGGATATTAGGGCCAGGGATATTAAGGCCAGGGACATGAGGGCCAGGGATATTAGGGCCAGGCATATTATGGCCAGGGATATTAGGGCCAGGGATATTAGGGCCAGGGATATTAGGGCCAGGGATATTAGGGCCAGGGATATTAGGGCAAGGGATATTAGGGCCAGGGATATTAGGGCCAGGGATATTAGGGCCAGGGATATTAGGTCCAGGGATATTAGGGCCAGGGATATTAGGGCCAGGAATATTAGGGCCAGGGATATTAGGGCCAGTGATATTAGGGCCAGGGATATTATGGCCAGGGATATTAGGGCCAGGGATATTGGGGCCAGCGATATTAGGGCCAGGGATATTAGGGCCAGGGATATTAGGGCCAGGGATATTAGAGCCAGGCATATTAGGGCCAGGGATATTAGGGCCAGGGATATTAGGGCCAGGGATATTAGGGCCAGGGATATTAGGGCCTGGGATATTAGGGCCAGGGATATTAGGGCCAGGGATATTAGGGCCAGGGATATTAGGGCCAGGGATTTTAGGGCCAGGGATATTAGGGGCAAGGATATTAGGGCCACGGATATTAGGGCCAGGGATATTAGGGCTAGGGATATAAGGGCCAGGGATATTAGGGCCAGGCATATTATGCCCAGGGATATTAGGGCCAGGGATATTAGGGCCAGGGATATTAGGGCCAGGGATATTAAGGCCGGGGATATTAGGCCCAGGGATATTAGGGCCAGGGATATTAGGGCCAGCGATGTTAGGGCCAGGGATATTAGGGCCAGGGATATTAGGGCCAGGGATATTAGGTCAGGGATATTAGGGCCAGGGATATTAGGGCCAGGGATATTAGGGCCAGGGATATTAGGGCCAGGGATATTAGGGCCAGGGATATTAGGGCCAGGGATATTAGGGCCAGGGATATTAGGGCCAGGGATATTAGGGCCAGGGATATTAGGGCCAGGGATATTAGGGCCAGGGATATTAAGGCCAGGGATATTAGGGCCAGGGATATTAGGGCCAGGGATATTAGGGCCAGGGATATTAGGGCCAGGGATATTAGGGCCAGGGATATTAGGGCCAGGGATATTAGGGCCAGGGATATTAGGGCCAGGGATATTAGCGCCAGGGATATTAGGGCCAGGGATATTAGGGCCAGGGTTATTAGTGCCAGGGATATTAGGGCCAGGGATATTAGGGCGATGGATATTAGGGCCAGGGATATTAAGGCCAGGGATATTATGGCCAGGGATATTAGGGCCAGGGATATTAGGGCCAGGGATATTAGGGCCAGGGATTTTAGGGCCAGGGATTTTAGGGCCAGGGATATTAGGGCCAGGGATATTAGGGCCAGGGATTTTAGGGCAAGGGATATTAGGGCCAGAAATATTAGGACCAGGGATATTAGGGCCAGGGATATTAGGGCCAGGGATATTAGGGCCAGGGATATTAGGGCCAGGGATATTAGGGCCAGGGATATTAGGGCCAGGGATATCAGGGCCAGGGATATTAGGGCCAGGGATATTAGGGCCAGGGATATTAGGGCCAGGGATATTAGGGCCAGGGATATTAGGGCCAGGGATATTAGGGCCAGGGATATTAGGGCCAGGGATATTAGGGCCGGGGATATTAGGGCCAGGGATATTAGGGCCAGGGATATCAGGGCCAGGGATATTAGGGCCAGGGATATTAGGGCCAGGGATATTAGGGCCAGGGATATTAGGGCCAGGGATATTAGGGCCAGGGATATTAGGGCCAGGGATATTAGGGCCAGGGATATTAGGGCAAGGGATATTAGGGCCAGGGATATTAGGGCCAGGGATATTAGGGCCAGGGATATTAGGTCCAGGGATATTAGGGCCAGGGATATTAGGGCCAGGGATATTAGGGCCAGGGATATTAGGGCCAGTGATATTAGGGCCAGGGATATTAGGGCCAGGGATATTAGGGCCAGGGATATTGGGGCCAGCGATATTAGGGCCAGGGATATTAGGGCCAGGGATATTAGGGCCAGGGATATTAGGGCCAGGGATATTTGGGCCTGGGATATTAGGGCCAGGGATATTAGGGCCAGGGATATTAGGGCCAGGGATATTAGAGCCAGGGATTTTAGGGCCAGGGATATTAGGGGCAAGGATATTAGGGCCACGGATATTAGGGCCAGGGATATTAGGGCTAGGGATATAAGGGCCAGGGATATTAGGGCCAGGCATATTATGCCCAGGGATATTAGGGCCAGGGATATTAGGGCCAGGGATATTAGGGCCAGGGATATTAAGGCCGGGGATATTAGGCCCAGGGATATTAGGGCCAGGGATATTAGGGCCAGCGATGTTAGGGCCAGGGATATTAGGGCCAGGGATATTAGGGCCAGGGATATTAGGGCCAGGGATATTAGGTCAGGGATATTAGGGCCAGGGATATTAGGGCCAGGGATATTAGGGCCAGGGATATTAGGGCCAGGGATATTAGGGCCAGGGATATTAGGGCCAGGGATATTAGGGCCAGGGATATTAGGGCCAGGGATATTAGGGCCAGGGATATTAGGGCCAGGGATATTAGGGCCAGGGATATTAGCGCCAGGGATATTTGGGCCAGGGATATTAGGGCCAGGGTTATTAGTGCCAGGGATATTAGGGCCAGGGATATTAGGGCGATGGATATTAGGGCCAGGGATATTAAGGCCAGGGATATTATGGCCAGGGATATTAGGGCCAGGGATATTAGGGCCAGGGATATTAGGGCCAGGGATATTAGGGCCAGGGATTTTAGGGCCAGGGATATTAGGGCCAGGGATATTAGGGCCAGGGATATTAGGGCCAGGGATATTAGGGCCAGGGATATTAGGGCCAGCGATATTAGGGCCAGGGATATTAGGGCCAGGGATATTAGGGCCAGGGATATTAGAGCCAGGGATATTAGGGCCAGGGATATTAGGGCCAGGGATATTAGGGCCAGGGATATTAGGGCCAGGGATATTAGGGCCAGGGATATTAGGGCCAGGGATATTAGGGCCTGGGATATTAGGGCCAGGGATATTAGGGCCAGTGATATTATGGCCAGGGATTTTAGGGCCAGGGATATTAGGGCCAGGGATTTTAGGGCAAGGGATATTAGGGCCAGGGATATTAGGGCCAGGGATATTAGGGCCAGGGATATTAGGGCCAGGGATATTAGGGCCAGGGATATCAGGGCCAGGGATATTAGGGCCAGGGATATTAGGGCCAGGGATATTATGGCCAGGGATATTAGGGCCAGGGATATTAGGGCCAGGGATATTAGGGCCAGGGATATTAGGGCCAGGGATATTAGGGCCGGGGATATTAGGGCCAGGGATATTAGGGCCAGGGATATCAGGGCCAGGGATATTAGGGCCAGGGATATTAAGGCCAGGGATATTAGGGCCAGGGATATTAGGGCCAGGGATATTAGGGCCAGGGATATTAGGGCCAGGGATATTAGGGCCAGGGAGATTAGGGCCAGCGTTATTAGGGCCAGGGACATTAGGGCCAGGGATATTATGGCCAGGGATATTAGGGCCAGGGATATTAGGGCCAGGGATATTAGGGCCAGGGATATTAGGGCCAGGGATATTAGGGCCAGGGATATTAGGGCCAGGGATATTAGGGCCAAGGATATTAGGGCCAGGGATATTAGGGCCAGGGATATTAGGGCCAGGGATATTAGGGCCAGGGATATTAAGGCCACGGATATTAGGGCCAGGGATATTAGGGCGAGGGATATTAGGGCCAGGGATATTAGGGCCAGGGATATTAGGGCCAGGGATATTAGGGCCAGGGATATAAGGGCCAGGGATATTAGGGCCAGGGATATTAGGGCCAGGGATATTAGGGCCAGTGATATTAGGGCCAGGGATATTAGGGCCAGGGATATTAGGGCGAGGGATATTAGGGCCAGGGATATTAGGGCAAGGGATATTAGGGCCAGGGATATTAGGGCCAGGGATATTAGGGCCAGGGATATTAGGGCCAGGGATATTAGGGCCAGTGATATTAGGGCCAGGGATATTAGGGCCAGGGATATTAGGGCCAGGGATATTAGGGCCAGCGATATTAGGGCCAGGGATATTAGGGCCAGTGATATTAGGGCCAGGGATATTAGAGCCAGGCATATTAGGGCCAGGGATATTAGGGCCAGGGATATTAGGGTCAGGGATATTATGGCCAGGGATTTTAGGGCCAGGGATATTAGAGCCAGGCATATTAGGGCCAGGGATATTAGGGCCAGGGATATTAGGGCCAGGGATATTATGGCCAGGGATTTTAGGGCCAGGGATATTAGGGGCAAGGATATTAGGGCCAGGGATATTAGGGCCAGGGATATTAGGGCCAGGGATTTTAGGGCCAGGGATATTAGGGGCAAGGATATTAGGGCCAGGGATATTAGGGCCAGGGATATTAGGGCCAGGGATATAAGGGCCAGGGATATTAGGTCCAGGGATATTAGGGCCAGGGATATTAGGGCCAGGGATATTAGGGCCAGGGATATAAGGGCCAGGGATATTAGGTCCAGGGATATTAGGGCCAGGGATATTAGGGCCAGGGATATTAGGGCCAGGGATTTTAGGGCCAGGGATATTAGGGCCAGGGATATTAGGGCCAGGGATTTTAGGGCAAGGGATATTAGGGCCAGGGATATTAGGACCAGGGATATTAGGGCCAGGGATATTAGGGCCAGGGATATTAGGGCCAGGGATATTAGGGCCAGGGATATTAGGGCCAGGGATATTAGGGCCAGGGATATCAGTGCCAGGGATATTAGGGCCAGGGATATTAGGGCCAGGGATATTAGGGCCAGGGATATTAGGGCCAGGGATATTAGGGCCAGGGATATTAGGGCCAGGGATATTAGGGCCAGGGATATTAGGGCCGGGGATATTAGGGCCAGGGATATTAGGGCCAGGGATATCAGGGCCAGGGATATTAGGTTCAGGGATATTAGGGCCAGGGATATTAGGGCCAGGGATATTAGGGGCAAGGATATTAGGGCCAGGGATATTAGGGCCAGGGATATTAGGGCCAGGGATATTAGGGCCAGGGATATTAGGGCCAGGGATATTAGGGCCAGGGATATTAGGGCCAGGGATATTAGGGCCAGGGATATTAGGGCCAGGGATATTAGGGCCAGGGATATTAGGGCCGGGGATATTAGGGCCAGGGATATTAGGGCCAGGGATATCAGGGCCAGGGATATTAGGTTCAGGGATATTAGGGCCAGGGATATTAGGGCCAGGGATATTAGGGCCAGGGATATTAGGGCCAGGGATATTAGGGCCAGGGATATTAGGGCCAGGGAGATTAGGTCCAACGTTATTAGGGCCAGGGATATTAGGGCCAGGGATATTATGGCCAGGGATATTAGGGCCAGGGATATTAGGGCCAGGGATATTAGGGCCAGGGATATTAGGGCCAGGGATATTAGGGCCAGGGATATTAGGGCCAGGGATATTAGGGCCGGGGATATTAGGGCCAGGGATATTAGGGCCAGGGATATCAGGGCCAGGGATATTAGGGCCAGGGATATTAAGGCCAGGGATATTAGGGCCAGGGATATTAGGGCCAGGGATATTAGGGCCAGCGATATTAGGGCCAGGGATATTAGGGCCAGGGAGATTAGGGCCAGCGTTATTAGGGCCAGGGATATTAGGGCCAGGGATATTATGGCCAGGGATATTAGGGCCAGGGATATTAGGGCCAGGGATATTAGGGCCAGGGATATTAGGGCCAGGGATATTAGGGCCAGGGATATTAGGGCCAGGGATATTAGGGCCAGGGATATTAGGGCCAGGGATATTAGGGCCAGGGATATTAGGGCCAGGGATATTAGGGCCAGGGATATTAAGGCCACGGATATTAGGGCCAGGGATATTAGGGCGAGGGATATTAGGGCCAGGGATATTAGGGCCAGGGATATTAGGGCCAGGGATATTAGGGCCAGGGATATAAGGGCCAGGGATATTGGGGCCAGGCATATTATGGCCAGGGATATTAGGGCCAGGGATATTAGGGCAAGGGATATTAGGGCCAGGGATATTAGGGCCAGGGATATTAGGGCCAGGGATATTAGGGCCAGGGATATTAGGGCCAGTGATATTAGGGCCAGGGATATTAGGGCCAGGGATATTAGGGCCAGGGATATTAGGGCCAGCGATATTAGGGCCAGGGATATTAGGGCCAGTGATATTAGGGCCAGGGATATTAGAGCCAGGCATATTAGGGCCAGGGATATTAGGGCCAGGGATATTAGGGCCAGGGATATTATGGCCAGGGATTTTAGGGCCAGGGATATTAGAGCCAGGCATATTAGGGCCAGGGATATTAGGGCCAGGGATATTAGGGCCAGGGATATTATGGCCAGGGATTTTAGGGCCAGGGATATTAGGGGCAAGGATATTAGGGCCAGGGATATTAGGGCCAGGGATATTAGGGCCAGGGATATTAGTGCCAGGGATTTTAGGGCCAGGGATATTAGGGGCAAGGATATTAGGGCCAGGGATATTAGGGCCAGGGATATTAGGGCCAGGGATATAAGGGCCAGGGATATTAGGTCCAGGGATATTAGGGCCAGGGATATTAGGGCCAGGGATATTAGGGCCAGGGATATAAGGACCAGGGATATTAGGTCCAGGGATATTAGGGCCAGGGATATTAGGGCCAGGGATATTAGGGCCAGGGATTTTAGGGCCAGGGATATTAGGGCCAGGGATATTAGGGCCAGGGATTTTAGGGCAAGGGATATTAGGGCCAGGGATATTAGGACCAGGGATATTAGGGCCAGGGATATTAGGGCCAGGGATATTAGGGCCAGGGATATTAGGGCCAGGGATATTAGGGCCAGGGATATTAGGGCCAGGGATATCAGTGCCAGGGATATTAGGGCCAGGGATATTAGGGCCAGGGATATTAGGGCCAGGGATATTAGGGCCAGGGATATTAGGGCCAGGGATATTAGGGCCAGGGATATTAGGGCCAGGGATATTAGGGCCGGGGATATTAGGGCCAGGGATATTAGGGCCAGGGATATCAGGGCCAGGGATATTAGGGCCAGGGATATTAGGGCCAGGGATATTAGGGCCAGGGATATTAGGGCCAGGGATATTAGGGCCAGGGATATTAGGGCCAGGGAGATTAGGGCCAGCGTTATTAGGGCCAGGGATATTAGGGCCAGGGATATTATGGCCAGGGATATTAGGGCCAGGGATATTAGGGCCAGGGATATTAGGGCCAGGGATATTAGGGCCAGGGATATTAGGGCCAGGGATATTAGGGCCAGGGATATTAGGGCCAGGGATATTAGGGCAAGGGATATTAGGGCCAGGGATATTAGGGCCAGGGATATTAGGGCCAGGGATATTAGGTCCAGGGATATTAGGGCCAGGGATATTAGGGCCAGGGATATTAGGGCCAGGGATATTAGGGCCAGTGATATTAGGGCCAGGGATATTAGGGCCAGGGATATTAGGGCCAGGGATATTGGGGCCAGCGATATTAGGGCCAGGGATATTAGGGCCAGGGATATTAGGGCCAGGGATATTAGAGCCAGGCATATTAGGGCCAGGGATATTAGGGCCAGGGATATTAGGGCCAGGGATATTAGGGCCAGGGATATTAGGGCCTGGGATATTAGGGCCAGGGATATTAGGGCCAGGGATATTAGGGCCAGGGATATTAGGGCCAGGGATTTTAGGGCCAGGGATATTAGGGGCAAGGATATTAGGGCCACGGATATTAGGGCCAGGGATATTAGGGCTAGGGATATAAGGGCCAGGGATATTAGGGCCAGGCATATTATGCCCAGGGATATTAGGGCCAGGGATATTAGGGCCAGGGATATTAGGGCCAGGGATATTAAGGCCGGGGATATTAGGCCCAGGGATATTAGGGCCAGGGATATTAGGGCCAGCGATGTTAGGGCCAGGGATATTAGGGCCAGGGATATTAGGGCCAGGGATATTAGGGCCAGGGATATTAGGTCAGGGATATTAGGGCCAGGGATATTAGGGCCAGGGATATTAGGGCCAGGGATATTAGGGCCAGGGATATTAGGGCCAGGGATATTAGGGCCAGGGATATTAGGGCCAGGGATATTAGGGCCAGGGATATTAGGGCCAGGGATATTAGGGCCAGGGATATTAGGGCCAGGGATTTTAGGGCCAGGGATATTAGGGCCAGGAATATTAGGGCCAGGGATATTAGGGCCAGGGATATTAGGGCCAGGGATATTAGGGCCAGCGATATTAGGGCCAGGGATATTAGGGCCAGGGATATTAGGGCCAGGGATATTAGAGCCAGGGATATTAGGGCCAGGGATATTAGGGCCAGGGATATTAGGGCCAGGGATATTAGGGCCAGGGATATTAGGGCCAGGGATATTAGGGCCAGGGATATTAGGGCCTGGGATATTAGGGCCAGGGATATTAGGGCCAGTGATATTATGGCCAGGGATTTTAGGGCCAGGGATATTAGGGCCAGGGATTTTAGGGCAAGGGATATTAGGGCCAGGGATATTAGGACCAGGGATATTAGGGCCAGGGATATTAGGGCCAGGGATATTAGGGCCAGGGATATTAGGGCCAGGGATATTAGGGCCAGGGATATTAGGGCCAGGGATATCAGGGCCAGGGATATTAGGGCCAGGGATATTAGGGCCAGGGATATTAGGGCCAGGGATATTAGGGCCAGGGATATTAGGGCCAGGGATATTAGGGCCAGGGATATTAGGGCCGGGGATATTAGGGCCAGGGATATTAGGGCCAGGGATATCAGGGCCATGGATATTAGGGCCAGGGATATTAAGGCCAGGGATATTAGGGCCAGGGATATTAGGGCCAGGGATATTAGGGCCAGGGATATTAGGGCCAGGGAGATTAGGGCCAGCGTTATTAGGGCCAGGGATATTAGGGCCAGGGATATTATGGCCAGGGATATTAGGGCCAGGGATATTAGGGCCAGGGATATTAGGGCCAGGGATATTAGGGCCAGGGATATTAGGGCCAGGGATATTAGGGCCAGGGATATTAGGGCCAGGGATATTAGGGCCAGGGATATTAGGGCCAGGGATATTAGGGCCAGGGATATTAAGGCCACGGATATTAGGGCCAGGGATATTAGGGCCAGGGATATTAGGGCCAGGGATATTAGGGCCAGGGATATAAGGGCCAGGGATATTGGGGCCAGGCATATTATGGCCAGGGATATT